>NC_133329.1:349143917-349815044 GCF_042186555.1 Aquarana catesbeiana | reverse complement strand
TATGAAAACGGTGATCAAACCACACATGTGAGGTGTCGCCGCAACCGGAAGAGCGAGAGTAATAATTCTAGCCCTAGACCTCTTCTGTAACGCAAAACATGCAACCTGTAGAATTTTTTAAACGTCGCCTATGGAGATCTTTAAGGGTAAAAGTTTGACGCCATTCCACGAGCGGGCGCAATTTTGAAGCATGACATGTTGGGTATCCATTTACTCGGCGTAACATTATATTTCACAATTTAGAAAAAATTGGGCTAACTTTACTGTTGTCTTGTTTTTTTATTCAAAAAAGTGATTTTTTTCCCAAAAAAGTGCGCTTATAAGACCGCTGCGCAAATACGGTGCAAAAAAAAGTATTGCAATGACCGCCATTTTATTCTCTAGGGTTTTAGAAAAAAAACAATATATAATGTTTGGGGGTTCTAAGTAATTTTCTAGCAAAAAAACCTGTTTTAAACATGTAAACACCTAAAATCCAAAACGAGGCTGGTCCTTAGGCTTGCTTGAAGCTGCGTGTGGGTAGGCTATTCATTTCACTAAGCTGCCTTACCCACAGAAACATGAAGAAATAAGTCCCTGACCCTTTTTTATAATGATTCGGTGGCACCATGTGGTTTGGCATGCACAAAAACACACGTCTCCCAATGTGTGGGGGTGTCATTAAGTCAGCTCCCGGGTGTCGGGAACGAGCACGAATTTGTATGCATTCCTGATGCACAGTAATGTGAACCTAGCCGCCTAGCCGTACTCCCCTTTTACACTTGCGGTTGGGGGGGGGTTTGGGGGTCAGTAAAAATACCACATTCAGGCACGTTTTTATCACCCCACCCCTAAACTATTTTGCCTTAAGCTGCAAAGGCAGAAGATGGGGGTGTACACTGCATTGCAACATGGCAAATATTATCCTCCTTTTTGCATTTTATGGGCAATACTGCATGGGGTTGCACTGCAACTGCCCATGTGTAATGTATGTGTTTTAGGGGGTGAGTTTGCAACATAATGTCTCCTCACTGCCTGTCAAACACCCTCTGAAAAGTGATCCACCATGGACTGCTCCTCAGAGATTGACTCCAATGTAAACAATCCCTAGGGCTGCTTTCACACTGAAAGCGACAGGCCTTAGCAGTAAAGCGCCATTTGTGTTAGCGGCGCTTTACCGCTGTTTAAGCGGTGCTTTTGCACTGCTTTTTGGCTGCTAGCGGGGCACTTTTAACCCCAAAGAAGGGGTTAAAAACTCCCATGTTGCGGCGCTTCTAAAGTTCTTTTCAGGCGCTTTGGAAAGTGCTGTCCATTCACTGCACTGTATACATCGCTCCCAAACCTCCCCAAAGTTGCTGCTTGCAGGACTTTTTGTAATGTCCCGCAACGCACCACCCGCGTGTGAAAGCACCCAATGCAAAGAATGGGAAGCAGTTTACAGGCGCTACTTCTAGCGCTAAAACGACTGAAAACTGCCTCAGTGTGAAAGGGGTCTAAGACTTTCATACTGAGACGTTTTTCAGGCGCTTTTGGGCTAAAAATAGCACCTGTAAAGCACCTGAAAAACGGCTCCCCTGCAGTCTCAGTGTGAAAGCCGGAGGCGATGCGCTGCCAGGAGGTTAAAAAAAACTCCTGCAAGCAGCATCTTTGGAGCAGTGAAGGAGCGATGTATACACCACTCCTAAACCGCTCCTGCCCATTGAACTGAATAGGCACTGCTGCTGAACCACCGGTAAAGCGCCACAGCAGTGGGGCTTTGTGGGTCATTTTAACCCTTTTTTGGCCGGTAGAGCGGGTTAAAAGCGCCCCAGTAGCAGCCGAAAACCCCCACAAAAACGATGGTAAATCGCTGCTAAAAATAGCGGCACTTCACCCCCGATGCCACCGACGCCCCAGTGTGAAAGGGGCCTAATACAAACCTGAGAGCAGATATTCAGCCGTTGGTACTACAGGATGTCGTTAGCACAGGACAGCACATGTAAATTGACTGTCGGAAAAGTTCTTTTTTTGCAGCTGTAAGAGAGCCAAGGAAGTATTAGTCAACTTTCCGGGCAATCCTCGTCTCTGTGAGTCAAGAAGGTTAGTGAAATGAGCTTTCCTCAGATTACTATGTTGCTGCACACTCCGTTACCTTGTATTTCTGTACAGAGAATGTGAAAGTCGCTTGTGTCAAATATTTTCAGAAAAAATGTAACAATGTACCTCGGCCTAACGATATTACAATGCTGCAACATGAGCAAGAGGAATAGAAGAGAAACATCGAAAGTGAACTTTTCCCAAGAGACATATGAGGGCTGCATTGCCGGGCTGTTATGCAGACCATTGACTTTAAAGCGGTATTAATCCCAAAACAAAAATTTTTATATATCGCAGTTTAGGGCTGGGGAAAAAAATCGATTTAAATCTTGAACTGAGTTGAGAGGTCAAATCGATTCAAAATTTAAGCAAAACGATTTTTTTCGATTTTTTTTCTCCACCGCGCCGGTCCTGGGGAGCTGCGGGCAGGATTTTCTAGGCGAGGCCGCGGCTCCGGCCTAGTCCGCGAGGCCGGACGCCGCGGACTAGGCCGAAGCCGCGGCCTCGCCTAAAAACTCCTGCCCACAGCTCCTCAGGACCGACGCCTGTGCCCCCCAAAAAAACTCGATTCGAATCATGAATCAAGTTTTTTTTTTAAGAAAATCGCAGATTTTTTTATTTTAGAAAATCGCCCAGCCCTATTGCAGTTCACCAATTCTTCGATGTGCTGGTTGCATTTGTTTTCTTTTTTTAGACTTCTATCTCTCTGTTTTCACCTTGTGATCTGGACAGTAACACACCTCCTGTATTAAAAGAGAAGTCCAGCCTAAGCTCATTTGGCTGGGCTTCTCCTATGTGTCACAGAAGTCCGCTCTCTGCTCATGCCACAGGAATTAGTCCAGGCACTGGACTGACACCCGTCTCTGCCTCTCAGCAAGCTGCACAAATTGTGCAGCCCTGACTAAAGTAAAATAATGCCCTTGTTATAGGTGTAGGCCATTTATGTACCTCATGAAGCCTGACCTGAAAACTTCCAGGAGATTGATGAGACCTTGTTAAAGCGTTGGTAAACTCTTTTTAAAAATGAAATAAAAAGTTTCTCCCTGCATATCATACTGTGCTAGTATACTAGTACCGCATACTAGCACATTATGACAGACTTACCTTAAAACAAAGCCCTCCAATAGCGTGCTGTCACTGCTGCAGAGGCTTCCATCTGCACCCAGACTTCCACCTGGGTTCGCAGCTTGAATGGCTGAGTATGCGCTGGAGTTAGGGTTGGGGAAAAAATCGATTTGAATCTTGAATCGAGTTGAGAGGTCAAATCGATTCAAATTTTCAGCAAATCGATTTTTTTTTTCACCAGGACCGGCGCTGACACTGCGCCGGTCCTGAGGAGCTGCGGGCAGGAGTTTTTAGGCGATTATGCCTCGCCTAAAATCTTCTCATATAGCGGCGATCGTGAGGGGTCCACCCGACATGTGGGGTGACGTCTTTTTAGCTGAAACATGTCGGGTGGACCCCTCACGATCGCCGCTATATGATATCTGAGCCTTTTTCATTCTTCCAAAATGTGAGTCTGTTTTTATTATTTTAATAAATTAGTGGTTTTAAAAAACGTTATTACGCTATGTGAGTTTTTTTTTGCTCCTTGCATGGCATATGTATTACACGTTTGGTTTAAGCTGGATTATCCATGGGCGAAGAAGCCGTGCTGATACCCCCTTCCCCACCATGTGTTGATGACATCTGACATGACACATCCTTCAGAACCAGTGGTTACTAAGCCTTTTTGACTTGTCTGGCGTACGCCACTACAGGTCAACTAGTTCCGGTAAGCCTCCTCTTCTTCTGGTGTTGGCCCCGGCACTGATGTACAATCTATATACACTTGTGGTCTTCTTTCTACTTACCCGTCAGATCTGGTGCAATCATCCATCTGTGAATTTGGGAGTTTTTTTTCCACCATCTGGCCACTCATCATCCCCATAGAACTATGCTGATGTTCTTTTCACTATTTTTTCTACACAATATGGACAGTTATATTTTATGATTTTACTTTGTTTTATGTTTGTTTTATGAAACCAGCACTGGATTCTTATCACTGGCACATCTGATCACCAAGCTTTATTATTGCTTATTTTATTTCTAATTTTTCATGTGATTAACACGGTTTAATTATTTGTTATTATCCATATCATGGTCATACATGTTTTGGTAGCAATCACTATTTTTATACGCACATACGTATCGTGATATACACGTTTGTTTATGTGAATTATAGTGCTACACTTTTATTATTTTTAAGTATTACTTGCCTTTAGTCTATGGGTGTGTTGGCTGCTATTTTTCCCCTTTTTTTTTAGTTTAAACGCAGCGCTGTACTTTATTTTTATTTAAGTCAATGGAAAGTAAAATAATTAGTTCTGCATTGACTTCAATGGGATGCAATACCGCATGCGGGCGCCGGAGAGCCTCGGAAACGGCCGAAAAAGGCCAGAGCACACTTAAGTGGACCTCGGCAAATCTCGGAAAGACTCCGTTCACGAGCCTCTCCGAAGTCAGCCGAACTGTCCTCGTGCATTTCGAACGTCGACGATTGGCGCTGTTCGGCTCCGGCGCCCCGTACTGCACACCACTTTTGGCCTGAATCCTGCTCGTTTTGCGAGACAACACTCGCAAACCGAGTTAGGATTTTTAGAAATACAGTGGTCGCTTTGCAAAATGCTCGTTAACCGCGTTACTCGCAAACCATGGTTCCACTTGATATGTAAAGCTCTGTGTAAATTGACGGCGCTATATAAGTACCTTAAATAAATAATTAAAAAAAAATATTCCAGGTCAGTGACTGTAGTATCAGAAATACATCAGCAATGGCAGTCTGCGTATTTCTCTTAAGAAACATTTTATGACAGCAGCAGATTTTATCTCGGTAGTCGTTGAACAAGGAAGTTGAGTCATTGCACTGAAGTACAGATTGTCACCGAAGGAAGAATTTACAAATACAATAATAAAGAATTATGATACATGTAGAATGTTTGCTGTTGTCCAGACATAATTCTACTTTCCCCTGAACTCTCCTCACACCCAGCCCAGTGCACAGTCCTGTCAGCAGAGTTCACACCTTGCTATGTGTAACTGTATGGACGGGGACACGCCTTTCACTGACACCTCTGCAAAACAGAACACGTTGCTTGAATGAACTCCCTTTCATTTTTACTGAAGTGACCGACCCTTCTGTGGGGTTCAGTACTCTGCTGACTGAAGTCCAAAGTCCAAAGGAAGCAGGCCGGGCCTAGGCAGCGCATTTTTCACAAACACTGACTGGGCAGAGTTTCTCTTGTGATAAGCAGACAGTGTGGAGAGATAATATACAAGAAAAATACTTCATGAGGTTCATTTAGGCGTGCCATGTGCAGCTTGATTTCTCACACTCAACCCTGCAGGCTGGATGAGAGAAATCACATAAAAATCCTATCCACATCAAACAGCATAGATCTCCCCTGATGGCTATTGGATATAACCTAAAGCCTCGTACACACGATCGTTTTTTGCGACGGGAAATGTGTGATGACAGGCTGTTGGCGGAAAATCTGACTGTGTGTATACTCCATCGGACAATTGTCGGATTTTCTGCGGACAAATGTTGGGTCGCAGGTTTTAGGCCGGGTTTACACTGGTGCGACATGACAGCCGTCCTACTTTGGATCCGACTTTGCCCTGTGACTTGAAATCGACATACGTCCGACTTTCAATGTACAGGGATACCACTTGGATCCCCGCCAATACCAGGCACCATGTTTGGTATGAATCTTGAGGGGGAACTCCAGGCCAAATTTTAAATAAAAAAACGGCATGGGTTCCCCCTCCAAGGGCATACCAGGCCCTTCGGTCTGGTATGGATTTTAAGGGGAACCCCCCCTACGCCCCCAAAATCCATATCAGGCCCTTATCTCAGCACGATGCCCGGCCGGTCAGGAAAAGGGGTGGGGAAGAGCGAGCTCCCCCCCCTCCCGAACCATACCAGGCCGCATGCCCTCAACATGGCGGGGTGGGTGCTTTGGGGCAGGGGGGTGCCCTGTGGCCCCCCCACCCCAAAGCACCTTGTCCCCATGTTGATGAGGACAAGGACCTCTACCCGACAACCCTGGCCGTTGGTTGATGGGGTCTGCGGGTGGGGGGCTTATCTGAATCCGGGAGCCCCCTTTAACAAGGGACCCCCAAATTTCCCCGCACCCTATGTGAATGAGTATGGGGTACATCGTACCCCTACCCATTCACCTGGGGGAAAAAGGTTTTAATTAAAAAGACACACTAGACAGGTTTTTAAAGTAATTTATTAGGCAGCTCCGAGGGACTTCTTCCGACTTCAGGGATCTGTTCAGACTTCTCTGCGCTCTTCGGCCTCTTCTCCGCACTCTCCGGTTCTTCTCCTGCTCTCCGGTGTCTTTTGCCGGGCTCCTCCGCTATCTTCTGCTCTTTTGCCCGCTCTTTTGCTAGCGTTGGCCCGGTCTTCTCCGTCGTCTTCTTCCCTCTTCTCTTCTTCCGATGTTGACACAACGCTCTCTCCCGCTGTAATGCTGTGTGTGCGGTGCGCATCGACTTATATAGGCATGGGGCGGGGTCACCAGATGACATCACCCAACTTATGACGTTATTGCCCGGGCCACTTGGGTGATTTGGATATGTTGTAGTGCTAGTTCCACTGGGTTTGCACACCAAATTCCTAGCATTAAGGGTTCCTAGCACTAAGTGGCCCCGAGATACGGGGCCCCAAAGTCGGTTCGGAAAATGTCATTCTCTGCTGCAGAAAAGTGGTTGACTCGAGTATAAGCCGAGGGGGGCATTTTCAGCACAAAAACATGTGCTGAAAAACTCGGCTTATACTCGAGTATATATATATATATATATATATATATATATATATATATATATATTGCACCCAATAGTAAATAATAAAAATGGCAAAGCTTTTAGAACTTGTTCAGATTTAACAGATGATCTCAGTAATAAAAGGAAGATTCTGTCTACTCCCCCTTCCCGTTAATTTCTGTTTGGTTGGTGTGTTGCTAAGTCTGGGGTTGCCTATCTGTCCTGTGGTTTTCCTGCCCAGTCTACACGCACAGCAATGATACTGCACACCGCTTCCGCCTCACTAATTCCTAGCACAGTGTATCACCACGGCTGCCAAGTGATGTACATCAAAGCCCATGGCGGCACGCACCAAGTACCCCAGCACGTGCATGAATACACTGAGCAAGCTATGGCTACACAAGCAGAGCAAACATCCAGAATGGGTGTAAAAAAAATGTGTTAAAGCATAGCTCTATCTTTCTGGCCATGGCCAATAGAAGGACTTTCTACTTAATATTTTTTAGCTTATGTTGCTCCCTTAGGTTACTAAGGACTTCTCGCCACGTAAGACCCTTCAGAGAACTGCTAAAATGCTAACTATTGCAATTTGGCTTTTTATGTAAATTTCCCACGATACCTTGTAATAAGGTTGCACTGGTCATTCATACAGCCACTGAGCTGCAGCATACTGACACGTATTCTGTGCCAATGTTAATAGCTCCTCACTTTGCAACCTCTCTGGGTGAACTGAATATATTTTAAAAACGGCCATAGATGGTTCAAATCTTGTCTGGTTCAGCAGGGACCAGAGGAAAAGAGATTCTGCCCAGGTTCACACTGAGCTGTGGGAATGAAGCCATGTGAATTCAGCGGAACTCACACGATTTCACTCGCGCATGTCAGTCCCGATTTTGGCCGCGATTTCACAGACATCTGTGCGGGGAAATCGGACCCCGAAATTGCAAAAAGTAGTACAGAAATTACTTTTTGAAATTGGTGCGGCGCCGTAAATGCAGCGTCGACCGATTAGGACGGTGCATTTGCCCGGAGTTGCCGCCGATATGACATGCGATTTGACATGTCAAAACACACCAATGTGAACCAGGGCTTAATCTCCAAATACGGAAAGGTTTCTTCACAATAAGGCTACTTTCACACTGAGGCGCTTTACAGGCGTTTTAGCGCTAAAAAAAGCGCCTCTCCTGTCACTCCAGCGTAGATGCCTGAGTGCTTTCACACTGGAGCGGTGCGCTTGCGACACGTTAAAAAAAGTCCTGCAAGCAGCATCTTTGGGGCGGTTTAGGAGCGGTGTACACACCGCTCCTAAAACGCCCCTGCTCATTGAAATGAATGGGCACCTCTGCCAGAGTGCCTGCAAATCGCTTCGGTAGCGGCGCTTTGTGGACGATATTAAACCCTTCGGCCGCTAGTGGGGCTTAAAAACACCCCACTAGTGGCAGAAAAAACTAGTGGCGCTTTACCACCGACTCCCCCACCGCCTCAGTGTGAAAGTGCCCTAAGAGCTGTTAAAATGTGAAATAGACTCTCTCAAGAGCTGCTTCTGTCCAGATCAGTAAATTGCTTTAAAAAAGGCCTGGATTCCTTCCTAAATGTACATAATATAACTGGGTACTAACAATTAGGCCTCATACACACTGGACGTTAAAATAACATTATAAAAACGCCAGTAGCTTTGCTGTAAATTTTTCAAAATTTTTTTATGTTTTTGAAATAGCGTTTTTAGCATTTTTTAGTGTTTATTAGCATTTTTTGATCCTTAGCGTGTTTTAGGGTTTCTTTTTTCTTTGAAAATTTTAATTTTTTTTCAATTGATCAAAAACGTTAAAAAAAGCTGGTGAGCAGGGTTTTTGAGCGTTTATCTGCGTTTATCAGCGTTTTTTTTTTATGTTGGAGCGTTTTTACAGCTGAAAAACTCCCCTCAGAACCCACTAGTTTTGGGGTTTTTTTACAGCCTAAAAACGACCCTGCCAAAAACTGCTGATAACAGCCTATGTGTGCATGGACACATAGGATAACATGATGGGGAGTTTATTGACTGTAGAAAAAAAACATCTGAAGCCAAAAACAGCAGCTGTAAAAACGTCCAAAAACATCCAGTATGCATGAGACTTTATAGGTAAAGTTGATCCAGGGAATATCCGATAGCTTCTCGGGGGATCAGGAAGGAATTTTTTCCCCCTGCTGGAACAAATTGATTCATTCTTTGCTGGAGTTTTTTGCCTTTCTCTGTATGTTTTTGGTTTTTTTCCCTTTAACTGGTTGAACTAGATGGGATTGTGTCTTTTTTCAACCAGACTAACTATGTAACTATGTAAGATTTGACAGGCAGGCTAACTGTATCCAAGTTGATCCATTGATCATCTTGGCTACAACCAGCATGTCGGATTTTTACATGTGATTATTGCCGGTGGCTAAAGCCACTAGCAGTAATCACTGTGTTCTCCCGGCAGGAATGGTTCCCCACGCCCCCCGCCGGGAGAATACAATAGTGCCCATTTCCCCATCAACACAAGTGATTTTTTTACCTGCAACCACAAAGAAAATCGCATCATTTATGGCCTGCATCATCTATTGCCAATCTAAGTGAATGTTACTGCTTAACCTCTCTTGCTTTTGTTCTGTAAATAATTAGATAAGCCATGCCAGTGCAATGTCTTAAAGTGAGCGCTAAAGCCAGCCATAGACGGTTCAAATCTGCCAGTTCAGCAAGAATCGGCTGAGATACAAACCATGCATGGGCAGGCTGAATGTACCAGGTTGATTGATGAGTTCTAAAATAACCCATTCAGTTTATATGTATACATATAAAAAACATTATAAATACCTTTTTTTTTCCTTTATATGTGATCACGTACCCTCTGTTTTCAGCTACATAAGGAGCTCAGAGAGCTTGGGAGGAAAAACAGCAGTTCACTGAACTTCCCAGTGAATGGCTGTGCAGAGGGGGCGTGTCAGCACAAATCTTATCATTGGAGGAGAGCAGGCTGAGTGCCCAGCACAGCCAGAAAACTGATCACGCTGTGCTCTCATGCCTAGTGCGATCAGTCTTAAATAAGGCCCCTTTCACACAGGTACCTCCACTAAGCGGAATCCGCTTGCTCAGCAGGGGATCTCTCCATTGATCCCTGACGAGTAGGCGGATGACAGGTTGGTGTCCGCTCTGCTATGCAGAGCAGACACAGACACAGTCCCACTCTCCTCTATGGAGTAATCGGATGGAAACAGACCGCCTGTCCGTTTCCATCTGATGCCATCTGATCAGATCTGCCAGATGGGTGGGGAATAGGATCGCCATCTGTATGTTTTTGGTGGACAGGATGGGATCGAATGGCGGCAGGTGTCAGCGGACATCTGCCGCTCCATAGAAGAGACTGGAGGGTCCGATCAGGTCCTGAAAAACTGACAGGCGGACTTGATCGCAAAGCCCATGTGAAACCAGCCTATGAAAGCAGAGGGACTGGCAGGAACAACAGGCATTTCACTGAAAGGAAGCAATACAAAGAGAATAGGATACTTTCATACAAGTACATGGTAGGAAATGAATGCAGCCACCACACCAAGTACTAGTAATCTGCAATATATTACGTTTTTTGGTTTGCAGTTTAGATACACTGTAATGCCGCGTACACACGGCTGGAATTTTCGACAACAAATGTTCGATGTGAGCTAGTTGTCGGAAATTCCAACCGTGTGTAGGCTCCATCGGACATTTGTTGTTGGGATTTCCGACAACAAAAATTTGAGAGCAGGTTCTCAAATTTTCCGACAACAAAATGTTGGAAATTCCGATCGTGTGTACACAATTCTGACGCACAAAATTCCACACATGGTCGGAATCAAGCAGAAGAGCCGCACTGGTTAGTGAACTTAATTTTTCTCGGCTCATCGTACATCTTGTACGTCACCGCGTTCTTCACGTTCGGAATTTCCGACAACATTTGTGCGACCGTGTGTATGCAAGACAAGTTTGAGCCACCATTAGAGCTGCACAATTTATTGTTAAAAAAATCGCAATCTCGATTCAACCCCCCTGACAATCTCTATTGCAGAGTTTGCCTATTCTGTCATATAACAAGTGGAGAGACTTATCTGCCCACTCAGCTGTCAAAAGAAAACATCTGGGCAGTCTGCCAAGTTTTTTTAACTTGAAACATTGTAACTAACTCTTCCTTCTTAGATCAAAGGGATAAACTTCTGTGTATAAAGACAAAATCCAGGCAGTCTGTTAAGTTTTTAACAACATGTAAATGCAAGAAGTTTAACCACTTAAAGTCTAAATCTTTTTCTGACACTTGTTTCTTAAGTTAAAATCAGTATTTTTTGCTAAAAAATTACCTGGAACCCCCAAACATTATATATATTTTAGCAGAGACCCTAGGGAATAAAATGTCAATTGCTGCAATATTTTATGTCACACTGTATTTGCCCAGCGGTCTTCAAATGCAATTTTTGGGGAAAAAATACACTTCAATGAAAAAAAAAAAACAGTAAAGTTAGCCCAATTTTTTTTGTTTTTATGTGAAAGATGATGTTATGCCGCGAGAATAGTGAGAGAATCGTGATCTATCTTCTAAGCAAGAAAATCGTGATTCTCATTTTAGCCAGAATCGTGCAGCTCTAGCCAACATCTGTCGGAAATAAATCCCAGGATTTAGTTGTCAGAATGTCCGATCGTGTGTACGCAGCATAAGAAAGTCATACCTAGATAGAGGTTGATGCAGAAAATATTTTTTTTTTACAGAATTATATTACAATGTGGCTTTGGCAGCAATTCTAAGTGTTATATCATTTATTAGAAAAGGGAGTTTTCCTTTCACCATAAAATAAGAGAAGAATAAACATGTCACTATCCTTCCGCTGGTTTTCTACAGACTGACTCAGTGACAAACCTCCACGTGAAAAACACGTCTAGTTTCAGTGACGACTGAAGCCAATTCAAAACAAAACTTGCAAAATGACTAATTCTACCTTCTCCTCGCTGTACGCGCCGGGCTCTTCTGAACAAATAATTCTCGCCGTTCTCAGACACAATGAAAGGACAGCAGGTTCTGACATGCTCCAAGGAAATGCCTGTGTAGCGTTACACAAAAGATTAGTGTCTCTACACCCTGTGTGCTAGAACACATTCCACAACCCGGGTCTCTCTCTACGTATACTGCATGGCTTATTATAAAGCCTGACAGCTTATGACATAGCGTGCTTGTTTGACAGGTCAGTGAGCCGGCACTACTCATCAATTCACCTGTAAAGGGACGACTCTACCACTCTACAAGTGTTTGTAGACTTATCTCTCTAAGGCCAACAAGGCATCACCCGAAAGTTCTGAGAGTCACACGTGATTTGTGCATTCATATTCACTCACCCTACTATTGAGGAGAATATCAGGAAATTAAAGTGATTGATTGTAATTTTTTTTTTTATTATTATTATTATTGTTATTATTAACAAACATGTTATACTTACCTCCTCTCTGCAGTGGTTCTGCACAAAGCAGGCCAGATCCTCCTCTTCTCAGGTCCCCCTACTGCCACTCTCTGCTCCCTCCCCCCCCGCCAAGTGCCCCCCTAACAAGCTGCTTGCTATGGGGGCACTCATACAGGCTTGATCCCAAGCTGCGTTGTGTGTGTCCATTGCAACACACAGCGTGGCTCTGCCCCACCCCCCACTCTCTGCTCACTGGCTGTAAATGAAAGAGCCATTGCTCTTAGGCACAGCACTGGGTTGAGATTACATTCAGGTAAGTATACTGCTGGCCATACACTATACGAAAAATTGTTCAAACACGTTTTTGAATAACAAACACTTGGCCCCGAGAGCAAACGATAGTGCCATAATGTCATGACCGAATTTGGATTGATAAATCGTTCAGTGGACATAAATGAATCAGCTTGTTGTTGGCTTTGTCACATATGCGCAGTGCAAACAGTTACTTTTTTACCGGACAAGAAATACATAAACCTTTCAAATTATCGTTCCTTCGGCAGAATTTTCCAACCTGCTCCTTCGATTTTTTTGGCCCTGAAAAGTCAAAAACAATTTTCTATGTGTGCTCATTAACTGAACGAAAAACAAACAAATGATCTAAAAATGACAGATTTTCGAAAAATTTTCGGCTAGTGTATGGCCAGCATAAGGGGGGCACTGCACACAGAAGGTTTTTTACCTTAATGCGTAGAATGCATTAGGCACCTTTCATACGGGTGGATCAATTGAGTCCGCCTGTCAGTTTTTTTAAGCGCACCCGATCGTACCATACAATGCCTTCTATGAAGCGACGTGTGTCAACGCACATGTGTCCGTTGGCATCCGATCCACTAAAAATAGACGGATGGGGTATCCGTTCCCCATCTGTCTGGAAGAACGGATAATAGTCGGATGTAAACAGACGGGGGGTCCATTTACATCTGACTGCCCATAGAGGAAAGCAGGCTGTGTCTGTGTCCACTCTTCATAAGCAGAGCAGACACGGACCTGTCATCCGCCTGCTCAGCAGGGATCAGCGGACAGATTTCCTGCTGAGCAAGATGGATGTGCTCGCGGAGTCATTCCGTCCGAAGGAGCCCTGAAGGTAAAAAAAGTTTCTACCTTTACAACCACTATAAAGCTGAGCTCCAGATTTGATCTTAATTACATACTTACACTGGTCCCTCTTGGACCAATGTAAGTATTCATATCTCATAACTGAGGGGCCGCTGTGGAAGCTGACAATCACTGTAATAGTCGGCGCTGCATCACTAATGTACTAATAGCACCATACATACCATACACCTCGTATTCCAATGAATACAAGACATTCTCTGATTTGATGAGGTGGAGAGGAAGAGAGGTTATGTCATGATCTCCAATCGGAGAATGCCTTGCATTCATTGGAAAAAAATCCATGGCATTCTGTGAATGGTGACAGTGCTCAGCAAGGGAGCCCCAGTGGTCAGTGTGCGGTGGGGCCGCTGCTCAGAATAAGACCAGCAGATCACGGGTATCATTGTACAGTGATTGCCAGCGGTCCTTCAGGTATGAAATATGCATATCTTGTCCTATTGACATCTGCTCTCCCTACTTCTTACTTCTCATCTTGCTGTCACAAGGACAGGAAGTGAGATATAAGATATAACCCCCCCTCAACAGAGTCAAAGACAGCAATTAAAGTATTAGACCCCCTTTGTACTGAGGCAGTTTTCAGGCGTTTTAGTACTCAAAATAGCACCTGAAAAGCACCTAAAAACTGCCTCCCATTCATTAGAATGGGTGCTTTCACACTGGGGCGGTGCACTTGGTAGAAAAAGTCCTGCAAGCAGCATCTTTGGGGCGTGTTTCGAACGCTCCAAAAATGCCCCTGCCCGTTGAAATGAATGGGCAGCGCTTCGAAAGCGCCTTAAAAGTGCTTAGAAAGTGCCGCAAAATGGGTCTTTTTTTTTTAAAGGTTATGTTGTCAAGAAAAGCTTTAACGGCTGTTTTAGCAGCGCTTCAGCATGAAAGGGATCTCTTAAGGTCCTTTTCAAATTCGTCACCCTGTCAGTTTTGTGGACTCGTTCGAACCCTCCAGTCCCCTCTATGGAGCAGCGGGTGTCAACAAACACATGTCCATTGACACCAGCCTTCACCGATCCTGTCTGCTAAAAACAGAGAGATGGTGGATCTGATCGTATGGCAGTCGGATGTAAAGGAACAGGCGGACCGTTTCCATCCGACAGCCCATAGAGGAGAGTAAGCTGTGTCTGTGTTCAACTCTGCACAAGTGGAGCAGACACGGACCAGACATCCGCATGCTCAGTGGGGACCAGCAGACAGATTCCTCGCTGAGCAGGGGAGCCTGCCCCGTTTGTGTTTTACTCTTCCCATTTTTAAAGCGATAAAGCATGGGGAAATGTACAGATATTGCAGAGACGTACTGCCATTTTTTTTCCCAGGCATACATTCTAGTCTGTTATCCCAAAAAATGAGACAGTCCAATAAAATAAAAACCACATTAGTTCAGGCAATTTTGTAATCTAGAACGTTTTATTACTCGCATCACCTTCTAATAACTTGAGAATCAGATAGAATTCCACACGCTCTCATCCCATCTATCACTCAGACATTATGTCAATGAGTTTCTGCCAAAGGCCCTTTACAATCCAATATGTCTGATATATGAAAACATTGGGTTTCCGTTTACGAGAGTAACACATGTGAAATGTCAAACACAAGTGAGCACGTTAGTGTCGGCAATGGAAACATATCAATCTGTGCTAGTTCACTTCACAAACCTTCCCCACATAACTTGTAGCTCATTTGTGATACCAAGAAACCAAAGCCAAAAAATGCAAAGCTCTCGCGTTCTTTTCATCAAATACGTGCAAAGCTCCCCGGCTCTTGCCAACTGGCAGGCAAGACCAAAAATTGGGTTAAAATTGAAGCTGAAGTAATAGATTCAGTATCTGACATATTTGTTTTACTTGAGTCTACTATTTTCACAACCCCTCCCAAGTGTGACCTTAGGTTCTCAGACATGTGTCAATGTTAAGGGGTGAATCTAGGTAACATTTATAGCCAACATGCAGACCACTGAGGTTATCTAGAAAAGTCAAATAAGTTGATTTAGAGTGATGCAGCGTGGTTTTCCCGCAACGTGGGTACAGCACTGTGTACCAGTGGGTTTCATGCAGGTTACCTGCTTTTTGCCACATACTTCTATTGCATCTTATCCAATACAAATGTCCCTCTTTTTAGGACTATAATGCAGTGTTGGTCAACTTTCTTAATTAGGGGGGAGGGGCCTCATGTGGTTCCCTGACATCCCCAAAGGGTCACACACAATACTCAGTGAATATAATATTCTACAACACTATCAGAGACTGCTGACGTGCTGTGGGAGATGGTCAGGGACTGTGCACGTGTGTCTGCCACCTAAAATGTTGTGATAAAAGTTGTCACTTACAGTATGGCTGTAGATTCAATAAAAAGAAGATTGTGTTGTTAGTGTTTCCTGGATAGATAAAGTTGCTCTTTGCTCCATAAACAAATGCACATAGCACCACAGATGTCAATATTCCTGGAAAAACTGGGAGGACACTTTCCTGCGACAGGAAAACATGGCAGCAATTTATGTGCTAGTATTGACGGTCACAGCACATTTTACAACATGGTAAGGGGAGTGTTGAACTGCAAAATTTCCACTTGCAGTGCATTATGATCTCCATTAGTTTCTTTGTAAAACAGAGGTTGCTATATACATATAGACGTGTGTTCCATCATGGACATACACAGAACTCCCTTCTGTCCCTCATTTGGATGGAGTTTTCCTCTTTTCGAATCAAATCCTTCTGTCCCTTTTTTGACCTAAGCTGTCCCTCTTTCCGGTCTGATGTATAGACTTCTACAAAAAAATATATTACACCAAAAGTGTTTTACTTCGCTTTTCAGCCAACCTCAAATTTGTTGCATTTGTTATTTTGAAACCAATACAAAGGAAATGTAGTGGTGACAATACAAAAGTTGGGTGTAACCAATTCAATTCTGGCCTAAAATGTCATCATAGTCTATATAACTGGGGGGGGGGTGAGGGTGTCTATTGTCTACATTGTAGTAAACCATTAACTGTCAACTTATTAGCTAAAGCCTCAAATGTGGCCCCTGACATCACCAAAGGGCCACACATAATGTTCAATATAAGTAATGCTGGAGAGAACTGTCAGAAACTGTAGATGAGAGGAGATGAGAGTCAGAGAGGAGATGAGAGTCAGAGAGTGAGGACAGGATACATTTCTGGCTGGGGATATGCTGCGGAAGACAATATGAGACTGGGAACATGTTACATGAGGCTAATAGAGATCAAAGCTATTACCCTAATTAATCTTCCCACTACAGACTTCTGAGGTCCAAGGGCTGCATATCATATACTAAAGGGCTGCAGATTGGGCACCAGTGTACTAAACGTTATCCCTGTTTCCCATCTCGGACAGTTGGCAGGTATTGATACATCAGTGGGTGCAGGAATACAACTATATCAATTTGCATCTTTGAGCTAGATGTCTACATGCATGACATCAACCAGTAGATTCATAATGATAACACTGGTTATTATAAACTGAAGATTAGAAACCAATGTTGCTCAGGGTGGCCGTAGAGAAGTAGATTTCTCCCCAAAAACAAGGCTTTACAGACTCACAATCAAACTTGATGGAGCTCCAGGGCCTTTCTGGATCTTCTTCCAGATTCAGCCAACATTTGGTAAAGAATATTTAAAGCCAAAACTTTCATTTTAGCTTTGAACAAAATGTGAAGGGTAAAACTCTGACATAGATAGCAGAAGCAGAAAAAATTATGGGAGTTAAACCATTCCCTACACCAGTAGTCTTCAAACTGTGGCCCGGGGGCTGGATGTTGTCCTCTGCTTGCCTTTACCTGGCCCTAGGGCCACTTTACCTCCCACTGATGCAAGACACTATTCCTCCAACTGATACCAACAATGGGACATAATTCCTGTCACTGACATCAATAACACAGCACTATTCTCCCATTGAGAAATATAAACCTTAGCGCCTTTGGATAAAAGAACTAATCATCAAACTCTAGCTGCAGTAGAAAAAACTTGCTAGTAAGCAAATGGCAAAGAAGCAAAGTAGGAATGTATAAACAGTTTGCTGCGCTTAGGGTTGATCAAATTAATGTAAATCGTAGACATGCATACATCGTGTACACCGCGTCATTGCGTCTCTTCCGCCCATACGAAACTACCCAGGAATCGAGCAGAATGCCGCAAACGGTGGCTTTCCTTATCAGGGCAAATTACCCTTAACAACCACCTGCTACACACGCCGGGTGCCAGGACTATAAGGCACTTTTAAATGTGAGTGGAACTATTTTAATCTGGGTATTCAACAAACCTGGTTTTACGGCATTGCGCAATGAAGGTTTTCCTTTGTCATTTCCATCTATATTTATGAGGTGGACTCTTGCAAGAGACGTCATTTCAACAGGCTCTCTAGGGGTATCCCCACATGCCTATTAGACCATACTAGTGATAGTTGGTCAACATCCAGGGTGAATGTACATCTACACCCAGTCTAAACTTTAAACACAAGCACTTTATTTCATAACCTAATGGGACTTTATTAACCCTTTGTGTGTTATGCAATTTTTTTTGCGTGTTCTGAATTTTTTTGCGTGTTCTGAATTTTTTTGCGTGTTCTGCATGTTTTACATGAATTTGATCAAACCTAAGCGCAGCAAACTGTTTTTACTATTCTCCCATAGACACCAACGATGGCGCACTATTCCTCTCCCTAACGCTAAAGATGCACTGTTTACTCCCACTGACTCCAGGACATTTTCTACTTCCAATGGCCACAGTAGAAGTACTTCCAATGGTGCCCTATAGTCTAAAGGACTATAAACTGGCCCATTGTTTAGGTTTGGAGATCCCTGTCCTACACTATCCAGAACTAAATAAAACATTTGGACTTCAGCTCTTGACCTCCTTACTGTGTCCTGTAGTGACGTTGGTTATGCAGAAGCTGTTGATTTGGTAAAGAGCGATGATCAGAGGAATGGGAGTTGAGGTGGCTGGATGGTTTATAACAGTTTTTCAACTCAGCAACAATCATTTTAACACTTGGGGATACCTTAATTTAACTCTAGATCAGCAGCTTAAAATATATATATATATATATATGCAAGCGATAATAAGCAGTTTTGGACAGGCAGTAGTGCTTCTCATCTTCCCTAGAGAAGACCACTTTGGCCTGATCTCAGTCAATTTACAAAGTGTTTAAGGACTGCCTGCATGGACTGGTTGTGTGTAGGGCTTACCCTGTATACATTCTATATATCGTGTCTAAAGAAATTGTTCTTGTTCTTTTCTCAGTTCACATGATCTCTGTGGTTCTGACTGCCAAACACGCAACAATATGACAAGTCATCACAAATAACCCTCTTTTATCATCCCAAATCACCAGACACTGGTAGCTGCATCTACTATTAGTCATAGAATAAACCTCAGGGCATGGCAATCTTAAAGTGTAACTTCCTATTTTGTACCATCTTGTCTTGTTCCATTCTGTACTCTGTAGGCTCCATTTACAATAGCGCAACTATAAAGTTGCACGATTTCCAGTGCGACTTTCGGAGCGGAGCACCTCTACACTGAATGGATCTAGGTCACATCAAAAGTCACACTAAAGTAGTGCAGGCACCTTTTCTGTTTCAATCAGGGTGGATAATAAAATCTATGATTTTTTTTTTTTTTTTTTTTTAATTAAAAAAAAACTATTTTTTTTTTATTTAAATCAGATTTTTTTTAATTGATAGTTTTTCTGAAGAATAAAAATGAACATTACAAAGTAGAGTGGCAAACAATCCTTTCCACTCTCTGATCGTTCAACAACATAAATACTTAGGCCAGTGATGGAGAACCCAGATGTTTTGGAACTACATTTCCCATGATGCTCACCTACATTGCAAAGTGCATGAACATCATGGGAAACGTAGTTCCAAAATATCTGGGGTGCCAAGGTTCGCCATCACTGACTTAGGCAATACAAAGGGAGGGAAGTGGGTGGGAAACATAATAGGAGCACCTAGTAAGATAAACCAGTGTTGGTGTCCTCTATAGTAACATACCAAGAAAAAAAATAAACATTTAAAAGGTAGTTGTATAATAGAAACCTGTAGAGCCGAGAGCCCTCTCAGGGTTAGATCTATAGATCCGTTCTATGGCACATATCTAGGCCCCGAGGCTTTAAAAAACAATATTGTGAAACCTTTATGGGATGTTCATCAAAGATATAAAGCATTGGACTTGCTTTGTAAACTTCAATTACTTTCTCCATTGACCCAACACAATTAATGGGGAATGCCACTTCCCACTGCTGATCACTTATGGATCATAGGTGGGGAGAGGGGTAGGGAGAAACGGGACCGGCATAACAAAAATAAAAGAAGGAAAAGAAGAAAAGGAGGAAGAAAAAAGAGTGATAAGAATGAAGAGCAGAAGATGGTGGGTCCATCCGGGGATCTACCACCAACCGCTTCTGGAATCAGAACCTTGTGTCCAAGACCTGCAAATTGGTAAGTCAGGGAGACCATATTTTGTCGAAGAGGGGTTATTTGCTTCATTAAAGAGTAAGTTCACCTCTACAGAAAAATCTGTAAGGTGAACTTGCACAGGGCCCCCTCCACGCCCCACCCCCTCCCCCAAGTCCCGCTGACCTGGATCACGATGATCTCCCGTTCTGAGCCCCGTTATAACTGCGCCAGGGTTTCGGGGCTTAGAAATCCCCGCAGCTAAATATCCAAAACATACCCCATCAGGAGGGACGTTTTGGAGCATTCTAATTGGTCGGTGCCATCACATAGGCAGCGGCAACCAATCAGAACCCGCATAGCCCGTCCTGTCAGCGGGGAAGAAGACACGTGAATGCCGAGGGGATTTCTAAGCCCGGACCCCTGAAGCGGCTATACTAGGGCTCAGAACGGGAGATCGCAGCACAACAGGTCAGCGGGACTGGAGGGGGGGGGGGGTGGCGAGGAGGGCGTCCTGTGTAAGTTCACCTTACAGATTTTTCTGTAAAGGTGAACCTACACTTTAGAGTGATTGTAAAGGTTCGTTTTTTTTTAAATAAAAAAACATGTCATACTTACCTCTTCTGTAAAAGGGTTTTGCACAGAGCAGCCCCGATCCTCCTTTTCTGGGGTCCCCCCGACGGCGCTCCTGACTCCTCCCTTCCATCAGGTGCCCCCTCGGAGAAGCGCTTTCCCTGGGGGTACCCGAGGGGCCGTGCTCCCGAGTCCTGCTGCTGCGTCTATTGACATAGACAGCAGGACTCGGCCCTGCCCCCGTATCACTGGATTTGACTGACAGCAGTGGAAGCCAATGGCTGCTGCTGCTATCAATCTATCCAATGAGGATAGAGACAGCAGCTGGAGCTGCTGTGCTCTTCACCGTCGCTGGAATGGATCGGCTCAGGTAAGCAAAGGGGATCTCTGCAGAGCAGGTTTTTCACCTTATTGCATAGAATGCATTAAGGTGAAAAATGATGAGGGTTTACAACTCCTTTAAGGCTATTTCTATGGCTGGCCTTTTCCAAGCGGTCGCAATAGCAATTTTGGCTATCAGTTACGTGCAGGCACCTTTTCAAAGTTGCTGCTACTTTGAGTTGCACTAGTTTAAATGGGTGCCATGGAAAAGAATGAGCTGCAACATAGCATGCGACTTTGATGGCCATAGTCGCATGACAAACTGCACAGGGTTGAAGAGAGCCTAGCCGAGGGTTGCATAGGGTTGAAGAGAGCCTATTTATCAAAGCAATAGAGATGGTTCACTTTGCAAAGTCAATGTTCATTTAGTTTAGTGAAAAGGGGACGGTGTGTTTACTTCAATCAACTAATGATAATCCTGTTTTTTTGGGGTTTTTTTTATATTGTTGTTCATGATTGGGAATTTCAACAAATATTCACCCTATTCCTTAGGCCTCATGTACACTGGGCGTTTTTGCAGCTGCTTCTAGGGGCGCCTGACATTTTTTTTCTTTCCTGCTTCTAAAACTCCCCTGTATGTTAGCCTATGGGGTTGATTTACTAAAGGCAAATAGACTGTGCACTTTGCGAAGTGCAGTTGCTCCAGAGCTTAGTAAATGAGGTAAAGCTTCACTTTGCAAAAAATACCCAATTACATGCAAGGAAAAAAAGAATTTTTGCTTGCACATGATTGGATGATGGAAGTCAGCAGAGCTTCTGCTCATTTACTTTTAGCTCTAGAGCAACTGCATTTTGCAAGTGCACAGTCTATTTGCCTTTAGTAAATCAACCCCAATGTGTCCATGCACTTCTTATAGGGGTGGATTTACTAAAGGCAAATATACTGTGCACTTGCTCCAGAGCTTAGTAAATTAGGTTAAGCTTCACTTTGAAAAGAATACCCAATCACATGCAATCAAAATAAAAAACAGCATTTTTGCTTGCACGTGATTGGGTTATAGAAACCAGCAGAGCTTCCCCTTAGATCTAGAGCACAAGCACTTGAAGTGCACAGTATATTTGCCTTTGGAAAATCAACGCCGTAGACTTTTTTATAAGGGGTAGAAATAAAAAAAACACTGCCTGTGCGTCCATGAGCAGCAGCGTTTTGGCAGAAAAATCTTGAGCGTTAATTCATTTAAATGGCCAGAATTAATAATTATTCTGGCCACTGAAATTAATTAATACTCAAGCGCTTTATACCTGTAAACGCACCTAAACACACCTTAACGTGTTACGCACTTTTACAAGCGTCAGGCATTTTTCCTGCCAAAAAGCTACTCCCAGGAGGAAAAGGATTTTAGGGGAGTTTCCAAAACATCCTGTGTGCACGAAGCCGTAAACTAAGTAAACTAAATTGTTAATTTCTAATCCTTTGGTATGTCAACGACATTGTGTAATAGTTATGAGGTCCTACATATAGGTATCCAAGAAAAGTCTGTGTAAATTGAAGATTCTATCACAGGAATTCGGTCAAATCTGTTCATTTAACACGGCCTGCACCTAATTCTTGAAAGCCTTCAACGAAACTTGCGTCAGATTCATGTAGTTCTTTTTACCGCCATTTTTGGAATCTGTCACTACGGCTGCAACAGATTCTAAAAAAATTGCCGCCATTTTGCAGATATGCAAACAGGCAGTAATTAGAACCCACTAAAAGTTGGCATAAGGGGAAGGGGTGTTGTGTGTTCATCACTTTATTAATATGTTTGTATTTTACATATACTTCATTGGTTCCTAGGACAAAGGCCGCCCACGTCCTAGCAACCATTGATGCATCGCACTAAGCTGACTGTGGGAGGAGCCTGATGAGAGAACTATGAGAGACTAGTTCCCCATTAGGTCTGCTTTGCTTGTGGCTGACAGCAGATGGCACTGGCCGGATTCTATTGCCGCTATTTAGTCCAATAGCTTCTTTGCAATCCGCCCACTGCCATCCACTGTAAATCAAAGACAACGAGGGATCTGATAGGGAGCTATTCACAGAGTTCCCCACCAGGCTTTACCCACCCGACAACTCAAATTCACGGCCGCTGTGCCTGTTGAGTGGGTGGAGCCTGATGGGGAACTCTGAGACTATTTCCCAATCAGATCCGCCGTTGCCTATGATTGACAGTACACAGTGGGCGGATTCGAAAGCCGCTACTGGACTGAATCAAAAGTAATGCTGATCTGATGGGAAACTTGGGGTTAATGTACTAAAGACAAATAGGCTGTTAACTTTGAAAAGGAAGTTACCCGTTGCATGGGAATTTACCCCAGAGTTTAGTGAATGAGGTGAAGCTCTGTTGACTTTTATCATTTAATCTTGTGCCAACAAAAGTTATGTTTTTTTTTTTTTATTTCCCTGCATGTGATTGGGTATTCTCTTTCATCACATTTACTAAGGTCTTGGGAAAATTCCCTTGCATGGTGCAAAGCAAACAGTCTCCTTTCCTTAGTAAATCAACCCCCCTGGTCTCTCAGTTCCTCATCAGGCTTCACTCACTTCACTACAACACTCCTCTACTATGTGCCAGTGTGACAGGCGCATTTGGCCGGGTAGGGAGGGTGGGAGATGAACTGAGGAAGGATGTCCAGTATCAGCAGATTCATGTACCTGTCTGTGGCAGGTAAATATATCAATAGCAAGCACCAACTCCTTTAGTGCTGCACTCTAAAGGAATTCTAAAGATGTCCTTTATGACTTCCCCAGAGTGTGTCTAGAATTCCTGAAGCCGGCCATAGACGGAGCGATTTTCTTTCCTGCAACCACAGTCAGTGTTGACGGGGGTATCCCTCCCATTAAACCATTGTGTTCTCCTGGTAGGGACATAGGGGAAGCCGTCCCCACCGGGAGAACACAGTGATTACTGCTAGCGGCTATAATAGTTCCTAGCAATAATCGCATGTCAATTCTGACAGGCTGGTATCAATCAACTTACATCCAGCCTACATGTACATGGTCCCAATCTCGGGTCAGTCACTGCTGAACTGACCGAAATTCGAAACGTCTATGGCTTAAGTGGCACAGTCGGTAGGGCCGAAACAACAAATCGATTAATCGACAACTAATCGATTATGAAAATAGTTGTCAACTATTTTCATAATCAATTAATCGGCCAGCCGATTAGTTGGCCTGCATACAGAATTCATTATTTGTTTACATATCAGGAAATACAGTACAGCACACATACAGCTCAGTACACCATCCATTCATGTCAATAAATGCCTGAGAACTTGTGAATGAAAGAGGAGCAATGCCTCATGGGACATCTAGTCCTGGGCAGGAAGTGAGTGGTTCTAAAGGCAGAAGGTTTTTTTTACCTTGCTATTGGAGGACTATATACTATACTTTGCAGATTGCTATTGGGGCACTCTGAAGGCAGGAGGAGCCCGAAGCGTCAGTGGAGGGACCCTAGAAGAGGAGGATCCGGGCTGCTCTGTGCAAAACCATTACAGAGCAGGTAAGTATAACATGTTTGTTGTTTAAAAAAAAAATCATTAATTTTTAATTGGTTTCTATGCAGAAGTGAGCCTGATTTTGCACTTTCCAGCTTTAGTAAATAAACCCCATTGTGTACTTAAAAGTGGGGAATGCCTGTAATGAAAAGTATGGTGCTGCCAATCAAACAGATGGCCAATTACCAGAGATAGTCAGGAGTAGAAGGGCAGAAGGAGGACCTCAGCGGTGTGATGATGCTCAATCATTATCCAATGAGAAAGCAGGTAACCCAAGAAGCTACAGAGCTGTAACAGGAAATAATGGTGCCACCCTTTTTGGCTGGGCACTGTGGATAAGGTGTGTGAATCAGAATTCTTTCCAAATTGTCAGGTAAGCAGTTTACCTGAAATGTATTTCAGGTGTGTATTTAGTTGTCTGGCTCTAGGTCTGCTTTTAATAATTCTTGAGTATCATCTTCCAGCATGTTTAGGATTAAAAGCCATTTGGAACATACTTGTCAAAGCATGCCGAAAAAACTTTTTTTTACAAAACAACAGCTGGAAGGCTGTAGAAGATATACATTTACCTGTCAAAAGCAGTCAATTTAACCTTTATGACTGTTTACTGTAAAGTAAAGAGTTCTAAGTTGTACTATTAGCCCTATTTGTCGTCTAACAAAAACGACAGTAAAGGAAACCGGCTATCAGGAGGCTCCATAGGAGACTAAGGAATCCCATGGCAGTAGGGTGAAATCTTCCGGCACCTGCGGTGATACCTATATTGTGTAAGACCAGAACATCAGAGGGAACGCTCAGTGCTTCAAAAATACATTCAATTGCTTTCTCTTTTTTCTGTGGGGATGACGTGACAACCTTGTTATTCTGCTTGGGGTACAGGACCTTCTATAGCCTCCGGTGGCTGCTGTGCAAGAGAGCTAGATGTGATCCTGGCTGAATCATTCACATGGCGGTGAAGCTAATGCCCCGCACACACGATAGGATTTTCCGACGGAAAATGTTCGATGGGAGCTTGTTGTCGGAAATTCCGACCGTGTGTAGGCTCCATCGGACATTTTCCATCGGAATTTCCGTCACACAAAATTTGAGATCTGGATCTCAAATTTTCCGACAACAAAATCCGTTGTTGTAAATTCCGATCGTGTGTACACAATTCCGACGCACAAAGTTCCACGCATGCTCAGAATAAAGCATAAGAGCAGCACTGGCTATTGAACTTCATTTTTCTCGGTTCGTCGTACGTGTTGTACGTCACCGTGTTCTTGACGTTCGGAATTTCTGACAAGATTTGTGTGACCGTGTGTATGCAGTACTACAGGCGAACGGCCGCTGTAGGCAAAGCACCGTACCCATATGTCACTGCCTACCAGCGGGTTTAGGGCACGCTCATGCGCGCCCCCCGCTCTGCACCCACTGTGGTTGTGTACAGCAGGCGCCTGTCAGCAAGTCCCAGCCAATTAATAACCATTGGCCGGGACCTGCTGATTGGCTGCGTTCAATCAAAGCTCAGAGCTCTGTGTTAGTAAACAACACAGAGCTCTGGAGATTGATTAATGTCACAGGTGATGTCAGTGGCAGTTAGTCCCATTATAAGTTGTAGACTGCCGCCATTAGTAGTATAAAAAAAATACAAATTCCAGTATATATACCATAGTTTCTAAGCGCTAAAACTTGCAAGCAAACCAATCAATATACACTTATTAGGATTTTTTTTTTATCATAGACATGTAGCAGAATACATTTTGGCCTAAATTTATGAAGATTTTTTTTTAATTGGATATGTTTTATAGCAGAAAGTAAACACAACTGTTTTTTCGGGGTTTTTTTCCAAAATTTTCAGTCTTTTTATATTACAAAAAATAAAAAACCCAGTGGTGATCAAATACCACCAAAAGAAAGCTCCATTTGTATGAAAAAATTATATAAATTTAATTTGGGTACAGCACTGCATGACCGCATATTTACCAGTTAAAGTAGCACAGTGCCGAATAGCAAAAAATGGCCTGGTCATGAAGGGGTGGGGGTGGGGGTGGGGGTAAAGTCTTTCGGAGATCAAGTGGTTAAATATGCTTCTTAGGATGGTCATACATGATTGTTTTGTTTTTTTTTCATGCAACCAGCAGGTATCTGATTGACTTGTGTACAACCAGCTAGCCCATACATGGATCGAAATACGTTCGATCCCTGCTGAACCAGCCTCATTTTCATACCTCCCATCATTTTGAGATGGGAATGAGGGACACCTACTTGCAAATGTATGTAGGCATAGGATACGCCCCCTGCCACGCCCCCTTAAAGGAGAATTAACCAAAAAAAAAGGTTAATTAAATCCACAAGGGACTTTTTTACCACTATTATTCCATTATATTGGCTTTTAAATTTACAAATGCAGCAATTTAGAAATTGGATGAAAGGTTTAGCACTGGGAAAGATAAAAAGTGCATTTTATATACAATTATATGGATCAGACCAAAATGAGGGACAAATGGGGGGGGGGGATGAGGGACAGAGGGACATTGCTCCAAATCAGGGACAGTCCCTTGAAATCAGGGAAAGTTGGGAGCTATGTATATTGATCCATGTATGGCCGGCTTTAGTAGCTGCCATGTGCACAATAATTGTGTTTCCTACAATGTTAAATGTCGCTGGAGTTGTTTTATGTGGTGATGCACAGTAGATGCAAAATGTGATCAACAAGCAGTTCTCTATAAGATTGAAGATCTTTTATATTAAGAAAAAAAAATGTATTCGTCATAAACACAAACAAGATGTGTCCACACAGAGTCCTCTCAATGTGTTTAGTGATGTAAGTGACAGCTATCACACACTGCCAAAGTAAATGGAAACATCAACCTTAGACATGCAAAGGATGTTCAGCCCACAAAAATGTGAATCAGCATGAAGTCTGGATTAAACGTTCCGTCCTGCCCAGAAAACGTGTGATGGAATATCTCCCTCCCTCTTCACCAAACTGTGGACATGTCTTAAACAAAAATGCTGTTTCATTAAAGAAATGAAAACATACACTATAATGTCAAAAGTATTGGGACACCTGCCTTTAGACACACTTGAACTTTAATGGCATCCCAGTCTTAGTCCGTAGGGTTGGCCCACCCTTTAACAGCTTCAACTCTTCTGGGAAGGCTGTCCACAAGGTTTAGGAGTGTGTCTATGGGAATGTTTGACTATTCTTCCAGAAGTGCATTTGTGAGGTCAGGCACGATGTGGACGAGAAGGCCTGGCTCCGCTCAAATTAATCCCAAAGATGTTCTATTGGGTTGGGGTCAGGACTCTGTGCAGGCCAGTCAAGTTCCTCCACCCCAAACTCGCTCATCCATGTCTTTATGGACCTTGCTTTGTGCACTGGTGCACAGTCATGTTGGAACAGGAAGGGACCATCCCCAAACTGTTCCCACAAGGGAGCATGAAATTGTCCAAAATGTCTTGGAATGCTGACATCTTAAGAGTTCCCTTCACTGGAACTAAGGGGCCAAGCCCAACCCCTGAAAAGCAACCCCACACCATAATCCCCCTTTCACCAAATGATGTGAACTGAAGTCTGCTGAATAGCAGATTTCAATAAGAAGCCACAATTGTCACCCATTCTGGTGCTCAGTCACCTGACCGGTGTCAATGTTTTGGTCACATGGTCTCTGCTAAAGGGGCTTATAGCCCTAATTATGCCTGAGCGCTAAGCCCTCCCTCATACCTTGGCAGATCATATATGGTGGTAATGGTCACAATACTGTCCATCAAAAGGATGCCAAATTTAAAGGGTTATCTACAGCTAAACCTTTGAAGAGATTTCACTTGTAGTTGTGTCACTCTATGAGACAGGAAGAGAAGGGAAATCTCCCCAATGTAAGAAAAAGACCTGACTATGGTTTTAACCCTTCCCTACTTCATCCAAAACTAAAACATTGTAGCTTTAGAGATACATTTAACCTTTAATGGAAAAAGGAAACATGCTGCTCACAAGGTATTGTAACATTGTAAGTATTTGTGAACACAGGATTCTGAAATCAGATAGTAAGTCAAAAAATAGCATTTAGAAGTTATAATCCTTTTTTCTTAGAAAAAAGAATTACTTACATAGTTGTAAAGCCGTATTTGGCAGGAGGGGCTATAGCAGGGGAGTGGGGAGAACATTAAATCACACAGCAGGGAGGTAAGTTCCCGGTCTGTACGTGCTACGCTCCTACAGACTACAGAGACGGGGGCACACTATGCGCTGGCTGGCACATAGCCTTACTCTTTGACAGACCTCTAAGTGACCTGATTGGAAAAGCAGTGACATGACTGCCGATGTGACATGGTCCATACAGACATAGAAGAGCAGGGCCCAACATTACCTAATCACAAGACCAGTGACCAGACCACTGATGTGACATGGCCCATATAAACATGGAAGACCAGGCCCCAACATTACCTAATCACAAGACCAGTGACATGATTTCTAGAGTGACATGGCCTATACAGACTTAGACGACGAGGTCCCAATATGACCTAATCACAAGACCAGTGACCAGACCACTTATGTGACATGGCCCATATAAACATGGAAGACCAGGCCCCAACATTACCTAATCACAAGACCAGTGACCGGACCACTGATGTGACATGGCCCATATAAACATGGAAGACCAGGCCCCAACATTACCTAATCACAAGACCAGTGACATGATTTCTAGAGTGACATGGCCTATACAGACTTAGACGACGAGGTCCCAATATGACCTAATCACAAGACCAGTGACCTGACCGCTGATGTGACATGGCCCATACAGACATAGAAAACCAGGCCCCAACATTACCCAAATGAAAGACCAGTGACAGGATCGCTAGAATTACATGGCCCTTACAGATATAGTAGATCAAGTCCTTATATGACCTGATCACAAGACCGGTGACAGGACTGCTGATGTGACGTGGTCCATACAGACATAGAAAACCAGGCCTCAACGTGACCTAATCGCAAGACCAGTGACAGGATCGTTAGAGTGACATAGCCCATATAGACATAGAAGACCAGGCCCAAAATGATCTAAAGGAAAGACCAGTGACAGGATTTCTAGAATGACATTGCCCTTACAGATATAGTAGATTAAGCTCTTACATGACTTAATCACAAGACCAGTGACAGGACTGCTGATGTGATGTGGTCCAGACAGACATAGAAGACCAGACTCCAACATGACCTAATCGCAAGACCAGTGACAGGATTGCTAGAGTGACATGGCCCATAGAGATATAGTAGACCAGGCCCTTACATGACTCGATCACAAGACCAGTGTCAGGACTGCTGATGTGACATGTCCCATATAGACATTTGAGACCAGGCCCCACCATGGCCTGAATGCAGGTCTGTTACAAGATTTTAATGCTAAAATGGCCCTCATTTCAATGTTCTATTCCGGCATTAAATACTACATCACTGATACAGCTTTACAACCCTTCAGTACAGGAGTTGAACGCATCCTCTCACGCCATGACATAACCACTGAATACAATCACTATTTAACTCTATAGCACTTTTGACATGCACAGAAAACATGACCTGGCCATGGGACACGATCAGAACAATATTTCAAAGCCTGCCAGTCCTCTTTCGAGTGTTTGTTTTCTCCTAGTTTATCACATAATACTTGAATGAAGTGTTTGCAAATCTTACGGACTCTTTGGTTTATCCCTGACCTTTCCTTATCTATGGCATTACGTAGATCATTTCAAGGGGTGACGGGCATTCTGCAATGTAAACACCACCAATCACCAATCTCACTTCTCAATTCAGCATGGAAAAACACAGCAAAAACAGAACAAACAAGACGTTAGATGTCCCATTATCATCACCCTGGATTGATCCTATTTCCATTGCTATGTACACATTTGGTCTAGAAAACAAGACAAAATTATTATCTGCTAACAATGGATAACCCTTTGTAAAGATTTAAGGGAACAAACATGGCAGTGTTGCCCAATGCAGGAACAGAGCAAGGAATTCTGAAGGCTGGATCTAGTTTTTGGGTCATTTGGGAACCCAGGAGCCCACACAGCCAACAAGTCTCCATTTACAGGAAAAATCACTTTCTGGTGGAATTACCTTTTCTTTTAAATAGTTTTTTATTAATATATTTTTATAGTAAGTGTACAAGTACAAGCTCTTAGGCCGGCCATAGACAGAATGATTTTCTTTCCTGCAACCACGGGCAACCAATGGGCCCTGCAGAGCCATTGAGATTGATTTATTAAAAGCAAATAGAATGTGTATTCCACAAGTGCAGTTGCTCCAGAGCTTAGTAAATGAGGTAAAGCTTCACTTTGCAAAGAATACCCAATCAAATGCAAGGAAAATTTAAAAAAATGCATTTTTGGTTGCACATTATTGGATGATAGAAGTCAGCAGAGCTTCTGCTCATTTACTAAGCTATGGAGCAACTGCAATTGCAATTGCACTTTGCAAATTCACAGTCTATTTGCCTTTAGTAAATCAATCCCATTGTGTTCTCCCAGATTATTGCTAGCGGTTATGACAGCCGACAGGCTGATCGTCCCCAAGTTGATCAATCGACCAAACATGGAGACTGGAATTACCTTTTTAAATTTACTTGCAATAAGAATCACAGGGGTTGATCCAGAGCAAAGGAAATAAGCAGAAGCTCTGCTTACTACCATCATCCAATCATGTGCAAGCAAAAATACAGTTTTTTTAATTTTCCTTGCACGTGATTGGGTATTGTTTGCAAAGTGAAACTTTCCCTTATTTACTGAGCTCTGGAGCAACTGCACTTGCAGAGTACAACTGCACTTTGCAAAGTGCACAGCCTATTTGCCTTTAGTAAATGAACCCTGCAGTGTACCGTATAACGGATTTGGGAAATGTCACTGATAGCTTTTCAGGTCTTACAGATCTTAGCTGTAGCCATAAAACATTTAAAATAATGCATCAAGCAAGCAAATAAACAAAAAATAAATGTAATCGCTGACTGGGGCAATGTACAGAATGTTTTCACCTTCATTATCATTTAGCCTTACTGTTTGACAGACCGCTCTATGCTTGCACAACAGGGTCAGGAGTCCACAGACTGCTATACAAGGAAATTGTCAGCTAGTACTTGCAAAGGTTCTTCTTACCCCTGTGAAGGCAATGTGGCGTCAGGACTGGAGGTCTCAGACCAGGATCCCGAGTCGTCCATTCTTAGTGGTGGATCTGTCCTGGTTGTAGAGTATCTTCCTCACACCAGCTATATACAAAACACATCATTAGCTGGAGCATTCTCTTACAAACATCTGAACATATCAGTGCAATACATATAAAGAGCTGTTGTATCTGCCAAGGATTTGCAATTCTGTCCACCCTGTCCTGAGATTTACACAGCCCTGGCACACACCACACCCCTCTCTGGTAACGCAGGAGACTTAGGGGTTGATTTACTAAAGGTAAAAAGACTGCAGTTGCTCCAGAGCTTAGTAAATGAGCAGAAGCTCTGCTGACTTCCATCATCCAACCATGTGCAAGCAAAAATGCTGTTTTTTTTTTCATTTTCCTTGCATGTGATTGGGTTACTTTTTGCAAAGTGAAGCCTTACCTCATTTACTAAGCTCTGGAGCAACCGACGCTTGCAGAGGGCAACTACACTTTGCAAAATGCACATTCTATTCACATAGTAAATCAACCCCTTAGTTTTTCTCTGCTGCAATTTATATAACACTTATAGGTGGGGGCGTCCATTCTGGCGTCCCGCCAGGGGACCTCAGAAGAGGAGGATCGGGGCCACTCTGTGCAAAACGAGCTGCACAGTGGAGGTAAGTATGACATGTTTGTTATTTAAAAAAAAAAAAAAAAGATACTTTACAATCACTTTAAGCACTAAGCAGTCAAGCACTTTAGCTTATTCATTTTAATAATCAATAAATATTCTGGCTAATGAAATGAATGCACTTGATGCACCTAAACACATCTAAATGTGTCTAAACGCGTTTTCCAAAACACAGTTTTAGGCGTGTTTTTTGACGCAGCTTTTCTCCTGGCATTTAGAAGAGCTGGGCAAACACCCAGTGTGCATGGGATCTGAGAGCCCATTCACACAGGGACGACTTGTCAGGCGACCTAGTCGCCTGACAAGTCGCCTCCCGTTCTGTGCTATGGAACCGTTCTAAGGGGAGCGACGCAAGTCGCTCCGACTTAGAAAAAGGTTCCTGTACGACTTCGGGGGCGACTTGGGGCGACTTGCATAGACTTCTATACAGAAGTCGTTTTGCAAGTCACCCGGGCAGTCGTTTGCAGGTCGCCTCGCTGAGGCGACCTGCAAGTCGTGTTTCCCCTGTGTGAATGGGGTCTAAGAATTCAAAAAGTAGCAATGATTTCAGAATTGTTTCAAACTGATCCACTATATGCTTGGGCTCTCAGTCTGGCGTATGTCGGGCATCCTTGGCTTAGACTTCTACCAATGGGAAGTGTATCATGTGGGAGGCAGGCAGACAGACAGCTGTGGCTTACAAGCAATGATCCCGGATCTCCCAGCTCCTGTACACATGTCTACATACAAGTCTGGAGAAATTCCACTCTGTCACATGCTGCATTCAAATCCTGCTCTTGGCAAAAAAGAAAAAAAAGTTGGAAGCTGTCAAAGTCGTCCCCATTCCAAACTTTCCACAGCTGATCTGCAGCTTTCTGCAGACGTACAGCATTATGCTATGTACAGAAGTGTACACCATGAGCAGCTGTACATTAGGTGTTCCCAACATCTGAGGCTCCATTAATACCTATGCAAAGGTGCGCACACTCTTTTGAGCTTTATCGTGTTTAGGGCAGACCATTTATTTCAATTTAGTGAATGACCCTTTTTGTAAACCATTTTGTTACCATGCATTTCAGAACGCAGGAAAGAGTTTGCATTAGGAAGGCACGTTGGGGTGCCACTAAGAATGGCACCGTTGTATACCTGCAAGGGGGATGTGTGTTTTTTGTGCATTCTGGAAATGTCTGCAAATTTTGTGTTGAGTTCCCACAATGCACAAATGTGAACCTAACCTAAATGCGGGGTCGCTGGCACGTATCTTTGGGGTCCTCATACTGTCAGACAAGCAAGTCCTTGGGAACATTCTGGCTGGAGGTCCCATTATACATTATATTTGTTTTTTTTGTTTTTTTTAAATAAGAAACATTTCATACTTACTTGTTTTGCACAGAGTGGCCCCGAACCTCGTCTTCTGGGGTCCCCCGGTGGCTGTCGCGGCTCCTCCCCACATCAGATAACCCCCTAGGAGAAGCGCTCTCCCGAGGGGGTTACCTTGCGGGTGCGCTCCCGAGTGCAGCATTTGTGTCCATAGACACGAAGGCCGGACTCGACCCCGCCCTCCAGCGCTCGCATCATTGGATTTGATTGACAGCAGCGGGAGCCAATGGCTGCGCTGCTATCAATCTAACCAATCAAGAGCTGGGACCCCGTGGAGAGAGGGAGAGCGTATCTCTGCTGACAGAAATACAGGGCTCAGGTAAGTAAAACGGGGGGGCTGGGGGACCAGTCACTGCCAGGTGTTTTTTCACCTTAATGCATAGGATGCAATAAGGTGAAAAAACACGAGGGTTTACAACCCCTTTAAGGCTTCATGTACACTGCTGCTGGTAAACGGACGTTTAGGAGCAGTTGGGTGTTTTTTTCAGCTGCCCCTGAACTCTCCACTATGTTATCTTATCAGTATATGTACACAGGGTCGTTTATAGTCCTTTCTAGGCAGTTGATTTTAGAAGCATTTTTTGGAAAGCAAAAAAATTTGTTCAGTACGGATGTTCAGAGGTATTTGAAACGCCAAATACCTGTAACAGCTTGTAAACGCGTTAACTCGCGTTGAGCAGCGTTTCGTTAAAAGGCGTTTTTGACTATTTGAAGAAAAAATAAACGCTTCTAAACGTGGCCAAATGCGACTAAACGCGGCATGTAAACGCGGCAAAACGGAAGTTTTTAGACATTGGTTATCGTCAAGTTAAATCGTTCAGGAGAGATTGTAAAACGTCCCGTGTACATGAAGCCTAAGGGGGTTTTAGGAACTTAGGGCACCTTTCACATTTTAAATGGTCTGTGAATGCACCTCAAAAATAAAAACTTACTTACTCTATTTGTACAAAGCAGCCACTCAGCACTATGGGGTCGATTTGCTCACACCCTTCACCCCTCCGCTGCCACATTTGACACTTTTTGGGGAATAGGAGCGGGTACCTGGTTTTGACAGGTACCCGCTCCCACTTGCAGGTAAGATCGTCGATCTACGACATTTCAGGCCCTTCCTACTTTCCCCCGATACCTTCTGGGACACACACAGGTCCCAGAAGACGACAGGACAATTCAGAAAGAGCAGCGCAACTCGCACATGTGCAGTAGGAACCAGCTGTAAAGCCTGAAGGCTTCACTGCCGGTTTCCCTTACAATGCCAGCGCCTGCACCCAAAGCCGATTGACAACTCAGCTCCGGATGCCGACATTGCAAGATCCCTGAACAGGTAAGTGTCCTTATATTAAAAGTCAGCAGCTACAGTATTTGTAGCTGCTGAATTAAATTTTTTTTAATTTCCAGACTAGAGCTCCTCTTTAACCACTTGCCGATCGTGCACTATAGCTTTACTGCTACAGTGTGGGTCGGCTGCGCAGAATCACGTATATATACGTCATTTCGCTTTTCCGGGTAGGGGGCATAGGTAAGAGCCACTGGCGCCTTGGCTGTGCAGTTGTTAGTCACAACACAAGCTGATCAGTGGGCGCTGGCCAATGGATGAACGCCGTCACCCACTGATCGGCCAGGACAGAGCTCTGACAATGTAAGCAATACAGAGCTCCTCTGTCCTGTCAGCAGGGATGTGCTGGTTTTGGTTTCCATGCAAAGCAGGAAATACAAACCAGCACATCCCTTAGTGAAAGTACCTAACACAGTAAACATACAAACACTGGTTAGGCACGCATTTAACTCTTTGATCGCCCTAGATGTTTAACCCCTTCCCAGCCAGTGTCATTAATACAGTGACAGTGTATATTTTTTGGACTGATCACTGTATTTGTGTCACTGGTTCCCACAAAGTGTCAAAAGTGTCAGATTGCCTGCTATACTACTGCAGTCCCACTATAAGTTGCATATATATATAGATATATATCTCTATATAGATATATATATATATCTATATAGATATATACAGTATCTCACATAAGTGAGAACACTCCTCACATTTTTGTAAATATTTCATTATATCTTTTCATGTGACAACACTGAAGAAATGACACTTTGCTACAATGTAAAGTAGTGAGTGTACAGCTTGTATAACAGTGTAAATTTGCTGTCCCCTCAAAATAACTCAACACACAGCCAATAATGTCTAAACCGCTGGCAACAAAAGTGAGTACACCCCTAAGTAAAAATGTCCAAATTGGGCCCAAAGTGTCAATATTTTGTGTGGCCACCATTATTTTCCAGCACTGCCTTAACCCTCTTGGGCATGGAGTTCACCAGAGTGTCACAGGTTGCCACTGGAGTCCTCTTCCACTTCTCCATGATGACATCACAGAGCTGGTGGATGTTAGAGACCTTGCGCTCCTCCACCTTTCATTTGGGGATGCCCCACAGATCCTCAATGGGGTTTAGGTCTGGAGACATGCTTGGCCAGTCCATCACCTTTACCCTCAGCTTCTTTAGCAAGGCAGTGGTCATCTTGGAGGTGTGTTTGAGGTCATTATCATGTTGGAATACTGCCCTGCAGCCCAGTCTCTGAAGGGAGGGGATCATGCTCTCCTTCAGTATGTCACAGTACATGTTGGCATTCATGGTTCCCTCAATGAACTGTAGCTCCCCAGTGCCGGCAGCACTCATGCAGCCCCAGACCATGACATTCCCACCACCATGCTTGACTGTAGGCAAGACACACTTGTCTTTGTACTCCTCACCTGGTTGCTGCCACACACGCTTGACACCATGTGAACCAAATAAATTTATTTTGGTATCATCAAACCACAGGACATGGTTCCAGTAATCCATGTGCTTTGTCTGCTTGTCTTCAGCAAACTGTTTGCGGGCTTTCTTGTGCATCATCTTTAGAAGAGGCTTCCTTCTGGGATGACAGCCATGCAGAACAATATGATGCAGTGTGTGGCGTATGGTCTGAGCACTGACAGGCTGACCCCACACCCGTTAAACCTCTGCAGAAATGCTGGCAGCACTCATACATCTATTTCTCAAAGACAACCTCTGGATATGACGCTGAGCACATGCACTCAACTACTTTGGTCGACCATGGCGAGGCCTGTTCTGAGTGGAACCTGTCCTGTTAAACCTCTGTATGGTCTTGGCCACTGTGCTGCAGCTCATTTTTAGGGTCTTGGCTATCTTCGTATAGCCTAGGCCATCTTTATGTAGAGTAACAATTCTTTTTTTTCAGATCCTCAGAGAGTTCTTTGCCATGAGATGCCATGTTGAACTTCCAGTGACCAGTATGAGAGAGTGAGAGCGATAACATGAAATGTAACACACCTGCTCCCCATTCACACCTGAGACCTTGTAACACTAACGAGTCACATGACACCGGGGAGGAAAAATGGCTAATTGGGCCCAATTTGGACATTTTCACTTAGGGGTGTACTCACTTTTGTTGCCAGCGGTTTAGATATTAATGACTGTGTGTTGAGTTATTTTGAGGGGACAGCAAATTTACACTGTTATACAAGCTGAACACTCACTACTTTACATTGTAGCAAAGTGTAATTTCTTCAGTGTTGTCACATGAAAAGATATAATGAAATATTTACAAAAATGTGAGGGGTGTACTCACTTTTGTGAGATAGTGTATATATATATATATATATATATATATATATATATATATATATATATATACCATAGTTCGTAGACACTATAACTTTTACACAAATCAATCAATATACGCTTATTGGGATTTTTTTTACCAATCAATATGTAGCAGAATACATATTGGCCTAAATTTATTTTAAAAAATTATATTTTTTTTTACATTTTTGTTGGTCATGTTTTATAGTAGAAAGTAAAAAAATTAGTTTTTCTTTCAGACTTTTCGGTCTTTTCTTGTTGAGCGCAAAAAATAAAAAACCCAGTGGTGAGCAAATACCACCAGAAGAAGGCTTAATTTGTGGGAAAAAAATGATATACATTGTGTTTGGGTACAGCGCTGCATGTCCGCGCAATTGTCAGTTAAAGTAACGCAGCGCCGTATAGCAAAAAAAGGCCTGGTCATGAAGTGGGTAAATCTTCCGGAAGTCAAGTCGTTAAACTGGAGAATGCAAAATCTGGTCCAGCTGTGCATGGTAGCCAATCAGCTGTTCAATGAAAGTGGTAGTAACTTCTTGTTTTCAATTTTTACCTACAGGTAAGCTTATAATAATGGCGCTATATAAACCCTGTATAATGATAATAATAAAGTTTACCTGTGTAAAAGGAATATCTCCTAAACGCGCCCCGTTAAGGAGATATTCTAGCGAGCAGCCATCGGTGACATCACCAGCGCATGCGCTCTGAAGGAACGTTATACCTGTGTCGTTCCTTCAGAACCATGTGCTGTGGCCAAGGCTCCCACACGCACACGCAGGAATCAGATGGCCGGAGCCCGCGAACCCGGAAAGAATGTGGAAGCCCTGTCAGCAGTAGGGCTTTGTTTCAAGGTAAGTCTCTCATAATATGCTACTATACGGTGTAAATGAACACATTATGATATTGCCCTGCAGAAAGAAACTTTTTTACTACCGCTTTAAGCTTTGACAAAAAAAACTGGAAGCTGATTGGCTACCATGCAGCGCTGCACCGGATTTTGAACTCTCCAGTTTTAGTAAATGAACCCCATTGTTTTGTATTATTCAAATTTGTGCACTATGGAACGCTATGGAGTTGATTTACTAAAGGAAAAAGACTGTGCACTTTGCAGTTGCTCCAGAGCTTAGCAAATGAGCATAAACTCTGCTGACTTCCATCATCCAATCATATGCAAGCAAAATGCTGTTTTTTTTTAATTTTCCTTGCATGTGATCGGGTACTCTTTGCAAAGTGAAGCTTAACCTCATTTACTAAGCTCTGGAGCAACTGCACTTTGCAAAATGCACAGTCTATTTGCCTTTAGTAAATCAACTCCGATAGCACAGTTGCATTTCCACATGCTTTATATGTGCATTGGGTGAGCAGTGCACATATAGCCATGCATTAGCATGTGATGTGGCAATGTGCAGTAAAGTGTATGTTCTACCTATGAGGTTTCATGTATGCGTGTAGGATACCAAGTGAAATCCCCAAAAAAACTGTCTGGATTTCCCAAAAAAGGTCAGAAATGCAAATCATTATCTTGGCAAAGGGGAAAAAAATATTTTTTCAATCAAGAATTGACACCCAACGCTCCAGATTATTGACAATCCCTCTGTGAATCTTGACCATCCTCTTCTAAATCAATGCAAATCGCCCTTTAGCTATATATGATCCAGGGAACTACAAGTCCCAGCATGCCCTGGCTGTACTTTCATCACACATGAGGAATCATGTTCACGGCCATACAGAGAATGAAACCTATTCCAGCCAATGGTAGAATGGATTGTAGCAGGTGCTTTACAATCACTTCTGTTTCCGAAAAAATCAACAGTGGGGTTTATTTACTAAAACTGCTGATTGGCTACAATGCACAGCTGCACCAGATTCTGAGTGCTCCAGTTTTAGTAAATCTCCGCCAGTAAGTCCCCAAGCAGGTAATGGAACAGTTTTTTTGTGCCTCTGTACAGATGTTTCTAATCGTTTCATGTAGTACAGTAGCACCATCATGTGTTTTTTGATCTCATAGACGTGCTTTTAACCACTTGCCAACCGCCGCACACCGATATACGTCGGCACAATGGCAGCAGTGGGCAAATGGGCGTACCTGTACGTCCCCTTTAAGGGGCGGGGCTAGCAGGCACGTGCACAGCGTGACTGTGCCCGCGGGACCGGCGGACTCAATGTCCACCGGGCTACCGTCAATCGTGTCACGGAGCCGCAGAACGGGGAAGTGCCTATGTAAACAAGGCATTTCCCCGGTCTGCCTTGTGTCATGACAGAGATCACAGCTCCCTGTCATTGGGAGCAGTGATCTCTGTCATGCAAGTTGTAGCCCATCCCCCCCACAGTTAGAATCACTCCCTAGGACACACGTAACCCCTTCATCACTCCCTAGTTTTGAACCCCTTCCCTGCCAGTGTCATTTACACAGTAATCAGTGCATTTGTATAGCACTGATCGCTGTATAAATGACAATGGTCCCAAAATAGTGTCAAAAGTGTCTGATGTGTCCACCATAATGTCGTAGTCATGATAAAAATAAAAATCGCTGATCACCGGCATTACTAATAAAAAAGAAATTAATAATAAAAATGCCATAAAACTATCCCCTATTTTGTAGACGCTATAACTTTTGAGCAAACCAATCAATATACGCTTATTGCGATTTTTTTTACCAAAAATATGTAGAAGAATACATATCGGCCTAAATTGAGGAAAAAAAATTTTTTATATATATTTTTGGGGATATTTATTATAGCAAAAACTAAAAAATAATGCGTTTTTTTCAAAATTGTCGCTCTTTTTTTGTTTATAGCACAAAAAATAAAAACCGCAGAGGTGATCAAATACCCCCAAAAGAAAGCTCTATTTGTGGGAAAAAAAGGACGTCAATTTTGTTTGGGTGCAACGTCGCACGACCGCGCAATTGTCAGGTAAAGCGACGCAGTGCCGAATCGCAAAAAGTGCTCTGGTCAGGAAGGGGGTAAAATCTTCCGGGGCTGAAGAGGTTAAGGTTCCACTCACATTTGTACAACTCCAAAGTTGGGGACTTTGAAGTGCAACTTTGACGCAACTTTGGATGGGTGCGACTTGGATGTGACTTGTTGTCCCTCTGCAAAGTCAGACCCACTGTTGCATGTAAAACATTCAGGTACAACTTTGATGCAACTTTTGAGGGTTAGCATTGAATTCTATGGCCCTTAAGTTGCATGAAAGTCAGACCGAAGTATGCATGAACTACTTTGAAGTTGCTGCGACTTTAAGTCGCACATATATATATATGGTTATCATTGGAAAACATAGAGTACGATTTGATGTCCAAAGTCACATGGCAAGTTGTACATGTGTGAACGGGGTGTAAAGGTTTTTCAGAAACTCCCATTAATGTCTATGGGGCTAAAAACGTGATTCTGCGCCAAAGAAGCCCATCGTACCTTTCCAGCAAACAAGTGATACAACGCTCAAGTGTAAATGGGCATGTTGAGAATATTAGGGCTCTTTGTCTTGAGTGTTGTTGCTTTTTGGAAATCGTACAAAAAAAAAAAAAAAAAACACTTGAATGTGAATGTGGGCTAACACTTCAAAAGAGTAATGGCCCCCAAAAATCCCCTCCTGAGTCTGAAGTCCCTGGTCTAATCACACCCCCCAAATAAGTGAATACTGGACTACAATGACCCCAATATCAATGTGACTTGGGTCTAAATCTCCCTTTCCTCTGAAGCCTGTGGTAAGGAAGCCATATGATGCCTCCTCACCACCTGTTTTAACACCATTTTTGCCAACAAACACACCGGAACTATGTGCATTTAAAGTGTTTGCGGGGTGTTTGCAGTGCTTCCCCATTTGACTGTGTAGCCTTCAGGGGCTTGCGTCCCACCGATTGCTACATGTCGGGTGAATTTTGCCACGGGTGCACAGTTAAGCAATACGGCCATGGTATGCAAACATCTCCATCTGCTGCCTATTGCAGCTTAAGGGGGGTGGGGTGGTTGGTGGGTGGATCAACTGTGGCTTAACCGCGCATCTTTGCCGCCCCCACCAACCGCAAGTCTACACAAAGCCTAAGGCTTGATCTACTAATGTAACCCAAACAGATGAATAATAGTAATAACAACAAAATAAAAAAAAATAAAAAATTATGATAATAAATAATAAAAAAAATTATAATAATGAAGAAGAAGAAGGAATGATAACAATAATGATAACAATAACAACAATAAGTATTAATAAAATAAAAAATAATAATAAAGAAGAAGAAATTATAATAACAAATAATAATAACAATAAAGAAGAAGAAATCATGATAATAATAACAATAAATAATAATAATAAACAACAAATCCTGAGCTGGGTACTCTGGAGAATTATTAATGAATATAAATAGTTAATGACTAATCCTTTGAGGTGACACAGCTCAGCTCTTCTTATTTATTAATTACTATTCATCCTTTTGGGGTATATTAGTAGATTGTGTTTTATGGTGGCCATACATACACTCTTTGATTTGAATTGAATCTACACAACTTCCCTTTCGGATTGATGCAGATTGGATTCCACCAAACTGATTGGAATGACCAGAGTGGGAAAATGATCGATTGATCGGCATGCTCCTAATATGCGCTGATTTTGATGGATTGGATAATGACATTGCGCAGGGAAAACATTGATCACTTCTGATCGTATCATCCAATTATCACTCAGAATCCACTCCCCCTTGTATATCAATTGGATGGGTTGTCAATTATAAAGTGATTATTTCTTTAGGGACAAATTGATCTGAAAAGAAATGATCTTTGGGGCTCTTTCACACATGTGAACTGCACTCTAACTGCATAGAGAGCCCCAAATCAAGGCAATCCTATGGGCACCGTTCACATCATCAGCGTTCAGCACAGTTTAAAAAAAAAGTCAAGCATGCTGCATTTTTCTGTAGCACAAATGCGGGGAACGCTCTACAAATGCCCTGCACTGTGCCCCATTTAGAGAAAAAAGCCAAGCCGAAAAAACGTACAGAAAATGCACTGCAAGCGCAGAGCAAAGCGCACTCAAGCGCATGTCAAGCGCATGTCAATCCTGCTTCAAACGTGTTTTAACATGCAGTCAAAAATGCGCAGTCATGTGCAGCTTCTGGTGTTAATGGGGCTCATTCTGACGGGTGTCTGATCCGCCGTGTTTATATATGTACTGTGTTATGTTTCATACACATTGCAATGCAGCATTATAGGAATCAATGGGGGTCATACACACTCTGCGCCCACAATGTGCGCCGCGTTCTGCGATGTACACATGAAGTGTGATGTCATACAATCCTACAGATTTAGGTGTCATTCTCTCTATACATACTGGAGTCACCAGAAGAACTGTACAGAGATAATGGGAGGACTTCATGGAGGATCTTCTACAAGCTCTGCCGGTAAGTACCTGTGCAGAAAATAGTCCTGTGCCCGTGTGAATGAGCCCCGATTGAAGCGTGCATTGTGATGGATCTATGGGGGGGGGGGTTGTTGTTGTAGTGGGGAGGTTGTTGTTGTAGTGGGGGGGTGTTCTGGTGGGGGGGTGTTGTAGTCCAGGAGGGGTGTTGTAGTGGGGAGGGGGGGGTTTGTAGTGGAGGGGGGGTGTTGTAGTCCGGAGTTCAGGTGATCTATAGAACTTCTACACTCCGATCCAAAGTCTCATCACCCCTCCTCACCTCCTATATACAGAATACAATGTGCTCCTTCTTACCTCCCGCTCCATGTGATGTCACCGAGCCCTACAGTCCGCTCTCCTCCCTGCCGGGTCACCATATGGAATGCCAGTCGGCCACCCTCCCCTCCCCTCCCCCTCTGTACCTACCGCACCTCTCCTCCTCTCCCGGGTGTCCGGGGAGATCACACTGACCTTGTGTGCGGAGCGATCCTGGGAACAGAGCCGCCTGTGTCCGCCGTGCCAGTCTCCCTCCTCCTCCTCCTCCTCCTCTGTGCGATCACTGTCTAATCTTCATGCCGGGACATGACCGCCCGATCCCTCCTCATCACTATGCACGTTCCCGGCCAATACACATTCTCCACCACTGGGAGGAGCCAAACCGACACACCGAGCACCTGTCATACTACACCTCACCCCCCACCCCCTACTACTATACTACACCTCCCCCCCCCCGAACTACTACAACCCCCCCCCCCCCCCAACTACTACACAACCACCTCCATTCACTGTATACAGAACAACTACTCTATACACCCCTCCATTCACTGTATACTTATATACAACTATATGCTCTCCAGTCACGATATATATATGTATATATATATATATATATATATATATATATATATATATATATATATATATATATATATATATATACATATATATATATATATATCGTGACTGGAGAGCATATAGTTGTATGTATATAGTTATATATATATATATATATATATATATATATATATATATAACTATATACTCACAATTTACTATGTACATATACTGTATATAACTATATACTCAATACTTACCATGAACTATTTACATACATATATATATAACTACAGTATCTTAAAAAGTGAGTACACCCCTCACATTTTAGTAAATATTTTATTATATCTTTTCTTGTGACAACACTGAAGCAATGACACTTTGCTACAATGTAAAGTAGTGAGTGTTCAGCTTGTATAACAGTGTAAATTTGTTGTCCATTCAAAATAACACACAGCCATTAATGTCTAAACCGCTGGCAACAAAAGTGAGTACACCCCTAAGTGAAAATGTCCAAATTGGGCCCAATTAGCCATTTTCCCTCCCCGGTGTCATGTGACTCGTTAGTGTTACAAGGTCTCAGGTGTGAATGGGGAGCAGGTGTGTTAAATTTGGTGTTATCACTCTCACTCTCTCATACTGGTCACTGGAAGTTCAACATGGCACCTCCTGGCAAAGAACTCTCTGATGATCTGAAAAAAAGAATTGTTGCTCTACATAAAGATGGCCTAGGTCAGCTTTTCTCAACCTTTTCAGCACAGAGGAACCCTTGAAATAGTTCTCCGGTCTCAGGGAACCCCTGCTAAAAATTAGAAATCTACAACTCATCATACATTCGTGTGATGGTCAGTAGGAAGAATGGTCCTTACACTTGTGGTCATTGGGAAGAATTACCTCCTTACAGATAGTTAAAAAGATCAATGGTGTCAGTGAGAACTTATCTGAGAGGCAGAAATTGCCCAATGCTGAAGGAACCCCTAGCAACCTCTGGAGGAACCCTAGGTTTCACGGAATCCTGTTTGAGAATCACTGGTCTAGACTATAAGAAGATTGCCAAGACCCTGAAACTGAGCTGCAGCGCGGTGGCCAAGACCATAAAGCCGTTTAACAGGACAGGTTCCACCCAGAACAGGCCTCGTCATGATCAACCAAAGAAGTTGAATGCACGTGCTCAACGTCATATCCAGAGGTTGTCTTTGGGAAATAGCAAAGAGGGAAGACACATTAAGGAGTCAATGCTGCTCACCCCAATATGGACAAGAAAAATGGGAAAAGGTCCCCCGAGCGGGGTTTTTAGGCAGCTAGCTATAGATATGAGCAAGGCATTAAATAAAATATTAAAATGCTTTATTGAAGGGTAATGAATGAATGTAACAACATATAAATATAAGTTGGGAGCTCCAGTGGGAAAATACCCATACCAAATACATATAATAGCAAACATAGGTTATACACAGCATATGATAAGGCTATTGCATAACAATTCTGACGCGTTTCGACCCATGAATTTTGGGGTCTCTTCAGAGGATGAGTTTGCTAAAGAAAAAAGAAAAATTTATAATAGTATGTACTGCTTATTTAAAAGAGTTACAGCATTGGCAAGTTTGTTTAGCAACATGTTTAGTAACACTTTGCACATAATTACCACTGAGTTTGGATGTACCCCTCGATCAGAGCCTCCCCACATAGCAGCCAGACCATCCAGTGTGCCCACACGTAGCAGCACCCCGGAAGAGGGGGGAACAGGAATCCACTTGATATGGCTTGCAAGGAGCCACACGTATAATTGCCCCCCCACCATCACGCCACAGGGGAGGTGGGGCCGGAACCTACGAAAATTGTCAGAGCATTAGCTAATGAATATACCCATATAGGTTAGTGGTTAGATTTAACTGTTGGGCGGTCAGAAAGTGTTGTAATCATCTATTACAGCTTGAATTAGTCATGTGAAGGATAATGAGATTAATAAAGTGACTATATTGATATAACTAATATAAAATGTGTCAGGGATGACCTTGTCTTTTATTGCCGACAATGGCGGTGATAGGAAGAAAAGTGAGGAATGTGCACAGTGAATAATGACGTGTAAAATATAATGTAAAAAATATGAAGAAAATGTGAAAAAAGGAATGTGCATGAAAATGATGCGAGTGAGTGTTTAAACAAAAAAAAAAAAAACAAATGAGTGTATGTGTGATGTGTGGATTTAAGGAAAAAGTGCATGATATTGCCAAGTATCTAAGTCTACAGCATCCAAGGCTGGTGTGCACATAGATCAAAATTATGTATAAGTATAATATTATTCTATGAGATCTAATAAAGCATTGATAATCAGATGTATTATGAGTTCTTACTCACTCCTACCGTTGAGGAAAAGAGTCTGGCCGTCCAAGGAGGGAGTGGAGAGATCACACTCAAATCCACCCTCATTAAATGGTATCCTTAATTAGTACTGAAATTAACAACAGGTATCGTTTCTTCCGCCCCTTAACCCCGGTGTGTAGAGGGAGGCTGTGGCCGCCATTGGCAGGCCTCGTGTGGCTCCCTCGGCGAACATCAAGACGAAGCCACCAAAATCTGTCGTCAACTTCGCTGTAAAATACGTGACATCATGAGGCCGCACGCACATGCGACCCGCACGTGTGCGCACACCGCACGCAATGTCCGAAGGTGATGGGGGATGCCGCCGGCAGGGTAATCACGCCCGTGGGCGGCCGACCCGGGAATCCGGCCATCCAAGGGGAGAGACAAGGGGAAATAGATGTATGAGTGCTGCCAGCATTGCTGCAGAGGTTGAAGGGGTGGGGGGTCAGCCTGTCAGTGCTCAGACCATACGCTGCACACTGCATAAAATTAGTCTGCATGGCTGTTGTCCTAGAAGGAAGCCTCTTCTAAAGATGATGCACAAGAAAGCCCACAAACAGTTTGCTGAAGACAAGCAGACTAAGGACATGGATTACTGGAACCATGTCCTGTGGCAGTGCCGGCTGGTGCTCAAATTTTTTGGGTGGGGCGCAAACAAACTGAAAAATTCTGAAAAAAAAAAACATCAATCGCAGCCACTGTGCCATCAAACGCAGCCACTTGCTGATATTGTTATGCTATGTGGTCTACTGCCTATGATGTGGTCCAACGGTATCTTTATATGTACTCACTGCACCTTTTTCTTTAGCCTGTTTCCCCCCCTCTGGTTCTGTGTTTTTTTCCTTTCCATAGACTATATAGACCCACATTAGAATATTTCTTATATCTTTTGATTTCAGTTATTGCACCTTCCAGTGCCTCCCGTGTTTGCCACGGGGGGATTACCCGTTTAGGGTGCCTCAAATTGTCCCATCTGGTGCCCCCTATGGGCTTCCACTAGTAAGCTATGCCTGACTATAACACTCCAAAACTATCTTATTTAGGGTCCTTTCACACGGGACGGATTTGTGATGATCCGCCCCGTGAACATCCGCTTGTTCAGCGGGGATCGCTCCGTGGATCCCCGCTGAGCAGCGACGGACCTGTCAGAGCTCCGCTCTCCCCTATGGGGGATCGGATGATGACGGACCGTAGAGTCCGTGGTCACCCGATCCAATCCGAAAACCGGTGGAAAAGTAGGTTTTTCCTCCGTCACACTTTTTCGGATCAGAGTGGGTCGGATGTCAGCGGACATGTCACCGCTGACATCCAACGCTCCACAGAGGTCTATGGAGGGTCCGTTCAGGTCCGCCTAAAAAACTGACAGACGGACCTGAACGGATCGTTCATGTGAAAGAGGCCTTACTGTATTTTTGTATATTTGTATTCTTTGTTCTTTCTATTGTTTTCATTATTTGTGACTATGTAACTATGAGACTGTATTTTTCCATAGATGTTTATGGTCGATCCCTTCTGAAGAAGCGAAACACGTATAGGATTACATCTGGACCTACATCTTTACTCCCCATTTACCAGTGGGGTTTATCTGTTTTTTTCTTGAACCATCTGTAACTGTATGCAATAACTATTTTATGTTTTGTCGTACTTGTAATGTTTTTTTATCTACGTCCTTCCTTTAATAAATGTATACTTTTATATATTTGCCTTGTCTAAATCCCTGGGTACCGAGATAGTCCACAACATTTTTGTTTTCGTGGGGCAATATTGTGGAGTAGCCCCTGACACACCCCTTTCCACTATATACTGTACTTATGTTACTATGCAAAAGTTTTTAGGCGTGTGTGAAGAAATGCTGTAAATTAGGAATGCTTTCAGAAATAGAAGTGTTAATATATATATATATATATATATATATATATATATATATATATATATATATATATATATATATATTATCAATTAGCAAAATGGAAAGTAAATGAAAGTAGAGCAATCCGAATCAAATTTACATTATAAACACTGTGTCTTCTTTCTGGGAATTAAATGTCCTGGGGTCCTCTTGCTCCTCTTCTGTCCTCAGTGTTGGGCAGCTCTGAATGCTTTGAGTACAATACTCATGTTATGATGGGGGGGGGGCATTCTATTTAGCAATCTCCTGTGTGCCCTGGTTGGCACAATAATATGTCCATGGCACCCTAGACTCACCAGAAGAGGGAACGAATTGCAGAATGGAGCGAGGTTTCTTTGGTAGACAGCAAAAGAGAGAAAGCTTGCTGCAAAACCGGATTAAATGGTGTTTTGTTACATATGTATCAAGTTCAGCCTGACAGTGATATTAAACAGAGAAGCGATAATTGCCATAATTCATTCACATAAATCATACATATCATGCCACTGGATTTAATTTTTCTTTTTAATCCTCTAAGAATCTTAACCTGAGCCAGTTTCTGAGATTTGTTGTTTACAAGTTAAAAACATTTTTTTTTGCTAGAAAATTACTTAGAACCCCCAAACATTATCCATTTTTTTCTAACACCCTAGAGAATAAAATGGCGGTCGTTGCAATACTTTCTGTCACAGTGTATTTGCGCAGCGGTCTTACAAGCACACTTTTTTTGTAAAAAATACACTTTTTTTGAATTAAAAAATAAGGCAACAGTAGAGTTAGCCCATTTTTTTTTATATTGTGAAAGATAATGTTACACTGAGTAAATTGATATCCAACATGTCACGATTCAAAATTGCGCCCGCTCGTAGAATGGCAACCAACTTTTACCCTTAAAAGGCAACGTTTAAAAAATTCTACAGGTTGCATATTTTAAGTGACCTAGGAGGTCTAGGGCTGGAATTATTGCTTTCGCTTTACCTCACATGTGTGGTTTGAACACCGTTTTCATATGCGGGCGCTACTCGCGTATGCGTTTGCGTTCGCGGGACGAGGCGCGTTTAAAACATTTTTTTTTTAATTTATTTTACCTTTTATTTTTAATTTTAAGCTTACTTTTTAAATAAAATAATGTGATTTTTATTCCTATTACAAGTAATGTAAACATCCCTTGTAATAGACCCCTTAAATATGAGATCTGGGGTCAAAAAGACCTCAGATCTCATATTCAGACTAAAATGCAATAAAAAAACAATTTGTCATTTAAAAAAATGAAAAAAAAAAATGGCCCTTTAAGAGCTGTGGGCAGAAGTGACGTTTTGACATCATTTTCACCCTGCAATGATATGGAGACTGGTGGGGGCCATCTTCCCTTCACTCGTCTCCATGTCAGGCCACAGGAAGGACCCGATCGCCTCCGCCACTGCCGACAGCTCCGGTAAGAAGCGGAGGGGACCAGAGCGCAGCGGGGGGGGGGCCCGCTCCCACCGCCGATAAAAGTAATCTTGTGGCAAATCCACCGCAGAGACCACTTTTATCTTAAACCGGACCACTCATTGAAGAAAAGGATACCAGGGTTATGGCAGCTAGCTGCTGCCATAACGATATCGTCCTTCAAAGTACCGACGTATATCGTCGTGAGCTGGTCCGGAAGTGGTTAATCCTGCAGCGCTGTTGTATGGTCACATGATCTTTCCCTGTCCTTTGGCGCCTGCAGGGAGAGATCCTAAGGGGAGGGGCTTCTATTACTCTGCTGATGTATGTTCTCTACAGTGTGAGTCTGTGTCTGGCCAGCCCTGATTGGTGCTGTGCCAGTCACATGACTAAAAAAAACAGTTTCAGAAGAGCAATTCAAATTAGATTATAAATATCAAATAACCGTTTTGCAGCTCCCAATAAATCTTTACTGAACATCTTTTTTGTGCATTATTATGGTGTAGGCGGAGTCAAAGATGACTGACACTAGCTTTCATTTTCTTCAGACAGCGTCTGCATCCAAGACTCTTTTTTACTTTACAGGTATTGGCAACTACATCAGATATACTTAAAGCGGGGTTCCACCCAAATTTTGAACAATATCTGTATGTATTCTCTTCCTTGCCTAGATGTTGACATGCCGTTTAAAAAAATGTAAATCGCTGTAATTACCTTTTATTTTTCTATTCTTCTTTGCACTTCCTGGTTCTCCTCCCGTGGGAGTAGGCGTGTTTCTAGCCTCTCCCAGACTCCTGGGAGCTAGTCTCAGGCTTCCCAGGATGCCACTGAGCATGTGCGGGAACGAGCGGTGAATGCTGGGAGCACAGCATTCACCACATCCAGGAAATAAATGCTTGTGGGCTTCAAATGCCCACAATGAAGATGGAAACCGCCTGCAGTGAATAATATAAGTTATTCTTTCTGACGAAATCTGACACAGGCGGACATATTACACACAATATGTGAGTATGTAATGCTGAGAAGAAAAGTTTGTGAATGAACTCAAAAAAAAAAAAACGATAGATAAGTGGACCCCCGCTTTAATACCGATTTTTATTAAAACTAAGTATTTTAGTTTCTTAGTGAATGTAATCAATCAGCATACTATATCCCGCCCCCGTAGTGTTTAGCAATAGGAGGACATTGAGGAGGAGGGAGGGAAGGGAGTGTCATTTACCACTGTGTGACTCTATAGTCATGTGGGCTGCACAGATAAGAAAAAGGAGAAAATTAAAAGTTTAGAAGGGAAGTGAAATTGAACATGCTCTGTAGAGGATACCAGCTGGTCTACACAATCTCAACCTGCAGGGGGGACACAGAGAAGATGGGAGGGACAGCTGAAGGCAGAATCAACCGGGTATATTTCACTCTACACAAAATAAATGTTTTAGTGGCTTTATGAGTATATAGTATTATATAGCATGTAAAGAGAGTTTTTCATACTCTGGGTTTAATGACACTCTAAAGCACAGCTTTATTTTTATTTTACACATGGCAAAGTAATATGTTCACTGTATACAATAAACGTACTGTATTTACCTTTCCTACGCTTACTGTTTAAATCTTACAGCCTTTAGCAGGGCCACCATCAGGGTGGTACAGCCGTCACAACTGTAAGGGGCCCCGGGGCCCGCCAGGGGCCAGAAGAAGGCAGGACGGGTGAAGTGGAGCCCTGCTGTGCAGTATAGAAACGATTTCACAGCTTCTGCCGTTCTCGTGTTGCTGAGCTCAGACATCAAGCTCTTTACTGCCACCTCTGGCTACTATATGTATGTATGTACCCCTCATGTGATTTGTACTGAGCTTCTCAGCAACATGTCAGCTTTGTGAAAACGGGCTGGGACTAGGTAGCAGGGGCGTAACTAGAAATAGCAGGGCCCCATAGCAAAATGTTGTATGGGGCACCCCTGCAAACAGCCCCCCCCCACAGCTGCCCTAGTGTCAATGCAGCGTGACCTGTGCCCAATGCAGCGTGACCTGTGCCCAATACAGCCTGTTCTGCCTGTGCCCCATACAGCCCCACCTATGCAGAGGAAGAGGCAAGCTACCCGGATCAGCAGAGAGCGGATTGCCCGCTGTAATAGCTTTCATTTGAATTTCCTGTCTTCCCGGGGCTCATCGTCACATAGCCCCACCTCTTGGCCCGACGCCTTTGATGACGTCACATGTCCCGCATTGGATTGGCCTTCTGTCTATCAAAGGCACCGGGCCAAAAGGTGGAGCTATGTGACGTGAGCGCCTGGGAACACTGGAAGTTCTAATGAAAGCTCTTACATTGGGCAATTCAGCTCTCTGCTGATACGGACAGCTCGCGTCTTCCTTTCCTCTCTCTTCCCCTGGCTGGGAGACTGTGCCGGCGGTGCTCTTATCCTCACTGGGCCCCACTTGGCTGCGGGCCCCATAGCGCCCGCATGAGTCGCTATGGTGGTAGTTACACCCCTGCTAGGTAGGAAGACCTTCTTTACAAGTAGGGGCTGTGAGGGAAAGGGAGGGGGCCATTTGTGTACAGAATGGGGCCAGAGCATTGTGTGTTTACAGGTTTGTGTATGTGAGGGGCTGGCATATATACATGTGTATGTGGGGGGGGCTGACATATATACAGATGTGTGGTGGCTGACATATATACAGGTGTGTGTGGGGGGGCTGCCATATATACAGGTGTGTGGGGAGGCGCTGACATATATACAGGTGTGTGGGGGGGCTGACATATATACAGGTGTGTGGGGGCTGACATATATACAGGTGTGTGGGGGCTGACATATATACAGGTGTGTGGGGGCTGACATATATACAGGTGTGTGGGGGGCTGACATATATACAGGTGTGTGGGGGGCTGACATATATACAGGTGTGTGGGGGGCTGACATATATACAGGTGTGTGTGGGGGGGGGCTGGCATATATACAGGTGTGGGGGGGCTGACATATATACATGTGTGGGGGGGTGCTGACATATATACAGGTGTGTGGGGGGTGGGGCACTGACATATATACAGGTGTGTGGGTGGGGTGCTGACATATATACAGGTGTGTGGGGGGCTGACATATATACAGGATTTTGGGGGGGGGGGCTGAGTACGTACAGGTGAGGTGGCCGGTCTGAGGAATGTTGGTGGTCAGGCTCGGGGGGGGGGGGACCCAGGCTTAAAGCTGTGTAAGGGGCCCCAAAATTTCTGATGGCTGCCCTAGCCTTTAGTACTTGAGTGGTTAATATACAGGCCCAAGTCATAAGGGCAGAAGGTGGAGGAGGATACACGCGTAACGTGTATAAACCAGGAGGGACTCAGTGTTTTATTTTTTAAATATATTTTTAGTATACTGTACTTATGTAACCCTCTTTTTTTGGGGGGGGGGGTTATGAGAAATGTTCCTTCCCAAACAGGATATTGCCCTAAACCTGGAGGTTAATAAGAGAGCCAGAACCTTTGCTAAGTAGAAGAGTGGGTTTGATAATAAAATTGGCAGTGCCCCTACCCAGGACAGGGCCTGGGTAACATTAATAACATTAACCATAAGTATATAGATGCACACCTGTATAGAAATAATTCAAGCTATATCTACAAAAGGATTGCCAATAGTATATACATCCAATATACAAACAGGTATCATCAGCAAAGGGGCCAACAGGAGCCCTGGTGGAATTGAGCACATATATCCGGGTATATATAGCTATTATCAAAGATATCTCCAGATGAATGTTGCAGCAAAGTCCAGTTGCAAGGGCAACTGAGGATGATCGTGGTGCACAGTTGGAGTTGGAGACCTGAAGACAAGATGTACGGTGACAGGGAAACCCTTCAGCCATTATCCAACCAGCCTGGAATGCAGCTTCTTACATGTAGGAACTGTGGTGTTGCACTGGAACTCAGAGTCCAGTTATCTACTCTGCGCTTAGTCCCTAGTAGTTTCTGATCTGACATGCAACCAGACCTCTCTCTACCAGAAGTGGCCATTGGATAACTAACCTGGCCCTGGCTGGTTATTGAGCCCTAAACTAAAACTAGCTATAGAATACCAGACCAGAATGGGGAGGGTCAGGATTAACTAAAATAACAGGAACTGCATATAAACTCTATAGCAATGAACAAGTTCACCTCCTAATATACAGGTAGGTGACCCCTACACACAAACAGTAGCAAAGACCTAGTTATGTGGCACTGTGCAAGTGAGATAATAACAATAGGACATACAATAGGAGATATTCTGTCTGTCATATGGTTTCAGATACACACTCAAGAAGCTATGAGCATCTGCAGTTAAACTATTAGAACATAGGAATACTTGCATAATAGTCCCTTCTTGCCTGGCGTTAGAAATATGGACAGGTCATGTGGCTGGGACTTTCCCTCTTTCTCTCCATTTCCCCCTTTTGGGGTTGTTTAAAGCCAGCCTTCCAGAGATATAAAGTGATAATACATAATTATGCATATCACTGTGGTATTAGCAGCTAACAGTAGAGGGCAGCAGATCCACACACTTACCTTTTTCCAAAGTCTACAGATCGGTCATGCAGGGCAGTTCTTGGATCTTCTTCTGCTGGGCAGAGATGATGATCCACTGCTTGAATAATTTGCACATAAAAGTGTCACTCTTCACTTTACAATATCTTTCTTTCCTTTCTTAACGCAGGAGAATTTGTATATGATAGTCTGTTTTCACTGAGCACTCCTATAATGGTTACCTTTAAAGTAATTGTAAACCTCAGACATGAAATATGAACAAAGCATATCCCTCTATAGTGTGTACTTGTCTCAATTAAGAGCACTAAGTGTCATTTCTGTCTGCTGCTTCCTTCCTCTACTATCAGCATGAATCACTTCTGACAGGTTTTTCTGACACCAAGATAACAAAGGTGACATGGGAGGGATCTTCAGCACACAGCCTGTTCCTGTGTCCTCTACTCACTGTGCCCTGCAGAGTGTAATTTCAGCTCCCTGCCCCCTTTTTTTTTAAAGCTCAGACAAGCATTATATATGCTGGACTTTGAAAAGCTGTAGAGAAGAGAAGACTGCAGATAGACAGGTACCTCAGTGTATCAACTGAGGCCATCCACTGGGTATATATAACCACTTTAAAGTGTAAAACATTCCCCTCTGGGTGATCTATTTACATTACCAAGGATTTTAACAAACTTTGTTGCAGATTCCTACCTTTTGTTATTCTAATGAAATCCCCGTGTGTTTGTATCCATGTGGGAAAGAGAGTCCAATGTAAGTAGTTTCATAATTATCAATCATCTGTGCACCTGCAGGGCTCTAATGAGGAAAGCTGCAGGGCCTGCATCCCTTTAGATGTGATTTCCTATTGGAAGTATCTCACAAAAAAAAAAAAAATTATTGATGCTTGCAATCTGACTTGTATCTTAGGCAGACTTCTGGGAAACTTGGTGAGCCAATCACACAATGATGTTTCTGGGGGGCATTCTGTAAACATTTTGTGTACAGGACACCTGCAGGTAGCCATATTGCATTTTCAGAAAATGACAGAGTTGCAGATTGAAAAGGAAAGATCATTATTAATAACATTCAATTACAATATGTCTTGTGTTACAATAGTATACGCTATGTTATTTTTTCTTTATTTGCTATTTTTTTTTCCCCACAAAGTAAAGTTACCCTTTAAGCAAACCTGTGCGCTAATACAGCCTTGCAAAATACAAAAAAATAAACTTCCCATTGTTGTCACATTGGGCTCAGTTCACTAATGTATAAGAGTTATTGTCTCATAAATGTATTTATTTTATCTCAGCACTCCAAACGGGCTCCTTTTCCTGCGCTCTTCAATACCCATTGAAATGTGAAGTTATCACTCCCTGCATCTAACCGGAATTTTGGGAGCAAAATCTTGTTCTATAATTGCTATGTGGTGACATTTTTATACAAAACACATACAGTGACGTACAGTGCCATTCATTTGGATGTCTACTTTCTTCTCTGACCGGCAGGACTCAAGTCTGGTTACATTATACAGAAAAACCTTGGTTTGAGAGTACAGTATATACTCAAGTATAGGCCGACCCGAATAGAAGCCGCGGCACCTAATTTTACCACAAAAAACTGTGAAAACTTATTGACTCGAGTATAAGCCTAGGGTGAGAAATGCAGCAGCTACTGGGTAAACATTGCCCATCTGCAGCCTCGCTGTGCCCATCTGCAGCCTCGCTGTGCCCATCTGCAGCCTCACTGTGCCCATTTGCAGCCTCACTGTGCCCACATGTATCATCAGTGCCCATCTGCAGCCTCACTGTGCCCATCTGCAGCCTCACTGTGCCCATTTGCAGCCTCATTGTGCCCATCTGCAGCCTCACTGTGCTCATCTGCAGCCTCACTGTGCCCATCTGCAGCCACAATGTGCCCATTTGCAGCCTCATTGTGCCCATCTGCAGCCTCACTGTGCCCATCTGCAGCCACACTGTGCCCATTTGCAGCCTCATTGTGCCCATCTGCAGCCTCACTGTGCCCATTTTCAGCCTCTCTGTGCTCATCTGCAGCCTCACTGTGCCCATTTGCAGCCTCACTGTGCCCACATGTATCATCAGTGCCCATCTGCAGCCTCACTGTGCCCATCTACAGCCTCACTGTGCCCATTTGCAGCCTCATTGTGCCCATCTGCAGCCTCACTGTGCTCATCTGCAGCCTCACTGTGCCCATCTGCAGCCACAATGTGCCCATTTGCAGCCTCATTGTGCCCATTTGCAGCCCCACTGTGCCCATTTGCAGCCTCACTGTGCCCTTCTACAGCCTCACTGTGCCCATCTGCAGCTGTACCTGTGATAACTAAAACAGCGGGTGTCTCCCGCTGTGTCATGCAGCCTGTGCTGCAGTCCATTGTAACACATTAAAGCCTCGTACACACGATCGGATTTTCCACCGACAAAACCTCAGACTTTTGTCTGAGGGGCGTTGGCCAGGAACTTGTCTTGCATGCAAACAGCAAGGAATTGTCGGCCAACAAACACGAACGTAGTGACGTACTACGTGGTTTTTCAGCTCTTTAGCGCCACCCTTTGGGCTCCTTCTGCTAATTCCATGTTAGTAGAAGTTTGGTGAGTGTTGATTCGCGCTTTTCATTTTGCGCTTTTCAGTTTGTTTCTGAATGTGTTATTTATTATTGACCTTGGAGTTATTGCTTTGACCCAAGTTCAGTCCAGGAACAGGAGGAGGAGGATTTCTTGCACCAAAAATTGGTTGCTTTATTAATTGTGACCAATTATGTCATATGCCTTTGCTGCGGGAGCTCCATGAGAATAATCGGGATGATTTTCTGAATTATCTCCGGATGACGGACCCCTGCTTTCACCAACTCTTGGCATTGTTGACCCTCCATATTAAGAAGCAGGACACATGCATGAGGCTTTTATTTTATATTTTGGTTGAATAATGATTTGATTTGGTATATTTTCTATATTTTTGGATGCATCGAATGCACTTTTGGGTTAAGTTCTATTGGCAGATATCATGTCAAATTTTATTATTTTATTTTTTTAATATACAATAAAAAAATTTTGGAGAATAATACTTGGCTATGTGTTTTACTTCAAATGACAGTTTGGGAGTAGGCAGTTACATTTAAAAAAATACAATGTAAAATTAACAAGGGACACCAACATAGTCATATCTTTGATCTTAAAAACTACGGGATAATGGTGTTGTGGTAACTTGCATCAAAAAAAAAAAAATAATAATAATAATAACATGCATAATATAATTATTCTTGATATCACTAGAAAAAAAAAGCCTTTGAAAATGTGTTTGCAATAACTCCATCAGTATCACCAGCAAAGCAGCTTCATTATTATCCCATTAAAGAAGAAGAGAATTGTGCGCTGCATTTCGAGATTTCATAATTTGCCACGTCACGAATGTTAATTCTCCATTACGAACGCTATTTTACAAGACCGACCGCTTCTGGCTCGTCCTTGCTTCTGAACATGCGTGTTTGTACTTTGGGCTTTTGTCCGATGGACTTGTGTACACACACTTGGAAAATCTGAAAACACACATTTGTCCGCAGAAAATTTTAAAGCCTGCCATCCAAAATTTGTCCACAGAAAATCCGACAACAATTGTCCGATGGAGCGTACAAACGGTCGGTTATTCCCCCAACAGCCTGTCATCACACATTTCCCGTCTGAAAATCCGATCGTGTGTACGAGGCTTTAGTCCGAGTTCACACTGATGCAGTGCAGGGAACCACATGTTCAGATAGGAATCGCACTGCATTCCTGTTTAAATCATATGCAATTCTTTGCAGTGTGATTTGAGACCATTCATTTTGTTTAGTTCAAATCGCACTGAACCCGCACAAAAAAGATGCATGCACCTTTTGTTTTTGCTGCCGTGGAATCGGGTGTGAACACCCATGCGATCCGATTCAGCCAATCGCTCTGCATTTTGTGAGCCATTTTTAGGGTGCCGTTAATATTGACACCAGCAGTGGTTTTCATGAATGGCGTGCAATTGTGATGCGGTGAGGGAAAAGCACAGGAATTATTGCGAATCCAGAACCGCATCAGTGGGAACCGGGACTAAAGCGGAACTTCACTCAAAAGGGAAAGTTGCGCTTTTTCGCCTCCTCCCCCTCTTCTATCACCTCACGGCACTTTTTCCTTTTGGGGGTGGGGGGGGGAGCGGGTACCTACTCCCACTTTTGCTCAGATCACCTAGTTGGGCTTTTTTTTTTACCCTCAGCCTTCTGGGACAGGTCACAGGTCCCAAAGACTGGTGAAGAACCTTGCCTAGGTGAGGACAGCATTGGATCCTTGAACAGGTAAGTGTCCTTTTATTTAAAGTCAACAGCTACACGATGACAACATTTTATGAACTGCTTTTATGCTGGAGATTCTATAAACTGAATCCTATAGGAGGAAACACCAGAGGCGGCCCGTCCATTAAGGGCAGATGGGAACTGCCCCCCCCCCCGTCCATTGCCGCCTCCCCTATCCATGCGCCCGGCCCCTTTCAGGACACCGGTGCATGGATTCCAATGCGGGGTGGGGGCTGTTTTTTTTAAGCACTGATTAGAGCCAGAGGCTCTAATAAGCTTCAATATAGTGTGGGCTCGGGTCGCAGAGAGTTCACTCCGAGCCCACCCATGTGTGTTATAACAGCAAATCAATATTCGCTGTTGTAACACTGATCCTCCTCCCAGCCTATAAGGAAGCGGGGTTTGACACCGGTCACCCGATTGGCTGAAAAGACAGGCGATCCTATTGGACACCTAGGGGGAGGAGGGGAGGAGCTGGAAGCCACTATGGAGGAGAGGACACTTGGAGACGAGCCGCTGCACCATGCTGCCTAACACCCGCCATGATGGGGTAAGTGCCCCCCCTAAAAAAAAAAAAAAAACACCAGCCGCCACTGGGAAAAACTTCACCTTTGTCAAAGATGTAAGTGGACATCCAAAGTTTATGGACTTGATTTACTAAATTCAAGCTCACATTGCCACTCTGGTGAGTCTTTAGTGATCCTTTACCAAGCAGGTGAGTAATAGCTACATAGACACATGTCCTATGAGTGCACCCGAATAAATACATAAATAAAACCATCCATACATCCATATTCAAACCACAGTTGATCCAGAGGAAGGCAAAAATCATTATAAAGTATAGTCTGGGTGTTCTAACAGGAAAACCTCCACCCTGATCCCCAAAAGCAACTTGATACTCTCTGGATGAAAATTCGACATTGTTATTTCTTCTAAATATTAGTAGCCGCATATACTTTGTGCATTTAGAACACATGCATTCCATGATGAATCATTCCCAGCACATGGCTTTTATTAAACAATATTGAAATATGGTGAAACCTTTTGGAATATCAAATAAAAGCTGTTAAGAATACATTTTGGGACTAAGTCCAACCTGAATCTTTCCATTTATCCTACTGATTGGGGATTGCACTGCCTGCTCAGTGATATCAGTGGTGCAAAGTGTTTCAGAATATGCGTCTGTGCACAATTGCACTGGTGTGACACCATCGGCGAAAGGAGAACAGTGACCCATTATGATAAAAGAAATGTCTGCCAATTATAGCCAACAAGCATGTTTTGGGAGCTAGGTTCACACTGTGCAAAAAATCACATGCTTTTCCCCGACACACACAGAAACACACTGCACCCTAGCAGACATGTGATGGTACCAATTATTCCTAATGGCACCCTCATGCATCTGCCAACATGTTTTTTTTTTTTGCCAAATGCCAAAACCCATGGTGCCAGTGTGGCATGGTTTTGAAAAAAGGGTCAGGGATATTTTTTGTACATTTCTCAGTCATAGTGAAGCCACAAACGCCTCCAAAAAAAGAAGGTCATCATTGTACACAGGATGTGTGTAGCACATCCAGTCTCTCTGCCCTGCTTCTGGAACCCTCCTCTCCGAGTATACAGTAATTGTCAGCTGTGGTTAATCAAAGCCGGTATTACAGTATACAGAAAAACCTTGGTTTGAGAGTAACTTGGTTTGAGAGCGTTTGGCAAGACAAGCAAAATTTTTTTTTATAAACTTTGACTTGATATACAAGCGATGTCTTGATATACAAGTAGCGTCATGTCACAACTGAGTATAGGGCCGGACTGGGAGTAAAACCTAGCCCTGGAAAAAATGTCATACCAGCCCCATAGCATTATTATACCAGCCCAACATCATAACATCATTATTTTCTTGTTCATGAAAGGGAAAACCATGCACTTTAACCAAGCAGATTTGAAGAGTGTATTATATATAGAGAAGACAGATATGTAAGCACATTCAATTTAAAAGTGGTCAATCATCAATGGGGACCCCGGGGACTCTGGGAACGTGGGTGGGGGGGGGACTCTGTTGACTAGAGGCCACCTTCCGCAGAAAGAATACACTAAGGTATCACTTATCGCTGTCACTGACCTCCTTTCAGGTGCACCGTGCAGGGCTCAGTTAGTCGGCTCCAGCTTGGTGGCTCTGGTTTTATCCTATAATCTCCTCTCCACAGTCAACACACGTCTGACTTCTCCCATGACCCCCATCCCGGTGACACTCCCACTCTTGTCTCCTCTCCATACTCCCTCTTCAGACATGATATAAGACAAGAGATGGTTAAAGGTTGCGGACATGATACAGGAGATGGTTAGAGACTGAGGACATTATACTAAAGATGGTAAGAGAATGCAGACATGATTCAAGAGATGGTCAGAGACTGCAGGCATACTACAGGAGATGGTCAGAGACTGCAGACATGGTACAGGTGATGGTCAGAGACTGCAGACATGATACAGGAGATGGTCAGAGACTGCAGACATGATACAGGAAATGGTCAGAGACTGCAGACATGATACATGTGCCCATGAATGCAGCCTCACTGTACCCATGAATGCAGCCTCACTGTGCCCATCAAATGCAGCCTCACTGTTCCCATCATTGCAGCCCCACTGCCCATCAATGCAGCCTCACTGTGCATATCAATGCAGCCTCACTGTTCCCATGAATGCAGCCTCACTGTGTCCATTAAATGCAGTTTTACTGTACCCATGAATGCAGCTTCACTGTGCCCGTGAATGCAGCCTCACTGTGCCCATCATTGCAGCCCCACTGCCCATCAATGCAGCCTCACTGTGCATATCAATGCAGCCTCACTGTCCATCAAATGCAGCTTTACTGTGCCCGTGAATGCAGCCTCACTGTACCCATGAATGCAGCCTCACTGTGCCCTTCAATGCAGTCTCATTGTGCCCATGAATGCAGCTTCACTGTGCACATGAATGCAGCCTCACTGTCCATCAAATGCAGCTTTACTGTGCCCGTGAATGCAGCCTCACTGTACCCATGAATGCAGCCTCACTGTGCCCATGAATGCAGCCTCACTGTCCATAAAATGCAGCTTTATTGTGTCTGTGAATGCAGCCTCACTGTGCCCATGAATGCAGCTTCACTGTGCCCATGAATGCAGCCTCACTGTCCATCAAATGCAGCTTTACTGTGCTCGTGAATGCAGCCTCACTGTGCCCATCAATGCAGCCTCATTGTGCCCATGAATGCAGCTTTACTGTGCCCATTGATGCAGCCTCACTGTCCATCAAATGCAGATTTACTGTGCCTGTGAATGCAGCCTTACTGTGCCCATGAATGCAGCTTCACTATCCATCAAATGCAGCCTCACTGTGCCCATCATTGCAGCCTCACTGTGCATCAAATGCAGCCTCAATTCCCATCAATATATACTCACCATTGCATGTGTGTCACGGAGCTGGGTCTGTAATCGGCGGCGCTGTAAAAAGGTCACACCCCCCTAGGTCGGCTCGTGTAATACGCGGAACACTTATTCAATTAGCATTCCATCTACTGTCACACAAGCCGGTCTAGGAGGGTGGGACCTTGTTACAGCGCCGCCAAACACACACAGACCCAGCTCCGTGACACACAGTGGGAGATGCACGCTGTGTGTGACACATGATGACGTAAGAGGAGAGAGAGAGGGAGGGAGGGTAGCACTGCAGCCAGCCACAGCTCAAAGTGGCCCCAGGGCAGGTGGCCTACCTGGAAATTTCCCGGTATTCCGGTAGGCCAGTCCGGCCCTGGGGACGTACAATGTAAAACATGGTGGTATTTGCCCGCCCAGTGACTTTTTTCAAAAAAATAAATAAATCCACAAGAGAGAGAAAATGAGAGTGGGGGTGCAATGCTCAGCAGGCAAAAAAATAAATAATAAATGCACTTTTTTTTACCTGCAAAAAAATTTTCATTTATTATTATAATAAATAAGTTCACTTTAAAAAAATTTTAAAAATGAGAGAGCGAGAGAGAGAGAGAGAGGGAGAGAGAGAGAGAGAGAGAATGAATATATCCAGGATTGCAGCACCTTAATTCTTCTGCTCCACGGCCATTCACTTCTCCTATTCTCCTGCTGCCCTCACACATATCACTCGTGACTCTGCAGCTGCAAGGACCAGACTAGTGGGCGGCGCTGGGCTCAGTTAGTCGGCTCCAGCTTGGTGGCTCTGGTTTTATCCTATAGTCTCCTCTCCACAGTCCACACACGTCTGACTTCTCCCATGACCCCCATCCCGGTGACAATCACTCCGCAGCCTGCAGTTCAGTGGGTGGCACCGGTCGGCGGCTGGATCAGAAGAGGAGGAGGCTTTGCATCGGAAAGTGCGGGGGCCGCCACTGCTCTTCATTTTACTAATAGGCAAGCTTTAAGCCAAAAGCGGCCCCAGGGCACTGAGGGCAGGCGGCCTATCGGGAAATTTCACGGTATCCCAGTATGCCAGTCCGGCCCTGACTGAATATAAAAGAGAAGAGAGGCGCCTCTAAGTGTAGCAATATGGTTACATTTAATGAAGGTACAACATTTAGCAACTCACATGGTTGATGATTAAAACAGGCATATCTGCTGTAAGTATGCAGGCATCTGGGGTAAAGCTGTCCACATAGACCATCCTCCACACCGCCATCGACATCGTCCCTTCCACACTGCGCTCAACGAGTGCTTCAAGCCTCGCTTTCAGGGTAGTCTTCCGGTCACGATTGCAGACTGACAGCGGTGAGAGCCGGCGGTGCGGATGATGGTCTATGTAGACAGCTTTACCCCGGATGCCTGCATACTTAGATGTGCCTGTTTTAAACATCAACCATGTGAGTTGCTAAATGTTGTACCTACATTAAATGTAACCATATTGTTACACTTAGAGGCGCCTCTCCTCTTTTATACTCTGTAGCTCCTGCTGGATTTTGCTTCTAATCCCCTTGTGGAGGCTTCCATTTGTGGATGGACATTTTATGGTTACACAACCTATCACATTGCTATAATCTTTTTATATGGAATATAAACTGAAAGACCTATGAATAAATTGGTTGTGGAACAAATCACCTAATTTTCCATTATTTCTTATGGGGAAATTCGCTTTGATATACAAGTTCTTTGGATTACAAGCATGTTTTCGGAACAAATTATGCTTGTAATCCAGGGTTTTGCTGTACTAAGAGAAGAAGTGGATAGCTGTAGCTGTCAAAATAGCAGTCTGCCAGTGTTTATAAACAGCACTGCTCCAGACTGATTATACAAAGTTACAATGCAACATATTTTGTATCTTTCTGTTCATTCATCTGCAGATTAAAGCCATGAACATAGGTCTGTCAATTATGTCAGTTAATGCACCTAAGTAAAATATTTTTATTTATTTTTTTAAATAACATTTTCCTCTGTTTAACCCCTTATTAAAGTGGAAGTAAAGCCGGTTTGTCAACAAATGGCTGATAGGCAGGGTATTTATGACATAAGAGATCCTATTGGTCTCTTCTGTCAAAAATGCATCCTTCTGCCTGTCAGCTGTCATGTTCACTGAGCCCCTCAGCCAACATTTATGGCCCCGATTGCCCCCCCGATCTGTGCTGCGGTGATGTAACTCCCGTATGCATGCGTGGGAGTGGCGTCATCACAGCCTGGCCTAAAAAAGTGAAAAAGTGTTGGTAACTGTAAGCACAAATACACAGGTGCATGCAATACATGGGATGTAAATGGCTAAGCAAATTAGTCCATAAAAATCAGACTGGCAGTTCAAGAGTTAAGTAAGTGAGTGGCAGTTCAAGTGTTTAGGCAAGTATAGTAGTGGGTCAAAAAGGCGGCTGCTGTCCTCAGAGAGCTGGCTCTTTTTTTTAATTCTCTTTTTTCCCTCCCCAAACAATCCCCCCCCCCTTTTTCTGTCCACAGATATCCCCTGTATATATATTTCCTACAACAAAGTAAGTACAATAGTCATAAGATTAGCAAGTAATACAGTTTCCCTTTATCACACTCCCCTTTTTGATATTTTTAGTTATGTTCATGTGTACATATCTACACAACACTAATTATATATGTTTTTAGTTTCTTTTAATAGTTCTACACATTTCATTATAGTTTTACAATATATTCATTTATGCATGTGTGTATACATATATTAGTATATCTGTATATATATTACCCCCCCCCCCCCCCCCCCGAGTATAGAAATGTGTATGTAAATGCGTACTGTGCACGACCATGCACAGGTACACATATTCGTGACCCACATGCTTTTTGTGCTCTCCTAACACGCATGCACTATCACTATATAATACAACATTTTCATATGGTCTCTAAAATGGTTGTATACTATTTTGGATACATATGTATATAATTGTCCTTTAATAAGAATATTGTTTTTTAACAAACAATATATATTTATATATTTTTCCTTTTTTTAATACATGACCCATTTTAATTTTATGCCCACATAGTGTCCATAGTACGGCCATAGTAATTGCTTAAATATTAATAATTATCCACCATGGACCACCAGTGAACACCCACCTATTAGCCACACAATTATTGATCTCCTATTTTAAATGTCCTTTGTTTTTACATTTTACATTCTTATATGTACTTAATAATGTACTAATCGTTTCATTCCCATTTTATTGTACTGTATATACCATTGCCTTTCCTGTCCATAGCCAGCGTTGTGCTTTTCCGGCCGGCGCTGGGACTTGCTGTCCTACAGCACCGGGCTATAAATAGCACATTGCTGACACTTCCCCATTCACGCCTGTTAAAGGAGAAGTGGCTCCGAGTGCGTAGCCTATCCTCAGCCTATCCACAGCCTTCCTCCTTGAGTGAAGCCCTTTCCCGGAAGTGCTCCCGGAAGTGCTCCCGGAAGTGATCGGAAGTGACGTCATGCGCGCTCCACGTGCGTTCCAAGCCGGCCCCAGCCTCTTCCTGATGGCCACAGAAGGTGCTCTTGGCCGGTAATCTATGATCTGTAACCCTGCATCCCTGCAGCTTCACCGGATCAGGACCAGAGGAACATACTAAGAACCACAAATACACAGATGAGCTTTTTTACGTTTTTATCCTGTAAGTGTAACCTTACTTTGTGTCATTAAAAGCATCCTATAATACTACACTCAAGTAGCGCTTCCTTTTCTACCCTTCTCTGGCCTATAAAGTGGTCAAAGGCACCGGACCCAGAAGGAAGACCAGGCGAAGATGGATCGTTCCCAGCGGTGCGTTGGAGGACACCATATGACAGCCAAGTCTGCCATAATGTACTACTATACTGTGCATAGTAGTACATTATAGCATAACCCACCTTGGGGGCCTTAAAAAATATATATATATAGCAGACTTTACTTCAGCTTAAACCCTTAGGCTCAGTTCACACTGCTGTGACTTGGGATCCGACTTGTGAAACTCCAAGTCGCATGACATGTGAAATCCCAAGTCAGTCAATGAGCGTTGTTTTAATTAGCACTACTGAAGTCGTTACGACTTTAGAAAAGGTTCCTGTACTACTTCAAGTGAACTTCTATCTTACTTGTACCCATAGACGTTAATGGAAGTCATCTCCAAGTCGAATCGTCATCTACAGTCAGGTCCATAAATATTGGGACATCGTCACAATTCTAATATTTTTGGCTCTATACACCTCCACAATGGATTTGAAATGAAACGAACAAGATGTGCTTTAACTGCAGACTTTCAGCTTTAATTTGAGGGTATTTACATCCAAATCAGGTGAACGGTGTAGGAAATACAACAGTTTGTATATGTGCCTCCGTCTTTTTAGGGGCCAAAAGTAATGGGACAATTGGCTGCTCAGCTGTTCCATGGCCAGGTGTGTGTTATTCCCTCATTATCCCATTTACAAGGAGCAGATAAAAGGTCCAGAGTTAATTTCAAGTGTGCTATTGGCATTTGGAATCTATTGCTGTCAACTCTCAATATGAGATCCAAAGAGCTGTCACTATCAGTGAAGCAAGCCATCATTAGGCTGAAAAAACAAAATAAACCCATCAGAGAGATAGCAAAAACATTAGGTGTGGCCAAATCAACTGTTTGGAACATCCTTAAAAAGTAAGAACGCACCAGTGAGCTCAGCAACACCAAAAGACCCGGAAGACCACGGAAAACAACTGTGGTGGATGACCGAAGAATTCTTTCCCTGGTGAAGAAAACACCCTTCACAACAGTTGGCCAGATCAAGAACACTCTCCAGGAGGTAGGTGTTTGTGTGTCAAAGTCAACAATCAAACGAAGACTTCACCAGAGTGAAGAGGGTTCAACACAAGATGTAAACCATTGGTGAGCCTCAAAAACAGGAAGGCTAGATTAGAGTTTGCCAAACAACATATAAAAAAGCCTTCACAGTTCTGGAACAACATCCTATGGACAGATGAGACCAAGATCAACTTGTACCAGAGTGATGGGAAGAGAAGAGTATGGAGAAGGAAAGGAACTGCTCATAATCCAAAGCATACCACCCTCATCAGTGAAGCATGGTGGTGGTAGTGTCATGACGTGGGCATGTATGGCTGCCAATGGAACTGGTTCTCTTGTATTTATTGATGATGTGACTGCTGACAAAAGCAGCAGGATGAATTCTGAAGTGTTTCGGGCAATATTATCTGCTCATATTCAGCAAAATGCTTCAGAACTCATTGGGCGGCGCTTCACAGTGCAGAAGGACAATGACCCGAAGTATACTGCAAAAGCAACCAAAGAGTTTTTTAAGGGAAAGAAGTGAAATGTTATGCAATGGCCATGTCAATCACCTGACCTGAATCCGATTGAGCATGCATTTCACTTGCTGAAGACAAAACTGAAGGGAAAATGCCCCAAGAACAAGCAAAAACTGAAGACAGTTGCAGTGGAGGTCTGGCAGAGCATCACCAGGGATGAAACCCAGCATCTGGTGATGTCTATGCGTTCCAGACTTCAGGCTGTAATTGACTGCAAAAGATTTGCATCCAAGTATTAAAAAGTGAAAGTTTGATGGATGATTGTTAATCTGTCCCATTACTTTTGGTCCCTTAAAAAGTGGGATGCACATATACAAACTGTTGTAATTCCTACATCGTTCACCTGATTTGGATGTAAATACCCTCAAATTAAAGCTGAAAGTCTGCAGTTAAAGCACATCTTGTTCGTTTCATTTCAAATCCATTGTGGTGGTGTATAGAGCCAAAAAGATCAGAATTGTGTCCGCTTCTAAAGTTGCATCAAGTCGCATCAAAGTAATACTCAAGTCGCCATCGAATCAATGGCAAGTCACGAGGAAATTGCCTGGCAAAGTCGCACTGTAGGTCGCGTGACTTTCAGGTCCCGGGATTGTGAACTGAGCCTTATGCCACGTACACACGAGCAGACTTTTGACGGACTAGGTCCGTCAGTCTTTCTGACGGACTTTGCAGCGTAGGTCCGCCGGACTTTCAAACGAATGGACTTGGACACACACAATTACACCAAAGTCCGGCGGATTCGTACGTGATGACGTACGACCGGACTAAAATAAGGATGTTGATAGCCAGTAGCCAATAACTGCCCTAACGTCGGTTTTAGTCCGTCGGAAAGATTTGAAACATGTTTTATTTCTAGGTCCGTCAGACTTTTGGGGAAAAAAAGTCAGCTGGAGCCCACACATGATCGAATTGTCCGACGGAGTCCGGTCCCCCAGACCAATGTTTCTCAACTCCAGTCCTCAAGGCGCACCAACAGGTCATGTTTTCAGGATTTCCACTATTTTGCACAAGTGATTTGATCAGTTTCACTGCCTTAGTAATTACTAAAGCTGTTTAATCTGAAGGAAATCCTGAAAACATGACCTGTTGGTGCGCCTTGAGGACTGGAGTTGAGAAACACTGCCCCAGACCATGTCTGCCGGAACGTCCGCTCGTGTGTACGTGGCATTAGTGTACTCTAACCAGCCCCAATGAACTCTTTAGTCTCCCTCTCTCTTCAACTATTATTTTCCTGCTGATTTGTTGTTTTTTTCTATGGTATTAAAGTGTTACTAAGCCCAGGACCCTGCATTCACTATATCTGGTCTCCCACAGTACACAAAATATGGAAATGCAATTATTTTAGTAAATATAGACTGCTAAACACCTTTTCTCATCAGCAGTTAGAGCAGTCTTCTGACTTCTATCAGTGTCTGGATAAAGCTAGTAGGAGGAGTTTTCGTTCTTCCCTGATTGTCCTATGAGGCTGCAGGACCCCTGACCCTCTGTCAGGACAGTGCTGATTGGACTTGTACTGATCACATGCATTCTACCAAGAAACAAAAAATCTCTAGCAATACACACCAAACTGAGCATGTGCAGCTTGCCCCCAAGGCTCTGTTCTATCAGGAGATGGTTTGGGGACTGTGGAAGAAGGGGAGGATCAGAGAAGACATGATCAGTCAGCCTTTTTACACAATGCAGAGGATTAACCCCTTAGGTTCCACAATGAGTATAACAAGCATGCTTTACTGCATATACAGACTGATTTTACTGTTGTGGGTTTTTACACATTATATATATATATATATATATATATATATATATATATATATATATATATATATATATATATATATACATACATACACATACACACACACACATTTCCCATTTAAAAAAAAAAACACAAAATTGGAAAAAAAAAACAAACACTTTATTTAATTTGTAAATACCTTTGCAATGCTTTGTACTAGAATTATAATTTTAGTGTAATTTTAAAAAGACTACATAATAGAATATTATACATTATTATTATATACATTGTATGTGCAGTAATACTATTTATTTTTAAATAACACAGTTAAAGGAAAACTGTGATTTTGTTTAGCTTTGTTGTGTTTTATTGTCTAAGGATTGCAAAAAAAAAAAAACTTGTTGCAAGACAATATCATAAAGAGAATGCCGTGTTTGTCCTTAAAAAAATAAAAATAAATGTATTACCTTGTTATCTTTATTAATAACAAAGTTATTGCTGAATAAACAGGTCCATAGCAGAAATGTAAAAATTGGTCCATGGGAGGTGAACAAATATAAGAGGCAAAGTGGTTAAAACTGAACTCCAAGCAAACAGCCATAGCTGATTGGCTCAGGAATGGCAACTGCCTTTCAAGTTCGGACCAAACCCAAGTTCATTACTAATCCTGAGGATTTCATCTCTGCCTGCCACTAGAGGGTACTATTGAGAGACAGCCTTCCATTGACACCTAATGCACAGCTGTCTACTAACAGCCCACTTTAATAGCAGCTGAGAGCAATGTACTCAGTATAAAAATGGCAAAACATTGGGAGGCTGCATGTACACCATACCATTTATATTATTTTAATAAGCTGCAGAGACAGAGGAAATGCACTGAAAATCCATTTACCTATTAGAGCAGCTGTAAACCACTGGATGGGTTTTTTTGTTTTTTCTCTTACCCTGCAAGGTAATGTCATAAAGTATGCATCGCGCTGCAGACGCTCCCATCTTCACCTGTCTTACTTGTGGGTTCACTCTGTGACCGGCCGGAGCCGCAATGGCGTCACTCCCACGCATGCGTTCCTTCAGAGCGCATGCGCCAGTGATGTCACTGGCTGCATGTACAGTAAATATCTCCTAAACAGCGCACGTTTAAGAGATATTTACACTACCTATAGGTAAGCCTTATTATAGGCTTGCAAAATGTATTCAGAAGAAGAAAACTTGGACTTTAGGAGGCACATCTGTAGTGTTGAAATACAAAATGAACTTTTATTAATCTTTAAAATTCACATTATTGACATGACATGTTAAAAACAAAACCTGGTGTTTGGTCTAAATGACGCTCACACCACCTAACACAACCAACTATTACCACAGTGGAACAGATCGATCAATAATGATTCAAAATGAGATGATGTCAAATGGAGGGAGCAGCTGCTTGGTGGTAGAGACGTAGTGAAGAAGCTCTACATGTTACACGCCCTTAAGCGCTTCTTCAGGAGTTTGCAGTCTAATATACACATGAGAACAATAAAAATAGTTAAAAAACAAACAAAGACAGCCAAATAATGTATCAGAACTGAGAATGTAACAATCATTTAATAATAGTGTAGAAAAAACTAACATGTCAAGGAGTCTGCTCCTCACCCCTACCCCCCAAAAACCCTTGGGAAGCAACCAACCCAGAAAGCATGTGATCATAGGTGGACACAACCCAATTGCATGGACGTATAAAATGGTACAAATGTGATCTTCTGAGGCAGGTAACAGCTAGTGTAAAACAGGGAGGAAGCATACTTATGGTGCATAGTATACAAAACAATATACGCAGGCAAATCTGGTGGGATCATCCACCATTCAGTGGTTTCTTATGCCTTAAGCAATATAGAGCTCTAGTTGGAAGTGTACAAATATGAATGTGTCTATAAGTATAGAAAAACAAGGCACAAGAGAAACACTCTATCTGTAAGAAACAGCCAAGGATGGTGTATAGAGTTCAAAATGTGCTTACTGAAGGGTCCTTATAACTTGTGTGGGACGGGGGTAATAACCATATCCTCAACAGCCATGATCGGCCTGCAGGGCTGGGAGGAATCCCTTTCATAGGCATGCTCGGGGGGGGGAAGTGTGGGTCATCTGCCCGCTCCCACACCCCTTCTACTGAACTGCGGGACCATGGGGCCATCTTGGCGGGTCCCCTGCCCGCCACTGGAGCAGCCCTCCAATGGAGAGTGAGTTCACCCAGTGCCGGCCGGATGCCTGGGGCGGCCGGGACTGCCAGCCGGAGAAGCGGAGGTGAGCGGGGAGGAGCCGTCGCTGTCAGGCTGTCAAGGCAGAGAGCGCAGCGGAGGAGGAGGAATGAGCGGAAGGACAGAGCGGAAGCCGCAAGTGATGTCATTGGCAGGAACCAGACGCCGGGACGGAGATCACAAGGCCGCGGGCTGCTGGAGGAGGTCGTTTGGTCAGAGGGGGAGCTGACATCATCGGAGGAGGGAGAGGTGAACGCTGAGGATGAGGACAGCCCTGTGTGGGGGCCAGATGATTGGCTGCAGGGATCCAGGGCAATTTTTGGGGGGCAGTGGAGTGCGGGCAGATGGCCGGACTCGTGGCGCAAGGCTGACTTGCTGGGCAATCTAGTGCTATTAAAATTGTTTCCCATAGTGCTGGTGATGGAAATTTGGCAACGGGAGTTCAGGAACAAACGGGTTTGCTTTCATTGCGACAATCTGGAGGTGGTGCAGGCCATTAACAAAGTTTCTGCGTCTTCTCCTCTGGTGGTGCGTTTCCTTAGGCATCTGGTGCTTCAGTGTTTGTGTCTGAATTGTTATGTTTGTGCAGTGCATGTGCTGGGTGTAACCAACAATGTGGCTGACGCGTTGTCTTACTTGCAGCGGGACAGCTTCTGTGTGTTGGCGCCGGGAGTGGAGCAGCACGGGGTGCCTTTCCCGGACCACTTGTGAGACATCGCTTTAGAACGGTAGCTGGTCTACTTCGGGATTCGATGTGAACAGCCACTTGGAGCGCTTACGAGAAGGTCTGGGGGAAGTGGCAAGCGCTGGTGACTGAGGTAGGTGGATGTTATAGCGATGACGATCGTTTGTGCTTGGTGCTGGAGTTCGTTGGTAGGAACATGGTGGATGGGGCCTCCAAGTTGGGTCAAAAAATGGCCGGCTTAGCCTTTTGGTTTCAGATGTCGGGGGTCGGGGATGTCACTAAGCATGCATTGGTGAAGAGGGTTTTGAAGAGCTAGAGATAAGGCAAGGCCAAGCCGGATGCCCATCGCCCGGTCTCCTTCCACATGCTGGGCGCCCTCTTGTGTAGTCTGGGCAAGGTTTGCTCATTGGCTTACAAGGCTGCGTTTTTTAGGACGGCGTTTATCTTGGCCTTTTTTGGGGCACTGAGGATTAGTGAGTTGTTGTGAAGATCTAAACGTGGAGGTGGAGGGTTGGATGTGGCCAATGTAGTGCAACGGGGTGATGTGGTTTTGCTTTTCATCTGCAGGTCCAAAACTGACCAGCGAGGTAAGGGTGCGTGGGTTACTTTGGGTGGTGTCCATGGCTCACCTGCGTGCCCTGTGCGGGCGGTGTGGGAGTGGTTCGTGTTCAAGGGGGCGGAGCCTTGGCCTTTCTCAAAACACCTGGATGGGTCCGCCTTGTCCAGGTTCCAATTTGGGTCAGTTTTTAAGAAGAGTCTCCTGTGCTTCCCTACACAGGACTACTCCTCCCATTCATTTAGAATCAGAGCGGCCACTGAGGTGGCCCGCTGGGGACTGGAGGGCAGGCTGGTGCGGCAGCTTGAGCGCTGGGAGTCTAAGTGTTTCATGTTATACGTGTGGCCCTACCTGTTGTAGTGGTTGTTGGGGTCCTGGTAGGAGTACTGACGGCCTGTGTCAGGGCTGGGTTGCAGTGTTCATCTGTCTTTATGTTTCTGTGTTTTGGTTTCTTCTTTCTGTGTCAGTGTCGTTGGGTCTATGTTGTTTGTGGTTTTTAACGGGGGTTCGTGTTGGTTTTATGCTTCTGTCTTGTTTTTCAGGTTCTGAATGTTTGGTGTGGATCCTGGGCCATTCTTATGTGTTTTGGGGGGCAAAGAGGGCTGAGGTTAGGCCCGAAGGTCGGCAGTTGGGTTTCCCTGGGACCAGGTCAGGATCAGGGGGATAGGGGTCCCGGGGATGTTATGGTCCAGGGTTCTCCCTGAAGTGCATCACTATGCCAGGCTTGATAGGCCCCTGGACGTGCTCCTGCTGCACGTGGGGGGAAATTATTTAGGGCTCCGGGCCTCCTGTGAATTGTGCTGGGATATAAAATTTGATTTCCTGCGTTTCCGGACACTGTTCCCAGACACCATTGTGGTGTGGTCTGACATGGTGGCTAGGACGTCCTGCCATTTAGAGGTGTCTGTGGAGCGGGTTAATAAAGCCAGGATAAAAGTAAATAAGGCGGTAACAAAATTCTTTGTCCGTAAGGGAGGTTTGGCGATCCGCTACCGGGACTTGGAGAGGGAACTTTGGCTGTTCTTGAGAGGGGACGGGGTTCATTTGAGTGCAGTGTGGATTGATCTTTGGTTTTTGGGACTGCAGAACGGTATTCAGCAAGCCCTGCGGGTGTGGCGGGCCACACAGGCGTAAGATCACCCGCCGGGCGTCTATGGCACAGGCCGTAGGGTTTTTGAAGGTGGGGATGGTTACGTTCTTTGGAGAACGATGGGTTGTGCCCATCTCTGGTATGGGTGTACCTGCCCTAATAAGGGCAGCAGTAATAAGTGGTGGGGCAGTTGGCTGTATCGCTGTATGGTGTATTTGCCAAACAATTGTCCCCGAGCTGGTGTAAGTTGCGGCTGGGGGCCGTGGAAAGGCAAGGTGATGCCAGATACAGCTAGTTGGTGAGTCAAGGGTGCCTTCAAAAATCCTAGGCAGTTACATTCATAAACATTTTTTCTGTTTATTACCGTTTTTATATTATGTAATAAAGTGGTTTTTTGGTTGGTTATTGTAACAAAGGGCTGCTATGGCCATTTAAACCCAAAGAAGTATGTCTGGTTTTAATTATTTAAATAAGGTAAGGTGGTATTTGGGTAAGTGGCATAACAGCCGGTACTTGGGCAATACCCCAGGCAAGTATAGGCCAGGAGCTCAAGTGTAGGGCCTACATGATGGTGTTTGACCAGAAAGGCTATAGTAAGGTAGGGGATAAAAATAAGTTCAGTTAATAGGAGGGATCATTATTAGTATTACCCCATTGGAGGATATTAGGGTGGGGCAGGGGGTGGACAGGGTGGTCCTTGGGGGTTCCTAGGTAGGAGGCGACCCTCTAGTATCACTTGGACCAGTGGACAGCACCAGACCCAATTCTCCTACCCTCCCGCCCCATTTTGCTGTGGTAGTCAGCGGTGTGTTTATTTAGTTCCGTTTTGTTAGTGCTATCATATAGACAGGGATTGCACGGAGTCATAGCAGCAGGCACAGGTCGTAGGGTTTTTAAAGGCGGGGATGGTTAAGTGCTTTGGAGAACGATGGGTGTGGCCCATCTCTGGTATGGGTATACCTGCCCTAATAAGGGCGGAAGTAATAAGAGGTGGGGCAGTTGGCTGTATCGGCTGGTGAATTTGCCAAACAATTGTCCCCAAGCTGACGTAAGTTGTGGCTGGGGGCCGTGGAAAGGCAAGGTGGTGCCAGATACAGCTAGTTGGTCAGTCAAGGGTGCCTTCAAAAATCCTAGGCAGTTACATTCATTCAGAGAGGTTATGGTATGTTTTTTCTGTTTACTACTGTTTTTATATTATGTAATAAAGTGGTTTTATGGTTAGTTATTGTAATAAAGGGCTGCTATGGCCATTTAAACCCAAATAAGTATGTCTGGTTTGAATTATTTAAATAAGGTAAGGTGGTATTTGGGTAAGTGGCATAACAGCCAGTACTTGGGCAATACCCCAGGCAAGAGAACATTGCTTATCTGAGAGTCAAAAATTGCTAAAGGAACCCCTAGCAACCTGGAGGAAATGTAGTTGAGAAAGACTGGACTAGAGGATGCTAGACGTTCTCTACCCAGGACATGATTGGAACTCTAACATGCTGCAGCTTCTAATGCATACTGTGAGAAGCTGACAGTGTGCAGTGAAATCAGAGTACATCATTTCAGTACAGGTGAGGTGCCTGCAGTACTGTGCAAGAGCGACGGTAAAGCCAGAGTTTAGCTTTAAGTCTAGCAGACAGTTGAGCAGTTATCTTCAGAACTTACATTTCCAAACAAGCTTGCTCCGAAATCTGACAACATTTCTCCAAAATACTACTGCTTTCATAGCTGCTGCTCTAGATGAAGTTCACTTTTTTTTCTGACAACCTTCATATGAATTGGAGGTCTGTTTCTAAACCAGCCCGTGAATGTGCTTTTAGAGGAGAGAAGTAAAAAAGTCTGTTCCTGTTTACAAGCCCTTACAGTACTAATGTGTATCTTTAATTAACACAGTGAGAAGGTTAGCTGTGTGTCTTGGCATACCAGGAATTCTAAGGGCTGTTTGCTCTGTCGCCTATTTCCTAAAACGAGCATAAAAAACGGAGTTGGAAAGAAGATAGAAAATAACAGATTTGGGAATAATAAATAAATGGCTGAAATGACTGATTTCACATTTTGTATGTTATGTTTTGCATTTGTTTATGAATGTTGTGTTGCATTACTAAAATTGTTAACAAGCACTAAGGCTAGTTTCACACTAGAACTAGAAAACTGAGATCCGTGAGCATTTCCTGCACCGCGTTAAAAACGCACTGCAGTTGCGATCTGCAGTGGGTGTCAATGTTAAGTTAATGACACCCCAAAAACATATTTTTTACTGCCCTACAAGAAGATTTTGTGGAGCACTACACATTGCCGCTGTGTGGGCATCGGCGCTTTACTGCCGATGCCTGGGCGCTGGCAGTGTGAAAGTGCCCTAATGGTGACGCTGATTGCAAGCTGGTGTGTCAGCCTGCAATATAAAGTGAATGTGCTTAGTGTGATAGTGGGCATTCACACCCAATCAGCAATTGTGATCAGATTTTATCCTAGACAATTTTTCTCAGCAACTATATCATGAAGGCTCTCCATTTGTGAACTAATCTGTGTAATCTGTGGTTCACCACGGAAGAGGTAACTACTATAACCTAACCTATCGGGAACGGCTTATTCCTGGAGGAGTACAAGGATCTGGATATCCCATTAAGTGTGGCGCTAAGGAGGAGGTGAATGCCCTGAGGACTGCCACTACACTCACTGCATGTGATTTACCCCTGCAGGGGTGCAGGGATCTGGTGAGATGGTGAGGTCACCTAAACTGCTGCATAGGCACGAGTCACTTTTGGACAAGGACAAGTCACTTCAAACCTTGTCACTTTCTTGCACTACTAAAAGACTGAACTTATGCCAACCACCATTTTTACCATATTTACCAGCGTATATCAGGGGAAAATCATGGGTGCGTTTTATACACCGATCCCCGCTGTCTGTGGAGCGCTGCTGACATTGACCGAGCCAACTGTACTGTGTACTCGGCTCGGCTCGCAGTCACGCCCAGTCCCGCCTCCTAGCCTTTACATCCCGCCACTGGACCGGTGTTGTGTCCATCATAGCAGCTGGGCCAAGGGGTGGGACGGGGGCTTTACTGCGAGAGGAGCCGAGTACACTCGGCTTGGTCTATGTCGGCGGCGAGAGGAGCCGAAGATCTTGGCGGCAGCGGCACTAAATTTAAAAACAAAACATGCTGCAAATGGACAGTGGAAGGCTGCAGATGGACAGTGGAAGGCTGCAGATGGACAGTGGAAGGCTGCAGATGAACAGTGGAAGGCTGCAGATGGACAGTGGAAGGCTGAAGGTGGACAGTGGAAGGCTGAAGATGAACATTGGAAGGCTGCAGATGGACAGTGGAAGGCTGAAGGTGGACAGTGGAAGGCTGAAGGTGGACAGTGGAAGGCTGAAGATGAACATTGGAAGGCTGAAGATGAACATTGGAAGGCTGCAGATGGACAGTGGAAGGCTGAAGGTGGACAGTGGAAGGCTGAAGATGGACACTGGGGAAGGCTGCAGGTGGACAGTGTGCAAGGCTGCATTGATGGGCATTTAAAATGTAAGTTTTTTTCCTTAAACTTCCCTCCTAAAAGTTTTTTTCCTTAAACTTCCCTCCTAAACTTGGGGTGCGTGTTATACGCCGGTGCGTGTTATACACCGATAAATACCGTATATGTTTTTTTTTTTCCCATGGAAAATTCCTTATGATAGAATATGTTAATGCATTTATTATATTGTTTTAGTTCACTAATGATTTGGACACAATCAATTTATGTTGCAAGCTCATGATATAGTTGCTGAGAAAAATTGTCTAGGATAAAATCTGATCACAATTGCTGGTTGGGTGTGAACACTCACTATCACACTAAGCTCATTCACTTTATATTGCAGGCTGACACAACAGCTTGCAATCAGCGTCACCATTAAGGATCTTTATTGTATATAAATCTGTCTCAAAAAAATGTGAGAACACCCGCCATAACATTTATCTTGTGTGGGGACAACCACACTACTCAGCACTCTCCACTTAAAAGAGTGATTCACTGTGGAGGTTTACCCTCAGGTGACGGCAGTCTCTTTTCACCTATTTATTGCACATTCACCTGGGAAGAGTCACCCATTGGAGGAGCACTCTTTAGGTGACGGGCAGCGCCACAGACCCCTATCTTTATATACTTTTACTATTGGTACTCCGATTGGAGCCCCTTGGGGGGAGGCAGCAGCCTAACTTACACCTAAGCGCGGAAATGAACAAATATTATATTCTGGGAAAATCAGTGAGCCAATCACACAAGCAGGAAATGATGTGTCTGGGGGGAGTTCTGCACACATTCTGTGTACAGAACACCTCCAGGTAGCCATATTGCATTCTATTTTACAGAAAATGACAGAGTTGTAGATTGAAAAGGAAAGGTCATTTTTAATAACATTCAATTACAATATGACTTGTGTCGCATTGGTATATGCTATATAATTTTTCTTTATTTGCTATTTTTTTTCCCTACGAAAGTGGAGTTGCCCTTTAAAAACAGATAACCATTATACCAATATCCAAAACCTCAATAATCAGTATTGGCACAATACAAACAATGCAAACAATAATAAATAATAAGAAAGCCCCAATCTGTCAATATATAGTGCTATATAGAAAATACAATTCAGTCTCTCTTTTGACACTCATAAAATCCAGCAGTGATAATGTGTGCATTCTTCCGTGATCCTATGACATCAACACCGATAGCGATTTTATAATGTGCTCCTACGAATAAATCACTTGTGTCACCATTGTGTTCACAGAACTCTCACCTCCAGGAAGATGTAATCAAGCCTGTAAATATAAATCCACCAGGATTACTCCAATCTTGAATCCTCCAACACCTCCTGCCCACTAGGGATTCTTCTATAATCCTATACTTCCCAGTAGCTCCAGCAATGTGCAGGGTGAGGTGCCTTTAAGACTCTTGCATATTCATGCAGCCATATCTGCCATGCAGTTTAACTGCTTGCCGACCGGCTCATGCCGATATACGTCGGCAGAAGGGCACGTACAGGCATATTAACGTACCCGTACGTTGCCCTTTAAGAAGCGGTTTGCGGGCACGTGCAACCCGCCACGAGCTCCGTGAGTGTAATCGCGGGTCCCGCGGACTCGATGCCTGCAGGGATACCCGTGATCGTCTCACGGAGAGGAAGAATGGGGAAATGCTGATGTAAACAAGCATTTCCCCGTTCTGCCTAGTGACACTGACACTGATCACATAACCCCTCCCCCCCACAGTTAGAATCACTCCCTAAAACACACTTAACCCCTACAGTGCCCTTTAGTGGTTAACCCCTTCACTGCCAGTCACATTTACACAGTAATCAATGCATTTTTAATCGCACTGATAAATGTAAATGGTCCCAAAATAGCGCCAAAAGTGTCCGATCTGTCCGCCATAATGTCGCAGTCACGATAAAAATCGCTGATCGACACCATTACTAGTAAAAAAAAAATATTAATAAAAATGTCATAAAACTATCCCCTATTTTGTAGACGCTATAACTTTTGCGCAAACCAATCAATAAACGCTCATTGCAATTTTTTTTTTTTTTTTTTTACCAAAAATATGTAAAAGAATACGTATCGGCCTAACCTGAGGAAAAAAATGTTTTTTTTATGTATTTTTTGAGGATATTTTATAGCGCAAAAAGTAAAAAATAATGCATTTTTTCAAAATTGACGCTATTTTGTTGTTTATAGCGCAAAAAATAAAAACCGCAGAGGAGATCAAATACCACCAAAAGAAAGCCGGGACAAAAGGACGTCAATTGTCAGTTTGAGCGACGCAGTGCAGAATCGCAAAAAAAGCTCTGGTCTTTTCCCAGCCAAATGATCCGGGGCTTAAGTGGTTAAAAACGTGTAAACCGCATAAAAACATATAGAGGTTCTGGAATACACTTCCTCATACGTCACTTCTGGTCTGCATCTGCCTCCGCTTGCACCCTACACGTTACGTCACGGTCACTGATGTTACGTTTTTTCTTTTCCATATATTTGCTAACATTTCTAAAATTGTATTTTCACTGAGTCATTAAGGGGTACTGAGTGTAGATTAACCACTCCCTGGCCGCAAAACTTCCGTTATACAGCGGCGGAGCAGCTCTTCTGTGTCAGATCACATACCTAGTACATGATCTGGTACTTCCGGGTAAGGGGCGCGCACGCACGCTGCCGGCACCATGACTGTGCTGTGACTAGATACAGCACAAGCCGATCAGCGGAGCCGGGAGGAGGGACACAGAACAGAGTCCTGCCTATGTAAACAAGGCTGAGCTCTGTTCTGTCAGCAGTGATGTGATGGATTTTCTTTTCATTCAAAGCAAGAAATAAAATCCCTTAGAAAAAACAGCACACATAGTACACAAAAACACTGGTTAGGCACACATTTAACCCATTGATCTCTCTAGATATTTAACCCCTTCCCAGCCAGTGTCATGAGTACCGTGATAGTGCACAATTTTAGTATTAATCACTGTATTATTGTCACTGCTTCCCACAAAGTGTTAAAAAATTCTATAAAGATGCACTGATTACTGTGTAAATGTCACTGGCAAGGAAGGTGTTAACACTAGGGGGCGATTAAGGGGTTAAATGTGTTCCCTGGGAGGTGTTTCTAACTCTGGGGGGATGGGACTGACTAGAGGAGGAGAAAAATCGCTGTTCCTAATCACTAGGAACAGCAGATCTCTCTCTCTCCTCCCCTGTCAGAACAGGGATCTGTCTGTTTACATTGACACATCCCTGTTCTGGCTCTCTTTCCCACGATTGCTGGTGGCCGGCGGACATCTCAGCCGCCGGCCACGCGCATCGGGTCCCCTGCCGTGCAGCGACGTACACCTATGGCGAATTGCGTGAACAAGCCAACCTTCCGCAGTATAATGATGGCGGCTGGCCGGCAAGTGGTTAAACAACTGTAGTATCAGGCTGCAACATAACAAACATAACAACATTTTAAAAAAAGTGAAGGCGGTCTGAATACTTTATATATGTATATAAACGGTACATTCAAGTTTGCTTTTACATTTTCCTGGAATGACAGGTCCACTTCTTCAGAGGAGAATGCAGCACGCAGAAGGACAGTAATCTCTAATCCAAATAAAGATAATTTTCACATCCAAAAATGGCACCAAAAACATATCACTAAAAGGAGGAGGAATGAAGCCCCCTGGATTAGTTAGATAAATAAATGAGGGGGTTAAGGTGTCATAAAAAAAACCCCAGGGTACAAAAAACTACAAAGGTCTTGTCCCCTATGTGATTGCTTAATTTGTTTTTTTGCATCTGCAACACTAGCCAGAATAAAAGCAAATCCAGGCAGGCAAATCTGGGCAACCCTTACTGGATTCACCCAACTGTACTAGAAATAGTCCTTTGTGAATTCAAGTGTCAGAAATATTATGAATATTGATTCAGAATAAACAAATGTGTTATAGGTGACAAGTACACTCCAAGAGTTTCAACCTGTTTATTTATGGCCCTGCTACCGGCCCTTACTGACATATGTCAGTTATTTTATGGTTCTTGAAAACAGTTTTCTATTGTCAAAAAGGTTTTCAAACATGAACACCTGCCCCTTATGGAAGGATGTTTAAAGATTATTATTGCTGAAAAATCATTAAAAATTTAAAGAGTACAACAATTGCCTCTCTGTTATGATCTGCAGCAGACACATAAACTAAAAGAGAAAGCTGTAAAGTAAAGTTTTAAAGTACAACCACAGAAAAATATTTAAATCTTCTATTTTTTTTGCATGTTGTATTTTTTTATTTTATTCTTTCTCATATAAAAAAGGTAACACCATAAATAAAATCGTAAGAAAAAAGTTGATCAAAAAACAATCCATATAATATGAAACATAGGGGGAGATTTACTAAAACTGGCACATTCAGAATCTGGTGCAGCTATGTATTGTAGACAATCAGCTGCTAATTTCAGCTTGTTCAATTAAAGGGTTACTTAACCCAGGACCCTGCATTCATTATATCTGGTCTTCCACAATACACAGAACATGGAAATGCAATTATTTTAGCAAATATAAACAGCAAAATACCTTTTCTCATCAGCAGTATATAGCAGTCTTGTGACTTCTATCAGTGTCTGGCTAAAGCTTGTAGGAGGAGTTTTCATACCGCACTGGCTGCCCTATCAGGATGCAGGACCCCTGACCCTCTTTCTGGACAGTGGTGATTAAACCTGTGCTGATCACATGCACTCTCACAAGAAAAAAAAACTCTCTAGCAATACACCAAACTGAGCATGTGCAGCCTGACTCCAGTAACTCTGTCTTATCTGGACATATTTTGGAGTCAGTGGAAGAAGAGGAGGATCTGTGCATACAGGATCAAACAGCCTATTTACACAATGCAGAGTATAACAAGCATGCTTTACTGTATATACAGACTGATTTTACCGTTGTGGGTTTAGTAATACTTTAAGCTTTGACAACAAACCTGGAAGCTGATTGGTTTCTATGCAGAGTTGCACCAGATTTTGCACTTTACAGCTTTAGTAAATCAACCCCCATAGTGTAAATTGCTAAGATAAGCAGGGAGGCCTCAAAAGGCAGTAGAAGTTAGATGGCCATATAAGAATGTATGTGTGGCCGGACAAAAACGGAGGTACGTTACTTAATATTTTTTTTTTTTTTGTATAATCTTTATTGGAATGAAAGACGTATTAAGTATTTGGAAATTAGTTTGACAGCAGACATATCAAAGCTATATGAAGAAAATTATATAATATTCTTACGAGGTCTAAATTGGACGGGGGATTAGGTTTACCTAATTTGAGGAATTATTATGGAGCAATTGCTTTAACTAGAATTCTTAGTTGGAGACATCATACCACTCAAAAGGTCTGGGTGACATTAGAAAAGACATTGGCAGGTTGTGATTTAGCCCAAGCTCCATGGGTTCTGTACCCATATAGAGGGCTGTTTTCTTACTACCCATACCTTGAAGATCTGGGATTCAGCTAACAAACAAGAATCTCTAGCTAAAAAAATCTCTCCACTACTACCGTTAGGGGGTTTCTGTTGGTTTCCCCCCGAGGGAGTCATTACTCTTTTTTTAAATCTTGGGCTATTGATGGAGACCCTAGCTGTCTTAAACTTATACAGAACGGGAGATTATGCCTGCTGGGGGACCTTAGAGAGGAATACGGTGAGTTTCCAATGGATACCTGGAGGTATCAGCAATTACAGCATTTTTGTATTGCCACCTAAAGGAGATTAGAAAGGCAGAACCTCTCTCTGATTTTGAATCTCTCTGGCATAAACAGCCAGGGAATGGTGGCTCTATGTCGTATGGACTGTTGAACAGACGTAGTGTCACCACAGGCCTTAGATTTTTTGGGGAGTGGGAATCGGAATTAGGCTGCCATTTCACAGACTTACAGAAAATGAATATGTTAGGACCAGTACATACATCTTCTATGAATATTAAAACAAAGGAAACAAATGATAAACTTTTGTCCAGGTGGTACAGGGTCCAGAAGATGCTGGCCATTGCATACTCCTCAGTCTAGGATAGATGTTGGCGGGGCTGCGGGCAACAAGGATCCCATATTCACATCTGGTGGGAATGACCTAAGATTAGGCCATTCTGGGCTGAGCTCAGGAATGTGATCTCACAAATAATAATAGCTTTGATCAGGGACGACCTGGTGCAATGCCTCTTTCATGGTACCCAAAGTTCCCAAGCATATAAAAAGAGCATAGTTCCACATTTGTTGAATGCAGCTAAAGGGCTAATTCCAGTCTATTGGAAAAAGCAGTAAGTACCTACTATAGAATAATGGGCGAGGCAGGTTAAAAAAATGATGAAAGATGAGAAATGGGTTTTTACTAATAGTAATAGACTTGAAGAGTTCAACGCTAAATGGGAACCATGGGTTAATTATAGCACAGTGAACAGGAGTACACAGTTTCCTTTCCTGTGAAGGGAGAGGACATTGAATCCCCCCTCTCTCTTTCTTTCTTCTTTTTTTTCATGTTAGTTATATGTTTGTTTATTGATTGTAAAAAAGAAAAATGAATAAATAAAGATTAATATAAGTCCTAATAGCAGAACATACTATTGGGGAGGGGGCTATGGGTCTGTCTCAATGAGGGGTGACCACACACCCATCGTGGGTTATGTCTTTCAGTTTTTAGAGAGACCTCGAGGCTTCTAAGCAGTAGGTAAGGGAAACAAGTACTTAAAAAAGACATGGAAAAAGAAAGGATGAAGAGAAGAAAGGGAAAAAAATGATGGGTGGGAAAAAGGAAGGTAAGTAGGGGAAGCTGTAGGGTATAGTAAGTGGGGACCTCCACTGGCTAAGCCACAGGGAGAGGCCTCAGCTGTATTCACCGTGGGAACATTGCAGAGATGTTCGAGGACCCCCGAGAACTCACCCCGGCACTGCAGTGACACCAGCTTGGTTAAACTGCCAACAATTGTTTGATTTTTTTCGTTACAGATAAACTCAATCCAGTATAACAACATATTGCAGCATCTAGTGTGCGTATCTTTTATGATGCTCATAAGACTTTCCATCACCCTGATATCCTCAACCCTTCTGCTCCATTGTTGAACTGAGATAGGGTGGGGGGATTTCCACAAAGCCGATATGCATGACCATGCTACGTTCACTAGGTGGTGCAGCACTGATTTTTTGTAGGCTAATGTTGGCATCTGTGTACACTGTATTTATTAAAAAATAATATAAGGAACATTATATCCTATAATTCACTTATTATTGTTATTTATGTTTCTGACACAACTATATTTAGCTCAAATCTGTCTTCACATCAGTGTTCCTGAACCCTATTGCCGCGTACACACGACCGGTTTTGCCGTCGGAATAAACTCCAAAGGTTTCTCCGACAGAATTCCATTCAAGCGGTCTTGCCTACACACGGTCAAACCAAAGTCCGACCAAAGTCCGACCGTCCAGAACGAGGTGACGTACAGCACGTACGACGGGACTAGAAAAAGGAAGTTCAATAGCCAGTAGCCGTCTCGTACTTGCTTCAGAGCATGCATCGTTTTTGGTCTAGGAATTAGTTCTGTTGGAAGTATTTAGAACATATTCCATTTCTAGGTCCATCAGAATTTTCGAAAAAAAAAATCAGATGAGGCATACACACGATCAGAATAAACGATGAAAAGCTTCTGTCTGACTTTTTCTGTCAGACATTCCGCTTGTGTGTACGTGGCTTATGACTTTTTTTTCTTTGCGGATCTAGCTTCTCTGTATTTTCACCCTTGCAACAAGATGCATATTTGAGGGGAATGCTTGACTCTGTGAACATATAAAGGTAAATCTAAAGCGTTCTGATTTAAAGGCTAAATTCACCTATTCCAGAAAATAGCTTATGCATTCAAAGGTTTTCTCATCCTAGCAATATGGCAAGATATGGGGATTGCTAACTGAGAATTAGGCTTCTGGGGGGCCTAAATGGCCTACTGGTAATACAATAAATGAACATTTTACGAAGCTCCACCGTTGTTTCTTTGTTATTTACTGCAGTCCCTTGACTGCATAGGCTATTTTTCTGGAAAAGGTGAACTTAGCCTTCAAGCATAGTGTTTCATGATCAGTATTAGTATTCTGTATATTACATTTTTTCTGCCTTCAGCTGTCCCTTAAATGATTTTATATTTTCATCATTACTCTGTCTGCTTAGTAATCAAGCACTATATTGTCCCTGAGCATATTGTACTTTATTATTCTGTGTATTGATTGCTAATAGAGATCTCTAATAGAGATCTCTACATTGATGTGAGTTATCATTTACCTTTGCTTGAAAATTTAATAGAAGAACATTCTTGACATAACTACAGTTTTGCTCTGTGCAAGATATTACATGAATGTTGTGAACGTTGAATGTCCTTTATTGCTCAGTTACTGTTGTATTTGTTGTAATGCTGGATGATATTGTAGGGCTTTTATTTTTTTCAGTTAAAGCACCCTGGGTTATTGCTTGGTAATAGGCAGTCTGTGGTTCAGTTTTTGTATTACAACATATGTCCAGTGCCTTTACAGATTCAGTTTTATGCAATAAAACACTGCAGGGACATACACCGATCGGCCTTAACTTTATAACCACTGACAGGTTAATAACACTGAATATCTCATTACAATGGCATCTGAATATCATTGGGATTTATTAGGTAGCAAGTAAACATGTTGTTCCTGAGGTTGATGTTTTGAAAGAAGAAAAATGAGTATTGCATTTTGTTGTGTATGGGACTGCGTAACTGGTACCAATGCTGATCTGAGTCCACAGCCAAAAGCACCTACAATTGGCACATGAGCATTAGAACTGGACCACAGAGCAACAGAAGAAGGTGGCCTGGTTTGAATCACTTTTTCTTTAACATCATGTATATGGTCGGGTGCATGTGCCTCGCTTACCTTGGGAAGAGATGGCACCAAGGTGCAGTATGGGAAGAAGGTAAGCCGTTGGAGGCAGTGTGATGCTTTGGGCAATGTTCTACTGAGAAACCTTGGGTCCTGCCATTCATGTGGCTATTACTTGACACGTACCACTTACCTAAACATTGTTGCTGTCCAAGTACATCTCTTTATATAAACTGTATTCCCAGATGGCAGTGGCCTCTTTCAGCAGGATAATACACCATACCACACTGCAAAAATGGTTCAAGAAAGGTTTGAGCAACACAACAATGAGTTTGAGGTGTTGGCTTAGTCTCCAAATTCTCCAGATCTCAATCCAATTGAGCATTTGTGGGATGTGCTGGAAAAAACGTCCAATCTGTGGAGTTCCCACCTCACAAATTACAGGACTTAAAGAATCTGCTATTGACAGCTTGGTGCCAGATACCACAGCATACCTTCAGAGGTCTAGCGGCATCTATGCTTTGTCAGGGCTGTTTTGGCATCAAAAGGGGGATCTACTCAATATTAGTGGGTGGTCATAAAGTTATAGCTGATCAGTGCATGCACTTAATGCAAAGTGTGTTGCCACTAGCAATCAGACCATAATACATTCTGTACTAGATTTACTTTAAAAATTAAATTCCAATTGGTTGTTACTTGGGATGAGCTTCTGATTCAGACCAAAGTAGAATTCGGTCCAAATTTTGCCTGCTTGGCATTCGGTAAATGGGCAAAATAAATAGGGAGTTTGTTTACATGCCAGCCAAGGAATTCCTGTCTGACAGCGTAATGTAAACAAATAGGGAAGATGGTGGTTGAAATCATAATTGGTGAAGGGCTATCATGCTATTTGGTCAATAACATCAGCCACCATCCCCACCTCTTTGTTTACAAAAAATGTCCAGTGTGCATGAGGCCTAAAATATAGGATTTGTCAAAGTCTGTGCTATGTTTATTTACTGTTTATTTCTTTTTTTTAAATGACTAGAGTGAATAGAGTAAGGGTACTATGTAAGGGGGCAGTATCTGGGGACCCGCTATATTTCAAGAGGGCCCTGCCCACAGACCACAGCCACTTGGCCACAGACATATGAGGTGTATCTAAAATGTTTGGTGAATGGTCCAATATCTCAACAGCAACATGGATCAGGTGTGCGCGCATGCACATGGCTATCCATCGACATGTCGAGAAGCGCTACCTAGCGTGGAGTACACATGTCCGTCAGGGTAAACTCGCTGCAGGCGGTCGGACATAGTCAGTGTTAGAGGTAAGGTCATAGTGCAATGGAGCAACAAGTAAACATCATATTCTGGTACAAATTGGTAAAAACGGTGACGGAGCTGCATGGAATGTCGGTGTAAGTGTACGGTATAGAAGCTATGGGCAGTAAATGTGTTTATGACTGGTTCAAATGCAACGGAAAGGAGACTCTGAGGATGAGCCACGTTCGGGTCGGCCCTTGACAGTAGAACCCCAGACATGATCGAGTGCAACAAATGCTGGCACGAGATCAGCGACTGACTCTACGATTGTTGGTGGAGGAATTGGGCATTAGCAAGGACATGGTGCACACCATTGTCTGCAAAGGTTTGGGTAAGCGGAAGATCTGTTCCCCATTTGTGCCACACAAGCTGACAGATGAACAGAAAGCAGAATGGATGGAAACCTCTGGAGATTTCATTACCAGTACCCATCCTTTCTGTGAACCATCGTCACAGGAGATCCGCAATCTATGTATGGCAATTCTTGGCTCAGCAAGGAGTATTTGTTTTTGATCATCCACCGTACTCCCCTGATCTGGTGCCCGGGGTCTTCTTTCTGTTTCCCCGCCTGAAGAGCGTCATTAAAGGCACAAGTTTTGCAGACGTGGTGGCAATCCAAGAATGTGTGACAGCGGTTCTGTGATCGATTCCTAAATAGGCCTTTGCTGACAGTTTCCAGAAAATGAACATTTATGAACATTGCCAAAAGTGTGTTTTGAAGAATGGCGATTATTTTGAAGGCCAATAAAGGTAATTTGTTTGTATCTTCTGTTTTGTTTGTTTTCTGATATCATTCACCAAACTTTTTAGACACACCTCGTACATTCGTATTTGGTCAATGACATCAGCCACCTTCCCTGCCCCTTTATTTACAAACCAGCTATCAGCTATCAGAATCTGTCAGTCGGTGAGGATTAGCGGGGTGAGCATATTGTCTCAGTGGTTGGCATATTTTTTCTTATGCTGGGTCAATGGGTGCCATTCATCATAAATTATGTGGCTCTGCTTTGCTGGGCAATGTGATTGACAATAGATTTACATCCTTGGACAGACAAGCTCTGTCAATCAGCCCTCTGTCAATTAGTTATTTGTCGGCATGGTCAGATAGCAGTGGGGGGAAAGGGGGGGCGGCGGCAAGCAGTCGAACCCGCTAGCTCATGAATGATTGCACAGATTAGAACAGATCCAAATGCTCCATACACTTGGTCCCCTGGGGGACGTAAGAAGGATTTTTCAAATGTGGTGAAATGTATTATGCATTAAGAGTTCAGGTACTTGTCTTGAAATATAAAAGAGAACAGATATACAGTTGAAATCCATGTTTGTAAACTGTTTAAATAGCCAAAGGATTTGTAATTCTGTTCAGAGGGCATAGTAGTTCAGTCACCACTGTTGTGCAGCATAGCTGATTCCCTGACTTTCAGGGCCTTGACTCCAGCCTGCTGATTGGTCAATAAAGGGGGATCGTGACATTGATGAAGTTATCACTGTGCTCATTTTGCCCTCTTCTCCAGACTGAAAGCTCACACTTTTAGGCTGGGTTCACACTATTGCCGCATGTGGCTCACAGCGGGGGGTCTGGTGCATCCCGGTTCACCGTTTCAGGTCCGATTTCAGCCCAAATTTTTGGGCTGAATTCGGACCTGAAATGGACCAAAAGACGCACAGGACCAGTGTTGCCAACCGCCCGTAGATTCACGGGCAGCCAGTAAATGTAAACCCTTTTTCGGGCTGTCCGTTAAAGTCCGTTACGGCATCGGTGCCCGTAAACAAGATGGGCGCGGCTGACCATGCAACTGCGCATGCGTCATTCCGAAGCCAGCCGGGCTCGGGAAAGCTCGTACACATTCGGCCGGGCGACGCATGCGCAGTAATGTAATGGCGCTACCCAGTGACATTTTTGAATAGACGATCGAGACCACAGTGGCCGGCGGCTTGATCAGTACACTCGCCATAGGCAGAGGAGCCAAGCAGGGGTGAGGAGGAGGAGGAGACTGAAACTGTGGGGGATATAGAAAAAAGGGGACAGAGTGAGAGGAGGACATTACTGGGAGCCAGGAGAGTGAAGCCGTGGCATGCACTGTGCTGGCCTGACCTGTAGAGAGGTGAAACGGGCACAGGAGGAGGGCACAGCACACTGATGATGTGGAGAAGTAATATGATGGTGGACAGAGGCTACTGTGGGGGGGGGGGGTGAGGAGGACACTATCATGTCTGCTGCCTCTGTCCACCCTCTGTAGTATGTCCGCAGCCTCTGTCCACCTCCTGTAGTATGTCTGCAACCTCTGTCCTCCTCCTGTAGTATGTCTGCAGCCTCTGTCCACCTCGTGTAGTATGTCCACAGCTTCTGTCCACCTCTTGTATCATGTCTGCAGCCTCTGACCATTCCTTGTCTTTTATCATGTCTGCAGTCCCTGAGGGGGATCCTAGAAAGTAGTCAAGAGTGGGAGCGCCGCCGGGAAGGGACAGACATGTGTGGACTGTGGAGAGGAGACTATAGATTAAAACCAGAGCCGCCAAGCTGGAGCCGTCTGACTGATCCCTGCATGGTGCACCTGAGAGGAGGTCAGTGACAGCACCGCCAGGCCAGTCTGAGGGGGCTCACTGATGTAAGGAGGAGAGTAAATACAATAATGTAAGGGGGCACTGATATAAAGGTTCCCCCCTATATTAATAACCCCCCTTACCTTAGTGTATTCACTCTGTGGAAGGTGGTCTTTACTCACCAGAGCCCCCCCCCCCCACATCAGAGTTCCCCCTTACATCATGATCTGCAATGTTCCCCTTTACATAAGAGTTCCCTTGCATTGTAAGGGGGAATCCTGCAGATTCTGATGTGAGGGGGAACTCTGTGCTGGCTGAGTTATAGTAACCTGACCTTCATGTCAATGGAGAAATATGTTTTTTGACTTTTGTTTAACTTAAACACATTGGTAATAGCACTAGCTATGTGTTTGTAGTTCAAATGTTGATATTTGCACTGTTTAGCACTAAAAACAGTAATTTTAGGTAGTTTTTTGCAATGTCAGTAAAGAATGTGGCTCTGTCAGTAAATTTCACGGGTTTCCGCCAGTAAAAAAATTGGTGCCATTTGTAAGTTTTGGCATTTTGCCAGTAAATTTCACTTTGGGGGGTTGGCAACACTGCACAGGACCCCTGTGCAAATTCACACCGGAGCCGCCTCGGAGATATGTGAACCGGCTCCATAGAGAGCAGGTCACAATCTCGAAGCATCTGAATTGGATGTGGTGAAATCCGCCTCCAATTTGCATAGGTGTGAACCCAGCCTTATGCCACGTACACACGGTCGGAATTTCCGACAACAAATGTTCGATGGGAGCTTGTTGTCAGAAATTACGACCGTGTGTAGGCTTCATCGGACATTTTCCGCTGGAATTTCCGACAAACAAAATTTGAGATCTGGATCTCAAATTTTCCGACACCGAAATACATGTACGCAATTCCGACGCACAAAATTCCACACTCAGAATCAAGCAGAAGAGCTGCACTGGCTATTGAACTTCAATTTTCTCAGCTCGTCATACGCTTGACGTTCGGAATTTCTGACAAGATTTGTGTGACCGTGTGTATGTAAGACAAGTTTGAGCCAACATCTGTTGGAAAAAAAAACATGGATTTTGTTGTCAAAATGTGCGATCGTGTGTACGCAGCATTAGTGTTAAGACATTATGATATTATTATTATTCAGGATTTATATAGCGCCAACAGTTTACGCAGCGCTTTACAATATAAAAGGAGACAATACAGTTACGATACAATAAAATACAAGAGGATTAAGAGGGCCCTGCTCAGAAGAGCTTACAATCTAATAGGGTAGGGCAGGTGGTACATAAGGTTGTAACTGTGGGGAATGAGCTGATGGAAGTGGTAGGAGATTAGTTGGAGACGTGATAGGCTTTCCTGAAGAGATGAGTTTTCAGGATCACCTGAAGGTAGCAAGAGTACGGGATAGCCGGACCAGTGGAGGTAGCGAGTTCCAGAGGATGGGAGAGGCTCTGAAGAAATCCTGGAGACGAGCATGGGAAGAGGAGACGAGAGAGCTTGAGAGTAGGAGGTCTTGAGAAGAGCGGAGAGGGCGATTTGGGTGATATTTGGAGACAAGATTGGTGATGTAGCTCGGGGCAGAGTTGTGAATGGCTTTGTATGTTGTGGTTAGTATTTTGAATTTAATTCGCTGGGTGATTGGGAGCCAGTGTAGGGATTGGAGGAGAGGGTTGGCAGACACTGAGCGGTTGGTAAGGTGGATAAGTCTGGCAGCAGCATTCATGATAGACTGAAGAGGGGATAGCCTATGGAGAGGTAGGCCAATGAGAAGGGAGTTGCAATAGTCAAGGCGAGAGATAACAAAGGAGTGAATGAGGAGCTTGGTGGTTTCATTTGTTAAAAAGGGGCGAATTTTAGAAAAGTTACGGAGGTGAATTCTACAAACTTTTGACAATGATTGGACTTGGGGCTGAAATTAGTCTAGGATTACACCTAGTACCCTGGCGTGAGGGGAGGGACTGATAGTTGCATTGTTGATTTTGATGGAAAAGCCATGGAGGAGGGCACGTGCGGTGGGGCAATATTAATAGCTCAGTTTTAGAGAGATTTTGTTTAAGGAAGTGGCGCGACATGCAAGCTGAAATATGTTAGTTAGTAAGTTAGTAATGTGAGAAGAGACTGAAGGAGTGAGATGAGGAGTAGACAGATAGATTGGGGTGTCATTGGCGTATAAGTGGTATTGGAAGCCGTGGGCGGTTATCAAGTGACCAAGGGAGGAGGTGTAGATAGAGAAGGGGCCCATGAACAAAGCCTTGGTGGACCCCCACAGAAAGGGGCAATGGAGAGGAGGAGACAGAGTTGTAGGTGACACTGAAGGAGTGCTGTGATAGATAGGCAGAGAACCAGGATAGAGCAGAATATGCAATAGCAGCCTTACAAATTAAGGCCCCTTTCACACGGGGCAGACTCTGTAAAGCGCATCTACCGTGCAGAGCAAACACAGACACAGCCCCGTTGTTCTCTGTTTCCATCTGACTGCCATCTGATCCACCAGACGGATGGAGAATGGATCCCCCATCCAATGCAATACTCCCAACGCACACGTTCCTGCGCAAATGGCTGTATCTTAAATTGGGTGCTGAAATGACCAACGTCTGGAACTGACTGCAATCATGAGAAGGAAGTGTCACCAGCACACCAGGATCTCCAAAATCGGGTCCAAAACTTTAATCACATAGTATCAAAAAAATAAATAGAAGCAATCTTTTATTTATTTTTTCGATACTATGTGATTAAAGTTTTGGACCCGATTTTGGAGATCCTGGTGTGCTGGTGACACTTCCTTCTTATGGATCCCCCATCCGTCTGTTTTTGGCAGACAGGATCGCATCAGGTGCCAGCGGCGGATGCTCCATAGAGAACAATAGATGGTCCAATCAGGTCCGTCTGAAAAACTGACAGGTGGACCTGATCAGATCACCCGTGTAAAACTAACATCAGAGTACTAGCTCTACCCCTCCCAGGCCAAAACCTGCTGTGCGTGGGGATTACAGAAAGCTAATATAAAGACAAATCCCAATACTTATATTACTGTACTGAAAAACTATTTTACTTTTCTTTTTTTTTTTTTACTGAGAACACAAAATTAAGTTTTTATATCTGAATTGTGTGTTGTTTGTTGCTATTAAAAAAAAATGCTTCACCAGATCACACACGCATTGTGAATGAAAGATCTAGTTCATTATAATCAGTGGATTCACTCACTGTGTTCTAACCAGGAAAGGTGTAATGTCTGTATCCCTTTAGAAGTGATTAACCCTTGGAGAATATCTCACCAATTTCTATTGCAGGAGGTGTCCAAAATCTGACTTATCTATCTCTATCTTAGTACAGACCAGTGGCGACCAGTGGAATTTTTTTTTTTAGGGGGGCTGCAAACAGTATGCCAACCCCTTTTACCTGATGCTTACCTGTCACACAAATTAGAAATGATGACTGAAGTCCTACTTATCTTTCTCTTTGAAAAGAAGTGATGCAAATTATTGTTGCGTGATCCAGTGTTGCTGATGCCAAGCCCTCCAGGCTCTGTCCCACACAGGATCACTGGGTGCTTTCTCTGTTAGTATTTTTTTTATATATGAAATCAGCCAACACCAATTAAATTGGAGTCTCTCCAATTGTTTTATACGTTGTGTAACTTGCCTTCGTACAGAAGCACTTGTGCTGCAATGCACATTTGTGTGCCCCAGGACATCCCACTGTTGAACAAATGTGCATCATATTGTGTAATGGTTGAAATGTTAGTCAGCCCTGAATTTCTAGAGCTGGCACCAGCTGTAATATTTTATGTGATATACAAAATATTTCCCATGTTAACCAAGTAATCGCCAAGACGTTTGCCCCCTGGATGTAATATAACACAGCGGAATGTATAGTTATTTTGTATATAATCTCTTTCATTATTTCTAATGCTAAGACAACATTAAAAAAATATATTTTTAATTTCTTGTCCGTTAAAGATAAAATATTCCATATATATATTTAGTATTTTCAGAAGCAGACAGCAGATGGAGCTCTAATCTTTTCACAGCTTTTTCCAGGCTCCCCTTACCGCCTGCTATAAAAAGACTGTTGATTGCAGAGTTCAGTAGCTTGAGCTAAAATGTATCCACACAAGTGAATGAGTCAGAGCAGTAATTGAAGCAAAACTTCCCCCCACATCCTTACCCCCTCCTCTCCCACTTTTGGAGCTTTTTTTTTTTTTTTTTTTTTTTTTGGGATGGGGGGAGCGGGTGCCTCGTTTAACCACTTCAGCCCCGGAAGGATTTACCCCCTTAATGACCAGGCCATTTTTTGCGATACGCCACTGTGTTACTTTAACTGACAATTGCGTGGACATGCGACGCTGTTCCCTAAAATATTGATGCCCTTTATTTCCCACAAGTAGAGCTTTCTTTTGGTGGTATTTGATCACCTCTGCGGGTTTTATTTTTTGCGCTATAAACAAAGAAAGACCGCCAATTTTGAAAAAAAATATATATTTTTTTTACTTTCTGCTATAATACATATTAAAAATAAATAAATAAATACATAAAAATTGTTTATTCATCAATTTAGGCCAATATGTATTCCTCTACATATTTTTGGTAAAAAAAAATCCCAATAAGCGTATATCGATTGGTTTGCACAAAAGTTATAGTTTCTACAAACTACGGGATAGATTTCTGGACTTTTATTTTTTTTTCCTTACTAGTAATGGCGGCGATCTGCGATTTTTAGCGGGACTGCAAAATTGCGGAGCACAAATCTGACCCTAAGTGACACTTTTTATGGACCGGTGACACCAATACAGTGATCAGTGCTAAAAAAATGCACTGATTACGTTATAAACAATACTGGCAGGGAAGGGGTTAACATCAGGGCGATCAAAGGGTTAAATGTGTTCCCTTACTGTGTGGGAGAGGTGCTGAAAGGAACAACACAGAGATCGCTGTTCCTAATCACTTGGAATAGCAGATCTCCATGTTATCCCCTGTCAGAACTGGAATCTGCCTTGTTTACATAGGCAGATTCCCGTTCTGCCTCTCTGTACCGCAATAGCGGTTGGCCGGCGGACATCGGGTCCTCCGAGCACACACATCGGCTCCTCTTCCGTGCAGCGCCCACACTATCTATTGCATGAAACGACGTACAGGTACGTCGTTTCGTGCAATAGAGCTGCCCTGACGCAGTATATATCCAGTGGGCGGTCTGTAAGTGGTTAAGCAGGTACCCACTTCTACTTCAGCTTGAACTTTCTAAACAAAGGGCCAGTTTACTGTCCTTTAGACTTTAGGGGGACTGGACTGTGGCCATCAGTAGTACAAAATGTCCCATCGTCAGTGGGAGAAAACAATCCCTCATCATTGGTGTCAGTGGAAGGAATTGTGCCCCATCATTGGTATAATTGGGCCCCATTGTCGGTGTCATTGGGAGGAATTGTGCCCCATCACTAGTGTCATTGAGCACCACTGATGATGTCATCGGGAGGAATTGCACCCCATCATTGGTGTCATTGGGAGGAATTGTGCCCTTCATTGGTGTCAGTGAATAAAAAAGCACCCAAAGGGCTGTATAAAAAGCAAGCAAGGGGCCGCCTTTTGAAGACCACAAAGTGCAGTGCGACCAGGGTTGTCTTCCTCCTGCTGCATTTTTTACTGACAAAACATGGGAATTTACTGACGAAGCTCTTTCTTTTTTTTTCTTTTTTTTTTTTACTGACAACCTGAAAAATTACAGAATTCCTATTAAAAACGAAGACAATCTATATTTAAACAGTATAAACACAATATGGGAACAGCGACAATACACATAACAAGCAATTTGCCTGGTTTACACTTACAAAAGTCAACATAGCATGACAAATGATCAGCACCGATATTTACGGACATTTGGAAAAGTCACTGATTGCCGCTCATGCATGCGTAGTGGGAAGCTGGCTGCATCACAGCCAGCTTCCCATAGTAAACATGCTGACTCCGGGCCTCGAAGACTGGCGAAGAACCTGCTTGGGTGAAGACGGTACTAGATAATTGAAAGGCTAAGTGTAATTTTTTTAACCGCTTGCCGACCACCTCATTTACACGTATGGCGGCACTGTGGCCTCTCTGTGCTGGATCACGTATCTGATACGTGATCCAGCCCTTCCGGGTAGGGGGCACACACGCGCCCTCCGCCTTGGCTCTGCCGTGATAAGTCAATGATTGACCGCCGGCACCTGCTGATCGGCTCCATCATTTAGGGAAAACAACACAGAGCTCCATATAGTGACAGGCGATCTTGCTGGTTTTTTTATTCCCTGCAAAGCAGAGAAATAAACAGCAAGATCACTTAGTAAAAGCACCACATAACACACACATTACACATTGTTAAGCACAAACTTAACCTCTTGATTGCTGCTAGATGTTAACCCTTTCCCAGCCAGTGTCATTAGTACAGTGACAGTGTATATTATCACTGATCACTGTATTAGTGTCACTATTAATATCAGTGTCAGTCAGTTAGTGTACCCCCAGCCAGCATCAGCTAGTGTTAGACTATCCGCCACATTATCACAGTCCCACTATAAGTTGCCGATCACCACTATTACTAGTATAAAAAAACAAATAATACAAATTCCAGTATCTATACCAGAAGCTATAACTTTTACACAAACCAAATAATATACACTTATTAGGATTTTTTATATTTATTTTTATTTTTATCAAAGACATGTAGCAGAATACATTTTGGCCAAAATTCATGAAGAAATGAGCTTTTATTTATTTATTTTATTTATTTCAGGTACTTATATAGCGCCGTCAATTTACGCAGCGCTTCACATATACATTGTACATTTACATCAGTCCCTACCCTCAAGGAGCTTACAATCTAAGGTCCCTAACTCACATTCATACATACTAGGGACAATTTAGACAGGATCCAATTAACCTACCAGCATGTCTTTGGAGTGTGGGAGGAAACCGGAGTACCCGGAGGAAACCCACGCAGGCACAGGGAGAACATGCAAACTCCAGGCAGGTAGTGTCGTGGTTGGGATTCGAACCAGCGACCCTTCTTACTGCTAGGCGAGAGTGCTACCACCACGCTTTTACATTTTTATTGGATATGTTTTATAGCAGGAAATAAAAATATTGATTTTTTTTTAAACATTTCCGTATTTTTTTTGTTTATATCGCAAAAAATAAAAAACCCATTGGTGATCAAATACCACCAAAAGAAAGCTCTATTTGTGTGAAAAAAATGACATAAGTTTAATTTGCGTATAGCATTGCATGACTGTGCAGATCCCAGTTAAAGTAGCGCAGTGCTGAATAGCAAAAAAAAGGGTAAAATCTTCCGGAGGTCAAGCGATTGTCTTCCTGATTCTTCCTGTTTGGCCGGGTGGAGACACAACGGCCCCGGAGCGAGAAGCAGCAGCCCTACCCCGGATCCTCCTCACCTGCCTCCTAATGTAAGGAGGCCTCTGATCGCTGCTTTCCGTACGTCTCCCACGGGGGTGAGGGGGATGGGTTGATGGCGGTCCTCCCGTTTCCCGTACTGTCTCCCGCGTGGGGGGATCGTAGCCTTCTCGTCCATCTCCCGCGTGGGGGGGGGGTTGTAGCCTTCCTGTCCGTCTCCCGCGGGGGTGAGGGGGATGGTGTGATGGCTGCCTTCCCGCTTCCCGTCCGCCTCCTGCGGGGGAGGGGATAGGTGGATCGCTGCCTTCCTGTCTGTCTCTCGCAGGGGAGGGTGGCGTTGGTTTGCCGCCCCCCCTCCTCCCCAAAAAATATTGAGCACCAGCCACCACTGTCCCCTGCCCTTCCAGCTGTACTGTGTGGCAGAGCTGTGTAGATCACAGGATTGGATGGACACAAATACAAATCCTTTGGCAGGTAATGTAACGCCCATAAACTGTGTATAATCCAATTGTGTATTTAGCTATTTGCCAAGAGTTCAGCTTTTACATTAGTTAAAGGAATTCCAAGGCCTGCATATAGTATACTGTATGTTTTTGTGAAGTATGTATGAACCATACCTTATCCCTATTTATTGCTAGTGGGGTTTTTTTTGTAACACTGAATTTTACAACTTTAAAGAGGGAGTCCCGCGAAAATTATTTTTTTTTAAAAGTCAGCAGCTACAAATACTGCAGCTGCTGACTTTTAAAATAAGGATACTCACCTGTCCCCGAATCCAGCGGTGTCGGCACCTGAGGCCGAACCGTCCCTCGGTCCTTGGCAGCCACCGCCGCCATTCTCTGTGAGGGAATCAGGAAGTGAAGCGTTGCTTCACGCATGCGCAAGTCGCGCTGCGCGTCCTAACTGGTACCCGCTATCTCCTGGGACCCGTGTGTCCCCCAGCAGACAGCGCGGAGGGACAGGAAGAGGCATAGACTCCCGTGGGAGTCTATGCTGGAAGTGGCTGCAAATACCTGTCTTAGACAGGTATCTGCACCCCCCTCCCCCCTGAAAGGTGCCAAATGTGACACCGGAGGGGGGGAGGTTTCCGAAGAGCGGAGGTTCAATTTTTGTGTGAACCTCCGCTTTAACAGTTTCCGGTGAATATAAATGTAGACCATATGAGGATCTCACCTGGAATTGATGGTCAGTATAGTACTACGAATGTAAATGTAAGATGTAAACACACGTTGATCACACATGGTTGATAATTGCATCAACACAATCTTAGACATAACCTGAAATGTTTGTAGAGATTACAGCAGAGCTGCTTCTCGATCGGCTTATAATTGTTTACCGTTTTCAGCAAAACAAAGAAAAGCTCTCTACAAACCAAATAACAATAGGTCTATTATGCCCATCAAAGCAATTGCTTTTAGTCAAGATTTGAGCATGAAAGGTAATCCCGGGTCTCATTTTCTCTTTTTAATTAACTTGAAACACTATAAAACTGTGTTGACAGAGATCATTTCCGCTGCATGTAACAGCTAGTGAAGCTTATGAGATGATTTGTAATATCCAGGGTCAGGGGTTCAAAGCTCAGTTCCTTAGGGAGCCTTTTATAGAATAATGAAAATGTTTGTAGATGTATTTTAACAGGTATTTCAGACGTAGTACAAGACGTACCAACTAGGGTGACCACATTTACAAACTGCCATTCAGGGACACCCCCCCCTTCCCAAAAAAATATGATTTCAAAACCCTCGCAGACGATGGAATCTGTCACTCATTTCCCTCCAGCGTGGCTATCTCTATCATAGAATGATAGGAGGAAGTGATGTCACTTTAGAACAGCGGCCCCCAACCTTTTTTTGGATGGGGGACAGGTTTTGTGGAAGGGGGGGGGAGGAATGTAGTCTCTGGGTTGAAATGGAATTCAACGGCGGGTGATTTGTCAGGTGAATGGCTGATGTTAGTACTTAAATCATCCCGACACCATGCTTGATATGGTGTCAGGATGATCAAATCACATTGTTTCTATTACTACATTGTAATATATAATGAAATAGTTCAACTCACCAGAATGTAGAATCAGTGGGAACCCTAACCTCCCTGGCGGTATGATTATTTCAGATTTTAGGTGCTGAAAGCGGTACCATTATTTTGCATGGAAATTTGGCGTTTTAAATTGTAGGCCTGTAATTCTTAGAAATAACTCACTTAAATCTGTCCAAACAAGAGTCTAGTAGACATCCCGGGTATGATAAAGTTTGAAACACGAAATCATAAATTATAATATAATAAATACAGTAGCTATAAATAATAACAAATAATAATATAATAATAATAAAAATGATTCAATAATGTAATCAAATCAAAAACACTGAAATTTGCTCAGTTGCAGAATTGTTGCTGTCATATTTTTTAGTGTTTGATGATGAATTTCCCCACAAATCACTATCTCTCAATTCTGCAAGTGATTCTAATTTATTATCGCTGTTTTCTAGCTGGTCTAAAACCACTTTTGAGGTAAACGGACATTTTTTGGTTGCTATGGACAATCTCCAGTTTCCTAGCAGAAAGAATAGTTTATAATATAAAACTGCATGCAGGATACTGGACAAAGCACTAGGGACAAAGGGGATGTGTAATTATTTGATACAGTACTGTAATCTGTAAGATTACAGTATACTGTATCTATACTGTGTTTTTTACTTTTTGAATTTGGCGCCGAACTCTGTTCCCGTACGTCGCAACGCTCGCAGGGAACGGAGCTCGGCACTGTGAATCAAGCGAAACACGGCGGCTCGCAGATCACAGCGGGGAGACATCGCAGGATCCAGGAGACAAGGTAAGTAACCTCTACATGGACCCTGCGATACGATCCCGAGGCTCGGGGTTACCGCTTTTGGTACTGAAATCTCACCCCAAGCCAGAGTAAGGGTCCTTTCACACTGGGGCGGTTTGCAGGCGATATTGCGCTAATAATAGCGCCTGCAAACCGACCCGAAACAGCCGCTGCTTTAATTCCAGTGTGAAAGCCCCGAGGGCATTCACACTGGAGCGATGCGCTGGCAGGACGGTAAAAAACGTCCTGCCAGCAGCATCTTCGGAGCGGTGAAGGAGGGAGAAATGGAAAAAAAAATGATTTGGCAGTAAAAGGGTTAAAATGTGTTCATGTAGGGGGAGGGGATGGTTTAGTTGGTTTGACAGTTAAAGGGTTGAAACAAATGAACAATATAGTTTGGTAGTGAAAGGGTTAAAAACTGAAAAAAAAAATTGATTTGGCAGTTGAAGAGAATGAATCTTCCTAAAGGGGGCGCAGACAGCAATAAAAACCTGATCCCTCTCTAATCCCTCTCCACTCCATCCAACACTAACAATAAACAGGATTTCCTAAGGCTCGGTTCACACTACCGCGACTTGGGATCCGACTTGTAAGCCCTCAAGTCGCCCCAAGTCGCCCCAGAAAGAGATTCACATTACAGTGCATGGGAGCGTCTTAATAGACACTACTGAAGTCGCTCCGACTTCAGAGCGTACTCCCTGTACTACTTGGATCCGACTTTGATCCGACTTCAGCCTATTGACTATCATTGAAGTCGGATCGCCGTCTCGCATGATCCGACTTCGGCATGCGACTTGTGCTCAAATGATCTTGAGGGGAACTCCGCGCCAAATTTTAAATAAAAATCAGGCATGGGTTCCCCCTCCAGGGGCATACCAGGCCCTTGGGTCTGGTATGGACCTTGAGGAGAACCCCCTACGCCGAAAAAACGGCGTGGGGGGTCCCACCCAATCCATACCAGACCCTTATCCGAGCACGCAGCCCGGCCGGACAGGAATGGGGGTGGGGACGAGCGGGCGCCCCCCCCTCCTGAACCGTACCAGGCCGCATGCCCTCAACATGGGGGGTTTGGTGCCTTGGGGGAGGGGGGCGTGCTGCGGCCCCCCCCACCCCAAAGCACCTTGTCCCCATGTTGATGAGGACAAGGGCCTCTTCCCGACAACCCTGGCCGTTGGTTGTCGGGGTCTGCGGGCGGGGGGCTTATCGGAATCTGGGAGCCCCCTTTAATAAGGGGGCCCCCAGATCCCGGCCCCCCACCCTATGTGAATAGGTATGGGGTACATGGTACCCCTACCCATTCACCTAGGGAAAAAAGCGTCACTAAAAAACACAGTACACAGGTATTTAAAATAATTTATTAGGCAGCTCCGGGATCTTCTTCCGACTCCGGGGGTCTCTCCGGCGTCTTCTCCCGGTGTCCGCATCTTCTGCCGGCTCCACCGCTATCTTCTGGCGCTCTTTTGCCAGCGGTGGTCCGGACCTCTGGATCATCTTCTTCCCTCTTCTCTTCCAGAGATGTTGACACGACGCTCTCCCCAGCCAGAATGGTTTCTGTGCGCTCTGCAAGGGACTTATATAGGCGGTGACCCCGCCCCCTTATGCCGTCACAGTCCCTGGGCATGCTGGGTCTGTGACGTTTTAGGAGGCGTGGTCACCGGGTGATGACCACGCCCCCTTATGACGGCACAGCCCCAGCATGCCCTGGGACAGTGACCTCATAAGGGGGCGGGGTCACCGCCTATATAAGTCCGTTGCGGAGCGTTCAGAGACCATTCCAGCTGGAGAGAGCGTCGTGTCAACATCTCTGGAAGAAAAGAAGAAGGCAGAAGTCCGGACCACCGCTAGCAATTGAGCTGCAGAAGATAGCGGAGGAGCCGGCAGAAGATGCGGACACCGGGAGGAGACGGCGGAGAGACCCCCGAAGTCGGAAGAAGATCCCGGAGCTGCCTAATAAATTATTTTAAAAAACCTGTGTACTGTTTGTTTTATTGACGCTTTTTTTCCCCTAGGTGAATGGGTAGGGGTACCATGTACCCCATACTCATTCACATAGGGTGGGGGGCCGGGATCTGGGGGCCCCCTTATTAAAGGGGGCTCCCAGATTCCGATAAGCCCCCCGCCCGCAGACCCCGACAACCAACGGCCAGGGTTGTCGGGAAGAGGCCCTTGTCCTCATCAACATGGGGACAAGGTGCTTTGGGGTGGGGGGGCCGCAGCGCGCCCCCCTCCCCCAAGGCACCAACCCCCCCCATGTTGAGGGCATGCGGCCTGGTACGGTTCAGGAGGGGGGGGGCGCTCGCTGGTCCCCACCCCCATTCCTGTCCGGCCGGGCTGCGTGCTCGGATAAGGGTCTGGTATGGATTGGGGGGACCCCCCACGCCGTCCTTTCGGCGTAGGGGGGTTCCCCTCAAGATCCATACCGGACCCAAGGGCCTGGTATGCCCCTGGGGGGGGAACCCATGCCGGATTTTTATTTAAAAATTGGCGCGGAGTTCCCCCTAAAGATTCATACCAAACACAGTGGCGGGGATCCAAGTCGGATCCCCGTTCATTGAAAGTCGGATCCACAAGTCGTGTTGAAGTCGGGTTGAAGTCGTGTTGCAAAGTCGCGTTGAAGTCGTGTTGCCCCTGTGTGAATCGAGCCTAGTTATACTTTAAAGCAATGTTCCGGCTGAAATTTAACTTTGTAGATAAAAATCCACCTATAATCCTCATGCTTAATGTATTGTAGTAAAGGTATGCTGTAAACGAAGGTCTGTTTTGTATTTTTGCACCATTGATGTGCTTGTAAGTCATAGCAGGCCGCGGCCATCTCATGTGTGGGCATCTGAAGCCAGACTGTATCTCTTCCTGTATTCCATGCATGCTGGTTACCCAGCATGCACCTCCAGATCTCGCACATGCTCAGAGCAGCACGAGCAGTGTAATAGGTTGTAGGTCAGGTTTCCATAGCAACAGCAGTGTCAGAGGAAGTTGCCACCCCCTTAGCTATTGAAACCTCTCCTCCCCCTCCAGGAACCAGGAAGATTATAAATCTAGAAATATAAAAAGCTCCTGCAAAAGGTAATTACTTTTTAAAAGATGCTAATTGTAAATGGTATCCCTTGCTTCTGTGCAGATTCATATTTTATATATATATATATATATATATATATATATATATATATATATATATATTCCCGCCCGGCCTATAGCAGATTGACAGCCGAGCGGTGGTTCAGTTATCCTGACTGGGCGTCATATGATGTCCATGCCGCCGCGCGCCCATGGGGGCGCACATCGCGGCGATCAGTGGAGCGGTGTGTCAGCGCAGGCTCTTTACCATGTGATCAGCTGTGTCCAATCACGGCCGATCACGATGTCAATAGGAAGAGCCGTTGATCGGCTTTTCCTCACTGGTGTCTGACAGGGGGGGGTCTGCGCTGATTGTTTATCAGCGCAGCCCCCCCTTGGATACCCGCACTAGACCACCAGGGAAGCCGCCAGGACCACCAGGGAAGGGGGCAACATGTGGATGGCCAGGTATGTACCCCATGGCCATCCACATGTGCCCAATGTGCCCAGTCTGTGCCCAATCTGTGCCAATCAGTGCCCACAAATGGGCACTGATTGGCACTATTATATTTCAGTGATGCCCAGCAATGCCACCCATTAGTGTCATCAGTGCCACCAATCAGTGTCATCAGTGCCACCCATCAGTGTCCATTGCTGCCACCTGTCAGTTCCCATCCGTGCCCATCAGTGCCCATCCGTGCCACCTATCAGTGCCACCCATAAGTACCCATCAATGCCACCTACGAGTGCCCATCAGTGCTGCCTATGAGTGCCCATCAGTGCCACCTATGAGTGCCCATCAGTGCCACATACCAGTACCACCTATCAGTGCCCATCAGTGCCACCTCATCAGTGCCACCTCATTGGTGCCACCTCATTGGTGCCCATCAGTGCCGCCGTATCAGTGCCCATCAGTGCAGCCATATCAGTGCCCATCATTGAAGAAGAAAACGTACTTATTTACAATAAGTGGATGAGGAAGGCACAAAGTTGGGAGAACTAGTGAAGAAAGTCCAGCATCCTCCGCACAATAGAGCGTGCACCTCTCCCTCTGTTATCTGTCTTTGTAACAGGAGGAGGCAGGCTCACTGTGCATGCGCACACCTCCCTCCAGCCTGGGATTTCACATGCTGTGTGGGGGAGACAAGGGGAGGATTAGCATGGACACAGCACAGATAACAGAGGGAGAGGTGCACGCTCTATTGTGCGGAGGATGCTGGACTTTCTTCACTAGTTCTCCCAACTTTGTGCCTTCCTCATCTGATCTCTCCACACACTGGTTACTCCCTGGGGACGATTGTCCTGGATCCAGTCCCTAATCTGGGATGATTGGAGATTTGGTGGTGTTGTGCATGTCTCCACTCCAGATGGTTTATATATTTGAAGTGTCTAGTTCCTGAAGATTCCTCATTCTTTTCCCAAGGATGACCCTTCTTTATCAATTACATTTTGAACTGCCGGTTTAATGTTTTTTACATTGGACTCTTTTATAATCTCATAGCGCTACACCTATTTTGTTTTCTCTATCTTCTTATGTGTATGTTGGTCTTGCTGATGGGTGCATGATCTCTATTTGTTATCAGATGCAACACTGTAGGTGGCCTGGGGGATGCTATTGATTTATTGTGTCCGCATTCATCATGGCTTCATGACATTGTTCCTTCATCATTTTGGAAGAAGTAGTTCCGGATTGGTCTGTTGCTACCCTCTACATTCTGTAGAAGGAGCATTTGAATGACATTTTAAGGTAGACCTAACCTGTATATCTAATTGATTGAGGCCTTTATGTATCCTTGATATATTTCTTTCCTCAGTGCATATATATTTTACATATATATATATATATATATATATATATATATATATACCATATTTATCGGCATATAACACGCACTTTTTTCCCCTGAATATAGGCCAATCCCCGCCAATTTTGTGTGATCGCTTCCGACATACACAGCCGTGTGTAAATTCAAATATGGCGCCAAGACTGCAGGGACTCGGCGGAGCCGAGATACACATACCCGAGAGTCCTCGGCTTTTCTCTGTGCCGCTTACAGTCCCGCCCTGTAAGCGGCGCCGAGAAAAGCCGAGGACTCTCGGGTATGTGTATCTCGGCTCCGCCGAGTCCCTGCAGTCTCGGCGCCATATTTGAATTTACACACGGCTGTGTATGTCGGCACGGATCGCGGCAATCACACAAGGCTGCACTGGGGCAAGGCTGCACTGAGGCAAAGCTGCACTGAGGCAAGGCTGCACTGGGGCAAGGCTGCACTGGGGCAAAGCTGCACTGGGGCAAAGCTGGACTGACATGGCTGCACTGACATGGCTGCACTGACAAGGCTGCACTAACAAGGCTGCACTGGGGCAAAGCTGCACTGACAAGGCTGCAATGGACACTGGGGCAAGGCTGCACTGACAATTCTGCACTGGGGCAAAGCTGCACTGACAAGGCTGCACTGACATTTCTGCACTGGGGCAAAGCTGCACTGACAATTCTGCACTGGGGCAAAGCTGCACTGACAAGGCTGCAATAGACACTGGAGCAAGGCTGCACTGACAAGGCTGCAGATGGACACCGATAACGCTGCATTGATGGGCATTTTAATGTAAGTTTTTCTTCCTTAAACTTTACTCCTAAAAGTTTTTTTCCTTAAAATTCCCTCCTAAACTTGGGGTGCGTGTTATACGCCGGCGCGTGTTATACGCCGATAAATATGGTATATATATATATATATATATATATATATATATATATATATATATATTCCCTTTTATTTTGACATTTCTAGTATTTCCACCAGCCCCATTGTGCTCCTCCTGCCATCAATTGCCACCGCTGGTGTTGGCACCTCTTCTTACATCAGTTTTGGACCCTTTAGTAGTGCGCATGCTTGATTACATTCTATACACATGGTGAGTTTTATGTTCTTATTGTGTGCCCCTCTGTATAGTGCTCAGACCCTCATGGATATTCATTGAACATATTATTTATGCTGTTATATATTTTTGATACACATTTAGTTTGATAACAGAAATGTTTATTTACAGTTATGCATACTTATTAATAATTGTTAATGCCTATTTTTTTGCATTATTGTTGGTATTTTTTATTTTAATTGTGTTTGTCTTTTTGTAGCTACATATTGCTTTATAATCTCCTGAAGAACCTGAAAAGTGAAACATGTCGAGCAACAAGCATCACGCTGGTTACAGTACCTACTTTATGTGTATATTGTACATGTGCACTGAATTGTTTTTATGAAATGTGGACAACGTTCATTGTCCCCCATTTCTTTTAAAACTTTGGACTTTGGACAATAAAGATGTTTTTATAACAAAATATATTTTTGTGTGTTTTGGCACCATTAAAATCCCCTTCTGTTCTAAAATTCTTTGAAAACTATTAATAGATACAAGATAACTGAAACCCTTTCATTGGATCCTTCTTTCCCATTGATCAGGGGTCACCCCCCATATGTACACATGTATAAGGATTGCCACAACCATTGATGAGGGGTCACCCCCCATATGTACACATGTATAGGGATCACCACGAACAATGATGAGGGGTCACCCCTATTTCTTCACTTTGGGGTGCGGCAGAGTAATCTGCAATGCAGCGGTTCCCGGTCCCGGCTTCTTCTATATCAATCCACCGCAACAATTTAAGGGATTACAATAAAAGAGGCCGGGTGTTTAATAATAAGAAACAGAAGCACTGCAGATTACTCCACAGCACCCAAAAGTGAAGAATCAGTCCCCTTTTTTACTCATTTCATTTTAGTGGGTCGGCATAACTGCCAGGCAACCAAAGTTTTTATATGAAGGCCAATGTTAGTCATCCCTGTGTCCCTGTCATGTTGGGATTATTTATTGTCCCTTGCACTGGAATTTTGAACTTTTCTCTTCATAATTTGATGTTGTATACAAATATATATATATATATATATATATATATATATATATATATATATATATAGTAGGTGAAGGTGCTAAATCTGATTCTTCTTTTTTATTGCAGATGTACGTGGTATTTACTGCAGACACAGCTCACAAGGCAGGACTACCCCAGTGAGCGAGAAAGAATATGAAAGCTATATTGAGACTCCACCAGCATGTGATGTTCACAAGGAGTCTCCACCAGCATGTGACATTCACACGGAGACACCACCAGCATGTGATGTTCACACGGAGACACCATCAGCATGTGACGTTCACACAGAGACTTCACCAACATGGGATGTTCACAAGGAAATTTCACCAGCATGTGATGTTCACATGGAGACACCACCAGCATGTGACGTTCACACGGAGACACCACCAGCATGTGACGTTCACACGGAAACACCACCAGCATGTGACATTCACACGGAGACTCCACCAACAAGTGATGTTCACATGGAGACTCCACCAGCATGTGACACTCACATTGAGACACCACCTGAATGTCACATTTATGTTGAGACTGCAGCACAATGTGACATTCATGTTGAGAACCCATCAAAACACCAGGGCAGCCATTTGAATATCTCCTCCCACAAAGATGAGGGCAAGCTTAAAGAAAAAGGTAGGCAGATCCTGGTGGTAGGGGATTCTGTTATTAGAGGGACAGAGAGGGTAATCTGTCAGAATGACCACGCTCAACGAACAGTATATTGTTTCCCGGTTGCACGAGTTCGGGACATTGCAGATCGGATGGATGGATTGTTGGATGGAGCTGGGGAGGACCCAGCTGTCATGGTACATATTGGAACCAACGACAACATTAGAAGAAAATGGAGTGCCCTACAAAATGATTTCAGGGACTTAGGGGCTATATTGAAGAAGAGGACCTCCTAAGGCAGCATTTTCAGAAATACTGCCTGTACCTCAAGCCACACCAAGGAGGCAGCGGGAGCTTAGGGAGCTTAACAAGTGGCTGAGGAACTGGTGCAGGAAGGAGGGGTTTGGCTTCATGGAGACCTGGACTGACTTTTCAATAGGTTACTTGCTCTACAGCAGGGATGGATTGCACTTAAATGAGCAGGGTGCAGCTCTGTTGGGAAATAAAATAACCAAAAAGTTGGAAAAAATTTTAAATCAACCACATGTCATTCACATCGAGACTCCTCCAGCATGCAACGATTCTGTTGATACTCGGGCAGAATGTAACTTTCCCACTAAGACTCCGGCAGATTGTGGCGTTACCACTGAGGCAGAATGTGACCTTCACAATTAGACTCCTCCCGAATGTGACATTCACAATGAGTCTTCTCCAGAATGTGACGTTTATAATGAGACCCCTCCAGAATCTAATGTTCATTTTTGGAGCTTCTGAATCACCAACTATCAATGCAGTTGGACAAACAAGACAATTGGCTGTTCCTAGACGAAGACTCAACAAAAAGTCTAAGGAACCCTCCCAGGGACCAGGTACGGCTGTACCAACACAGGTCCCTACACTGATGGCAGCTGCCACTTCAGTAACCGGAGGGTCTTCCCGTCAGCCCTCTACTTCCCTTTCTGCAGCTTCTGAATCACCAACTATCAAAGTAGTTGGACAAAGAAGACAATTGGCTTTTTCCTAGAAGAAGACTCAACAAAAAGTCTGAGGTACCCTCCCAGGGACCAGGTACGGCTGTACCAACACAGGTCCCTACACTGGTGGTGGCTGCCACTCCAGTAACTGGAGGGTCCTCCCATCAGCCCTCTATTTCACTTTCTGCAGCTTCTGTAGAAGTTTTAAGGTTAAGATTTAAGGTTAATCAAATATATCACATTCTAAAGGCAAAGGTAGAACAAGGGGAGGGGGAGTATGGAAGAGGGAGAGAGGGAGGGGAGGTTGGGGGAAAAAAAGTGGCATGGGGGTTTCCCCCAACCCTCACCGCCCTTCTCTCCTCCAACCTTCCTTCCCCCCTCCTTCTTCCCTCTCTCACTATTCCTTACCCCCCGTTCTACCTTACCCTTTAGAATGTGATATTTTTGATTCAACTTAAAGCTTAATATCTACATTTGGACAAGCAAGACAATTGGCTGTTCCTAGAGGAAGACTCAGCAAAAAGTCTGAGGAACCCTCCCAGGGACCAGGAGTGTGGGGGTTCCCCCCAACCCTCATTCCCTTCTTTCCTCCAACCTCCCTTCCCCCCTCCTTTCCTCCCTCTCTCCCTCTTCCAGACTCCCCCTCCACCTTGTTCTACCTTTCCCTTTAGAATGTGACATTTTTGATTAACCTTAAAGCTTATTGTCTACATTTGGAAAAACAAGAAATTTGGCTGTTCCTAGAAGATGACTCAACAAAAAGTCTGAGGAACCCTCCCAGGGAGCAGGTACAGCTGTACCAACACAGGTTCCTACACTGGTGGTGGCCGCCACTCCAGTAATCAGAGGGTCCTCCCATTAGCCCTCTATTTCCCTTTAAGGTTAAGCTTTATGGTTAATGAAAAATATCACATTCTAAAAGGAAAGGTAGAACAAGGGGGAGGGGGAGTATGGAAGGGGAAGAGATGGAGGAAAACAAAGGGGGCGGGGAGGTTGGGGGAAATAAAGGGGTGTGAGGGTTCCCCCCCAATCCTCACCACCCTTCTTTCCTCCAACCTTCCTTCCTCACATCGCCTTTCCTCCCTCTCTCCCTCTTCCATACTCCCCCTACCCCTTGTACTACCTTTCCCTTTAGAATGTGATATTTTTGATTAACCTGAAAGCTTAATGTCTACATTTGGCAACTCTTGGATATGAGGCAGCTTTTGGAAGACTTGGTTCGTTTCCCCACAGGTCTAGCAGGCTGTTTACCACCAACATCTCAGGCACTTTTTTGCAGGTGAATATGATTGATGTATTGTCGATCTATATTAAGTAATTGATTATGCTGTGAAGTTTGGAGGCCGGTAGGCTTTTGAGGCATGTTTTGGACCAGCTATAAGAGGAGGTTGGAGGCCTGTATGTTTTTGAGGCATGTGTTACCCTGGCTATGAGGGGAGGTTGAAGGCCGGTATGTTTTTGAGGAGTGTGTTGGACCGGCTATGAGGGGAGGTTGAAGACCGGTATGTTTTTGAGGCGTGTGTTCGACCAGCTATATGGGGAGGTTGAAGGCCGGTATGTTTTTGAGGCGTGTGTTGGACCGACTATGAGGGGAGGTTGGAGGCCGGTATGTTGTTGAGGCATGTGTTGGACAGGCTATGAGGGGAGATTGAAGGCCGGTATGTTTTTGAGGCGTGTGTTGGACGTGCTATATGGGGAGGTTGAAGGCCGGTATGTTTTTGAGGCGTATGTTGGACCAACTATGAGTAGAGGTTGGAACTCTTTTTGTCTTCAGAGGTGGGAGGAGTCTTTCCAGCTTTCTTTATGCTTTCTCTTCTGGAGAATGAATGAATCTGTACCCTGTGTGGGGGCTGAGTTAATCCCAAAAGGGGCATCCACGCGGGTGCAGTTGCGCAACCCAGTTGACAGCAATGGGACTGCCTACATGGGATGCTGGGAACAGCTGTGCATCCCAATTCTGGTAAACACGGACCCTCCAATGGGGTGCGGATTCATACCCCCCGTGTGAATGAGGCCTAAGGGTGAATGGAATATTTAGCTCCATTGTGTTGCTAATTTGGGGACTACTGTACCCTCTTTATTGTTATTTGGGTGGGTTTTATTATAGGAGTGTTATATATTGTAGATTAGGATAAGTTTGTATATGTTGTGGAGGTGTGCGTTATTCTTTGGGTGTGTTTTGGAGTGTTTTATATATATATATATATATATATATATATATATATATATTGTAGTTTAGGATAAGTTTGAATTTCTTCTGGAGGCACTTTAAGTGGAACTGATTATTCCACTCAGCGGGGGTGGGCCTTAGAGAACAGAGGCCGCATATGGGCAGCACAGAGGCTTAGGGGTTAGCTTTGCAGCACTGGGGTCCTTGTTTCAGATGCTGACCAGGACACTACCTGCATGGAGTTTTCATGTTCTCCCTGTGCTTGCGTGGGTTTCCTCCGGGTACTCCGGTTTCCTCCCACACTACAAAGACATGCTACCTTGCGTTGGTGGTGCAGTGGTGAGCATAGCTGCCTTCCCAGCAGCTGACCCGGGTTCGATTCCCGGCCAACGCCATCTCCAATACTTGGAGTCCTCAGAGAGAGAAGCGCTATACAAGGTCAATGCTGAGTATATCTTAGCAGTGGAATAAAGAATGAAGCGAATGCGTGGTATGTTTGAGGAAGAAAATGTTCCCCCAGAATCTATAGAAGGTGAACCCAGCAACTGATAGAAGACGCTTAGGCTGTGCTCACACCTAGGCCTTTACTGCAATTCCCAAATTTCACGCTTGTAATCCCGTTACTTTCAATGGCACCCTAATCACGGGACAATATTGTCACCTGACAAATCGCACAAACAAAATCGTGGGACGCCTGTTTCCCAAAAGCAGTCCTGCAATTTTGACGCGATTTGTCATTCAAAATCACGCCTCGATTGGGGTGATGTTGAAAGTAAATGGATTGCAAGCACGTCCTGCGTTTTGCAGCATTTTGGGAGTCCAGAACACGTAGGTGTGAACAGAGCCCCGCCGTGTCCATCGTATGACAAGAACTTCCTGCACAGATGTCCCCCCAGCAGGAATATTACACCCATACTCCCCCAGCAGGAATATTACACCGATATTGAATGAGAAGGCATTTCCTTCAGCTACACACTGGAGGGGGTGAGGGGGGGAGGGGTGAGTGAAGGAAAGTGCAGTGTACATTGGGGTGTAGGGAGGTAAAGGTGAACTCCGCTGTTGTAGTGAAGAATGTCTTTGTAGAGTAATGTAACATTTTCCTTCCATTCTATTGCAGGTTCCATCATGTCTGTGCAGTTCATCGTCCCTCTGGCCTTCAGAGACCTCCTGAAGAGTGGTGGTGTGGGGCAGTATTTGGTGTGGGAGGTCCAGCCTGCGCGGCAGCTGCCGTCCCAGCTCAGTGGTGAGACCTTCTATGATCCCATGTCCTTCTTCTATGGTCCGTGCCCTTCTCCTTTGATCTGTGCCCCTTCTTCTCTGATCCGTGCCCTTCTTCTCTGGTCCTTGACCTTCTTCTCTGGTCCCTGCCCTTCTTCTCTGGTCCTCGCCCTTCTTCTCTGGTCCTCGCCCTTCTTCTCTGGTCCCTGCCCTTCTTCTCTGGTCCCTGCCCTTCTCTGTTCCTCTCCTTTCTCTGGTTCTCATCCTTCTTCTCTGGTCCTCACCCTTCTTCTGGTGTTATCAGTGTCACTGATAAACACTAAATGGGTATAGTGAATGGCAGGACACCACACACCCCCTTAACTGTCTAGATTTACATTAAAATTTCAAATACAAAAATCCTTCATTGCTGCAGACCTCCGCACACGCCAATATATACAGTATCTCACAAAAGTGAGTAGACCCCTCACATTTTTGTAAATATTTTATTCTATCTTTTCATGTGACAACACTGAAGAAATTACACTTTGCTACAATTTAAAGTAGTGAGTGTACAGCTTGTTTAAGAGTGTAAATTTGCTGTCCCCTCAAAATAACTCAACACACAGCCATTGATGTCTAAACCGCTGCCAACAAATGTGAGTACAACCCTAAGTGAAAATGTTCAAATTGGACCCAAAGTATCAATATTTTCAGTGGCCACCATTATTTCCCAGCACTGCCTTAACCCTCTTGGCCATAGAGTTCATCAGAGCTTCACAGGTTACCACTGGAGTCCTCTTTCACTCCTCCATGATGACATATGGTGGCTGGTGGATGTTAGAGACCTTGCGCTCCTCCACCTTCCATTTGAAGATGCCCCACAGATGCTCAATAGGGTTTAGGTCTGGAGACGAGCTTGGCCAGTCCATCACATTTACCCTCAGCTTCTTTAGCAAGGCAGTGGTTGTCTTGGTGGTGTCTTCGGGGTCGTTATCATGTTGGAATACTGCCCTGCGGCCCAGTCTCCGAAGGGAGGGAATCATGCTTGGCTTTAGTATGTCACAGTACATAAAAAAGAATTTACTAAAGCGCTGATATGAATCCAATTAATGTGTAGGAATCGGTTGGGTTTAAGCGCACTATTATTATTATTCTATTACCATGTCACAGATGTTGGCATTCATGGTTCCCTCAATGAATTGTAGCTCCCCAGTACTGGCAGCACTCATGCAGCCCCAGACCATGACACTCCCACCACCATGCTTGACTGTAGACAAGATACACTTGTCTTTGTACTCCTCACCTGGTTGCCGCCACACACGCTTGACACCATCTGAACCAAATAAGTTTATCTTGGTCTGATCAGACAACAGGACGTGGTTCAGTAATCCATGTCCTTAGTCTGCTTGTCTTCAGCAAACTGTGCAGTCTTTCTTGTGTGTAAACATCCCTTGTAATAGAAAAAAAAGAATGACAGGACCTCAAAAAGACCTCAGATCTCATATTTACACTAAAATGCAATAAAAAAAATAAAAATGAAATGTCATTTGAAAAAAAAAATGTTAAAAAATTTCCCCTTTAAGAGCATTGGGTAGAAGTGACGCTTGACATCGCTATCGCCCTCCAATGCTATGGAGCCATGCGGCGGCCATTTTCTCCTCACTCGGCATCCAGGCAGTGAGGGGACAGGAACTGATCGGCTCCGCCGCTACCGACGGCTCCAGTAAGCGGTGGAGATGACAGGAGCGTGGAGGGGGGGGGGCCTTTCCTGCCACCGATAAAAGTGATCTCGCTGCGAATCCGCCGCTGAGACCACTTTTATCTGTAAGAGGACAGTCCGCCGTTTTTAAAAATGCCAGGGTTATGGCAGCTAGTTAATGTCAAAGTAGTGGCGTATAACGACGGCGGCTGGTCTGTATGTAGTTAATAAATTTGCAAAGATTTCAAGCAAACTTCTCTCACATTGTCATTATGGGGGATTTTTTGTAGAATTTTGAGGAAAATAATAAATTTAGTTCATTTTGGAATAAGGCTGTAACATAACAAAATGTTATGACATGGATCTATGCCTTCCCCTAGTGCAAGCACCTCCCCCACAGTAAGAAAACACCAGATAGGCACACAGGTAACCCTTTGATCGCCTCTGCTGTTATCCCCTTCCCTGCCAGTATCATTAGTACAGTGATAGTGCATATTTTTAGCACTGATCACTGTATTGGTATCATTGGTCCCCAAAAAGTGTCAAAATTGTCACTTAGTGTTGGATTTGTCAGCTGCGATGTCGCAGTCACGCAGATAAGCGCCATTACTAGTTAAAAAAAAAAAATCCCATATTTGTAGGCGCTATAACTTTTGTGAACCAAAATCAATAAACACTTATTGGGATTTTTTTGTATCAAAAATATGTAGCAGAATACATATTAACCTAAATTGATTAAGACATTTTATTTTTTACATTTTTTTATTGGATGTATAGCAAAAAGTGAAAAATATATATATTTTTTTTTCTATTTTTTTTTTTTTTTTTGTTTATAAGTTATGATCAAATACCACCAAAAGAAAGTTCTATATTTGGGAAAAAAAGGACATCAATTTTATTTGGGTACAACGTTGCACAACCGCGCTATTGTCAGTTAAAGCAACGCAGTGCCGTATCACAAAAAATGGCCTGGTCATGAAGGGGGGTAAAACCTTCCAGAGCTGAAGAGGTTAAACCCTAATGGTGATGATAATCACATAATCTGATTGATCTGCTTCAATAGGAATAATCGATCTATAGATGACAACCCATTCAATCAATATGATACATCTGGGGAAGTGGATTTCAATGGAAAGGATACAATCATAATCGATAATAAATGCATTTCTGTTTGCATGGTGTAATCCCATAATCTGATTGGTCACAATAGTAGAGAGGGAGTGGTTTAGATCCCTCTGACAAGTCTTTATCACTGTCTGGTGTCCCCATAGTGGAGATTTAGCTCTCACTTCCTCCGGGGTCAGAAAGGCAGGAAGTGAGCAGAATCTCTCCCATAGCAATAAATAAGGGGAAAAGGAGTATCTACTCTACACACAGCGGCCATCTTGGATTGCAGATCCTCTTTCCAGGGATAAATGTTTTTGGGACCACTAGAAATCCCCCAAATGGTTACAAGGGAACCCATACTGAGAGAAACATGTAGGCTGCCATCGCTGATCGCCTTCTGAAAATGCTATGCTCCTGGCTGGCTCTGGCTTCCATGCTTTCTGCATCACTTCATGTTCATTTAGAACTTCTTCCCAATCAGTGATGGAGAACAGACAGAAAGCAATGGATCAGACTGACAGCCAGGCAACGAGTAGATTCAGTCTCTGTATTCTCCCATAATAAACAATCCAGGGGCTTTACAAGACGCCCCCCCCCCCCCACTACCCTCATAGCAAATACTCTAATTTTTTCACTCAACCTCTGATTGGTTGCTATTGGTTACATGTATGTATACTTGTTCTAGAGAACATAGGGCCCTATACATGACATGTCAGCTAAAAAGGTAAACAACCTTGTTGTCATAGCAACCATTTTGTTTACAAACCTGAGCTGTAAAAAAAACATCCTCCCGCTGTCTATTTTACAGCTCAGATGTGTAAACTATCTGTATGCTGTGGCAACAAGGTTGTTTAGATATTAAAAAAAAAAAAAAAACATAAGGGCCCTCTACATGAGATCAACTACCAGTTTGTTTAAAAACCTAAAAAGGTTTGTCAGCTAAAAGGTAAACAAGCTTGTTGTCATAGCAACCATGTTGTTTACTTGTTTACAAACCTGAGCTGTAAAAAAAGAAAAAAAATCCTCCCGCTGTCTGTTTTACAGCTCAGATTTGTAAACAAGTAAACAAACCGGTTGCTATGACAACAACCTTGTTTACCTTTTAGCTGGTAACACGGTGAATTACATCATGAAATCAATATCCAGATTTGTTATAAACATGAAAAAAACAAAAAAAGAAACCCAAAAAACAGTCCTTGAAAATGTTCATCCACAAAATTCAGTGTTATTGTATTTCTGAAACGTCATCCCATCCCCCGTGCTTTTATAGAAGTGATCCTTACAATTCAATATAAAAAGTGCTCCCCCACAAGTGATGGTGCAAATGCCCCTCCCCCCGGAACCCTGAGGACCTCTGGGCCAATCACACATTATTCTATCACCAAAAACCACCAAATCACCATTTCTTCATCCAAAAGATATATTCTCCCCTCAATGGATTTCCACCAATCACCCAAAAAGGAAATGACAAGGTCATCGTACAACGCGCTTTTATTAATAAATCCCCTTTAGCAGCTCCTCCCACAATCTATATGTTTCCACATTCCAGTGCCCAGACCGGCACCAGCTCCATCAGCAGATTTCTATCCATTATTATTCTCCAAGTAGCTCCCCCAGCACCGCCGTTCCCCCCACCATCTTCCCTCTCTATGCAAACTATTCTCTTTTCACTCTCATTTCTCTCTTTTGGCTTTTTAATAAAATGACATTTAACTATAAAATGGCCCAATGATTACCTGCATGTCTTTGGCAGACTAAGATGTTCCTACGAGTCCAGCTTAATCCACATGCAGTGCCGCATAGGAGCTGTTACATTGTACAGAAACTTAGATTGTAAGCTCCTTGGGGGTTCTGTAGAGTAGAGGGGTGAAGGGTGCAGGGTAGATGGGAGGTACAGGAAGAAGAGAGGGCTCCCACACATGGTTCAATGGAGGAGTAGAGGGCAGAGAACAGTGTCAGAGGGGGCCCTGGACATTGACAGCCTGGAATGGTTGGAGGGACCTGGATCAGAGCTGGGGGAGACAATCATGGAGGGAGCAGCGAGAAGGAGGGACCCGAGGACTGGGAAGCAGGGAGGGAGGGACTTGGGGACACAGACACAGGCAGCGCCCCGCCCCCATTTCAGTCACAAAAGATGAGCAGTGCCAGAGCACGGATCACCGGGATCCGCCATACACTGCACATCTGACAGGGAGCCAGCACCACTATCCCCGACCTACACCTTCATCCACCTTACTACTACCCGACTGCCAACCCCCTTCCTCCAACCAATCACCCTCTACTACCTTGAGGGCAAAGACAACCCTGCCTATCAGCAGAGCCAAGCAGGGGGCGGGAGGAGCTGTTATGAAAAGACTCCGCCAATCCCATTGTCTGTGCAGATCTTCAGCTCCTCCCACCCCCTTGCTCTGTGCTGATAGAATGAAATCGTTGGTGGGGCGGGAGAGCCGGAAGAGGAGACTGACAAACATGGCCACAGAATCGTGAAAGGCTGCATCGGCCGTGTCAAGTTCATTCCCGGGACACGGTATTGTCCCGGAATGAAGGTGCCCAGGGCAGACCTCCAAGATGCGGGACTTTCGTGGGCAATCCGGGACGCGTGGTCACCCTAATACCAACATTCTGAAAAAAACAATTACTGAGGCATCCTTCTTCTACCAACTTGCATCTTTCATCCAAGATCCATTGTTTAGTTAAGGGTGGACCCTTATATCTGTGTTATACAGAAGGAACTGCCTGCTTTTGGGCTTGTCCTGTCAGATTGAAATTTCACACAGACCCTATGGAAAATAAATAGGACCTTCGGTCATGACAGACATAAATAAATAGGTAAATAAATAAAAATGAAAGGCTACAAATAATGTAGCTGCTGACTTTTAACCACTTGACCTCCGGAAGATTTAACCCCCATCATGACCAGGGCATTTTTTTCTATTCAGCACTGCACTATTTTAACTGGCAATGTCGAACAGTCCTGCTAGAAAACCAGCATTTGATCAGTGCATGCAGCCAATGGCTGCAGCAGTAATCCACGTATTCCTATGGGGAGGGGGGGTCCTGCTGTCAGAATACAATAGCGCAGTGGGGGTGATTCCTGCATCCCATTGCTGGAATCTGTCAGTTTTATTTTATTCAATCTGGTTGAACTGTGTGTGTGGCAGGCCTTAGTGTATATTCATACCAGGTGCGGTAGGACTACATTGGGCAGCTACTGTATGTCTGAACAGTCCCTCCACAGTCCCACTGCAAGACAGGCAAAACGCCTAGTCTCCTACCTCGTCGGTTCACACCACCACCCTGTGGTAGTGTGCTAAAAAGATTTTCCATTACGGTGCAGTCCATTTGTTCGATCCACACGGTGGACAATAGAATTTAACCACTTAAGGACTGGAAGGATTTGCCCCCTTAATTACCAGGCCATTTTTTGCGATACAGCACTGTGTCTCTTTAACTGACAATTGCGCGGTCCTGCGACACTGTAGCTAAACAAAATGAATGTCCTTTTTTTCCACAAATAGAGCTTTATTTTTTGAGCTATAGACAAAAAAAGAGCAACAATTTTGAAAAAAAAAAAAATTTTTTACTTGCTATAATAAATATCCCCAAAAAATATGTTAAACAAATGTCTTCATCAGTTTAGGCCAATATCTTTTCTTCTACATATTTTTGGTAAAAAAAATCACAATAAGCATATATTGATTGGTTTGTGCAAAAGTTATAGCATCTACAAAATAGGGGATAGATTTATGGCATTTTTATTATTTATTTATTTTTTTACTAGTGTAGCGGTGTAGTTGCCACTAGTAACAGACAATCCACCAATTCACCCCTCTGCCAGACTCTCATACATCACCTCAGAGACAATGAACAGTCTTTTGCTAGTTTTGTTTTTGTTTTATATGGGGGATACAACTTAGTTGGGGAAAAGGGTATATGGGATGCCCATAGGATAGTTCACTTGCCATCATATTTTAGAAGATTGTAAAAGTTAGCACATTGTTAGAGCCATAAGAGATGATGTGCATCTACATCCATCCATTACCGTGTAAAGAATGAGGACATTACCCTTGACCATGTAAGAATAATGTTCCCAGAACTTTTTTCCTCCTGCACAAAACTTATCCTGAAATAAGGTAATGTCACATCGTCTTCTGTGAGCAAGAAGGACCCACTCTGAATAAGTCCTTAAGCTGGCTCTGGTTACTCGCTGCTACTAGGCCAGAGGCCTGCAGCACCTCTCCCCGAAGGCCTAGAAGGTTAAAAGCACTTGTTGGATGGTGGACTACTGTTCCCAGCCAGCCCAGCTTGCAAATCCTGTGCTCTCAGGTCACATTGATTTGACTCATATCCCCACAGTCTCTCCTCTGATCCAGGACTCCTCATCATTCACCGTGTAAATGATGAAGACCTTGCTAATGACCTTGTAGAAGCAAAGTTCCCTCACAGACTTCCTGGCACATCCAGCCCACCACTGTGGTAACACTCACCGACCTTTCTCTGCCCTGAGTCCTTGATGGAGAACTTGACTGGCCCATACGTTCCGACAGCTTCACCTGCCCCTCTGCTCCAGGAGTTCTTTACCAACGACCGTGTGATGATAAAGACATTGCCAATGACCGTGTAATGGCAAAGTTCCCTCACAGCTCTCCTTAGGCCTCCTCCTGCGATCGGCTCCCCCCCCCCAAAGATGGGGGTGCCCTCCTGCTGCTGCCTAGTATGCCATCCTCGACTTCACTCAGCCGTCAACTCCCCCCAGTGGCATGTTACATCAGCTTATATAGGAGACCCGCCCCCTGTCAATTCCAGTTGGGGATTGGTCAGGGCTCCCACATGAGCTGCCTGCCACTCCAGTTGCAGGCCCTGCCCCTCTTCCAGAACATTCTCCCTGCAGCAGGTGGTCACACCCACTGCTACTCTGACCACTCCCAGCCCCCAGATCGAAACAGACAGGCCTATCTTGCAGCATAGGCCTGCCTAAATTTGCCTGTGCTGACAGTCTCCTAGTAAAAACCCATTACTAACACCTACCTATTGGTAGAGGGTGCTACACTAGTAATGTTGATGATCTGCGTTTTTTTTTTTAGCAGGACTGCAACATTGTGGGGGGAAGGATTGGACACTTTTAACACTTTTTTGGAACCAGCGACATTTATACAGCGATCAGAGCTAAAAAATAGACACTGATCACTGTATAAATGACACTTGCAGGGAAGGGATTAACACTAGGAGGCGATCAAGGGGTTAAGTGTACCCTAGGGAGGTGTTTCTAACTGTGGGGGGACTGGACTGACTGGAGAAGGAGAGAGATTGCTGTTCCTGATCACTAGGAACAGCAGATCTCTCTCTACTCCCCTGTCAGAACAGGGATCTGTTTTTTTACATTGACAGATACCTGTTCTGGCTCTCTGAGGAGCGATCGTGGGTCGCCGGCGGACATCGCAACCGCCGGCCACGTGCATAGGCCCTGGCGCCTGCCCCCATCCTCCTAAATTGGCCGATGTACACCTATGGCAATTTGTGCAGCTGTGCCAACCTGCTGCAGTATAAAGAGTTAAAGTAGAACTATAGGCAAAACTTTTTTTTTTCATTTTGGATAGAGCAAGGGAGGGTTATAACCCCTGTCAGATTTTTTTTGCCTTCTGTATCCCATTTTGGAGAATTCCCTTCACTTCCTGTCTCATAACCAAACAGGAAGTGAGAGGAAATCCCTGCAAATTGTGGGTCCCCAAGGAATTCCCCTAAGTCACCAGAACCAGTGTCCCCATTGGAAGTTTTCCCCTCTATTACTTGTCTGGGGACAACCCAAAATTGGGGATTTTATTTTCTTTCACTTTCAATGATAATGGTAAACAGGACAAATGGAAAGGGTGAATCTCCTTAATGGAGGCACAGGCAACGATAATAACTGACATAAGTTTTTGACATGTCAGTAAAGTTTGTTTAACCCCTTCATGCCGGTGGTACACATATAGGCGGCCCCTTGGCAAATAGGCCTTAATGCCGAGTGCCCCCATATATGCGTACCAGAATGTAAACAGAACTGTGCAGAGAGCGCTCCCGGCACGGTTACTGGCAGCTAACGGAAAGTTCCCGATATCTACTTGTGATCGTGTGCTTTCCGATCATGTGACCACTGTGACAGGCAATCATGGCAGTCACATGATCACAATCCCCCCCCCCCATCCCACCCCCCAGCATCATAAACCTCTTAAAGGGTCAGGAGGTACTGGCATTAAGAGGCTAAAAAAAGTGAACAGTGTGATGCACCACGATCAGCACATTGACACCACAGTCTTCGGACTGCATCCCAATGCACACCAGCCGCAGCATTGCCTGAAGACCTTAACATCCCTCAGCCTGTGACTGGACAATAAAAGAAAACACAGTAGACTGATGTGTTCATTTCATAGGTCTCATCTCTGCCCTGTCCTCTTCCTGCTGCCAGCACTGTGGGGGTTAACAGCTTAAGGTCTCCAGTCTTAGCTGCACTAAAGATGATCTGATGGGGACACGCCCCCTTTTTGCCATCTCCTCCATTGAGAAAAGTACACTGCCTGTAACGTCAACTGTGATTGGGGATTGTCTGATCAGTCACAGGACCCTCCCCCCCCCATTCACAGAGGGTGTTACAGGCAGTGTTACAGTGAAAGAACTCTACTCATTGGAGGAGAGGGCAGGAGGAGGCGTGTCCCCATCAGATCACCTTCAGTGCAGCTGAGCCTGGTGGCCCAAAGCTGTTAACCCCTACAGTGTTGCAAGTTCAGCAACAAGAAGAGGACAGGCAGTGAAGATTTCTACAGAATCCAGCAGCTTGCACATCACATTGGATATACTTTATTACAGGTAAGCATAGCTCCCAACTGTCCCTGATTTCGAGGGACTGTCCCTGATTTGGAACAATGTCCCTCTGTTCCTCCTCATTTGTCCCTCATTTTGGTCTGATCTATATAGTTGTATATAAAATGCACTATTTATCTTTCAAAAAGTGTTTCCCAGTGCTAAACCTTTCATCCAATTTCTAAATTTCTGCACTTGGAAATTCCAAAAGCCAATATAAAGGAATAGCAGTGGTAAAAAAAGCAGTTGTGGGTTTAACCAATAGTTTTTTTTGTACAATTCTCCTTTAAGAGGGGCTTGACAGGGGGTGTGTCCTATGCCTGCATACTTCTGCTAATCGGTGTCCCTCATTCCCATCCCAGAAAGTTGGGAGGTATGGGTAATGCAACTAAAGTTGTAGAGAAATTGTATTTTTTTGTACCTAAAGTAAGTTAAATGTATTTTACCAAGAACTATCAAAAATGCCTGTCTTGGTATCAGCCTGCTTTAATCTCCTGCACAGCAGCACATCCTGGGGCAGTCATGAACCAAAGTGTATTACATAACTGTGTTGTAATTAGCAGGAAGGCCCCATACATGACTGTGCTTACTGCTATAGATATTAGCATTACAAGGCTAGCTGCACAGAATTACAAATCCTTTTTCATTTTATTATTATTATTATTATACAGGATTTATATAGCGCCAAAAGTTTACGCAGCGCTTTACAATATAAAAGGGAGACAATACAGTTATAATACAATAAGATACAGGAGGATTAAGAGGGCCCTGCTCAGAAGAGCTTACAATCTAATAGGGTGGGGCAGGTGGTACAAAAGGTTGTAACTGTGGGGAATGAGCTGATGGAAGTGGTGTGACATCCATGCTGATATGTCAGTTAGTAAGTTAGTAATGTGAGAGGAGACTGAAGGAGTGAGATGAGGAGTAGACAGATTGGGGTGTCATCGGCATATAAGTGGTATTGGAAGCCGTGGGCGGTTTTGCATTTATAATATTCACATAAAAGTATTTCTATTGTGTATTTTTTTTTTTTTGTTCTAGCATTCAGCTTTAATGAAACAGATAGTAATTTAATTCTGCTAGATTTTCTAATTATAGTGATGGTGTTTTAATGTCCTCTGTCTGCATTTAATATGACATTTTCCTTGGATCGTATATAAATTGCTCTGGACACCTTAGAAAAGAATGTACAAACTAATTAAGAATTTAATTTCCAAGCTTCTCTTTATGTATCGTTTAGGGTTATGTCATTTCCTGCATGCTGTAATAGCTGCACATTGTAATATGTCCTGCAACATTTTTCACACAGAGTGAAATAATTTTTATTATGTAAAGTCTTTGTTTCCACTTCAAGTACATATTGTTGTATATTAGGTGTGGCTGTCATCTTTGCATAACTACATATATATATATATATATATATATATATATATAAATAACTTAAAGTGGGGTTCCACCCAAAAAAACAAAAATACATTAAAAATCCTAAAAAAAAAAAAAACAAAAAAAAATTTGGATATTTTTTTTTTAACTTACCTCTAAATGCCTGTTGCTAGGGGGTCCCTCGTAGTCTGCCCCTTCCAGTGCCTGGGCTGGTGACATCACTTCCCCCTCGGCACAGGAAGGGCTCCACTCTGCTCCCTTGCCGCTGTCAATCATCTGGGACCTATTACAGGTCCCAGGTGACTGAGCGGCCAATCACGGCGCCGCTCGCGCATGCGCAGTGGGTGCCAGGTAGTGAAGCCACAGTTGCAATGTCGGCGCCGCTGAACGGAGGGGGAGACGAGCGGGGCTTCGATCCCCCGCATCGCTGGACCCAGGGAAAGGTAAGTATCCAATTAAAAGTCAGCAGCTGCAGTATTTGTAGCTGCTGACTTTTAATTTTTTTTTTTTTTTACCAGACCCCCTGGGTGGAACTCCTCTTTAACTTTAGGCTGCATTCACACCTGAGCGTATCGTTTTCGGGCATTTTTTAGAGCGTTTTTCAAAAGTTCCAAAATGCCCAACAGCCAAAATCCCATTCATTTAAATGGCCCCTGTTCTGTTCTGAGCGTTCTGTCACCTGAAGCAAAATGCCTGAAGCTCAAAAAAGTACATGAGCTTCTTTTTAGGCAGATTGCAGGCATTTTTCTGCTTTTTACATTGGTGAACTTTCGAACTGTACAAAGACGCTGCAAAAACTCTGCAAAAACACCCAAAAAAAGTCTGGAAAAAAAACGCCTGTAAACTATACGCTCAGGAGTGAATGCAGCCTTAAAAGATGCTCATGTACTTTTTTGAGCTTCAGGCGTTTTGCTTCAGGTGACAGAACACTCAGATGTGAACAAGGGCCATTTAAGTGAATGGGATTTTGCTTGTTGGGCGTTTTTGGAACTTTTGAGATAAGCGTTTTACGAGCTGAAAACACTCAGGTGTGATTGCAGCCTAATGGCCCGTACACACGATCCGAATATCATAAGACCGATCATAGGACCGTTCTCCCTTAATAGTCGCAAGTAGAAATTGAATAGCTAAATAAAGTCACGAAAATTCTCGTACGACAGACAAAAAAATCAGTAGTGATGTGTTGTAATGTATTTGTATTGTATTTTCGGACGAGAACTATACTGACTAAATGAAAATCGTACGATCTGGAATTGTACGAGGAAAATTTTCGAGTATGTCCGATCGAATAATATCGGATGAACAGTCGTGATCGGCTGTCGAAAGTAGTGTACACACGATCCGAATATCGTACGATCCTTCCTCGGAAGACCATTTTCGTACGATATTCGGATCGTGTGTACGGGTCATTAGGCTCCGTTCACACTTAGGCTTTTTGGGCGTTTTTCTGCTGTAAGCCTCAGCTCTAAAATGGCCCAACAAGACAAATCCCATTCATTTCAATGGCCCCTGTTCATATCTAAGCGTTCTGTCGCCTGAAGCAAAATGCCCATCGCTCAATAAAGTACAGGAGCTTCTTTTTTGGCTTATTACAGGTGTTTTACTGCTTTTACATTGGTGACATTTTAACCTTGAAAACATCTGTACAAAAACACTGCAAAACCTCTGCAAAAACGCCTGAAAAAACGCCTGAAAAACGCCTGTAAAATAGCAACGCCTAGATGTGAACAGAGCCTTAAAGCGGTATTAAACCGAAAACCAGAAATGTAATATATTGCAGCTTGCCAATCCTTAGATGTGGTGGCTGCATTTGTTTTCTTTATTTTTTGGCTTTGCCCTCTGTTTTTACTTGGTGATCTGGCCAGTAAGACAAGCCATACATTATGCCAATTTCTTTCCTTCAACCATGGGTTGAAGGAAAGAAAAATTACTTTATTCCCCATCAGCACAGTCAGTGTTGATGGAGAAATCCCTCCAGCGGAGCCGATGTGTTCTGACAGCAGGAGGTTTCCCAGTCATCAGAATACAATGATCGTCTGCTGGCAGCTATAGCCACCGGCAGTGATCAAACGAGAAAAACCTGAAAGGCTGGTTGTACTGGAATCAATCAATGGGTCAGCTTCAGTACAACCACCCTGCCCATAGACGGATCAAATTTCTATGGCTGGCCTAATACATCTCCTGTATTAGAGTGGCCCCACTCTGAATGAAGGAGCAAAGGGGCACTTTTGGACAGAAACCTTGTTAATTTCAGGGGAGGGGAGTGTTAATTGCATTAGCAGATTTAGATACAAAAAATGAAAGCTGAACTCCAGCTAACACTTTATAATCAGTTACAGTAACAGTTTTTTTTCCTTTTTTGTGATAAAGGTTTTACATACTGTATATAAATAAGAGCTGATCATTGTCTTAGTTATGCCCCGTACACACGGTCGGATTTTCCGAAGGACAATGTCCGATCGGAGCGTGTTGTCGGAAATTCCGACCGTGTGTGGGCTCCATCGGACATTTTCCATCGGATTTTCCGACACACAAAGTTGGACAGCAGGAGATAAAATTTTCCGACAACAAAATCCGATCGCGTCAATTCCAACCGTGTGTGGCCTGTTCCGACGCACAAAGTGCCACGCATGCTCAGAAGAAATTCCGACACGGGACAGCTCGTTCTGGTAAACGTAGCGTTCGGAATGGATACAGCACTTTCGTCACGCTGCAATGTTCAAAATGGTTTAATACAGCGCACTCTCTTCTTCTTTATAATGTGACAAGAATTAAGTAGTTTTGCTGCTCATATTCACACACACTTCTCACAAACTTATTTCGTTACTATTTATCGGGATTCCCTGAATATATTTTGATTTCTCACATCTGACAACAACATTTTTTGTTTTTTTTGGACTTTAATGTAAATTCTTTTTTTGTGTTTCTCTTTTTTATTTTTTTTTTTTTTTGGTGATTTTGATTTGTATTCCTGAAAATGTTTGTGTGTTTTTGGTGACAAGTTCCCACAACACCATTGATATGTTGTTCTATTTAATCTGTAGGAGATTGTTTGGTGTTGTTGTCCCTTGTTAATTTCACATTGTACTTTAGAAATGTACCTGAATCGTCACCAACAAACTGTCCTTTTTGGATGAAAACACACACAGGAGAGTATAATTTACCCAAAAAAATTTTAGTAAGGGCTCACAACTAAACAAAGAGGGAGGCAACGCTGGAGAAACTGCAGAAGTGGGTGAAGCCTGGGACCCCCAGGGCAGACATCAATTATTTAAAAGCAAAATTGGTGGCCTGAGGAGTCCATATCATAAGGGAGGGCAGTCTGGTCCAGAAGTCCCAGAGATCCGGAAAGCAGCAGATGACATCTGTGTCCCCAGGCTGTGGTCATATGAGAGACTGCATCTTCTGTCAGACCAGACTGAACCCAGGTCATCACTCTCAGGTCTTCCTTCCACGCTTCCTTACAGGCTTTGGCTGTGGTGGTGGAGTTGTGGCAGCAGGAGGAGGAGGAGGATCGTCCCTCTCAATGACATCCGTCTTGTGTGTCAGTTCCCCACTCTCCCCCTTACGAAGGACTTTATAAATCAGGTCCTCAGAGATCTTGCGTTGACCCTCCTGCATGCCCTGCAATTTTGTGGCAGCCATGCAGGCAAAGGCCTCTTCAGGACTGGGGAAGGCTCTGAGGGACGCAGAAGCCTCCTGGATCAGCCTGTACGCTGAATCCTGCACGGGACTCGGAGTGGTCTTCCTGGCTCGTTTATATGGCAGGCGGAGGGGAGGGACCTGAGACTCAGTCAGGCTGCGACTTGTCCCAGGCTTCTCTTGGCTGCCACTTAGCCCCGCCTCCTCCTGGCTGCCACTAATCCCCGCCTCCTCCTGGCTGACACTAATAATCCCCGCCTCCTCCTGACTGCCACATTCCACAGCCTCCTCCTGGCTGAGGTCTTCCTGTGTATGAAAAAGGGACATAGTTTTAGTTTTTTATTCATCAATCACACACAATTTTCACCTCCTGACTGCTGCAAATTGAATGTTAACAAATATAACAGACTATCCTTCTGAGCCCAGCAGTTTTCATTCTTTTCCCAATTTTGGGTGCCCACTACTGTCTATTGATATGTAAAACACTTTCAATCAGCAATTAGTGATCAATAATAACATCTAGTAAACATAATTTCTTTATTGCCCAGAAATCTGTTGAAGAATGTTATACCTGATTCCAGCTGGGCTCCTCCACTTCTTCCTGGCTGGAAGGCCCAGGTTGGACATCGGAAGCCTCAGCTGGGGTGGAAGGAAGCGTGGAAGGAAGAGTAGAGAGGGATTCCCTGACTTCAGTGTGGTCTGACAGAAATCGCAGTCTCTCATAGTACCACAGCCTGGGGACATAAACGTCATCTGCTGCAGCTCCGGACCTCTGGGAATCCGTGACCTTCTTGCGCTCCCTAAGATAAGTGCTCCTCAGACCACCAATTTTAGCTTTCAAATAAGGGATGGTTGCTGTGGGGACCACCGGCTTCACCAACTCCAGCAGTTTCTCCAGCGCTGCCTGCCTCTTCTGTTTGTGATTATAGTGGGGGTGTCTCACTTGCCACAGACAGGGCAGCTCCCTGTACTTGTCTATGAACAGGGGCAGGAAATTGTGGTCGTTGAACCCATCCATTTTCTCTGTAAGACACAACACAAGACAAAGCCTAATGTCAGGTCAAACTCCCCTAATCTTGTTACAATATAGGCTTCCATTTCGAAGCAGTATAGGCAAAAGTTTAGATCCTACCTTCGTTAGCACGATCGGCGTCTCCGATGCTCCTTCCTCCGCTCACAGATCGTACGTAAGACGCGCGCGTTACGATTTATACACACTGCGCATGCGTATAACTCCGCCCGCCCCTGACGTTCTTTCTAGTCTATTCCCCGCCCCTTTTCGTTCGGCGCAGTGGGGGAAGAGCACATGGCGGATAGACAGCAGGATCGTGCTAATTGTAGCAACGAGGAGGAGGAGGAGGAAAGGCTGGAGCCTGAAACGTCCCGATCCAGAAGGAGATTAAAGGACTCAAATATGTCCTTTGGGGAGATGTTGGAGATGGTGGACATCCTGAAGAAGGCCGACTATGATGGAAAGTATGGGCCTTACCCCAACCCCAATGTCAGAAAGGCCAAGATCATGGCGAAAGTGGTCAGGAGTCTGCACCGGAAATTCGGGGTACGACGATCGAAAGATCAGCTCAGGAAGCGGTGGTCGGACCTGAAATTACGAGAACACGAGCAGTACAGAAAGATCCGGAGATTGCTGCAAAAAAGTAAGTAGTTGTGCTGTGTTCCTATTCTTTATGTTTATTATGTTCGTGCTGCTCCATGTGCTTTTAGGAACTGTTGTACAGTTTAAAATGGCAACTTTCATGTTCATGGGCACATTATTCGTTCGGATCACACATTGTTATTTCGGACGATAAAATACCATTGTTTTGGCCATATGCATTTGGCCACCATTTTGACGCCCTATACTTGTCTTCAAAGAATTGGGTTGTGTAGATGGCTTTGTTACTAGAATGAAATGCAAACTAGATTGTGTGTAAGGAGAGGACACTGAGCAGCTGTTTTCACATCTGGACACTGGAGCACTAGTGTGGGACACAAGAACACCATTTTTATTAGGGGGGCCACACAGGTGCCCCAGTGTATACTATAGGGGGGGCTACATCTGTGAAGCTTTTACCAAACAGGTAAAGTATTGCAGCTTGACAAAGGGCACTAAAAAAGCTACATCTTGGAACTCTGCTAAAATAGACAATTGTACCCCACTTCCAAGCAATGTTTCATCTTTATAGTTCTGACATTAAATATCTGTGTGCTAATTATACCAGAGCCCCCCCCCTCTGGAAGAAGGGGAAATCCACCCAACACAAGCTGAGCAGGAGGATGAAGACGTGGTGGAACTAGTCACCACAACAGGTGAGTGTCTGCAACCACAGGCTCCGATAAGAGATGGATGGCGGCATTTTTTTGAAACCTAATTTATTTTGGGTTTCCTCTCTTTTTAGGTGATCGTGAGGTTGTGGATCCAGATCCTTTCACATCCGAAAGTGCCCAGATCGTGATCGGGGAGATCATGGGGTGTAATTTACAATTGGAAAACATCAAGCAAAACATCAATGATGTTATTCCAAAATATAAAAACATCATTGATGTTTTGGGGCGAGTTTAAAGCCCCTCCAAATCACTTTCTTCTTTTGTGTGCTACAATGTGCTAAATGTTTTTGTGATTTTTCCCAAAGCCAAATTTGGAGGATGCACACAGTATGTCAACATGTGCTATCTGCCATCACGGGAGATCAATGGACGCGTTTTGGGGGTGCAACCCCTTCCTCAATAATAAAGTAGCGGTGAGGAAGGGCTTTCTCCCCCAAAACACATCCCTTGATCCCCCCTGATGGCAGATAGCACATGTTGACATTGGGAAATTTGTGTGCATCTTCCAAATTTGGCTTTTCCAGGGGTGATTTCCCCCCATCTGAACGCTATATCAAACACAGTTCCTAAATACTCATGTCTGATATTGCCTTCCAGTTCTACCAAATGTGAACTTTGTAAGATCAAGATTTGTGTCTTTCTTGTGGGTTTTACACAGGCCTGTTTTCTATAAAATGCACATTTTGATTTTGGATAATGACACCACAAAAATTGTTATACAACAAACATGTTGGTTTGTCAGAAAAACCTTGAGTAAATGCACATGTGATTGTGCAGGTATTAAAAAGATTGTTCATCAAGAATGTGTGGATTATTGTCTCACGCTACAACACTTTTGGGGTGATGTAATTGTTTGATGAGAAAATGGGGGTTATTTCCTAAGGGCAAATCCACTTTGCACTACAAGTGCAGTTTCAGTGCAGTTGCAAGTGCACTTGTAGTGAAAAGTGTCTTTGCATATAGTAAATAACAGCCAACAGTGCTTTGTATAAGGTTACACAATCACGACATTTTCTGCACTCCACACATTTCTGTCAGGGTCAGCTCAAACAAACACAAGCAGTAAATGTCCACAAAGAAGAGCCTGGGGGGAGATGCCTGTCGAGAACTTGAGGTCCTGCAGGCTTCTCCCTGTGGCCAAATACCGCAAGGTAGCGACCAACCTCTGCTCCGGAGTGATGGCTTGCCTCATGCAGGTATCCTGCCTGCTAATATAAGGGGTCAGCAAAAGCCAACAAACGGTGAAACACGGGGTCCGTCATCCTGAGAAAGTTCCTGAAATCATCAGGATTATTCTCACGGATCTCACGGAGCAAAGGCATATGGGAGAACTGGTCACGCTGGAGCAACCAATTCTTGGTCCATGAACTCCTCCCCACCCTGTTCATGGACTGGACTTGTGTCAAGGTCAGGACCCCAACACCAAGCCCCCGCACAGCACGAACTGTACGAGGAGTACGCATACGAAACATGGCTAGAAAACGGTCGGCTGCTCAGAACGAAGTAACAGAATGCACTGAAGAACAGCAAGGCCTGTGAAGAGCGACCTGAAAAACAGCAACGAGCAGGCAAGATCACACAGAAAACTCCGATACGAACTGACTGCACGCACTGAAGAGCAGATACAAACCCACAAGCACAAACTGAACAGCAGAAAATGATCTGAAAGCCACGAGTCTGAAAAAGCGCGAAACGTCTCTCACCAAACTTTTACTAACACGAGATTAGTAAAAGGAGCCCAAAGGGTGCCGCGCTTGGTTCTGAACCGGCCTTTTCTAGTCTCGTCGTACGTGGTGTACGTGACCGCGTGGTTGTCAATCGGAAATTCCGACAACTTTGTGCGACCGTGTGTAAGCAAAACAAGTTTGAGCCAACATCCGTCGGAAAAAATCCTAGGATTTTGTTGTCGGAATGTCCGAACAAAGTCCGACCGTGTGTACAGGGCATTAGTCTTAACCCTAATTACTGCTATATCTGCAGGGCAGCTTATCTTTTTGAAAAACAGACTTACTGGCAGGGTCACCAGGTAAAAAGAAAAAAAAGGGGAAAAAAAACATCTAGGGAATGGTAAGCTGCAATATAATAAATGTTCGCTTTTGGGTTTAACCACTTGAGCTCCGGTAGGTTTTAGGTAAGTAAAGGAACCAATAAAGGTCCCAGACCCGCACAAATGGAATAGAAAATGTAAAATTATATACAATTCTCAATAAGATAATAAATTATAGTGAGGAGCTGCACATAATAAAGTGTTTTTTCACCTGAAAAAATTATAAAACCAAAGATAACCGCGCTCCTACAAACAAATCATAAATTCAACATCACCACAGTGTGTATACAAAATACATAACTCTAATTAAACTAAATAATAAAACATGTGTGAAGTCCACAGTTTATCATGCAGACCGTGCAGAAAACGGTCCTTTGTGAGTAGGGATGAGCCGAACACCCCCCGGTTCGGTTCGCACCAGAACTTGCCAACAAGCAAAAAATTGGTGCGAACACCATTAAAGTCTATGGGACACGAATATGAAAAGTGCTCATTTTAAAGGCTTATATGCAAGTTATTGCCATAAAAAGTGTTAGGGGACCCGGGTCCTGCCCCAGGGGACATGTATCAATGCAAAAAAAGTTTTAAAAACTGCATTTTTTTTCAGGAGCAATGATTTTAATAATGCTTAAAGTGAAACAATAAAAATGAAATATTCCTTTAAATAACGTGTCTGGGGGTGTTTTTAGTATGCCTGTAAAGTAGCGCATCTTTCCCATGTTTAGAACAATACCACAGCAAAATGACATTTCTAAAGGTAAAAATGTCATTTAAAACTGCTCGTGGCTGTAATAAATTGTCGGATCCCAGCAATATAGATAAAAATCATTGAAAAAAACAGCATGGGTTTCCCTCCCCCAGTCCATTCTCAGGCCCTCCAGGTTTGGTATGGATATTATGGGGAACCCTGCACCAAAATTTAAAAAAAAAAAGGCATGGGGGTCCCCCCCAAAATTTTAAGGGGAACCCCACGTCAAATAAAAAAAAAATGGCGTGGGGTCCCCCCCAAAATCAATACCAGATCCTCATCCGAGCATGTAACCTGGCAGGCTGCAGGGAAAGGGTGGGGACGAGAGAGCGCCCCCCCCTCCTGAACCATACCAGGCCACATGCCATCAACATGGGGATGGGGACAAGGGCCTCTTCCCCACAACCCTTGCCCAGAGGTTGTGTGGGTCTGTGGGTGGGGGGCTTATCGGAGTCTGGAAGCCCCCTTTAACAAGGGGACCCCCAGATCCCGCCCCCCCATGTGAATGGGTATTGGGTACATTGTGCCCCTACACATTCACCAAAAAAAGTGTCAAAATGGTAAAAATGACAGTAGACAGTCCTTTATTAAGGACAGCGCTGACGACCCATGTAAAAAAAAACAAAAAACGGAATAACTCTGCCTCGATGGGAGGTGTCCTGCGACTGCAGGCTTTTTGCAATGACAGCTGTTATATAGCTGAGGGTGGGGCCATCCGGTGACGTAAACAGGTGACTCTGCCCCCTTCTGACATCATGTAACACCACGTAATGTCAGAGGGGGCGGGGTCACCCGTTTATGTCACTGGGTGGCCCCGCCCTGAGCTAGATAACAGCTGTCATTGCCAAAAAGCCTGCAGTCACGGGATGCCTCCCATCGAGGCAGAGTCTTTCCATACAGGGTCTTCAGGGGCCTGGCCCTGAAAACCCTGTACTACCAATGCTGTCCACTCCTTAACATCTACAGACGTCCTGGAATCCCTCTCAAGCTACGAGAATGTTAACCTCTCATATTGTCAGGAGATTAGTAGACCTGACTGTGTTGACTGCACAGAGGAGACCAGAAACACATGTAAGTGAAATAATGGTGTTTATTAACAAGTGATAAGTAAAAGGAATATAAACAGTGTAACACCAACACAACAACCCACTACAAACAACAATATATACAAGAAAATGGAGGTACCGTAATCGTAAACAAAGCCAAGCCAAGGTCATACACAGGGAAGTCAGCAGATGGGTAAGGACGGGAAACTGAACAGGACAGGGAGAGGATGGATGGATGGGGTTCAGGGCAGGGATCCAAGGTAACCAGGAACAGAAGGGACAGGACTAGGACGGCCTCAGGATAGGGATTGGATCAGATCAGGACAAGGCAGATGCAGGCTCAAGGTCAAAATAACAGGCAGCAAGGTCAGAACACAGGGAGAGAGATACCAAGGCAAGCCTATGAGGGCTTGCCGGGTATTTATAAGGCTGTGGTAATTGACCTCATGTCACAGCTGAGCGCAGTGTGTGTTGTTTGCTCCACACTGCCAGAGTGCACCTGCTGGTTGACACCGGTACTACGGCCCAAGGATGCAACAGTGCCACCAGCAGGAAAGACCTCTTACTGCAGGTCCTAGGTGTTGAAAGACACCTGCTGATGGACACTGGTACTGCGATCCAAGAAACCGATAGGGCCACCAACGGGTAAACCCTCTCATGACAGTACCCCCCCCTAAAGGAGCGGCCTCCGGACGCTCCAACAAGGTGCATCTGTCCAAAGTTCATGACCTCCAACCGAACAGATGAGGGCACATCAGGCCGGGCATCGGGTACATCAAACTGGACGGTGGGTACGGCTGGCATGTCAGAGTCATTGAGCTGGGCAGCAGACAGGAACCACTTGAGCTGGGCAGCAGACAGGAACCACTTGAGCTGGGCAGCAGACAGGAACCACTTGAGCTGGACAGCAGACAGGAACCACTTGAGCTGGGCAGCAGACAGGGACAAGCCGAGCTGGGCAGCAGACAGGGACAAGCCGAGCTGGGCAGCAGACAGGGACAAGCCGAGCTGGGCAGCAGGCTCCGGGTCATCGAGCTGGAGGGCAGACACCCGGACATCAGGCTGGAGGGCAGACACCCGGCCATCAGGCTGGAGGGCAGACACCCGGCCATCAGGCTGGAGGGCAGACACCCGGACATCAGGCTGGAGGGCAGACACCCGGACATCAGGCTGGAGGGCAGACACCCGGACATCAGGCTGGAGGGCAGACACCCGGACATCAGGCTGGAGGGCAGACACCCGGACATCAGGCTGGAGGGCAGACACCCGGACATCAGGCTGGAAAGCAAGCTTCGGGACATCAGGCTGGGAGGCAGGCATGAAGACATCAGACTGGGGAGTGGGCACTGGAACTTTAGACTGGGCAGCAGACACAGGCGCTGGCACATCGGGCAGAACAGCAGGTGCTGGCATACCAGGCTGAACAATGGGTACATCGGACTGGACAGTAGTCACTGAAGCGTCAGACTGGAACATGGGCACTGAGATGTCAGGCTGAGCAGCAGGCACTGGGACCTCAAACTGGACAGCGGGCACAGGCATTGGCACAACAGGTTGAGTAGAAGACACTGGCGCATCAGGCTCGGTAGCAGGCACTGGACTGTCAGGCTGGGTAGCAGGCAGAGGTTTGACAGAATCAGGTGGGTTAGTTGGTGTGAAAGCAGGTTGGGTTACTGGCAGGATCGTGTGGGTAGGAAAGAATTTTTGTTTCTTTTTTGGTTTAGCCCGTGCAGTTTTGTATGTAGGTGCAGGGCTGAAAGAAAAGAACGTAGCTGGATCGAAGGAAGACCAAGGAACTGTAGCTAGAGAGGGGTTTTGTGGGACTGTTACAGGTGGAGGAGGAGAGACAGGTGGATTGAAGGCGGGATAGGTGCTACACTTGGAGACTGGGTAGTAGTATTTGGTAGGGGGTTGAGTAAACTGGGCTGTAGCTGAGGTTGTCATAGGCGACGGGGAGATACATTTTTGGGAAGACAGATGATTAATGGCAGGGCTGGAACATTGTGGCTTAGCTAAAGACAGGAGATCTGACCATGCCTGCAGCACAGGTTGAACAAACGCTGATTCACACACAGCCTGAATAATCAAGGATTGCACTGACTGAATGCATTTAGACAACACTTGCTGGGAACGAGAGGAATAATGTTCCATAAAATAGGCTGGATCATCCTCTAACAACCAAACCAGGGATTCAACTTGGCCATAATTGAAGGGGGGCGAAAAATCATCACTTCCCTTGGGAATACATGACAGGGCTGGTTTTGCACATAACTGGATCAGGGGCTGAACATCCTCAAAAGACATATAACCCTGATCCACTAGGGAATGAGCTGATCGGATAGTTTCCATCAGCTGGTCACTAGTCCACCCTTTTAGAATCTGGCGACAATATTCACCATCCTCTTCTGCTAGCAGAGAATAATAAATGATTTAATCGAAATCCATATTAGCAGATCCAATACACCAGGATAGTTTCCTCAATGCAGCCACGTCTGGTCAGGGATGGCCTTGGTATACTGTCAGGAGATTAGTAGACCAGACTGTGTGGACTGCACAGAGGAGACCAGAAACACATGTAAGTGAAATAATGGTGTTTATTAACAAGTGATAAGTAAAAGGAATATAAACAGTGTAACACCAACACAACAACCCACTACAAACAACAATATATACAAGAAAATGGAGGTACCGTAATCGTAAACAAAGCCAAGCCAAGGTCATACACAGGGAAGTCAGCAGATGGGTAAGGACGGGAAACTGAACAGGACAGGGAGAGGATGGATGGATGGGGTTCAGGGCAGGGATCCAAGGTAACCAGGAACAGAAGGGACAGGACTAGGACGGCCTCAGGATAGGGATTGGATCAGATCAGGACAAGGCAGATGCAGGCTCAAGGTCAAAATAACAGGCAGCAAGGTCAGAACACAGGGAGAGAGATACCAAGGCAAGCCTATGAGGGCTTGCCGGGTATTTATAAGGCTGTGGTAATTGACCTCATGTCACAGCTGAGCGCAGTGTGTGTTGTTTGCTCCACACTGCCAGAGTGCACCCGCTGGTTGACACCGGTACTACGGCCCAAGGATGCAACAGTGCCACCAGCAGGAAAGACCTCTTACTGCAGGTCCTAGGTGTTGAAAGACACCTGCTGATGGACACTGGTACTGCGATCCAAGAGACCGATAGCGCCACCAACGGGTAAACCCTCTCATGACACATATCCCTTTGATGTCTTTTTCCTATAGTCTGGTGAAAATACTTTTCCTTCGTGGAAGCAGCCCTCCTGGCGACCCACTCTACATAGATGCCCCAGCCCAAAGGATTCCTCCCAGGATGCAACTGCCTGACTATGGTTATGTAATATTGCATAACATGTCCATACATAGCTATGTGCAGTCCTGATGACTCTCATTCTCTCCCACTATACCATCAGGAACCACCTGGACAGCACCCATCATTCTTCCTGGGGCATTGGCTAATCTATTTCACTGCCACTAGACTTACCCTACCTATCCTATATGGTCTTTAGCAGACTCTCGCCCCATGTTCTCTTTCCCAAACCTGACTCTCAAATCCTCTACCCCTCAACGTCATCCCCAGCTTACCAGGAGCCAGACCTCACCCTCCTCCCCCTCTTTCAAGCCATGCACTTGCCTCACCAAGGCTTGTTTTAATGTGTATTCTTTACTGTACAGGGGTTTGTGTTGATGCCTCCTATTTTGTAGCCCTCACTAGTTTAATACGGGGGGGCGCTGTGACCAAAGCTGTGCTTATGCACCTACTCCTGACCCCGGAGAATCATAATTTTTCTCTTTCCCGGCCAGGACTTTCCCTCTTATTAGAGGGAAACCGTTTATGTATTTAAGGGTAGAGTGGATATACCCCACTTCTTCCCTTTGGATCTCACCATGTTTATCACCCTTTCTCTTTTCCGACTATACCTTTTCTCTTGCACTAACTTTTTTTTCCCCTAGTGACCCGTTTTGAGCTTGCACCTCTCCAGACTCCCTAACAACGACGGAATGAACTGCCTCAAACTACCGATCTCTACATCTCCTACCGGCTTGGAGTTAGTTGACTGGTACTCATCAGCGTTTTCTCCTGCACTGCTCCATGGCTAATTCTACCACACCTAACCCTTCCTTGCGCATTGCTACACACAATGTCAAAGGAATGAACTTGCCAGTTAAACGCCAGAAGATCTTCCAGTATTATCATAGCCAGAAAATATACTGTTCCTCCAAGAAACACACTTGCCTCGCACCTTTACCCCCTCATTTATACATCCCAGACTCCCTAAATTCCATCTTGCCAGTGCGGACACAAAAACTAAAGGGATGGCTATATTTTTCTCCTGTACTTGCCATTTCTCCTTTATCTCTGAATTTAAAGATCCCGAGGGAAGATTCTTACTATTAAAGGGTCTCCTTCATAACCAACTGTACTCCTTGGTGTCATATTATGCACCGAACAGGGGCCAATCCCAATTCTTTGCTTCCCTATTTTGCGCTTTGAATCCACTAACTGAAGGCACTGTCATATACGGAGGTGACTCCAATATAGCCTTTGACACAGGACTGGATAAAACTAACCCCTTGGGTAAGGAACTTATATGTCCCATCAGGCAGAGCCTTAATGTAGCTAGACAGATCTCCCGACAAGGATTAGTGGATATCTGAAGGGAAGTTAACCCGACTGTACGGGACTACACCCACTATTTTAAACCTCACAATTCTTTCACTAGAATTGAATAGTGGCGCTACTCCCCTGGTAGTGAGAGTGAAATAACTAACACATTCACTCTATTTTTGATGAGTGAGTTGCATGTGCTCAAACTAACCCTAGAAAATCCTAAACACACATGAAAATATACAAGTGAACAATATATATATATGCATGGTGCAATCAATCATTCCTGCAAAAATGAATGTGAAATCAATCCCCTGGTGCAATATGACATCGCACCTAGGTGTCTGGGTGAGCTTAAACACTAAATGTAAATATATAAAGTGACAATATTAAATAATACACTTCGTGATGATGCAATTAAATAACATTGTGATCAAAATTAAACTGCCCTTAATGCCTAGGCTGCAAAATATAATAATGATATAAAACAGTTCTTAAAGTGAAAAGCCAGATGAAGCAAAATAATAGTGAATAGTCCACATATGTTGTGCAATCGTGCCACAAAGGAGAAGACGTTCTCAGAAAGTGAGTGTCTCTAATTCAAAATGCTGTGCCGAACTGTCCACCACACCTGACGATCACCGCTGGTGCTTCCTTTCTGCTCCCCGCTACACTCCGCTCAGTCAGCCGTCTCTCCTACCGGCTAAAAGCCTTGTCCGGCTGACTGAGCGGGGTGTAGCGGGGAGCAGAAAGGAAGCGCCAGAGGTGAACCGATGTGGTGATCGTCAGGCATCCACACTCCACACTCCCTTGGTTCCCCGTGACCATTTGGTGTTTGAATCGTTCACTGCATGTGTTTGCTACATTTATCCTGACTGCTGTGAAGTGCTGTGAAGTGTCATGCCCATTGTTTTTAAGGATCATGTGAGTGTATTGATTTTGGTTTCAGTTTGTTATTAAATTTTTTATACGTTATCACACTATCTGGAGTATTTTTTATTTCTTTATGTGGAACCACCATCCTAAGAACAGTGTCCGGTGCACTGAGCAGTGGATATCTATGCTCGCATGGTAACCCCCATGTTAGTGGGTTAAAGCCTTGTCCGGCCAAACACGAGAGTGTAGGGCCTCATCAGCTAGTGAGTTTGCCATTCGTAAGGCAGTGGATTCATGTCACTGATGTGTGGTGGACAGTTGGGCACAGCATTGTGAATTAGACACACTCACTTTCTGGAAATGTCTTCTCCTTTGTGGCACGATTGCACAACATATGTGGACTATTCACTATTATTTTGCTTCATCTGGCTTTTCACTTTAAGAACTGTTTTATATCATTATTATATTTTGCAGCCTAGGCATTAAGGCAGTTTAATTTTGATCACAATGTTATTTAATTGCATCATCACGAAGTGTATTATTTAATATTGTCACTTTATATATTTACATTTAGTGTTTAAGCTCACCCAGTCACCTGGGTGCGGTGTGATATCGCACCAGGGGATTGATTTCACATTCATTTTTGCAGGAATGGTTGATTGCACCATCCATATATATATTGTTCACTTGTATATTTTCATGTGTGTTTAGAATTTTCTAGGGTTAGTTTGAGCACATGCAACTCACTCATCAAAAATAGAGTGAATGTGTTAGTTATTTCACTCTCACTACCAGGGGAGTAGCGCCACTATTCATCTATAGGGTGTTTTTCAGATTTTATTATTTCTTTTTTGTAAGTGGCAGCTCATAACAGGTTTAATTTTCAGGGCGCAGTGGTGGAAGGACAGGTGTGGGCGGTTTTATTCATCCTGTTCATCCACAGCTTTTATTATCTTTCACTAGAATTGACCACTTCTTTATTTCCACGTCTAAAATCCCTGTAGTCCTATATAAAAGACTCTGCCTGGTCGGACCATTCTCTTCTGTTCCTAATAATGGGATGACTCTCGGAACAGAAAAAAAGTGCCAACTGGAGACTTAATGCTTCTATCCTTAGTAACCCGACTCATATCATTGAAATAGAACAAAATATTTGAGAATACTTCCTTTTGAATGATATAGAGGACATTTCCCCAACTACATTGTGGGCAGCTCATAAGGTTACCATTAGAGGAAAGCTCATTCAAATGGCTTCGAGGCTATGAAAGGCGCGAAAGGCAGATATAGAAAAACTAGAAAAAGACTTCTTACTCCTTAACAGTGGCGCCTGCTTTTATCATTAAGGGCCCTTTCACACTGGGGCGGTTTGCAGGCGCTATTGTGCTAATAATAGCGCCTGCAAACCGACCCGAAAGTGCCGCTGCTTTGATTCCAGTGTGAAACCCCCGAGGGCTTTCACACTGGAGCGGTGCACTAGCAGGACGGGAAAAAAAGTCCTGCTAGCAGCATCTTTGGAGCGGTGAAGGAGCGGAGTGTATACCGCTCCTTTACCGCTCCTGCCCATTGAAATCAATGGGACAGCGCGGCTATACCGCCGGCAAAGCGCCTCTGCAGAGGCGTTTTACGGTGGTTTTTAACCCTTTCTTGGCCGCTAGCGGGGGGGTAATACCCCCCCGCGAGCAGCCGAATACCGACGGTAAATCGTCGCTTACAATAGCGGCGCTTTACCGCCAACGCCGCCCCCGCCTCAGTGTGAAAGGGCCCTAAGGGGACAAGGCAGGATCCATATTGGCAACCAGATTGACTCCTAAACTAAAAACGCATACCTTACCTAAAATCAAGATAGGGAGTAATACTCTTTCCCAAAATACCCAAAAGATCATGGAAGCTTTCCATGACTTTTACAGGAAACTTTATAATACTGGAGAACGACCCAAGACAACTCCTTAGAAACCTTTCTTAACTCAATTAAAATCCCCACGCTTAAGGACCACCATAGAGATAGGCTGGGGGAACCGATATCGGCAGAAGAGGTTACACAGGTAATTAATCATCTTAAAAACCACTCGGCTCCCGGTCCGAACGGATTCTGGGTCCCATATTATAAACATTTCGCCACTACCTTAGCTCCCTATTTAGCCCGCATTTTTAAACAGCTGCGTAAAGGAACCCAGCTTGATAAATTTCTGAACTTCATCACAGTGATCCCCAAACCAGGCCAAGACCCCAGCTTAGTCGCTAACTACCGCCCTATATCCTTAACCACTTCAATACAGGGCGCTTAAACACCTTTCTGCCCAGACCAATTTTCAGCTTTCAGCGCTGTAGCATTTTGAATGACAATTGCGCACTCATGCTACACTGTACCCAAACTAATTTTTTTTCATTTTGTTCCCACAAATAGAGCTTTCTTTTGTTGGTAATTGATCACCTCTGGGATTTTTATTTTTTTGCTAAACAAATAAAAAAGTCCGAAAATGTTGAAAAAAAAATGTTTTTTTTTGTTTTTGTTACAAAACTTTGTAAATAAGTAAGTTTTCTCCTTCACTGATGGGCACTGATGGGGCTGCACTGAAGGGCACTGATAAGGCGGCACTTATGGGCACCGATGAGATGGCACCAATGAGGTGGCACTGATGAGGTGGCACTGATGGGCACTGTTGATGGGCACTCTGATGGGGCACTGATAGGCGGCACGGATAGGTGGCACTGATATTCAGCACTGATGGGTGCACATAGGTAGCACTGATGGGCACTGAAAGGCGGCACAGATGAGCACTGATAGGTGGCACGGATGGGCATGGATGGGCACTGATAGGTGGCACGGATGGGCATGGATGGGCACTGATATTGGGGCTCTCTTGGTTGGGCAGGGTTAACTCTGTAAAAATGACTCTACTGCCACGCATTCTCTATCTCTTCAGGTCACTTCCTATACCAATCCTGTGGGACCAACTCCAGAAATTGCAATCCAAAATTCTCATATTTATCTGGGGGGCAAAGGGACAGAGTTGCCAAGTGGACCCTATACCGAACTAGGCATAAGGGTGGAGTAGGTCTTCCGAATCTTATCTGGTATCACCAAGCTGTCCAACTGTCCCAACTTTCGACAATTTATTCCAAGTCGGCCCATACGGATTGGATCCACATGGAAAGGCAAGTGATCTCTCGCTATACACTAGACTACCTCCTTTGGTGCTCCCCTACATCCAGACCCGCAATTATGGTCCCTACTTTCTCCCACTCTTTGATAGCATGGGACTCCCTCAAAAACAACCAGCATTTAATCTAACTGGCGCCCACTCTCTCACCTTTTTCGCAATCCTCTCTTTCCCCCAGGTATGGAAATAAAAGCTTTTAAATGGTGACTTGATAAGGGGCTATATAGGATCGGACATTTTGTTAACCCCTCTCGCCCTCTCGTTTGTGAGCAAACTTGAAATGTCAACTTCTGAAAGATACTGACATCACCAAATCTCCCACTTTATTCATACATTGTGGACCACAAAACCTGACCCATTAACTATCACAGAATATGAGCTTTGTTGTGGACAAGCCATGGAGCAGCATGGGGGAATATCGGTGATCTATGGGGCACTTGCTACGGTAAATTCAAAGTCTCCCTTCATGCTTGAATGGGAGAAAGACCTGGGACAAACCTGGAGTTTAGCAAATTGGCATAAGGCATCTGAATCAACCTCCAAGGGGATCTTGAATGTAGTGCTGGTAGAAGCAAACATGAAAATTCTGAGATGGTATCTCGTTCCGCTGAGACTAACTACAATATACCCATTATCTTCTCCCCTGTGCTTCCGAAATTACGGATATGTGGGCTCAATGTTGCATATTTGGTGGGAATGTCCCAATATCAGAGGTATATGGAACAAAATCTTCCACTTACTTCGGAAAATTACGGGCCTTCCCATACAAAAGTCTACAAATAGCGCTACTCAATTTCCCAATCCCCGGGGCTCCCAAACTGGTTTGATGCCTTATTATGTTTATACTCCTGGGAACTAAAATAACAATTGCTAGAGCCTGGAAACAACCTCATGTCTCATTCATTGTGGTCAAAAAGGAAAATCTCCTGGATTATGCCCAGGAAAAATAGGTTAGCAGGTTGTTAGACACCACCAAGAAATTTGAGGCTATATGGGAACCATGGGCACAGTATATGCAACTGAAGCTCTCATCATAACCTGGCCTATACCCCAGGAGCAAGGACGAGACTCATCTGGTCACTAGGCCTTTTTTCTGTCTTCCTAATTTTTCTTCTCTCACTTTCCTTCCTTTTACTTCTTCTCTGTATCACTCTTCCATCCATAGTCCTCCTTTCCTGACGAGGGATTTTCATACTATGACACAATGGCTTTATATGTCATACTTTCTTCCTATGGGTATGCATACGAATTAACTGGTACGGACCCATGGAAAGTGCTCCCATAGAAGCCTGTATGTTATGATTTCTATAACACACCTTACTCTTGGGGATACTTTTACACTGTTAAAGAATGGGGTTCTTACTATTCTACTTCTTCTATTTCTGGGAGATGCATGATATCGCACACTTGGTTCTACATTCATTGCAATCCCAAACAGCGGACTGAACATATTACCCACGTTAAAAGTTATACTTACCCCTTGTGTTAGTACATACTAGTACTTATGACTGACATGCATAAGCCTTGTCTCTCTATCGTTGTTAAATCTCCCACAGTTTTTTATTACAATTCTGGTTCGTTGAAAGTAGTTCACGAACTGGGTGGTCTGCCCCCCTCTCCATGACACAGTTAGTTCCCATTTGGGGTGTCAAGGGATAAGGGACTTCCACCCTCCTCCAATTACATAGTTGGGGGTATGCTCCATACCCTCAGACATAAACGACTAATGCTTTGCTAACTGTTATGCTATATGCTTTTGTATTATGGATTTATTGTTACTCTATACAACAGAATGTACCAATGTTTCTTTAATCCCTTTCTAAAACTCAATAAAAAAACGATTGAAAGTAAAACAAGAAATCAAATTTCTTCATACATTTAGATCAAATGCATTCTGCTACATATCTTTGGTAAAAAAAATCACAATAAATGTACTTTAATTGGTTTGTGCGAAAGTTATAGCGTCGACAAACTATGGTATACAGTATATACTGGAATTTCGCAGCTGACATTATACTGGTAATTGTGGTGATCAGCGACTTATAGTGGGACTGTGATAGTGTGGCGGGCAATCTGGCCGCTAGCTGATGCTGGCTGGGAGGTACACTAACTGACACTGAGATCAATGGTGACACTAATACAGTGACTAGTGCTAATAATATACACTGTCACTGCACTAATGACACTGGCTGGGAAGGGGTTAAAATGTAGGGGCAATCAAAGGTTAAACACGGGCCTAATGTGGCAATGGGCAATGTGTGCTGCTTTCACTTAACTATCTGTCGGTTCAAAGCAGGGAGAAGAAACAGACTGATCGCTGTTCCCTGTACACTTAGGGGTTGATTTACTAAGGACAAATACACTGTGCACTTTGCAAAGTGCAGTTGCACTCTGCAAGAGCAGTTGCTCCACAGCTTGGTAAATGAGAAGAAGCTATGCTGACTTCCATCATCCAATCATGTGCAAGAAAAAATGCATTTTTTTTTATTTTCCTTGCACCTAATTGGGTATTTTTTGCAAAATGAAGTCTTACCTCATTTACTAGGCTCTTGAGCAACTGCACTTGCAGAGTGTAACTGGCCTTTGCAAAGTGCACAGTTTATTTGCCTTTAGTAAATCTACCTCACAGTGTTTTTGTAAACACTGTAGTTGCTCCAGAGCTTAGTAAATGAGGTAAGGCTTCACTTTGCAAAGAATACCCAATCACGTGCAAGGGGAAAAAAAAAGCCTTTTTACTTGCACATAATTGGATGATAGAAGTCAGCAGAGCTTCTGCTCATTTACTAAGCTCTGGAGCGACTGCATTTGACGAGTGCAACTACACTTTGCAAAGAGCACAGTCTGTTTGCCTTTAGTAAATCAATCGCTTTGTGTGATTGGCCACAGCCGATCAGCTGACTTCAGCCAAAATCGTTGTCTGAAATCAGCTGCCAAACTCATGCTTGGTTTACTCGCAGTAAACTACTGCAGGCGGGCGACAAGCTGTTAATATTGCTTTAAAAAACCCTTTGTCACATTTTTCGACAGTAATATTAGTTCTCTTGGTTGAACAATTTACTCCCTTCCTCCATAATGAAAACAGCTTCTATATTTCAAATTCAATTCATATTTTATTTTCAAATTAAAGTCTAACTCCATATTTTGCACCATGTTTAGTTAGAGTGCAACATGTAACATGGTGCAAATGCCCCCCCCTTAAATGACCCCTGTGACAGTGTGCAAGGGTTCTTCTTCCCCTCAGCAGCTGTCACATTTGAAATCAGCACAGCCACAAAGATCTGTGGGATGAATTAAATGTCCCATTTTCAATCATGACAGACAGGCTTCAATTTCTCAATAGAATATAGGGGCAGTGATTACCACACTCATAGGGGGTTATTTACTAAAAGAAAATCCACTTTGCACTACAAGTGCACTTGGAAGTGCACTTGGAAATGCAGTCGCTGTAGATCTGAGAGGAACATTCAAGAAAAATAGAAAACAGCATTTTTGCTTGCATATGATTGGATGATAAAATCAGCAGAGCTTCCCCTCATTTCAGAGCTTCCCCTCAGATCTACAGCGATCTACAGTGACTGTACTTACAAGTGCACTTTTAAGTGCACTTGCAGTGCACTTGTAGTGCAGAGTGGAATTGCCCTTATTAAATCAACCCCATAGTCCATTGACATTTAGCCCAGCTCTCCAGCTAAAAGCCTGTACCTCGGTATGGGAGCTGGAGGAAGAGTCTACCAAAGCCTGGCATTGCATCAGTGATCCACTGATTGTGGATGCACTGCTGTGTAGGCTCCGGGGAAAAAAAAATGCACTTTTTTTTTAAAGTGGACTTAGCCTTGAAAGCATATCTATGGTCATAATGTAAAATCATATAGATATTTTCACATTGTATTTCAATTACTTGTAGCCTACCTCTATTACTCTGAATGATCTTAACGTCTATAAACTTTATAACACACAATTACTTCTCTCAATTCTGTGACATGTATTCACTACAGTACACCCTGTGAGTAGGCACTACTGTGTCACACATTTCACAGAGTCTGCCTTCTGAACTGCAGAGGTGCTGAGAGGAGGAGTTTCAGGAAGCGGAGTCAGTACAGGAATCAGCAAGGTACCATGGGATATGTAGTTCTTAGGAATGGAAAGTAAACAGCAGAGGAAAAGCTGCAAAGCATGCAGAAGTTGTGGAAATTAGAAAAAGATGACCAGTAGTCAAGCTGAAGATAGAAGCTGATTCAGAACAATGCATTTCAGATACTCGGGCGAGCACTCCACTACCTAGTGGTGATGTACAGTTAGCACAGGAAATGTTTGTACACATATACCAAGCTAACTATGTACAGGGCACACATACTGTAGCTGCTGACTTTTAACCTCCCTGGAGGTATGATTATTTCAGATTTTTGATGCTCAAAGCGGTACAATGTTTTGCATGGAAATTTGGCGTTTTATATTGTAGGCCTGTAATTCTTAGGAATAATTCACTTAAATCTGTCCAAACAAGAGTCTAATAGACATCCCGGGTATGATAAAGTTTGAAGCACAAAATCATAAATTATAATATAATAAATAACTATAAATAATTATAACAAATAATAATATAATAATAATAAAAATTATTCAATAATGTAATCATATCAAAAACACTGAAATTTGCTCAGTTGCAGAATTGTCACTGTCATTACTTTCAGTGTCTGATGACGGATTTCCCCACAAATCACTATCGCTCAATTCTGCAAGTGATTCTAATTTATTATCGCTGTTTTCTAGCTGGTCTAAAACCGCTTTTGATGTAAAGGGATGGTTTTGGTTGCTATGGACAATCTCCAGTTTCCAGAAAGAAGAGTATTTATAATATAAAACTGCATGCAGGGCACTGGACAAACCATTAGGGACAAAAGAGACATGAAATAATTTGATACAGTAATGTATTATTATTATTATTATTATACAGGATTTATATAGCGCCGACAGTTTACGCAGCGCTTTACAACATTAGGGCAGACAGTACAAGTACAATACAATTCAATACAGGAGGAATCAGAGGGCCCTGCTTGTTAGAGCTTACAATCGAGGAGGGAGGGTCAAGTTATACAAAAGGGTAATAGCTGTGGGGGATGAGCTAGTGGAGAAAATAGTGCAGTTGTTAGATGGAGGCAGGATAGGCTTCTCTGAAGAGGAAAACTTTCAGGGATCGCCTAAAAGTGGATAAATTTGGAGACAGTCTGACAGATTGGGGTAGGGAATTCCAGAGGATGGGCGAGGCTCGGGAGAAGTCCTGGAGGCGGATATGGGAGGAGGTGATGAGGGAGCTAGAGAGCAGGAGATCTTGGGAGGAACGGAGATGGCGATTAGGTTGGTATTTTGAGACTAGGTTAGTGATGTAGCTGGGGGCAGAGTTGTGGATGGCTTTGTAACTTATTGTTAGTATTTTGAATTCAATTCGTTGGGCGAGTGGTAGCCCAACAAATTATGTAATGTAATTTGTAAGATTACAGTGTACTGTATGTATTGTGTGTTTTTAACTTTTTGAATTTGGCGCCGTGCTCCGTCCCCGTGCATCGTAACACTCGCAGAGAACGGAGCCCGGCGCTGTGATACACCGAGCGGAGACACGGCTCGCACACACAGCGGGAGGACATCGCAGGATCCAGGGGACAAGGTGTTATGGAAATGATTAAGAGCTACAATCGAGCTCAAGGTTATCTGCTGCTGTCTCTAATTTGAAAAGTGTTGATATGCATGCATATAAAAGTAAACACTCTGAGACACGCTCATAGCATTACTGTTACACTTCTAATTTATTCAAGGCGGTGTTAATGTTTTATACACACAAATACGTCATTGCTATGTCAGTCTAATAGGTACATCTCATTGGTTAAGATAGAAAAGAAGATGGATAATTTTCATAACGAGGTTTGGCTCTCTCTGGTCTTATCTCCAGTTCCGCATTCTTTTGATGTGTGGGAGGTAGGGGGTAATCGCCATCTTGAGAAAATATAGGAACAGAGCAAATCTGTATACTTATATAATGAGTAAGGAGAAAAATATGTATGCACATAAGAAAATAGACATTTTCAGATTACTATTATTATCTACATCACATTCCTTCACAATCCCCCCTAAAATGACTATTTTCTCTTTTCTGTCCCTAATACTAAAGGTCCCACTTTGGCCTGGCCCTTCTCCTCAGCAACTCTTTTAGGCTGTATATAGAATTGGGCAGTAACTGTTCACTTCCCTCCTCGATACAGCTGGAGAGGTGCAGTCAGGCGCTATCTATCCCTATAGCCCTATAGGATTGTGAGGTTATGGACAGGGAGTGACTGTAGAGGAGTGAAGGGTTTGTCATCTTCCATCATAAGGGGGTCCTCTTCTTCTTGGTGGAGAAATGTAGGTGTGCTATTGTCTACAGCCTTGTTCATTAACTTTTTACAAAAGGTAGAATACAGCATACAATCAGGGCTAAAAGAACCAGGATTATTAATACCGTTACCCGTATCTGGGCGAGCACCTTCTGCCACCCACTCATCCAGCTAAAGTATTGATCCCATGGGTCTGTGATACCTGAGTTCTTCTTCAACTCCAGTGACAGATCTTCTCATTTCTTTATAGCTAAAGTAACCTTACCATTTGGGCCAATATTATCAGGAATGTATGTACAACAGGTTCCCGGTTTTTCCTATGATTTTACAGACACCCCCCTTCTCGGCTAACACCATGTCTAAGGCCATCCGGTTCTGGAATGTCATGTAGGTAGTGGGGGCTAGCTGGTCAGCAATTCCCTGGAGGGCGTCTTTAGTGTAATTTACGAATCTCTGTTGGTTATAATATGTGTAGTGTCAGGTCACCTAGAGGCTGGATGACAGATGCACTCCGTTGGGATCAGGAATGCACCGCAAGGTAGTGGACCCTAGCACTGACTGCTGCGGATTGTACCCTGGGAGGTTCAGGAAGCAGGTCTACTGGATCACTGACACAGATCCCACTGGGAGCTAGAGCATAGATTCCCCAGGGCGCGGAGTCTAAGAGCCAGCAGGTGTTCACCAGAGCCTCTAGTGGTGAGGATGGACTGCGCTGCAGTCTGGCTCCAGGTCGCGGCCCCCAGGGTCTCACAGCTCACGCTCACGGTAGACTACAGGAGCAGAGGAAGGAGGGAGCTGGCTGGAACATCAGGGTCACAGGCAAACAGGGATGGCCGGGAACAGGCCAAAGTCGGTAACAGAAATCAGATGTAGGAAACATAGCAAGTACACACATAGGCTAACACACAGTGGTTGATCAGCACTGCTGGCTTGCAGTGCACAGGTTAATATAGGGTTCCCTGATAGGGCCTGGGGTGGGGCCATGCTTAGAGGGGAGGTTACAAAAGCAGTCAGGTGAGGGTCAGCTGGTCTCTAGAGATGAACACATGGAGACAGGTATGCTGATCGACAAACTCTATTGCATAACCATGACATGTAGTTAATCCAATCTACATTCTTGCTGACAGTTGTTATGGGGATCAAAGACTCAAAACCAGCTTTTACCTGATCCCTGGCTTTAAATTCATCAGGGACCCCCCTTGAAACCCCTATGACATGTATGTATACATGAGGATCAAAAGCTTCCGGAGAGAGCTGCTCGCTTCCTCCTCTGACTGTGTGCTGGGTCAGTGTATGTATCAGGGGTATCTTTGGTTAGGATATGGGGGCTTTCTATTTTCATCTTTTTTGTCTAATGCACTCTGTGGTCGCCCATTCTGGCCCTGTGTTCCAACCCACTGGCCCCCACAGAAGCCACAACTCTGTCCCCAGTAACTGTCTGTGTGGCATACATATATGTCCTTACCGTCAGGGATATCACTGTACCAATGGCATCACCATGAAGGGTCAAACGGACAAGGTACTATGTCACAGTAATCTAAGGTAAAGGTGGTCACATGTGTACCTGAAGAGTTACACCAAAACGTAATTATGTTATCATTTTTGTGATGGCCACCTCCTGGGCCCCTCCCCCCTAGATCAAACAGAAAAAGGATATGCAGCACCCGAAAACACGCTCTCCTGCAGTGATAAGCGTGCATTCAGGTGTTCTTCCTGGCCAACTTGACTGAGGTGGCTGTGGTCAGCAAAACTTGGAATGGACCATCATAACTTGGCTCAAGGATCTCCAGACAGTAGTTGGTGTGTTCCTGTATCTGATTCAGGATCTGGAATGGAAGAAAACACCTGGACATGCATTCAGGTTAATTCTCGTGATAATGTGGTTACATAATTAGTCAACACATCAGACTGCAACTGTAACTGTTGTGGAAAGTAACAACCAAGTCTGGGGGCTGAACCAAACAAAATTTCATAAGGGGATAGGGCATGTTTCCCCCGGGGGTGTGTCTGACACTAAACAGGGCAATGGGCTAACTGTCTGGCCAACTCATGTTAGTCTCTTGGGCCATCTTTAACATCCTGTTTTTAGTGTCCCATTCATCCTTTCTACCTTCCCGCTACTTTGAGGGTGGTATGGGATGTGTAGTGCCATCTGAACCCCCAGTGTTGCCCAAATCTCTTTTGTAAGGGTTGTTGTTAGGGCTGGTCCCTGATCTCTCAATATCACCTCTGGGACCCCAAATCTACATACTATCTCACTCAGTAGTTTCTTAGCTGTGGTCCTGGCAGTCGTGACCACTTCCACTAGGGCGTTTTCAAATCTGTCACTTCTTGGCACTTGAGAATGATCAATTTGCATCCTCTGGAATGGGGTATAGGGCTTTTGCCAGGTGCTTCTTCTGTGCATTCTGGGTTACATTTGGTGCAGATAATGCATGATCTGCAGAAGCTGTCGGTCAGTGGAGTAACTCTTGGTGCAACACTTGTTGATAAGAGAGTTCATAAAAGTCTTTGTCAAGTGGGCAGCTCCATGTGCCCATTGCACCACGGCTGGGTACATACTCCTGGGTAGACAAGGCTTCTTGTTGCACTCGAATAGTCCATTTCTGAGAGTTGTTCCTCTCCGTTTCCAGCTTTCCTTCTTATCCGCACTTGTTGTTTCCTGTAGTTCTTTTAGATAAACTCTGTCCACTGGGAAAGTCTGTAAGGTAAGCACGGGGTGGTCTTCTTCTACCACCCTGCTGTCCACTTCCCGTGGACCACCAGCTGTCTGTTTGGCAGCTGAATTGACTAGATGATTGCCTTAAGCTTCCTTTGAGTTCATTTTGTCGTGTGCTTTTACTCAGAATAGTCACTTGGGTTGGGAGAAGCAAGGCATCAATCAAGTTTTCACAGGTGTTCCTGCAGCCATCAGGAATCCTCTGTCCTAGATAACACCATAATCATGGGCAATGCTGAAAGCATATCTTGAGTCAATATGAATGTTGGCTCTTATTCCCTCTGCCCATTTACATGCTGTAGTAAGTGCTTACAGCTCTGCCTCCTGTGTAGACATCACTGGTGGTAAGGCTTCAGCTTGTAGAACAGTGTTTTCAGTGGTGACCGCGTGTCCTGTGTGGTCATGGGGTGACAAGCCAAGACTCTACTCCTCCTCCTTTTCCCCCCTCGAGAAGTGGAAGAAGGGTGGTAGGGTTCAGTGTTGGATCTTGGTTGAATATGGCAACAACATCATGGGGGGCAAGCACAACGAGGCAGTGTCTGAGGACCAAGTTCAAAGTTTTGTCAAGCAAGGCTTGTGTAGCGAAGCCAGCTCACAGACACAATAGGCCTCCTCTTGCTACCGCATCCAGCCGACAGGAATAATATCCTATAGGGCGTAGGCTGATGCCGTGTGATTGGGTGAGTACACCTGCAGCATGTCCCAGACGTTTGGATACAAAGAGCTTGAGCGTTTTGTCGTAGGCTGGGAGCCCTATCGCCTGAGATGGCACACTTGAGGGCCTCAAACGTAGATATTTCTTCAGGAGACATCTGGAAGGGGTCTGATTGCAGAGCATCAGTAGGAAGGCTTCTGGAATCCATGCTCTGCACTAGGAAATTAGTCCAAGGAAAATGACAGGTGTTGAGCACCACTGCAATTTGGGCTTTGAGGCTCTGCACCCCTGGTTGGCAAGATAGCACAACAGGCTTTCTGAGGTGACTTCAAGAGGGGGTAAGTCAGCTACACAAAAGAGAAGGTCATCAACATGTTGGAAGAGAATCACTTCCGGGTGTTCCTTTTGTCATGTGTCAAGGATGATAGCCATAGCTTTTGCAAACTGGCTTGGAAAGTTCTGTGCCCCTTGTGGCACAACTGTTTAGGTATGTTGCCGTTTCTTTCCGTGGATGAATGCAAAAAGGTACCAGCAGGAGGGGTGAGGGTGGACACTGAAGAAAACGTTTGTAAGGTCCACCTCTGTGAGGTATTTTGCAGTCAAAGGCATCCACAGTAGGTACCTGGTTCTCTTTTTAGGATTCTCTTCTTGGGGTTATTGTGTGGTTTCCGGGGCAATGATGCGCCCTCTTTTAGCTTGACTGAAACTGGTGGCACCTTTAAGTGACCGTTGTCTTCTGGTCCTGTGGACCATAGGCACGCAGGGATTCTGTCAAGTACTTCCTGCAGTATTGAACTTGAAGTTTTTTTCTTCATTAAGTGTCATCAGGAGAGACAGAGAACACAAAGCAGATTAGTCTTCTAAAGATAGGGGAGTATGTAACTTCATCCCCCCTTCAGGCGTGTCCTGATTGAGGCCTGTAGTCCGGACAACACGTCAGCTCCTAGTAGATTCAAGGGACATGTAGAGGACACCACAAATCTGGCAAACAAATCAGGAAGTGGACTGGAGCGGGGCACCCCATCCATTCCTACGCAGGAAACATCAATAGTGGATAGAAAAGAATTATTAGGCAGATTCACCACCCTCAACACACTTTTGGCTGCACCCCTGTCCATCTCTGGGACATCTTGGGGCTCTGCATTCTTTTTTGAAGTGACCCCGTTTCCCACAGTTGTACCAGGTGATCCTTTCCCTGGTATTGGGCAGTGGTGGTGGACTAGTGTAGGCGGGATCTTCGTCATGGGTTACCATGAGGGGCGTTGGTTTTTTACCTTTTTGATTTTCTATACCTCTGGTCACCAACAATAAATCAGACATTTTCATTGAATGGTATTCAGGGCGGGCCACCATCAGGCCTTTTCTGATATCCTCTCTGAGCCCTGAAACAAAAGCAGTTGATAACATGTGTGTGTGTGCCTTTATGAGTCTAGCATGATACTTCTTCACAGACTCCCCTTTATCTTGGGTAATATCTAGGATTGTGGTCTTCTGATCCGTCAACTTCTCCTTTGCCCAGTCGTGGAGCTGTGCACAGAACTCCACGCCTGAGGTGTAGGAAGTGGCACTTGTCAGGCAGGCATCATTGAAGGCCATCTGCATGACTGGCCAAAAGACATATCCTGCTTTGATTTGGCATAGGCTGATCAAGTCTCTCCAGGCAGCTGAGTAAGTTTCTTGTATCTGCACTATCCTGTGGTAGAAGGGAATTGGCTGCTTCTCTGGGTCAGGCAGACTTGTCACTAAGGCCGCTGCTTGTGATGGAGTAAAAGCGACATACATCACTGGTGCCCCTTCTGGTAACTGAGACTGTTGTTGGGGCAGGGGCTGGCAAGGGGCACTGTTCTTTACGGTTGCCAGCATGTGTTTGAGATCCTCTCGGAACTGAGAGTCTGGAGCCGGATTGGGGGTTAAATCAGTGGGTGGCCTTGCTGCCTGCTGTCGGGCTTCCCACTCAGATGCTTCTTCATCATTAACATATCCGGCCTGGGAATGTGATGCTCCCGTATTGGGGAAGACAGGTGTGTGGTATGAACCATCTTGGTTTAAAACAGGGAGGGCTGGGTACAGGCTGTTTAAGCTTACTGGGTGTACCAAGATGGCCGCCGGCAGGAAGTGCACTGGACTGGGTAGAAAGTGAAGGCATGGGTGCACTAAGATGGCCGCCGGGCTGAGTTGTCACAGTGGGTTGTGCTTGGGTGGTGAGAAAGGAGTGGTTGTTAGACTGAGGGCAGTGCTGTCCCTCCCCTTCTTTGTTTAAAGTTCCAACATATCATCAGCTCTGTGACACACATATTAATACAATCGCCATCTTTCTTAACTTCCTTTATCCAATTTTCTTTATCACACAGGATTTTTCTCCCTGTCTCTTCAGCAACATAACTTTTGCCATTTCTTTCAACTTTGTTAACTATTTCAACATCTTCTTTGCAATATCACTTTCTTTTCCTTTTTTTTAAAAGAGAAAAATCACTTTCTTTTTTCTCTCGTACAACCAAGGGGTTAATATTTTTCTCAGCGTTCTTATCAGCAAATTCCTTCGGTGGGAGCTCATAAGACTAATGTACGGTTAATCTCAGAACAAGAACAAACACATCAGGGGGAGTGAGGAGCTACGGCCCGCGACCCAACAGATCCTTCCCCCTCTCGTGTATATCAAACAATAAACCACAAATACAATCACGACAGGACATTACACCTGCCACTCTTCGAACTGCAAAATTTCAGCAGGCTAAAATAACCACAAGGGCAGACCACCCTGCAAAATAAACACGTTTATAGACGTTTGCCACAAGGGAAACAATCTCATGCCAGAGATGAGACTACCCATTCACACATGTAGCACTTCAGGCTGCAAAGCCAGCAGCTGAAATTCCCCTCAAAGGTTCGTCGAACCCAGAGTAACAAGTCTACAACGTTTGCTACACGGGAAACAATCTCATGCCAGAGGCCAAAAGCTCATCTGGAGATGAGACTACCCATTCACACATGTAGCACCCTTAGACTGCTGAGTTTCGTAGCCCAAAGAATGGCAGACAGTGAACAAAGAATACAGTCAGCAGAAACCCATTGGCAGGTTCGTTAAAACAACCTCAGGCGAGGAAATACCTGCCTCTAAGACAGTCTCAGCATACCGACAGAATCCAGCCGTCAACCGAAAGATAAGAGAGTCGTACAGTGGTAAGAATATAAATCAACTCACCGGTACTGTTAGGGCTGCGCAAAGACCCCCTCTGTTATCTTTCAATTAACGCCCGAATGCTTGTCGCGGTATAACTTCGACCGTAGCCTGAGGTCCCGGGTTTCGGCACCATCTGTTATGGAAATGATTAAGAGCTACAATCGAGCTCAAGGTTATCTGCTGCTGTCTCTAATTTGAAAAGTGTTGATATGCATGCATATAAAAGTAAACACTCTGAGACACGCTCATAGCATTACTGTTACACTTCTAATTTATTCAAGGCGGTGTTAATGTTTTATACACACAAATACGTCATTGCTATGTCAGTCTAATAGGTACATCTCATTGGTTAAGATAGAAAAGAAGATGGATAATTTTCATAACGAGGTTTGGCTCTCTCTGGTCTTATCTCCAGTTCCGCATTCTTTTGATGTGTGGGAGGTAGGGGGTAATCGCCATCTTGAGAAAATATAGGAACAGAGCAAATCTGTATACTTATATAATGAGTAAGGAGAAAAATATGTATGCACATAAGAAAATAGACATTTTCAGATTACTATTATTATCTACATCACATTCCTTCACAAAGGTAAGTAACTGTACTTGGATCCTGCGATGCGATCCCGAGTGTGGCTTGGGGTTACCGCTTTTGGTATAGAAAATTCACCCCGAGCCAGACTCAGGAATGCCGCTAAGGAGGTTAATAATAGGACACTTACCTGTCCTAGAGTCCAGTGATGTTGGCACCGCAGCTGATGTTTCCATCAGCTGTCGGGTGCTGCCGCTGCCATTGCTGGTAAGGGAATCCGGTAGTGAAACATTACGGCTTCACGCCGGGTCCCTACTGCTCATGCACGAGGCACAGCTGCACTCTCCTATTGGCTCAATGGCGGGGGGAAAGGAGGAGGGAGCCGAGCTGCTGACGTAATTTGCCGTGGCCCGGTCTCCTGGAAGTGGGGACAGGGTACCTGTCAAAGACAGGTATCTGCTCCCCCCTCCCCCCCCCCCGAAGGTGCCAAATGTGGCACCAGAGGGGGGGAGGAGACAGATGAGCGGAAGTTCCACTTTTGGGTGGAACTCCCCTTTAGGATAGCTCAACATTCCTGACTTGCCTGGTTTTGCAGTTCGATCTCTGCTGATATTTCTGTTTCTCTGGCATCTCACCACCTTCAGAGGTTGTAAAGAAAAGCAAAGTCAGGACATAACTGCACTCTCTCTATTCAGTTTGAAACTTCTCCAATATGGTAGCTACAGAATAAACTCCTACACAGAAAATGCAAGGATCGTGCTGACCAAATAGCGGCTTAGCAGCTCTAGTATATACTGTAGTTATGACTGGGATATTATTTACAGATAATGTCTACTTTGACAGAGGTACACTGAGTTTCTCTATATATTTCTTCTTATTTATTAAGGTTAGGACTTTTTACTTGCATATTTAAAATGCTTTTACTTTTTTAAGTCATAAGTAACATTTTATATTTACATTTTCAACCAGAAAGATAGAGCTCTGGTATCCTTTTGGCATGTATATCAGACTGTCTGTTGATTGTAGAGCTCAGTAGCTAAAACTCAAATTTACACATAGAACCAAGTAAATCAGAGGAGAGACATTTCTGCACTTTACTGTGTTCATATGCTGCTTATGATGTAAAATTAGAGACAGGATCTGCAAGGAAACAGCTTCTGCTGTGCTCTATGTCTGGAAAATCCATAGTTTACTTTGGTACAAGCATCATTGGTGCACTCAGTGGGGGAGATTTACTAAAACTGGTTCACACAGAATCTGGTGCAGCTGTGCACAGTAACCAATCAGCTTATAACTTCAGCGTGTTCAATTAAGCTTTGACAATAAAGAAGCTGATTTATTACTATGCAAAGCTGCACCAGATTCTGTGTGCACCAGTTTTAGTATACCCCCCCCCCCCCCCCACACACACACACACACACACACCGGTATTATAACTCAATGGTTTTCCTTTAAATTATACTGTAAATGTATATCTCTGCATTTTAACGGCTAACTATTAGTATATAGTTCTCAGTATTTCTTGATGTCTTCTATTTCTCTGTTTAGCCATTCTGTGCCGAATTTCTGCTTTTTGGAAATGTGAGTTTCACACTTTGCTATTTTGGTTGGAAAAGATACAACGTTTAACAAAATGACATTCATTTTTTTATGGTTATTTTAACAAACATTTATTAAAGTTGACAATTTTTAAATGAAAGGCAGATGTATGAAAGAGATATGCTTCATCACTGTACTTTCCTTAGTTAATAGTTAGACAGCTATAAAAATGTTGGGCTCACTCTCACTAGAGCTTGTTATTGTGTATTTAGGAAATATAAGACATCTGTTGCTGACCTCCTTCTGAAGATACCAATTGTTTCACTTCTTTGTGAGTCACTGGCTTGTAATAAGTATAGAGACTAAAGCTGGCCATACATGGAGCAAACTGGCCTAAATTCAAGCCGTAGATAGCCATGTCAGCACCCTCCCACCCGACATCTGAAAATCGAAGGAGCTTGGCAGAAAATTATCAGCCACTGGTGCTGATCCTGTCAGCAGAATGACAATGCTGTTTGTCCTGTAGTTAAATCATGCAGCAGCTTTGTCACCTTGTGGACATAAGCTTGCCACACATGGAGTGAATTCCTGGTGAACTGGCCAAATTTCACTTTGTAGGTGGCCCTGTTGGCACCTTCCTGTTGGCTGAAAAACCGAAGGAGCCAAGCAGAAAATTGTCAGTCAAATAGAGGTTGCGTCCAATCAGATGCAACCACTGTTCAGGTCTTCACACAGTCATGGATGCCAGCTGTTAAAATACAACAACCACCAGGAGAGATTTATCCATTCATGTTGTTCCAATGGTCCATTCACCATCCAATGGTCCATCTACTTACTAAAACTGGAAAGTGCAAAATCTGGTGCAGCTCTGCATAGAAACCAATCAGCTTCCAGATTTCATTGTCAAAGCTTAACTGAAAAAGCTGAAGTTAGAAGCTGATTGGCTACCATGCACAGCTGCACTAGTTTGTGCACTCTCCAGTTTTAGTAAATCAACCCCATGGTGTTTTAGAACATAACTGGGCTTATTTACCAAAGCAGTTGAGAATCCCCACTAAATAAATTATGTGTGCTTTCACTTCAATTATCCAATCATGTGAAAAGTAACTCTGTAAAAAAAAAAAAAAGTCCACTTTGCATTAAAGCATCATACACGCAGGATGTTTTGCTAACCCACCTAGACTCCTTTCCTCCTGGCAGCAGAGTTTTGGCAGAAAAATTGCTTGATGCTTGTAAACTCATGTAATGAGTTTAGGCAATTGGGCATTAATTCATTTCATTAACCAGAATAATCATTTATTCTGGCCATTAAAATGAAATAACGCTTGGGCGCATCAAGCGTTTTTTCTGCCAAAACTCTGCTGCTCCTGGACACGCAGTCTGTGGGTTTTTTTCTGCTTCTGAATGCCCCCCACCTCTAAGTTCCTCTAAACACCTATGAGTGCATTAACACATAGGATAACATGCAGGGGCATTTAGAGGCAGAAAAAAAAAGCCAAATGCCCCTAGGAGCAGCAGAAAAAATGTCCAGTGTGCATGAAGCCTAAAAGGTCAGTCCATTAGAAAGTAATATTTTAGCTATAGGTGGAGCTTAGTAGGCTGAGTCAGTCCCAGGCTTTTCAAAGTATACAATATGTCCACTCAAAAGCTTTTCCTGTGTGTTTCAGATATGGTGGTGAAGGACTGGAACCACTGTGGGCCCTTCACTGCTATCCAGGGCACCGTTGGAGAGATATTTCCTCACTTACTATGCTGGTTTCAGACAGGAAGTGAGGCAAAGTCTTCCTCCACACTACATACAAAAAACATATACTATATATTTATCTTTCAGAGCCTCAAATAGCAGTATAAACCACACAGTGGTTATTTTTCATAATTCTATCCAATACTAATGAAAAAAGTTTTGGCCGGACATATGCTTTAAATGTCTTTATATGTCCTTAACCACTTGCCGACCGCCTAACGCACATATACGGCGGCAGAATGGCACGGGCAGGCAGAATCACGTACCCGTACGTGATCTGCCTCCCGCAGGCGGGGGGTCCTATCGGACCCCCCCCGGTGCCAGCAGCGGTCGACATTTGACTGGGAACGTCGGGAGGCGAGGGGGAGACCATCCGATCGTGGCCCCCCCCTCGCGATCGCTCCCAGCCAATCGGAATCCTCCCCTGCCTGTGTGTAGTTTCACACAGGCAGAGGATGTGATGTCATCTCTCCTCGGCTCGGCAGTTTCCGTTCCAGCGCCGAGGAGAGAAGACATGTAAGTGCACCAACACACACACACACACAGTAGAACATGCCAGGCACACTAAACACCCCCGATCACCCCCAATCATCCCCCCCCTGTCACAAACTGACAGCAAGCAGTATTTTTTTTTTTTTTTCTGATTACTGCATGGTGTCAGTTTGTGACAGTTACAGTGTTAGGGCAGTGAGTATTACCCCCCTTTAGGTCTAGGATACCCCCCTAACCCCCCCTAATAAAGTTTTAACCCCTTGATCACCCCCTGTCACCAGTGTCACTAAGCAATCATTTTTCTGATCGCTGTATTAGTGTCGCTGGTGACGCTAGTTAGGGAGGTAAATATTTAGGTTCGCCGTCAGCGTTTTATAGCAACAGGGACCCCCATATACTATCTAATAAATGTTTTAACCCCTTGATTGCCCCCTAGTTAACCCTTTCACCACTGATCACCGTATAACCGTTACGGGTGACGCTGGTTAGTTCGTTTATTTTTTATAGTGTCAGGGCACCCGCCGTTTATTACCGAATAAAGGTTTAGCCCCCTGATCGCCCGGCGGTGATATGCGTCGCCCCAGGCAGCGTCAGATTAGCGCCAGTACCGCTAACACCCACGCACGCAGCATACGCCTCCCTTAGTGGTATAGTATCAGAACGGATCAATATCTGATCCGATCAGATCTATACTAGTGTCCCCAGCAGTTTAGGGTTCCCAAAAACGCAGTGTTAGCGGGATCAGCCCAGATACCTGCTAGCACCTGCGTTTTTCCCCTCTGCCCGGCCCAGCCCACCCAAGTGCAGTATCGATCGATCACTGTCACTTACAAAACACTAAACGCATAACTGCAGCGTTCACAGAGTCAGGCCTGATCCCTGCGATCGCTAACAGTTTTCTTGGTAGCGTTTTGGTGAACTGGCAAGCACCAGCCCCAGGCAGCGTCAGGTTAGCGCCAGTACCGCTAACACCCACGCACGCAGCGTACACCTCCCTTAGTGGTATAGTATCTGATCGGATCAATATCTGATCCGATCAGATCTATACTGGCGTCCCCAGCAGTTTAGGGTTCCCAAACACGCAGTGTTAGCGGGATCAGCCCAGATACCTGCTAGCACCTGCGTTTTGCCCCTCCGCCCGGCCCAGCCCACCCAAGTGCAGTATCGATCGATCACTGTCACTTACAAAACACTAAACGCATAACTGCAGCGTTCGCAGAGTCAGGCCTGATCCCTGCGATCGCTAACAGTTTTTTTGGTAGTGTTTTGGTGAACTGGCAAGCACCAGCCCCAGGCAGCGTCAGGTTAGCGTCAGTACCGCTAACACCCACGCACGCACCGTACACCTCCCTTAGTGGTATAGTATCTGATCGGATCAATATCTGATCTGATCAGATCTATACTAGCGTCCCCAGCAGTTTAGGGTTCCCACAAACGCAGTGTTAGCGGGATCAGCCCAGATACCTGCTAGCACCTGCGTTTTGCCCCTCCGCCCGGCCCAGCCCAGCCCACCCAAGTGCAGTATCGATCGATCACTGTCACTTACAAAACACTAAACGCATAACTGCAGCGTTCGCAGAGTCAGTCCTGATCCCTGCGATCGCTAACAGTTTTTTTTGTAGCGTTTTGGTGAACTGGCAAGCACCAGCGGCCTAGTACACCCCGGTCGTAGTCAAACCAGCACTGCAGTAACACTTGGTGACGTGGCGAGTCCCATAAATGCAGTTCAAGCTGGTGAGGTGGCAAGCACAAGTAGTGTCCCGCTGCCACCAAGAAGACAAACACAGGCCCGTCGTGCCCATAGTGCCCTTCCTGCTGCATTCGCCAATCCTAATTGGGAACCCACCACTTCTGCAGCGCCCGTACTTCCCCCATTCACATCCCCAACCAAATGCAGTCGGCTGCATGAGAGGCATTTTCTTTATGTCCTCCCGAGTACCCCTACCCAGCGAACCCCCCCAAAAAAGATGTTGTGTCTGCAGCAAGCGCGGATATAGGTGTGACACCCGCTATTATTGTCCCTCCTGTCCTGACAAGCCTGGTCTTTGCATTGGTGAATGTTTTGAACGCTACCATTCACTAGTTGAGTATTAGCGTAGGGTACAGCATTGCACAGACTAGGCAAACTTTCACAGGGTCTCCCAAGATGCCATCGCATTTTGAGAGACCCGAACCTGGAACCGGTTACAGTTATAAAAGTTAGTTACAAAAAAAAGTGTAAAAAAAAAAAAAAAACACATACAAAAATATAAAATAAAAAAAAAAATAGTTGTCGTTTTATTGTTCTCTCTCTCTCTATTCTCTCTCTCTTGTTCTGCTCTTTTTTACTGTATTCTATTCTGCAATGTTTTATTGTTATTATGTTTTATCATGTTTGTTTTTCAGGTATGCAATTTTTTATACCTTACCGTTTACTGTGCTTTATTGTTAACCATTTTTTTGTCTTCAGGTACGCCATTCACGACTTTGAGTGGTTATACCAGAATGATGCCTGCAGGTTTAGGTATCATCTTGGTATCATTCTTTTCAGCCAGCGATCGGCTTTCATGTAAAAGCAATCCTAGCAGCTAATTAGCCTCTAGACTGCTTTTACAAGCAGTGGGAGGGAATGCCCCCCCCCCAACGTCTTCCGTGTTTTTCTCTGGCTCTCCTGTCTCAACAGGGAACCTGAGAATGCAGCCGGTGATTCAGCCAGCTGACCATAGAGCTGATCAGAGACCAGAGTGGCTCCAAACATCTCTATGGCCTAAGAAACCGGAAGCTACGAGCATTTTATGACTTAGATTTCGCCGGATGTAAACAGCGCCATTGGGAAATTGGGAAAGCATTTTATCACACCAATCTTGGTGTGGTCAGATGCTTTGAGGGCAGAGGAGAAATCTAGGGTCTAATAGACCCCAATTTTTGCAAAAAAGAGTACCTGTCACTACCTATTGCTATGATAGGGGATATTTACATTCCCTGAGATAACAATAAAAATGATTAAAAAAAAAAAAAAATGAAAGGAACAGTTTAAAAATAAGATAAAAAAATAATAATAATAAAGGAAAAAAAAAAAAAAAAAAAAAAAAAAGCACCCCTGTCCCCCCTGCTCTCGCGCTAAGGCGAACGCAAGCGTCGGTCTGGCGTCAAATGTAAACAGCAATTGCACCATGCATGTGAGGCTATCACCGCGAACATCAGATCGAGTGCAGTAATTTTAGCAGTAGACCTCCTCTGTAAATCTAAAGTGGTAACCTGTAAAGGCTTTTAAAGGCTTTTAAAAATGTATTTAGTTTGTCGCCACTGCACGTTTGTGCGCAATTTTAAAGCATGTCATGTTTGGTATCCATGTACTCGGCCTAAGATCATCTTTTTTATTTCATCAAACATTTGGGCAATATAGTGTGTTTTAGTGCATTAAAATTTAAAAAAGTGTGTTTTTTCCCAAAAAAATGCGTTTGAAAAATCGCTGCGCAAATACTGTGTGAAAAAAAAAAATGAAACACCCACCATTTTAATCTGTAGGGCATTTGCTTTAAAAAAATATATAATGTTTGGGGGTTCAAAGTAATTTTCTTGCAAAAAAAAATTATTTTTTTATGTAATCAAAAAGTGTCAGAAAGGGCTTTGTCTTCAAGTGGTTAGAAGAGTGGGTGATGTGTGACATAAGCTTCTAGATGTTGTGCATAAAATGCCAGGACAGTTCAAAACCCCCCCAAATGACCCCATTTTGGAAAGTAGACACCCCAAGCTATTTGCTGAGAGGCATGTCGAGTCCATGGAATATTTTATATTGTGACACAAGTTGCGGGAAAGAGACAATTTTTTATTTTTTTTATTTTTTTTTGCGCAAAGTTGTCACTAAATGATATATTGCTCAAACATGCCATGGGAATATGTGAAATTACACCCCAAAATACATTCTGTTGCTTCTCCTGAGTACGGGGATACCACATGTGTGAGACTTTTTGGGAGCCTAGCCGCGCACGGGACCCCGAAAACCAAGCACCGCCTTCAGGTTTTCTAAGGCCGTAAATTTTTGATTTCACTCTTCACTGCCTATCACAGTTTCGGAGGCCATGGAATGCCCAGGTGGCAAAAACCCCCCCCCAAATGACCCCATTTTGGAAAGTAGACACCCCAAGCTATTTGATGAGAGGTATAGTGAGTATTTTGCAGACCTCACTTTTTGTCACAAAGTTTTGAAAATTGAAAAAAGAAAAAAAAAATTTTTTTTTCTCGTCTTTCTTTATTTTCAAAAACAAATGAGAGCTGCAAAATACTCACCATGCCTCTCAGCAAATAGCTTGGGGTGTCTACTTTCCAAAATGGGGTCATTTGGGGGGGGTTTGTGCCACCTGGGCATTCCATGGCCTCCGAAACTGTGATAGGTAGTGAGGAGTAAAATAAAAAATGTACGCCCTTAGAAATCCTAAAGGCAGTGATTGGTTTTCGGGGCCCCGTACGCGGCTAGGCTCTCAAAAAGTCCCACACATGTGGTATCCCCGTACTCAGGAGAAGCAGCTAAATGTATTTTGGGGTGCAATTCCACATATGCCCATGGCCTGTGTGAGCAATATATCATTTAGTGACAACTTTGTGCAAAAAAAAAAAAAAAAAAATTGTCACTTTCCCACAACTTGTGTCAAAATATAAAACATTCCATGGACTCAACATGCCTCAAAGCAAATAGCTTGGGGTGTCTACTTTCCAAAATGGGGTCATTTGGGGGGGTTTTATGCCATCTGGGCATTTTATGGCCTTCAAAACTGTGATAGGTAGTGAGGAGTAAAATCAAAAATGTACGCCCTTAGAAATCCTGAAGGCAGTGATTGGTTTTCGGGGCCCCGTACGCGGCTAGGCTCCCAAAAAGTCCCACACATGTGGTATCCCCATACTCAGGAGAAGCAGCTAAATGTATTTTGGGGTGCAATTCCACATATGCCCATGGCCTGTGTGAGCAATATATCATTTAGTGACAACTTTTTGTAATTTTTTTTTTTTTTTGTCATTATTCAATCACTTGGGACAAAAAAAATGAATATTCAATGGGCTCAACATGTCTCTCAGCAAATTCCTTGGGGTGTCTACTTTCCAAAATGGGGTCATTTGTGGGGGTTTTGTACTGCCCTGCCATTTTAGCACCTCAAGAAACGACATAGGCAGTCATAAATTAAAGGCTGTGTAAATTCCAGAAAATGTACCCTAGTTTGTAGGCGCTATAACTTTTGCGCAAACCAATAAATATACACTTATTGACATTTTTTCTACCAAAGACATGTGGCCGAATACATTTTGGCCTAAATGTATGACTAAAATTGAGTTTATTGGATTTTTTTTAGAACAAAAAGTAGAAAATATCATTTTTTTTCAAAATTTTTGGTCTTTTTCCGTGTATAGCGCAAAAAATAAAAACGGCAGAGGTGATCAAATACCATCAAAAGAAAGCTCTATTTGTGGGAAGAAAAGGACGCAAATTTCGTTTGGGTACAGCATTGCATGACCGCGCAATTAGCAGTTAAAGCGACGCAGTGCCGAATTGTAAAAAGTGCTCTGGTCAGGAAGGGGGTAAAACCTTCCGGGGCTGAAGTGGTTAATATCTTGAATCCTCCAACATTGAGATCTCCCTACCATAATTCTTGACTTTGTCCCTGTTCACCTGGAGTTCTGGGGGTTCTGCCCACCTCTTTTTTGTTTCAGTTGCTCCTGTTGAATCCTCCATTAATATAAAACAAATCTGGCAGTGATATGTGGACACCACACATTATGGTCAAAACAAGTGTGCCAACCCAGGAAGCAGATATATAATTTATAGTCCCAGAGAGATTTTAAAAATTATCAGTTGGTTCAATGCTCCAGCATCTACCAAAAACTGAAATGGTCAGTTTCTGGAGGACTGACCCTTTAACATGCCATGCCAATACAAGACATTAACCAGTATGTTAAAGTATCAGTGGGATTGACTTACTAAAACTGGAGAGAGCAAATTCTGCTGCAGCTGTGCATGGTAGCCTATCAGTAGGGATGAGCTTCGTGTTCGAGTCGAACCCATGTTCGACTCGAACATCGTCTGTTCGCCCATTTGCCGAATTGCGAACGATATGGGCCGTTCGCGCCAAATTCGTGTGGCACGTCACGGCCCATAATTCACTGCGGCATCGCAGTGCATTACTGGCTGATGATTGGCCAAGCATGCACTATGACCCGCATGCTTGGCCAATCACAGCGCCGTCTGAACAGAGAGCCGTAATTATGGCTTAGGGGATTTAGCACACGCCCCACACTATATAAGGTCGCCTGCACGGCGGCCCTGTGTAGTGTGTGTTCCGGCGTTCATAGATAGAGAGAGAGAGAGACAGACAGTGTCATTTGATTTGAGTTAGATAGATTAGACAGAACAGTCAGTCAGTTAGCTGCACTTACAGTGTATTGTGTATATATATGCATCCCAGGTGTTGCATATATATATATATATATATATATATATATATACACACTGTATTCAGTTTAGCTAGATCCGTTCCTGTTATCTTCTTACTGACAGGCAGGCTTGTCTTGTTACAGTATTTACAGCTACCTGAAGAAAATTGCTGGTGTTCTTTTGATCCTATTAGTACCACAGTCAGGCAGCTAGACTATTTACAGTTAGTGCAGTGCATCCTGCTCACAGTGTTCAGCTAAAACTACAAGTTAGTGGGGTACGTCCACCTCACAGTGTTCAGCTAAACCTACAAGTTAAAGCAGTGCGTTAACCTCACAGTGTTCAGCTAAACCTAGAAGTTAGTGCGGTGCGTCCTGCTCACAGTGTTCAGCTAAAACTACAAGTTAGTGCTGTGCGTCCTCCTCACAGTGTTCAGCTAAACCTACAAGTTAGCATAGTGAGACCTCTGCACAGTGTTCATCTAAAGCTACAAGTTAGTGCAGTGCGTCCTGCTCACAGTGTTCAGCTAGATCCGTTCCTGTTATCTTCTTACTGACAGGCAGGCTTGTCTTGTTACAGTATTTACAGCTACCTGAAGAAAATTGCTGGTGTTCTTTTGATCCTATTAGTACCACAGTCAGGCTGCTAGACTATTTACAGTTAGTGCAGTGCGTCCTGCTCACAGTGTTCAGCTAAAACTACAAGTTAGTGTGGTGCGTCCACCTCCCAGTGTTCAGCTAAACCTACAAGTTAGTGCGGTGCGTACTGCTCACAGTGTTCAGCTAGATCCGTTCCTGTTATCTTCTTACTGACAGGCAGGCTTGTCTTGTTACAGTATTTACAGCTACCTGAAGAAAATTGCTGGTGTTCTTTTGATCCTATTAGTACCACAGTCAGGCAGCTAGACTATTTACAGTTAGTGCAGTGCGTCCTGCTCACAGTGTTCAGCTAAAATTACAAGTTAGTGCGGTGCGTCCACCTCACAGTGTTCAGCTAAACCTAGAAGTTAGTGCGGTGCGTCCTGCTCACAGTGTTCAGCTAAAACTACAAGTTAGTGCTGTGCGTCCTGCTCACAGTGTTCAGCTAAACCTACAAGTTAGTGTAGTGAGACCTCTGCACAGTGTTCATCTAAAGGTAGAAGTTAGTGCAGTGCGTCCTGCTCACAGTGTTCAGCTAGATCCGTTCCTGTTATCTTCTTACTGACAGGCAGGCTTGTCTTGTTACAGTATTTACAGCTACCTGAAGAAAATTGCTGGTGTTCTTTTGATCCTATTAGTACCACAGTCAGGCAGCTAGACTATTTACAGTTAGTGCAGTGCGTCCTGCTCACAGTGTTCAGCTAAACCTACAAGTTAGTGGGGTGCGTCCTGCTCCCAGTGTTATCTAAACCTACAAGTTAGTGTGGTGCGTCCACCTCACAGTGTTCAGCTAAACCTACAAGTTAAAGCGGTGCGTCCTGCTCACAGTGTTCAGCTAAAACTACAAGTTAATGCGGTGCGTCCACCTCACAGTGTTCAGCTAAACCTAGAAGTTAGTGCGGTGCGTCCTGCTCACAGTGTTCAGCTAAAACTACAAGTTAGTGCAGTGCGTCCTGCTCACAGTGTTCAGCTAGATCCATTCCTGTTATCTTCTTACTGACAGGCAGGCTTGTCTTGTTACAGTATTTACAGCTACCTGAAGAAAATTGCTGGTGTTCTTTTGATCCTATTAGTACCACAGTCAGGTTGCTAGACTATTTACAGTTAGTGCAGTGCGTCCTGCTCACAGTGTTCAGCTAAAACTACAAGTTAGTGTGGTGCGTCCACCTCACAGTGTTCAGCTAAACCTACAAGTTAGTGCGGTGCGTCCTGCTCACAGTGTACAGCTAAAACTACAAGTTAGTGCTGTGCATCCTGCTCACAGTGTTCAGCTAAAACTACAAGTTAGTGTGGTGCGTCCACCTCACAGTGTTCAGCTAAAACTACAAGTTAGTGCGGTGCGTCCACCTCACAGTGTTCAGCTAAACCTACAAGTTAGTGCGGTGCGTCCTGCTCACAGTGTTCAGCTAAAACTACAAGTTAGTGTGGTGCGTCCTCCTGTAGAAGGTTGGTGGTGTTTTCCTGATCCTATCACTACCGCAGGCATCTAAAAAAGCTACAAGTTAGTTTTTTGCGAGCTCTGCACAGTGTTCAGCTAAAGCTACCTGTAGAAGGTTGGTGGTGTTCTCATACTACAGGCAGGCAGTTGATTTTGCTAGCTGCAGTATCAGTATATATATATATATATATATATATATATATATATATATATATCCCAGCTTAGTGCAGCTACAGGCCATTAGTATGTCTGGAAGGCCAAGAAGGAGAGGCAGACAGTCACAAGCCAATAAGAGAGGGCAAGCAATCTCTGTGTCTAGTGCTGGTCGTGGAGACGGTGCATCCTCATCAGCACGTGGCCGTGGGACACGCTTGGCCTTTTTTTCGGCAGCTGGACGTGTTGAGCCGCAACATGCGGAAGACTTGGTCGAGTGGATGACCAAGCCGTCCTCATCCTCCTCATCCTCTCTCACCCATGCCCAGGGTACTTTGTCTGGCAAAGCAGCGGCCTCTTCCCTTGGCTCAATGTCATCAGTGACTCCTTCCCTAGCCCCACCATGTCCTCCTGAGGAGTCCCTCGAACTGTTTGACCACAGTGTTGGGTACATGCTCCAGGAGGATGCCCAGCGTTTGGAAGGCTCTGATGATGATACTGAGCTCGATGAAGGCAGTAATGTGAGCACGGACAGAGGGGTGCCCAAGAAGGACAGCAATCTGGCAGTCATGCTCCCCCTGCTGCAGCATACTGCCAGGTTTGCTCCAGTGATGAGGAGGGAGGGGATGATGAGGTCACTGACTCAACGTGGGTGCCTGATAGGAGAGAGGAGGAGGAGGAGGCGGCACATCACCAACGAGGCAGGATGCCCTCCAGGGGCCAGCCTAAGGGCAGCACCTTGACTGCATCACACCCCAAAGCTCCACATGTGCAGGGCGCTGCAGTCTCTGCGCGTTATTAAAAAAGTTCTTTGGTGTGGGCCTTTTTTAAGACGAGTGCATCAGATCGCACCGCTGCTATTTGCAACATATGTCTCAAGCGTATCTCGCGTGGCCAAAACATCTCCCGCTTGGGTACCACATGCTTGACCAGACATATGTTGACCTGCCATGCAGTTTGTTGGCAAGCGTATCTAAAAGACCCACACCAAAGAACAAAGAGGACCTCTCCTTGCTCCTCATCAGCTGAGATCTCCAACCCCACTATACCTGCACTGAGAGGAATGAAGGTGTAAAATTAGGTGTGTCACAGCCAAGTACTTGTGGGCAATCTTCTTTTGGTACACCGACGTCAGATTGTACCAGGCAAATTTCCCTGCCCCAGCTGCTGCACCGCCGAAAGAAGTTTGCTCCCAGCCATCCACATGCCCAGCGGTTGAATGCTAGCTTGGCAAAATTGCTAGCACTTCAACTGCTGCCTTTTCAGTTGGTAGACTCTGCCCCCTTCCGTGAGTTTGTGGAATGTGCGGTTCCTCAGTGGCAGGTACCCAAACGCCACTTTTTCTCACGGAAGGCGATTCCGTCTCTCTACCGGCATGTGGAAGGCAATGTCCATGCCTCGCTGGACAGGGCGGTCAGCGGTAAGGTGCATATTACCGCTGACTCATGGTCCAGCAGGCATGGACAAGGACGTTACCTAAGTTTCACGGTGCATTGGGTGACTCTGCTGGCAGCTGGGAAGGATGCAGGACAAGGTGCAGTAGTGTTGGAGGTTGTTCTGCCACCATGCCTCCAAAATGCTAATGATTGTGACACACCTCTCTCCTCCACCCCCTCCTCTTCTTCTTCCTCCATGGCCTCTTCCTGTGCTTTGTCCTCGGAACCAGCGGTGCTCCGTAGCCGTTCAAGGGGCTACGCAAGTACGCAGGCCAAAAGATGCCATGCGGTGCTTGAGCTGGTGTGCTTGGGGGACAGGAGCCACACTGGGGCAGAGGTTCTGTCAGCTCTGCAGGGGCAGGTTCAGAGGTGGTTGACGCCACGCCAACTTAAGGCAGGAATGGTGGTTTGTGACAATGGCACCAACCTCCTCTCTGCCCTCCGACAGGGCAAATGACCCATGTGCCCTGTTTGGCTCACGTCCTTAACTTGGTGGTGCAGCGGTTCTTGGGCAGGTACCCGGGCTTACAGGATGTCCTGAGGAAGGCCAGGAAAGTCTGTGTGCATTTCAGCCGGTCATATAATGCCAGTGCTCGGCTGACGGACCTCCAAAAGGAGTTTAACCTGCCCAAGAACCGCCTAATCTGTGACATGCCCACCAGGTGGAACTCAACGTTGGCCATGCTGCAGCGGCTGCACACGCAGCAGAGGGCCATCAATGAGTACCTGTGCGACTATGGCACCAGGACAGGGTCAGGGGAGCTTGTTTTTTTTTCCCCACGCCAGTGGGCCATGATCAGGGATGCATGCACTGTCCTGTCACCATTTGAGGAGGCCACGAGGATGGTGAGCAGTGACAGTGCATGCATCAGTGACACTGTCCCCCTTGTCCACCTGTTGAAGCACACGCTGCGTGGAATAATGGACAGGGCACTTAAGGCAGAACAGAGGCAGGAAGAGGAGGACTTCCTTAGCTCTCAAGGCCCCCTTTATCCAGACAGTGTTCCTGCGTGCCCGCCGATCACACAGGAAGAGGAGGAGGAAGATTGTGTCAGAATGGAGGTGGAGTCTGGCACTCAGCATCAGCAGCAGTCTTTAAGGGATCAGTTCCAAGAAACACATGGACTTGTACGTGGCTGGGAGGAGGTGGCTGCGGACCATGTCGCCCTTAGTAACCCAGAGGACTCCGGACCGAATGCCTCAGCAAACCTACGCTGCATGGCCTCCCTGATCCTGCAAAGCCCGCGTAAGGATCCTCGTATTCGTGGTATCAAGGAGAAGGACCAATACTGGCTGGCAACCCTCCTTGATCCACGTTACAAGGGTAAGGTTGCGGACCTTATCTTGCCATCGCAGAGGGAGCAGAGGATGAAACATCTTCGGGAGGCCTTGCAGAAAGGTCTGTGCAACGCGTTCCCAGAGACTGGGAGGTTACAAACTCCTGTTTCTGGACAACGTGTTGCTGAGGCTTCGGTCAGTCAAAGAAGAAGCGGTGGAGAAGTTGGCCGTCTGACTGATGCGTTCAGACAATTTTTTGATCCGCAGCCCCAAGGTATGATCGGTTCCAGCAACCATCGCCAGCGTCTGTTTTACATGGTGCAGGAATACCTAGGGGCAAGATCTGACTTGGACACCTTTCCCACCGAAAATCCTCTGGGTTACTAGGTCTTGAGGATGGATCACTGGCCAGAGCTTGCACAGTATGCAATTGAGCTACTGGCCTGTCCTGCATCCAGCGTTCTTTCGGAACGCACATTCAGTGCTGCTGTAGGCTTTGTAACCGATCACAGGGTGTGTCTGTCCACCGACTTGGTCGATTGACTGACCTTCATAAAAATGAATCAGTCTTGGATCACCGCCAGCTACCAAGCACCTGATGCTGATGTAACCGAATAATTTTTTTTGAAATCTCAGATCCCTTCAAAGACTGCCTATGCTGATGCTGAGTGACTATCCCTGAGTAATTATCCTCTTCCTCCTCAATCATCACGCTGATAGCTTGTAAGAACATTTTTGGTTCTGGGCGCCACCACCAGTGCCTAAGGCCCAATTTTTCAGCCCCTGTTTGACAGGGGCGTGTAATTACAATTTTTGATGCAATACTTTGCAGCAGGGCTCATTTCTGCGTTACAACTAGAGTATCTGTGAGGGGTTGCAGTGTTGTGGCACCAGCACCAGTGCCTAAGGCCCAATTTTTCAGCCCCTGTTTAACAGGGGCCTGTAATTACAATTTTTGATGCAATACTTTGCAGCAGGGCTCATTTCTGCGTTCCAACTAGAGTATCTGTGAGGGGTTGCAGTGTTGTGGCACCAGTGCCTAAGGCCCAATTTTTCAGCCCCTGTTTAACACGGGCGTGTTATTACAATTTTTGATGCAATACTTTGCAGCAGGGCTCATTTCTGCGTTCCAACTAGAGTATCTGTGAAGGGTTGCAGTGTTGTGGCATCAGCACCAGTGCCTAAGGCCTAATTTTTCAGCCCCTGTTCAACAGGGGCATGTAATTACAATTCTTGATCTAATATTTCACAGCAGGGCCCATTTCTGCACCCACCAAGAGCGAGTGAGGACTTACAGTGTTGTGGCACCACCACCACCAAAGGCCCAATTTTTCTGCCCTTGTTCAACAGGGGCATGTAATTACAATTCTTGATCTAATATTTCACAGCAGGGCCCTGTGAGGGCTTACAGTGTTGTGGCCACAACAACACCTAAGGCCCAAATTTCTGCTGAGTATATAGGGCAGGCCCCTACTTTCAAACATCTAACTTACAAATGACTCCTACTTGCAAACGGAAGGAGACAACAGGAAGTGAGATGAACACTACCCCTAGGAAGGGAAATTCTCTCCTGTAAGAGTTAATATGGGAAAAACATTTCTCCTTTCCACTGATGCTTTCCAATCCTTGTTCCACAAAAAACCCCAAATTTTCAAAAAACATTTGTCATTGGGACAAAAAGTGAGGTGAAATCTTCTGAAGAGGAGGAAAGACAGCAAAACAAATGTCACAGGGGTGATAACCCTTCCCTATGTTTTCCAAAAAGCTTAAAAAAGATTTTTTGGCTGGAGCTAAACACGTTAAAAATGTACCCGTTAAAAATTACAAACAGATTCTACTTAACAACAAACCTACAGTCCCTGTCTTGTTTGCACCGCCTGTATACTGCTGTTCAGTGTATATAGGGCCTGGTGGCCCCACACCTTTCCTTATTTTAATTTGGGTGCGGGGTTCCCCTTAATATCCATACAAGACCCAAAGGGCCTGGTAAAGGTCTGGGGGGTACCCATGCCTTTTGTCTCACTGATTTTCATCCATATTGCCAGGACCCGACATTACATTAAACCCGCAAGCAGTTTTAAATGAGATTTTTTCCTTTAAAAATGACATTTTGTGCAGGGACTGTTCTAAACACGGGAAACACGCGCCACTTTACAGGCATACTATAGACACCCCCCAGGTACGATATTTAAAGGAATATTTCACTTTTTTTTAACTTTAAGCATCTTAATGATCACTGCTCCCGAAAAAAACGGCTGTTTTTAAAAGTTTTTTTTGCATTGATACATGTCCCCTGGGGCAGGACCCGGGTCCCCAAACCCTTTTTAGGACAATACCATGCAAATTAGCCTTTAAAATGAGCACTTTTGATTTTGAACGTTTGAGTCCCATAGACGTCAATGGGGTTCTAACGTTCGTGCGAATTTTCGGTCCGTTCGCAGGTTCTGGTGCGAACCGAACCGGGGGGTGTTCGGCTCATCCCTACCTGTCAGCTTCTAACTTCAGCTTTTTCAGTTATGCTTTGACAATGAAATCAGGAAGCTGATTTTTCTATGCAGACCTGCACCAGATTTTGCACTCTCCAGTTTTAGTAAGTACTCTGTAAGATTTCTCTCCTTCAGCCTGTGGATGGACCATTGGAACAACATGAATGGATACATCTCTCCTGGTGGTTGTTGTATTTTAACAGCTGGCTTTGACAAAAAACTATAAGCTGATTGGTTTTTATGCAGAGCTACACCAGATTTTGCATTCTCCAGATTTAGTAAATCAACCCTGGTGCTGTTTGTTTCACTTCCCAGTACAAGAAGAGGGAAAGATCAGCCAGGCCATATGGAAGTTTTTTTTTCCAGCAAAGTTGAAAATTCTACCCAATAATTATCACCAACCATTTAAAATACTATTATCATGTCCAGGGATACCCATAAAATAACCGATCCTTGTCCAAACATTACATTGGCTGTCAGATAGGGGCAGGATTGGTAGGTTTATGGCCACTCTATCCCACAGCAACCAGTAAGATTACCATTACTGTAATTAATCAAGTGGCATTTTTTGGGCATTCTGCACACTATGGGGTTGATTTACTAAAGGCGAAAGGCTGTTCACTTTGCAAGGTGAGTTTAACTGTGCAATGGAACTTTCCTCAGAGCTTAGTAAATGTGGCGAGATTTCACTTTGCAAAGAATATCCAATAACGTGCAAGAAAAAAAAAAAGTATTTTTGCATGTACATGATTGGATGATGGAAGTCAGCAGAGCTTCACTTCATTCATGTCTATTAGCCTTTATTAAATCGGCCCCAATCTGTTGCTCTTTGCCTGGCTGAATATGGCAATCCAAAGGCGAGCAAACTCCACCAAGAAGTCTAACTTGGAATTTAATATATTTGGATAGTGACAGGAGGAAGCCAGCATTGTAAAGCACACACATTACGCACTAATCTGTCTCAGTGCGCTTGAAATGGAATTACTTGTTACTATAGTCACACCCCATTGAAAGCTTTTTCAGTGACATTAATTTTTTATCTTATTTATTTTTCCCCTTTCATGACATCACAGATCTGTCGGAACATAAAATTGCTCAAGGGTAAACAGCTGCAACTATAGCATATCAATACAGATATAGCCTAGAGTGTTTCAGTATAAGACCTTTACCATCATACTTTAGGGGCCCCTTTACACTTGTGCGTACATTAACACATACATTCTCATTCATTGAGGGATGCTGCATTAGGACACTCTATTCATTTTGCAGCACACTACAATGCCAGCGATTTTAATCAGAATTCATTTTGCCTTTTGTCTTGCTTGGTCACACTGGTCACACTCCATCCTGATTACTAGGGAGGTTTCTTCTACTGGAGAATGTGTCAAGATTAGAACAATTCACAGTTGCATATAACTTTAAAAAATTTTTAAATACAAAAAACAATAATGTAATGTATTGCAGCTTACCAATTCTTGGCTGTGGTGGCAGCATTAGTTTTATTTTTTAGGGTTTTCTCCTTTATTGTCACCTGTTGATTTTGACAATAATGCTGGCCATACACTATACGAAAAATCAGCCGAAATTCAGTCTTTTTGTCAGTTCACTCGTTTTTTCAACCAGTTAAAGTGGTTGTAAACCCGTTACAACCATTTTACCTACAGGTAAGCCTAGATTAAAGCTTACCTGTAGGTGCTCAAAATATCTCCCAAGCCTCCACGGTTTAGGACATATTTACAAAAAAGGCGATCGCCGAAGTCTATGGCGCATGCGCCAAAGACAACGGCGCAGGTTCACTTTAGACTCCTTTAGAAAGGGTGAGTGTGCAATTTCTAAAGGAGATCGTGCTGTGACTGGTGGATCCCGTGCACATGCGCGGGAGTGACGTCATCGCGGCTCCGCCCAATCACAGCGCCGGAGTCGCGGTACCTAGAAGGAAGATGGACACTTCGTGGAAGAGGGGACATCGGATGCTCCGGTTTCAGGTAAGTGACACATAATGGGCTACTATGTGATGCATAGTAGCCCATTATGCTTTACCTTTGCAGGGAGACAAAGAGGAAGTAAACTCCATTAGTGTTTACTTCCTCTTTAATGGGCACAAAATCGAAAATCGTTGGGATGTTTTTGAGCCGAAAAAACAAAGGACAAGTTTGGAAATTTTGTACCGAACGATAAATTGTAAGGTTAATGTGTTTCCCGTCCAAACTGTCTGCACTAGGTATATGTAAAAAAAACTAACAAAAAATTGATTAATTTATGTCCACTGAACGATTTATTGGTCATTACATGATGGCACTATCGTTTGCTCTCACGGCCGAATGTTCGTTTTTCGAAAATGGGTTTGGCTGTTTTTTTGTATAGTGTATGGTCAGCATTAGTCTGATATTTTTCAACTACTTATGTAGCACCCTCTAGTGTTCTACTAGTGGTAGTACAGCTAAATTATAGTCTGGCTCAGGGCTAAGCCTGAGTCATGGAATCTGGCTCAGGATTCATTAGAGTTCAGGGCTGGATGACTCATCCAGGCAGCTCTTTGGTGCCTCCCCCTGGTTCTAGAATATTGGAGAATATTCTAGATATTAGTAGGCGGAAGCAAGGAGAGTTGCCTTGCATATTTAGGGGCCCTTAGCCAACCCCCAGGAAGTGGGCCTAGCAGGGTACTAAGTGAGCCCTTAAATAGACATGAATCATGTGAGCAAGGGGAGTCGGGTGGAAGATGGAGATGCGGTGCTGAGGGAGTCTGATGGTGGCCCTCAAAGAACCCCTGCCGAGGAGAGGTTTTACCTTGGGCTGGAGCTGGGGTGGCTGACCCGGAAGGATCCTACCACAGGAGGCAGTTGGAAGAAGGCTTTCCCGGAGAGGCAGCCGGAGCAAGGAAGGACAATGTGAGACTGCCACATGTAGCAGGTCTCTCTTGAAGACAGCAGTGTGCTTATATCTTCAGCCTTGCCCTGGGAGATCTCCAGTGCATCAGTCAGTTCGAACTGGTGCAAAGTGTCAGTCAGGTAGACTGTGAAGAAGAAGTAGGTGGGCTGGTATAGCGGTAGCCAGGTAGGCTAGCATTTCTGCAAGAAGTAGAGCTGGGATCTGTGTATATAGGGAAACAGAAGGTGTTGCAAGGTGCAATTCACTCCACATGTGCTACTTTTCCTAGGGATTGAGAGTTTCTAGCCTTTAAGGGGCTGTTGCTAAGCCAACAAAAGAATGTTAGTTCCTAAAGGAGTGAAAAAAGCAGAGCTGTGCAAAAGATCAAGTTATTGTGCAGGAGGATCAAGTGTAAGCTCGAAATAGGGAGGAAGTAGTCCCTGGTTCTGTTGTTATTGTCAAGTTGGGCATCCCATAATTCCCATCCCCATCCAAGTTATTATACCCTAATAAAACAACAAAAAACAAGCTGAAGGACTGTTTTCTGCATCTGGATGCAAGAAGGGATTGCTATGTAACTGGCTGTGCAGCAGTGGGGAACCCTTTCATGGGGTAGTGCTACACTTGCAATGGTCAGCTTGTATTCATTTATATAAATCCTTTATCTCAAAAGGAAAAAAAACTGTAAAAGTTGTAACTGCCTGAAAAGTTTTAGCTTCAGTTCAGCTTTACTTTGTTGGTCAAGTGTCCAACCAATTCTGCTAGTCCATCCAACATTGCCAATGCTGATGATGCTGCTGTCCAAAGGTATCTCTGTTGCTCCTCCATTCAGAGTGGAGACATCCTAAGACAGGTAATGTGTTACTAGCTGGACTACCAGGTAAAAATAAAGGGAAAAAACAAAAAAACAAAAAGCTAAAACAGCCACCAAATTTAAGGATTGGTAAACTGCAATATATTTAATGGGTTTTTTTTTTTGGGGGGGGGGGGGTTAATAACACTTTAAAAGGGTTCTAAAGGTATATAGTTTTTGATCTTAATGCATTCTATGCAAAAAAAAAAAATTTCAGTATCTCAGTAGCCCCCCCCCCCATACTTACCTGAGTCCTGTAACAATCCAGCGTACCCCTCTCTTACAGGCTTGGCTGTCAGTCAAATCCTGTGAGGAGGGGGCTGGGGACAGGGCCGAGCCACACTGTATGTGTCTATGGATGCACACAGCCTGACTCGAGAGTGACCCTGCACGTGTACCCCCATAGAAAGTGGCTCCCTATGATGGCACACAGAGAAGAGGAGCCTAGGGTACTGGTGGGGGACCCCAAAGAAGGAGGTTTGGGACTGCTCTGTGCAATACCACTGCAATGAGCAGGTAGGTATAACATGTTTTTTTCTTTTTTTTTGTAAAAAAAATGTTAACTTTATAACTGCTTTAAGTACCTTTATTCCTATTCAATTTGCACCAGAAAAAAAGTAACCTGTATGAAGCTTGTATTTTTTCCATACGTTTGCTAGGATCACCTTCCACTGCGTATTACAGTCTCCACCCAAAATGGCCTGAGAGCACGTGTGTCTGTTGGAGGATCACTGGATTGTAAACCTACAGGTGAAGGTTCCCGTATAGCTTACTGTGGAAGCAGTAAATTAATAAAACAAAATATGTAAAACATCCATTAAAGCGTAACTCCATTTTTGTTGAGAAAAAAGCATTCCCCTCTGGGTGATCTCTGTACATTGCAGGGATTATAACAACCTTTGTTGCAGATTCTTACCTTTTCTTATTCTAAAGAAATCCCTGTATGTTCCTCTCTGCCTCTGTTCTGAGTGGGTCTAATGGGAGTGGTTTCATACTTATCTATCAGGTGTGCACCTGCACAGCACTAATGAGGAAATCTGCTGGGCCTGCATCCCTTTAGACGTGTTCCTACAGGGAGTATCCCGCCAAAAATGTCATTTTTGTTGCAGGGGATGCCTGACTTTTATCTTAGACAGACTTCTGGGAAAATTGAGCCAATCACACAAGCAGGAAATGATGTTTCTGGGGAGTGGTCAGTACACACTCCGTGTACAGAACAACTCCAGGTAGCCATATTGCATTTCTCAAATCAGAAAATGACAGTGGCTGCAGATTGAAAAGGGAAGGTAATTTTAATAACATTCAATTACAATATGACTTGTGTCGCAATTGTATACGCTATATTATTTTTTCTTTTTTTGCTATTTTTTTCCCCACGAAAGTGGAGATACCCTTTCAGTTTTTTTTTATTTCACGGATCTTATAGTACCGCAATATCACTTGCGCTAAACTTGTAACAATCCTATGTATAGCAGTGCAGCTTCTTATGGTAGATGTAAATCAAACAGAATGTTATAACTACTCAACACATACTATTCAGCTACTCAAAATAATTTATTTCCAAAATGAAGAAGCAGATTCTGAAATAGTTAATTTCATCTGATAATGTTGCTGATTGGAAGATATTTCTCCCACTACCCTCAAGTCAGAAAAAGATTTTTTTTTTTTTTTTATTAAATGCATTTAAGCTTCAGGTTATTAGCATATAAAGTAAATCAGCAGATTGTGACACGTGTAATCGTCCTAGAGCACAGTACAGGACGCTAAACCTTGCAGAGTTTATGGTTGTTCAATTATCTCACTAATCTTGTACATCGGCCTGGCTGCAGAGGATCTCGCAACATTCCAGCCCATGGGTAGGGCTACGGGTAACAAGCAGATGCTTGCTGAGCTATCCAAGCAGCTGGATGTTGACTGCAATTATCATTACAGATATTGAACTCCATGGATCATAGAGAAAAGCCCATCTGGCCCTGTGATCAAAATCCTTACTTAGACCGGTGCTAAAAATATAAAATAAAACAAAATAAAGATTTCTTGATAGACAGATAGACAAACAGGCCATACAAGGGTGTCCCTCCTTGGCCCTGCAATCTCTTTCCCTCCTTTCACATTCCCTAAATATACCCGTATATGCATTCAGTAAACAATGCACTATTCCAAATGCTGTCTCGTATAATTTTTTCTTGCTTTTTTATCTACTGTTCACAACACCAGTTATTATTTAAAGCAGTATATCACAAACAGCTCTATTTAACTCCCAAATTAGCTGAATATATTTCAAGTATATATAAATAAATAAAAGAGTACAATGTTTGTTTTTATTAGAAAGTGTAACGTGAGTAGAAAAAGCCTATTCCCTACTAGCATGATGTAATGAAGGACCATTGCTCTCTCCGTGGAAGCAGTGGACTCTCTGCAAAGGTCTGACACACCCCTTGATGAGTCAGAGCTAGACCTCTCCAATCACCAGAGAGCATGAGCTGATTTCAGGTCTATATAGCTGACTTAAATCAGGGATTGTGTTAGACCTTTAGAGAAAGACCATTGCTACGTTCCCTTCTAAAGCGGGCCATACACATATTTTTTCATTCAGCCTAGAAAATAAATCTAAGAGATTCCTCCATCCCTTTTAAACAGCGTGGATGGACAAATCTCTTGCTGCACCTATTGATTAGATGCAGGTGCTGTTTGACTGACAATTTTCCACCTGGCCTTTGCAAACAAAGGATGTCGGGCAGTAAGGTGCCAACCTGGCCACCTAAGGAGAAAATTTTGGTTTCTTCAAGAACCGGCTGAAATTCACTCAGTGTATGTACAGCTAATGGATCTACTAGCAGGATCAACAGGTACTAAACTATACTACAGTGGGGATTCAGAAAAACATAAACTGTGCCATTGACAGACTGCATCTTATACTGTAAGTCATTTTTTCATTTTTCCCATTGTTACACTTTAAATTGGTGGTAAAGGCAGAAGGTTTTTTTTGTCTTAATGCATTCTATGCATTAGGATAAAAAGCCTTCTGTGTGAAGCAGCCCCCCTCAGCCCCCCTAATACTTACTGTGACAGAACCCACTGTCACTGTGTGTTTTGGAGGGGGCTGTGGGCTGGCCTCCTACCCACAGACTATGACCCAGAAGAAAACGGTAGATTTGGAGGGCTATTTGCCATCTCCCGCCACAAGGAGAAGACGCCACCTCCAGATATTTGTGTCCACTATCGCCGGTTCATCGGAACCGGGTGAACACAGTATCTGTGGCCGGGCTTTTGGAGTCGTTTCTGGCTACTTAAACCTATTGGCCCTTTTATGAGAATTTAGTGATTGGGTCTAGTTCTACTCTAGGGCTCCATTCACATCTGAAATACATGCTTGAGATGCCATTTTTTGTTAATGGCATTCCAAACGCGGCCAGCAGACATACAGTACATGCATTAAAAGCCCCAAAATAAATGAGGCTCAATATTCAAAAACAACCCGACCTAAATATGGTGTCAGTGTCTGTTGTTGTTTATGTATTGTGCATTGTAAGGGCTCAATAGCCTTTTTATCTTCCTTTATATATGATTATTTGCTTTTTAGGTAGCGCCATACACCCCACTTTTTTGTTTGTTTTTTTCACTATTTGGTGTTACCTTAGGGGAGCATTATTAGGGGAGGCAGCAAACCTATCACTCTACCCCTATCCTAAGCGCGGTTATTTTTTCCATCAATGTATATATCAATATTCAAGGGGGGGCAGGAGCTTCTTCGGTGTGTTTGTCACTCAAATGATTGGGCTGCCCTATGCGCACCGTGTGAAAAGATGTGAATCCAGCTTTGCAAAGGTTTATTGATTGGGTGTAGTTCTTTTCTTAGAAAAGTGTAATGATTGGGTATAGTTCTATTCTAGAGCTGGCTACACATTATAAAATATTTGTGCACAATTATCTATTAGATTTACCAAAACCATATAATATGAGGTCAAGCCTAAACACTTTTAAATTGTGTGCAATCAGGCAGGCCCTTGCACTACATACTTAAAGGTAAATCTAAAGAAAATTGAACAAGAAATTGTATAATGTGTAGCCAGCTTTAGAAAGGTTTAGTGGTTCGGTTTAGGTCTACTCTTAGAAAGGTTCAGTGATTGGGTCTAGATTTACTCTTGGGAAGGTTTAGAGTGGGTCTACTGCTACTCTTGGAAAGGTTTAGTAATGGGGTCTACTGCTACTTTAGGAAAAATTTAGTGATTGGGTCCAATTCTACTCTTAGAAAGGTTTAGCGATTGAGTCTTATTCTACTATTAGAAAGGTTTAGTGATTGGATCTAGTTCTCCTGTAAGAAAAGTTTAGTGACTGGGTCCAATTCTACTCTTAGAAAGGTTTAGCGATTGAGTCTTATTCTACTATTAGAAAGGTTTAGTGATTGGATCTAGTTCTCCTGTAAGAAAGGTTTAGTGACTGGGTCCAATTCTACTCTTAGAAAGATTTAGTGATTGAGTCTAATTCCACTCTTAGAAAGGTTTAGTAATTGGGTCTAGTTCTACTCTTGGAAAGGTTTAATGATAGGATTACAAGGAAGGTTAATGGAAGAGTTAGTGTGTAAGGGTCACAGGTAGGGTGTGTTTGAGGGTCAGTGTTAGGTTTAGGGTTACAGAATGGGGTAGTTCAAGGTTCATTAGGGATAGGGTTAAATAAAGGATTATAACGGGGGTATAAAAGGGGTCTGAATTCTAGGCATTACTTTCTTCAGCTAGATCTAGAAACGCCAATCTATGTCCACTTAAAGTGTCCTATTGCTCATTGCAGGTATTGCTACAGCTTGCAATCAAACAAGAAATTGCAAGGAAAGTGAACATAACCTGACATTATGTTTAAGAGTATGCTTTTTATGCAGCCATCTACATTACCGAGTAACCTAAAATAATTACTGTAGTAGAGGGAGTTGTATGGTACTAACACAATAAAAACTATCATTATATAATCATTCAGAACTGTGAAAGAGATCAATGGATACCAATGCATTCATCCCAAGGTGTTATTTCATCTTGACAGCACCCCTGAAAATTAAATTTCAAAGCTCTGTAATTTCTTGCCCTGGGCTCATGGTGACTTTTGTCCTGCTCTGTTTGTAGCAAATGCTATTACTGTTGTTTATCTAAAGTAAGGCAACCACTTTACTATGTTCTGTGGAAGACATTACGTCAAAAGCTCTACAACTTAATTTGCTAATTCTCTGGTGTACATTAGGCCTCGCATAAGTACATTTTGTTGACAGAAGTAGTTTTAACATAAAACTGTAAAATATTTGTTAATAATAGTTCTCTGCCTCCACTCTCTATTTCCCCACTATAGTCAGTATTATGTGGTGAAGTACACGAATAAGACACCAGAAGGGTCTGAATCAAGGTCCTAATGTAAACCTGTAGTCTAAAGTAATAAAGCAAACTATTAGCTTTAAGCTGGATGCACACTATACAATTTTCTGTATATTTTTTTCCTTCAGATTTACCAAAACCATATAATATGAGGTCAAACCTTAAGAGTTTTAATTTGTATGCAATCAGGCAGGCCATTGCACTACATGGTTTTGGTAAATCTAAAGGAAATCAGACAACAAATCAGCAAGGCTTCACTGACGATTTTCTTTACCCAAGATGGCGGCGCCAGCACCCAAGAGCACCCAAGAGCCGATTCAAGAATTTGCTTGGGTGAGGACACCGCGGGATCCCTGGACAGGTAAGTGCCCTAATAGTGAAAGTCAGCAGCTACAGAATTTGAGCTGCTGACTTAAAATTTTTGGTGGGGGGCTAGAGTTCCGCTTTAAGGTGAATTCAGGCTTCAGCATTTTGTTTTAGCCAATGGAAAATTGGTTTCTAGGAAGAAGATATGGTTGTCCCCAGTGAAATCTAGGTGGGGCAAAAACATACCATTTTGCATCAAAAGTAGCTCATGCATCTTTCTGTGCTTCAGTTAAGCTACAGGCATCTGAGTACTCATATATGAAGAGGCACAGTTGAAAGGCATGAGATTGCGGTTGATGAGCATTTTCGAGCTTTCAACTTGAAGCTCCAAAAAACTCAGCTGTGAATTAAGGGTAATGCATAGAATTTTTTATATTCATAGCTCAAGAGAAACTTGCGTCACTTATTAGACGATCTGGGACATATGCCCTAGACACCAAAGTCTAGCAACACCTCTGCTTGTGGACTAGGCATCTGATAGAACTAAGTATCGGATATACAGTAGAAGAATATTATGGCAGCAGCAGAGGGTGAAGATCAGTGGCACAGACAGCATGACAGGTAAGTAGTTACTGTGTTCTTTTACAGGCACTGCTTGGTTTATATTTTTCAGAAGTGACCGAGTTTTTAGGCAGATCTGGGTATCTACTCATGTAATGATGCCTATGGCTACACAAATACTGACTTTGAAAACTTGAAGGTTGCTAGACAAACATAACTAAGCAAAAGGTATAAGTTGTCTATTTTGTCCACAGATTCACTTTAAAAGTACTCCCTAGTATGCAGTAAGTACTAATGCCGCCTGGAAAATCAGAAACAATTGGAAGGAAAATATCAAAGCTCCTAAAAGGGTATTTCTGAATTTTCTGGGGCTTGGGTGCTAAATTAGGGTAGGAATCAGCAGGGGAGGGGAAATAGAAAGAAGATAGGATAGAGTTTAGGTTTCCTTTACTTTATATGCTAATGAAGACTTAACCTGTTAAAGCTCAAGTTAAGTTTAACTAAAGGCAGCTGTTTATATCCCTGTACTTTCTGATGGTTTTGACAATAGGTTTTCTATGAAGGAGATATCTGCTTATGCAATTTTTTATTATATGCCCAAATTGAACTAATCAGGTTTGTATAAGGTCCCTTTCACACAGGCTTTCCGATCAGGTCCGCCTGTCAGTTTTTCGGGCGGACCTGATCGGATGCTCCATTCACCTCTATAGAGCAGTGGATGTCAGTGGTGACATGTCGGCTGACATCTGCCGATATCCGATCCAATCCTGTCAGTGAAATCAAGACGGATGGAGACCCTATTTTCCATCTGTCTGGAGGTTTGGATCGTATGAAAACGGACAGGACAGTTTTCATCTGATCTCCCCATAGAGGAGCGCGGGATTCTGACAGGTCCATCTCCGCACAGTGAACGGAAACGCACCTGTCATCTGCCTGCTCAGTGGAGATCAGCGGATCGATCCCCCGCTGAGCAAAGTGGAGTCCGTCAGGCGAACCGTCCGCAAGAAAGAGCCCTGAGGCTTTGGATAAATTTGGAAAATTAAAGGATTATTTTTCTTTTTCCACAAGTATTATTTTTTTCAATGTCTATTTAGTAAACAGCTAAGAGGCTTTTATTATCTGAACTCTTCCTTCTCCTATCCTCAAGATGGGAAAGTCCTCTGGAAACAGATGGTGCTGGATGAGGCTGCTATTGAGATCCATTGCCATAAGGGCTGAAGAAGGTATGGGGCGGACTACTTGAAGGGTACAGGTTAGGCCAGGTTTCAGTGGGCCCCCCTGGGTAGGGACTCGTGCCCATAGCAACCTGGTAGGTTTAGCAAACCATCCTAAGGCAGGGCAGGAATGAGCTAAAGAATGCACATTTTCAACATGTTTAGCTGTACACATGGAGGACATGCAGTTCATATGATTACAGTTACATTACATAGTTACACTGGTTGCATTACAAAAACACATTTATAAAAACATAGCATTGTCTCTAAATACATAACTACATTAAGTGGTTTTGTCTGGAGGTTAGTATAAACAAGTACACACATGGTCATGTGGTCTGAATTGAAACTAGTTGCTCATGGAAGCCTACATTGAGCAATTCAAGTAGTGGATAAGACGTGACACCACGTGTCTCTGTCAGCATCCCTCATATCAACAAGGGAAAGGTCAGGGCGGCTTTTGCTTCCTTCCATCCACTGATGTCATGCTCCTCTCCGTGGTCACAATCACCATCTTTCATCTCGTTCATCAACAAGAACAAAGAGAACTCCAAACAAAGCTGTATTTGGGGATATTTTATTCTAAAATAATTTTCTGTGAAAAAATATTGCAATTTAGGGTAGCCATAGACCTCAAAAGGGACATGGGGAGAAGTCTTTTTTTTACCAGATTTGGGCATAAATTAGAAAAAAAGATAGTCTAGAACTCCTGTTCTATATTTTGTCTAAAAACAAGCAGTCTCTATCCAAGGCAGACAAAAAAGTGTGTTGACTTATTTAGTAGCTAAAAAGAATTTATTCCGTTATACTGTCAGACATAACTTTGGGCAAACAGTTAAATTCACAATTTAAATTCATATGTGTGAGCTGTCTTACATACCAAAAGGGTTTTTCAGTTCTGTTCAGTCAGTCTTGAAAACCAGACACCCCTTCTGGGCAAAATAGTCAGGTCTTTGAACTCACATTTCCCAGCTGCAATTAAAGTGTATTTAAACCATTAGATAAAAAATATATATATATTCTCTCCATGCCTCCAAGGAACTTCTAGTGTAGCCAACAAAATCCAAAATGATCAGTCCCAAGCATAACCACAGAACTACAGAACTACAAAAACGACATGTCAGCAGAAACTCTGTTGGTTTCTAACCCCCCCCCCCCCATCGGACCGGCCACTCTTTGATCATCACATGACCTCCCTATTGGAGGGAGGTTTGTCATATATGCCAGTGTATGCTATTCCTTTCCTCCTCCTTCACTTTTGCCAAGGAATGTACTGTGTGAGTGCACAAAACCATGGGTTCTGTAGTCCCTAAGGGAGGCAAAGTTTTGCTCTCAGACAGCTGATTGGACAATGAAGGAGCAGCAGCTTATTGATAAGATCATCCCTATACTCTCCATCTTCCTGTAAATGGGCTCTCTTTGGCAATGGAGAAGAATACGACTTGCAATGTTTCCCATCCCTGTTCCAGTTGGAATCCTTCCACACTTTCCACTGCAAAAGGCTGATACAAAGACAGATAGATGCCCTTGTGCCAGCTAAATTTAAAAATACATGTAGGATTTATAGTGAATACATATTCAGTTTAAACTGAGGTCTTTTACATCTGTCTTCTGTTCCATTTTAAGCTTCTTTTTACTTTGAAGTACTTTTTATACTTGACACATGGATGTCCACTCTTTCTAATGAACTTGGCAAAAAGCATAGGAAAATGTTGAATAAATACTTCAAAAGGTTTGTATCCAGCGACTCTGTTTTTCCATGTTCACAATCCATTAACCGCATTCTATTCAAAAAATAATACCCATTTTTTGTGTTTTTTGCTTTGAACTCAACAATACAATAGCACATGTGCTATATGGCATTGTATCTGGCTGTACAAGGTGTACATAGGCATTTTTAAAATGGAAATCCTCAGATAGGGTGCAAAACGGTTATTATCTCTGCTTTTTTTTTTTTTGTTGTTTTTTTTTTTTTTTGTTGCTGTGTACCTATCAGGTATATAGATTCCCTCTTGCTTCTTGGCCTGGTGAAAAGAAATTAGAAATTAGAAAGAAGAAAAAATTCCAACTCCAGGCAGCTGAGAAAGGACCCTTATGCCTTGATCCTCCGGGCTTAAATCCAGCTGCATAACCAGTCTATGTAAACCATTTCTCTTTGCTGTTCCACCAGGCGAACCCACTTTCACATCATCACATACAATACTGGACCAGCAGTCCTGCATAGTACATGAGGACAGTGTGGGAGGCCCTGCCCACATCCAGCCCAATAGAGAGAGGATAAAAGTGCCAGATGAGGAATAAGGAATACAGAAAGTATTGATGCTTGTTAGGTAAGTGCAGCTTGGTGTGGTAGGCAGTAAACACACAGAGTCCCTATTTGCAAAGAATTATGTATTTAAACAGCAGGTTAACGTCTTAAACAGGCCCAGCGGGTAGGCTCACCTATCCGGTGCCACTTACAACTGTGGAGTGGAGAGACAGTGACTCAGAAGACTCAGGGATGCCAACAGCATCCTCCACAAGGGACGAAGTGCGGCCTGGCCAGTCCGACTCAAAAGGGAAGCTTTCTGAGAAGTGGAGGAGGGGAAAAGATTACAGTGCACACATACTAAGATGACATTTAAATCCTGCAAGGCTATTTAAAACACCTGAACATATTCAGTGAATAAGCAAAAATTATGGGCATTTGGTTACACTATTTGGCCACATAGTGCTTAAGCCCACTACTGTGTCAAAGTAGGACCCCATTATCAGTGGGTCCTACACTATTCATAGAATGAAAGATCCTGCTTGTTAACCATGGGAGAAATACACTCCTCTATGTAGGAGAACTAAAGGACTCCTCCTATAACACAGGTGGACACTAATAAGAGGTAATGGCGAGGGGATGGGGTGCTCTAGCCCAAGGGATCTGATCGGGACCTTTGCAATAGACAAACAAAGATTTTTCCGACGGATGTTGGCTCATACTTGTCTTGCATACACACAGTCACACAAAGTTGTCGGAAAATCCGATCATTCTGAACGCGGTGACGTAAAACACGTACGTCGGGACTATAAACGGGGCAGTGGCCAATAGCTTTCATCTCTTTATTTATTCTGAGCATGCGTGGCACTTTGTCCGTCGGATTTGTGTACACACGATCGTAATTTCCGACAATGGATTTTGTTGTCGGAAAATTTTATAGCCTGCTCTCAAACTTTGTGTGTCGGAAAATCCGACTGTGTGTGCGGGGCATTAGAATGCATTACATTAGGTGGTGCAGCTATAAGACCGACAAACAGAGGAAAAGATTACAGCGCACACATACTAAAATGACATTTGAATTCTGCAAGCAGTGGCGTTGCTATGGGGGGCCGGGAGGGTGCGGCCCACAGAGGGGTGACACCGGGGCCGCCGCTACACAGTGCACTATATTTCTTGCAGCAGAGCAGGGCACCCAGCCGTGTGTGTGTGGGGGGGCTGCCTGTATCACTCTCCAGTCAGGCTAAGCTGTCACTTGGAGACCTCCAATATATATTGAGGCAGCCGGGGTTGGTGGGCAGAGCTGGGGGTGTGGCTGCCACCTCCATTCCTTCCACAGACTTATTCACTATGGCTGATCCCACAACTGAAAAAGGAAAAAGAGGTGAGGACACAGCAGCTCCACCCGGGTGTCATCATCTGCAGGCATGCTATAAGTTGCTGTGTAAGCTGTGAGTTCTAACCTGCCCTATACCACCCCAAACTGCCAATATACCACCCAAGCCTGCCTTATATCACCCCAAACTGCCCTATACTACCCCAAACCGCCAATATACCACCCCAAACTGCCCTATACCACCTTAACCTGCCCCATACCACCCCAAACTACCAATATACCACCTGTCAGATGAATAATCCTTCCAGCCGTGTCCGTATGCACTTGTGCGGCGGAACAGCGATCCGGGAACATGCGCGTTTGTGGTCCGATGGCACGGCGCACTGGTGCACACTCACGCTCAACGTGACCCTTGGGCTAGCCTATAAAGGTTGCTCTTGTGCTCAGACAGATTGCTGGTTTGTCTTCAGCTCCCTGTTGCATTTTGATCCTGTTTCCTGTACCTGATTGCCTGTTGTGACCCGGAGAGACCTTGACTACTCTGCTCTTCTCCTGGACCTGACCCTCGGCCTGCTTAAATGGATTCCGCCTTGTCTCCTGTGTTTGACCCTCTGCCTGTTACCCGGACCTGCCTTCTGTCTCCTTGCCTGACCCTTTGCTTGTGACCTGGACTTGCCTTGTGTCTCCCAGACACCATCTCCCAGCCAGTGATTGGGACGACTGATCCTTTGTGTTTGACCCTCAGCCTGGTTCTGGATTTTCTGTTTGATCTCCTTCAGCAAGGCATCTCATCTGCCAGTCTCTGCACAGCTGCTCAACCCGACAAGGACCACCACGCAGAACTACTCCTGCCTGCTGGGTAGCCTGTGCCTCTTTGTGCCATTCACCCCCTGTATCACCTCCAGGGGGCGAGCTGCACTTAGTCGCAAGGGTGAAACGATCTCGGCCTCTGTAAGTACTTCTCTGACACCACCCCAAACTTCCCTATACTACCCTAGCCTGCCCTACACCACCTCCAACTGCCAATATACCACGCCAAACTGCCCTATACCACCTTAACCTGCCCTATACCACCTCAACCTGCCCTATACCACCCCAAACTGCCCTATACTATCATTTACAATGGCCGGTTTGGGGTGAACCCTGTGACCATGCGCTGTCTGCAGGGCGCTGGGCAACCTAGACAGGAGAGGGGGGGTGACTCCATGTTTTACTGCACCAGGTGACACCAACCTGCAAGGTGACGCCACTGCCTGCAAGGCTATTTAAAACACCTGAACATATTCAGCAAATAAGCAAAAAATATGGGGATTTGGTCACACTATATGGCCACATATAGTGCTTAGTGCTTAAAGCGGAGTTCCACACAAAAGTGGAACTTCCGCTCATTGTACTTCTTTTACAATAGACAAACAAATATAGACTTGGGGGGCACACCCTAAGAATGCATAACATTAGATGGTGCAGCTATAAGACCGACAAAAAGAGGAAAAGATTACAGCACACATACTAAGATGACATTTAAATCCGGCAATATGTAGGAAGGCCAGTATGGTGGCCTGAATTTATGGGAGGAGCCCGGGGGGTACTTAAGCAGCCCGCTCACCTGTGGTGCTTGTCGGTTTCCTGTGCGCGATATACGTCACTAGGCCGACTATTCGATATACCAGCGTCCGCAAGTTCTTGCCTCGCAAGTTCCCGTATTTCGATATTCCGTACTCAAAACCTTCGAAGTCCGCGTTTTTCGTTCGTATTTTGTACCACGCGTCTGGCTTGGCTGTCGCAGGTAAGGTCCCGTCGGACTTTTCGTTTTCATATCATGTCACTAAACCGTGATTTCAAATTTTCGTTTCACTCGCATTTCACAAACTGCAATGTATATCGCTTGTACGTTCGATATGTTACCATTTCGACAGCACCGCGACACAGACGTCGCTTCATTTCTAGCATGTCGGTATTCAAAACGAAAAAAAAAAAAAAAAAAATATATATATGCGTCGGGAGACAGCCATAGCGAGTCGCAATTTGCAATTTATCAAGTCAGTTCGATACCAACCATTTCTCATTTCTGAAACATTTCTAAACTCATTTCTGACATTTCAAATTTAATCGGATCAAGTCAGTTCAATACCAATCATTTCTCATTTCTGAAACATTTCTAAACTCATTTCTGACATTTCAAATCATTTCAAACATTTCTCATTTCGGTCACCTACCGCGCTCCGATTCGAATCCAGTCGCACCAAAAGATGCACCGATTCGTTCCGGTGTGCCCCAGTTATTACGGCCTCATTTCTATACATGCTCCAGAGTTACGTTATTGTCTGACATTAGTACCTCTGTCATGCTTATCATTTCATTTCCACGTATCACGTCCCGACACGAATCCAGTCGCATGCAAAATGCACCGATTCGTCTCGGCGTGCCCCAGGATTGGCCTCATTTCTATACATGCTCCAGAGTTACGTTTTCAGTCATTCATACCTCTGTCATGGTTCATTTCATTTCCACCTATCACGTTCCGACATGAATCCAGTCGCATGGCAATGCACCGATTCGTCTCGGCGTGCCCCAGGATTGGCCTCATTTCTATACATGCTCCAGAGTTACGTTTTCAGTCATTCATACCTCTGTCATGGTTATCATTTCATTTCCACCTATCACGTTCCGACATGAATCCAGTCGCATGGCAATGCACCGATTCGTCTCGGCGTGCCCCAGGATTGGCCTCATTTCTATACATGCTCCAGAGTTACGTTTTCAGTCATTCATACCTCTGTCATGGTTATCATTTCATTTCCACCTATCACGTTCCGACATGAATCCAGTCGCATGGCAATGCACCGATTCGTCTCGGCGTGCCCCAGGACTGGCCTCATTTCTATACATGCTCCAGAGTTACGTTTATCAGTAATTCGTACCTTCTGTCATGGTTATCATTTCATTTCCACCTATCACGTTCCGACATGAATCCAGTCGCATGGCAATGCACCGATTCGTCTCGGCGTGCCCCAGGACTGGCCTCATTTCTATACATGCTCCAGGGTTACGTTTATCAGTAATTCGTACCTTCTGTCATGGTTATCATTTCATTTCCACGTATCACGTTCACACATGAATCCAGTCGCATGGAAATGCACCGATTCATTATGGCGTACCCCAGGGCTCGGCCTCATTTCTGATACATGCTTCAAAGTCCGGATCATAGCTAATCGCAGACATCGGGGGATGGATCCATGTCTCTGCCATGCAGCTTACTACCATTTCACTCCCACAACGCATCACCGTTTCGGAACCAGTCGCATCTGACATGCACCGATTCTTTACGGAATGCCTCGCTGGTTCCAAACAGCATTTCATACCTATACCAGAGCTCGGTTGGTTGCCAGTCGCAAACACGGCACAACCAATTCAAGCCTCGGTCTAATAATCATTTCTCTCATTTCATTTCATACGGTGCTCCGATTCGAATCCAGATGCATCAAACAGGCACCAGATCGTCCCGCGTGCACCAATGTTTTCACTTGCCTCATTTCAATACATGCTCCAGAGCCCGGTTCTCGGTCGAATCAATGACGACGACCAGGCCGGACCTCTGTCATGGAGTCCATTCATAATCAACGCAAACATTTCGAATCATTTCATTGTCATACAAATCGTTGCTTCAAAAAATCAGTTAGCAATCCCTTCACGAATTGTCACCTTTTCGTTTTTCTCAGGTCAGTCAAAGTTCAGTAGGTCCACCCTGCACCAGGTTGGACGATATCCCCCCAGGTAAAAAAAAAAAAAAAAAAGGGGGAATGGGAGAATAAGTCGGGTAAGTATGACTCAGCGGATCAAAGAAAAAACTTGAAATTCATCTCACCCCTAATAGGTTACAGTCAACCAGGAAATAAAAGCTCAAGAGAATCCTCACCAGAGCAACTATGTCTCAGACCGGCAGCGAAGACCTCACGGCCCCTCTGTCACCTTCTCCAGTCTCAGAAAGCGGCAGCGTGCAATCCCTTAGGGGATGGACTATCCCCAAACTGACGGCAGAGCTCAGACGCAGAGGTGTCCCCTTCCCCGCCACAGCAAGGAAAGGCGAGCTTTTCAAACTCCTCTTTCCCCCACCAGCAGCAGGACCCAGTACCCAACAGGCATCCCTTCAGTCGATATCATCGGCCATTTCACAGTTACACACGATGGTGTCATCTCTATCCACCTCAGTGGCAGACGTCCAAACCAGGGTTGCACTTCTGGAGGCCCGACCGGCCACGGCTGTCCCCGACCCTACGGCAACTCAAAGCTTGACACCTCTTCCTGCAGGTACCTCAGGCTCGAGCCATATTGTCTACCCCTCCCACCTGGTCCCAACCAGTATCAGGAAGGACATCTTGGACGGCAAGGACGTCAACCTGGCCTCTCTCCTCATTTCCGTGCATGATTTGGCAGAAAATAAAGCCTACTCCTGGGGTGACATATCAGTGGTCCTTAAAGCCAAAGACCCCAGATTGAACCGCAAGCTAACAGTCTCAGAGTTTACCCTGGCCTTTGGCATGTTCAGAGATGTCCTGTGCTCAGCCACCCCTAGCAGGCGGGAAGAGCTGGACTTGTATCTCCATACTGTGGTAGACTTGGGCCACAAGTACGGAGGTTTTGCCTTTTACGACTACCATCGTTCCTTTTCAGCCAAGGCCGCGGCCAGACTCATACAGTTCCAGATCACGACAGATTGGAGTCTCATGGATACAGAGCTCTTCTGCCGCCACTTTGCCGGCTTACGCTCACCTCTGTGTGCGATTTGCCAGTCTTCCACCCACACTGCCACCTGGTGCGCCAATACGGCAACCAGACGGCCTTTCGAGTTTCCCTCTACCTCAGGTTCAGTACAGGGTCAGCCGATCCCTGAACCAACGCCTCAGGTGGACAAACTCGGACGCCCAGTCCGAACCGTGGGAGGGGCAGCCATCTGTAATAACTTTAATCAGGGGTCCTGCAACTTCAGTCAGTGCCGTCTACTTCACCTCTGCACCTTATGTCATAGAGCACACCCTAGGATTTTGTGCGAAGTCAAGCAACACAAGAAGGCGTGACTAAGCCGGATCAACCTCTTATGGTTAGGATGGTATCTCACTTCACATCCCACCCCTTCCCTGGCCACCTTCCTTATCCAAGGCTTCACAGCAGGCTTTCACACCGGCCTCATTTCACTACCCCACACTACCCACGAATGTGCCAATCTTCGTTCGGCAGCCATTGACGAACAAGCCATAGATCAGCTCTTACAGGCAGAGGTGGATCGAGGTTACGTGATAGGCCCTTTCAGTTGCCCCCCTTTCAACACATGGAGAGTCAGCCCTATTGGGCTTGTCAAGGGCAAGTTTTCAAATAAATTGCGTTTGGTGTACGACTTGTCTGCGCCTCATTCTTCCCACATACCCAGCCTCAATTCCCTGATCCCCTCCGAGGAGTTTTCCCTAAAATATTCTTCCGTGGACATGGCAATACAAGCGATCATCAAAGCAGGCACAGGCGCCTGGCTCTCCAAAGCCGACATCTCGGATGCCTTCAAGCTCCTGCCCATCCACCCATCCCTTTGGTGCTGGCATGGCATCAAGTGGAAGGAAGCATATTATTTTGCTACAAAGCTCACCTTCGGTTCGAAGAGTAGCCCGTGGCTCTTCGACACGTTCGCCCAGTCCCTCGGTTGGATACTATTACACAAGGGTCAATGCCATGAAGTCATCCATTATCTAGATGACTTCCTACTGATAGAACCACCCAGCAAGCCCCCAGGAGATCTCGACAAACTTAGGGTAATTTTTGGAAACCTCAATGTTCCTATTGCCGAGCACAAAGTCGATGGCCCAGCAAATAGCATCACTTTTCTCGGGGTCAGCTTGGATACCTGCGCAATGCAAGCCAGTCTCCCCCTCGACAAACTAACACGCATTAGGGCAGTCCTTCACGAGTTTACACACACCAAGGACTGTACCAAAAAACAGTTGCAGTCCCTCCTGGGTATGCTCAACTTCGCTATGCGAATTATTCCACAAGGCCGCACATTTGTATCACGCCTACTCAGATTTCTGTCGGAAACTCAAGACCCTGATCAGATTCTGAATTTAGACTCCGCAGCCATAGCGGACCTATCCATGTGGGAGGAATTCTTGTCCGCCTGGAATGGCATATCTCTATACATACCTATAGTTTCGGTCCATTCACCCCAGGTGGTAACGGACGCCGCAGCCTCCACAGGTTTCGCGGCAATTTTTGGCCATCATTGGTTTTCAGGACCCTGGCCTCAACAGATACTATTGATACCCGGCTTTTCCCAAACATCTGCCCTCTTTGAGCTTTACCCCATAGTGGCAGCCGCACAACTCTGGGGCCACCACTGGACAGGACAAACTGTAGTCTTTAGCACCGACAACCAGGCCACGGCAGACATCATCAACAAAGGCAGGTCCAAGTCCCTAGCAGTCATGTCCTTCCTGCGCAGGTTGGTACAACTGTCTTTACAACATCAGTTCAATATACACTGTGCATTTATTCCCGGCAGATACAACTCAGCAGCTGACGCATTGTCACGTTTCAATTATTCCTCCTTTTTCAAACAGGTTCCCGATGCCGATCCAATGTCGGCCCCTATCCCTGTCTGGTCACAACTGACCCTGGACTAGATTAACATTTACACGGAGCTACACAACTCATAAATCATTCCCTCTCCTACAACACACTTAAAGCCTACCAGACAGCTTGGAAGGCCTTTAACAAATTCCTCACGTCCTGCCGTAAAGGACCAACAGATATCAAGCAGGTACTGGCCTTCACTGCACACTGCCACACGCAGTTGGCCTTATCCTACAATACCATCCGGCTATACCTAGCCGGCATTCAACATTTTATGGCGCTTGAAGACCCCACGAAATCTTCACTATTCTCATCTCACGCTATACGAGCCGTTTTAAGGGGAATCCAGAAACAACAACCAGTCATCAGCACTAAGCGCTTGCCCATTACGGGACCCATCTTTAGGGACATGTCAACTATTCTGGCTACCTCGCCATTCGGTCTGCTCCGCAGCACGGTCTTACAAGCAGCGATATATCTAGCGTACTATGGGTTCATGCGCCCTGGCGAATTCACCTCTAACAAACCCACAGACCGAGTACTATGCAGACGACACTTACTTAGATACCAAGACCACTTCATCCTGCACCTCGAGGTCTCTAAAACCCAGCAAACGGGCTCAGGAGCGAACATTCACCTCTTCAAAACCGACAACAGCTGGTGTCCAGTCGCCGTACTCAACCGGCTCCTGTCACTCCTGCCTGAACAACCAGACAGCAGTCCCCTTCTACCGTTCCCAGTTAAACCCTTAAACGCCTCTCAGTTTGTGGAACACATAAGAATACTTCTCCGCAATCTTCATCTTAACCCTAGTCAGTATTCCGGACACTCGTTTCGCATCGGAGCAGCCTCCGCGGCATCCCGCCACGGGGTTCCGGACCACATCATCAAAAAACTGGGCAGGTGGAAGTCAGCCTGCTTCGCCCGGTATATCCCCAACCCACAAACAGAGATGGCACAGGCATTCTCCAAATTGGCTCAATAAATAATTGAAAATCAATAAAATCATAACCCTACCTGAATGTTTTTGCCCCCTTATTTTGGCATACCGGCCATTAGACCAAGGCACACTTTCAGGTCCATTTCATAAGCTAAGTCCACACTTTCAGGTCCATTTCCGATGCTAAGTCCTATCTTTACTATAAGTGGTATCCATGTACATACCGGACATAGGGCTCCAACCATAAGTAGGAAGGCCAGTATGGTGGCCTGAATTTATGGGAGGAGCCCGGGGGGTACTTAAGCAGCCCGCTCACCTGTGGTGCTTGTCGGTTTCCTGTGCGCGATACCCACCCTCCCATCCCCATTTCACAGCATTTCTCAAACTATTCATTTCATTCATTTCTCTTACAGAATAATCATTTCTTAAACCAGGGTATGCCCCCTTATTTTGGCATACCGGCCATTAGACCAAGGCACACTTTCAGGTCCATTTCATAAGCTAAGTCCACACTTTCAGGTCCATTTCCGATGCTAAGTCCTATCTTTACTATAAGTGGTATCCATGTACATACCGGACATAGGGCTCCAACCATAAGTGTGTGCTGTAATCTTTTCCTCTGTTTGTCGTTCTTATAGCTGCACCATCTAATGTTATGCATTATTAGGGTGTGCCCCCCAAGTCTATCTTTATTTGTCTTCTTGAGAAGTCCCTGCTCTCTCCTTACTCCACCGAAACCGCTCCCTATCGCTGGCACTGTCCCTGGCAGAAGGGGAACCTGTCCCTACCCTGTCCACTCGCATAAAGCCTGCCAAACCCAGGGGTCAGAGTCTTAAATAGACTCTGCTTAACTCAAGATGGCTGCTAGGATCACATGGGGCATGTGCATCCAACCAGATCACTGCCCCAGGTGACTGATGAAATCATAGAGAAACCCAGCTTCTCTCAATTATCTCTCCCATCTGCATTGCCACTGCGGTCAAGTGCCACCTGCAGTGAAGAATACAGACTGCACCTGCCTATATGCTTATTGTGTTCTCCCTAGACAATACAAGCATGTAACCCTTGCAGTGCAGGAAAGCCTCACTACATTTTTATGTTTTTCTGGAGTTCAGCTTTAAATATCCTCAAAATAAGAGGAAATCCCACCTCCTGTGCTGGTGACCACAAAGCGTTTTCCACTGACTTTTTTTGCTGGTCACCACACACAAAGTGAAAGCAAATTTTCCCAACAGGGACACATAGCAAAAAAAAAAAATACAGTTTCTACAATTTCACCCTGACAGAGGCACCTGATTGAATTCCCATGCACAGATAGGTAGTAAGACAAGCCATGTTAGCCTCCCATTTTCAGGTTAAATTTATATTGATTGCTTTCCTGGAGTTTTTGGTGGGTGTGGCTTAGTCTAAGCATGGGTTGGACTTACTCCTACAGATTCCCAACAGTTTTATGCGATTTGTTGCACAAATATCAAAAATACTTATCATATCCGCCATTGATGTAGGGCACTATTAAGTCCCTGCTGTTGTTGAATACGCGAGCCTACAAAATATGTGATTTGTTCCATAGAAAGATAAAATACAGCTACAATATTCCAAAGGGCATCAGTGGAGTGCTAGAAACATATACTGAAATCACACTACAGGAGGCATCATCTCAAAAGTGTACATCAAATACCATAACAAAATTAAGGGGACTTTAAGTTATGCCTCTGATAGGAAAAGTGTTATTCACTATCGGAGGCATAACTAAAAGTCCCTTTTAGTTTTGTTATGGTAGTTGATAAAATACAGCTACTTATTATGGTAATGTTGTGTTTTCCATTATTAACCACTTAATCGGTCGTACGATTTTGTACCCAAACTGTCCTTGTCCTTTTTTTCCCACAGATAGAGCTTTCTTTTGGTGGTATTTGATCACCTCTGCGGTTTTTATTTTTTGCCCTATAAACAAAAAAAGAGCGACAATTTTGAAAAAAAAAGCAATATTTTTTACTTTTTGCTATAATAAATAGACCCAAAAAATATATAAAAAAACAAATTTCTTCCTCAGTTTAGGCCGATATGTATTCTTCTACATATTTTTGGTAAAAAAAAAATCGCAATAAGTGTATATTGATTTGCGCAAATGTTATTGCATCTACAAAATAGCGGATAGATTTGTGCCATTTTTATTATTAATTTTTTTTTTAGTAATGGCGGCGATCTGCGATTTTTATTGTGACTGCGACATTGCGGCGGACAAATCGGACACTTCTGACACTATTTTGGGACCACTGGCATTTATACAGCGATCAGTGCTATAAAAATGCACTGATTACTGTGTAAATGTCACTGGGGGTTAAACACTAGGGGGCGATCAAGAGTTAAGTGTGTTCCCTGGATGTGTTCTAACTGTAGGGGGAATGGGATCACTAGAACATGACAGAGACCTCTCCGTGCCATGATCACGGGCCACCGGCAGACATCGAGTACGCGGGACTCGCAGGCACGCTCCCGCGGTGGGCCCGTGTGCCCGCTAGCTGCCAATGACGCAGTGACATACGGGTACGTCGTTTTGCGCACCCGTGCCACTTTGCCGACGTATATCGGCATGAGCCAGTTGGCAAGTGATTAATATATGGCACTATGTGTCCAAAATACATCAAGTTTCATTGTGATGCCAAATGACTGGAGAAAGGTTAGGTACTACTTCCTAAGGCCCCTTTCACACTTATACGACTTCAAACTCGCACGATTTTACCGCGATTTCGCAGCCGCGATTTTGCCGCGATTTGCCGCGATTTTACCGCGATTTGGGAGCAGTACTACTTTGCCACGTTTTTGGCATTAACAATTGAAAACACAGTAGTTGGTAGAACTCCACGCCAAGTTTTAAATAAAAAAACTGGCGTGGGTTCCCCACAGGGGCATACCAGGCCCTTAGGTCTGGTATGGATTGTAAGGGGGAACCCCCTACGCCGAAAAATCGGCGTGGGGGTCCCCCCAAAATCCATACCAGACCCTTATCCGAGCACGCAGCCCGGCCGGTCAGGAATGGGGGTGGGGACGAGCTGGCGGCCCCCCCCTCCTGGACCATACCAGGCCGCATGCCCTCAACATGGGGGGTGGGTGCTTTGGGGCCACGCCGGTTTTTTCATTTAAAACTTGGTGCGGCGTTCCCCCTCTGGATTCATACCAGACAGCTGTCAGCACTGCCTGTCGCTCATCGGGAAAGGAAAGAAAAGTTTTCCTTTCCCGAATAGCGAGGCCAGGCTTGTGCTTACAAAGTCGTACTGAAGTCGTGTCTATATTATTCAGGCACGACTTCCATGCTACTTCAGGGTTTAACATTGAGGTCTATGGAGTACAACTCGCATAGAAGTTGGACCAAAGTAGTGCAGGGACTACTTTCAAGTCGGCACGACTTAAAGTCGTGCCAATATGAATAGTAGTCATTGAAAATCATGGAGAATGACTTGTCATACGATTTTGCAGTACAAAATCGTGGGACAAGTCGTATAAGTGCGAAAGGGGCCTTAGGCAAACCTTAAATTGTATATAAACGTAGTCACTACAATCTCATATGAGCGTTAACATACAGGGCAAAGCAACAACTTTAATGCCATCTGACAAGGGCAGCACGTGCTTACTATCCTTTTTCTTCCCAGCTACATTATATTACCAAAAGTATTGGGACGCCTGCCTTTACACGCATATGACCTTTAATGACATCCTATCTCAGTCTTATGCCCCGTACACACGGTCGGATTTTCTGACGGAAAATGTGCGATAGGACCTTGTTGTCGGAAATTCCGACTGTGTGTAGGCTCCATCACACATTTTCCATCTGATTTTCCGACACACAAAGTTTGAGAGCAGGATATAAATTTTTCCAACAACAAAATCTGTTGTCGGAAATTCCGATCATGTGTACACAAATCCGACGGACAAAGTGCCACGCATGCTCAGAATAAATAAAGAGATGAAAGCTATTGGCTACTGCCCCGTTTATAGTCCCGACGTACGTGTTTTACGTCACCGCGTTTAGAACGATCGGATTTTCCGACAACTTTGTGTGACCGTGTGTATGCAAGACAAGTTTGAGCCAACATCCGTCGGAAAAAATCCTAGGATTTTGTTGTCGGAATGTCCGAACAAAGTCCGACAGTGTGTACGGGGCATTAGTCTATAGGGTTTAATATTGAGATGGCCCATCCTTTGCAGCTATAAGAGCTTCAACTCTTCTGGGAAGGCTGTCCACAAGGTTTAGGAGTATGTCTATGGGAATGTTAGAACATTCTTCCAGAAATGCATTTGTGAGGTCAGGCACTGATGTGGACGAGAAGGCCTGGCTCACAGTCTCCGCTCTAGTTCATCCCAAAAGTTTTCTATCGGGTTGAGGTCAGGACTCCTCCACTCCAGACTCGCTCATCCATGTCTTTATGGACCTTGCTTTGTGTACTGGTCCAAATCATTTGGTGGAGGGGGGATTAGTGTGGGGTTGTTTTTCAGGGGTTGGGCTTGGCCCCTTAGTTCTAGTAAAGGGAAATCTTAAGATGTCAGCATACCAAGACATTTTGGACAATTTTTAATGCTCCCAACTTTGGGGGGACAGTTTAAGGATGGCCCCTTCCTGTTCCAACATGACTGCCCACCAGTGCACAAAGCAAGGTGCAGCCACACCACGCTGCACCCCACCTACATGTGTACAACCGTCAGTACAAAAGAATTACTCTAAGTGGCCACGCTCTGCTAAATGCTGATTGCTTGTGCATAAACCATTATCCAGGCACGCACATACTTTCACATTCCAAAAGAAGCAATCGGCATTTACCCCAGCATGGCTAGCTGTCCTGAGAATCAGATATAATCTATATAGCATGTGCTCCAGACTGTTGTTAAATAGGTATACAGTAGTTTAATTATTATTAGTATTATTATTGAATGCAGTAACTAAAAAGTGGAAATAATTTTGCTGATTTCCCCAGCTATTAATTAAAGAGAAAAACATATTCCCTAAAGCAGCATAGCTAACAACAAACTGTTTAGAGTTTCCAGGGTAAGTTGGGTGCAGAATATCCCTTAATATATAAAGGTGTTAATTAGGCAAATAAAAATATACTGGATGAAGTAAGATGTCTATTCCCATGAGACCTCCTAGGACATGTTTTTCTATTACATTGGTAGTTGTAGCAGTTGTAGGGCAGTGCCATGCTGGGTAAAGTCAAGGTGTTGAGAATCACAATGAAAGTTCTGACACCCGACTGGCTGGAAAAGAGTGTGTTCAGATTTCAGTGTGTGCATTGTATGTAATCCCGCTCAGGGTAACAGAATGCCTGATAAGAACTTATCAATCACTATATTAACTATACTGTATCATATCTTGTGTTTGGCTCAAGAGGATTTACAAGGGTAGAAAATGATCCATAATAATCAAAAATGCAATAGAAATTTAATAGAAAATGCCAGGTCTATTTAAAAAATCATGTGCAATTTTTCACTGCATTATGGGAGATGTGTGAAGCTGCATATATGTCAATAGCCCTGAATTGGACAGCGAGCGTCGTCTAGTGGGGGAGTGGAGGATCGGGTAAGTAAAAGCGCTTTTACTTTCCCCTAGAACTTAAACAAGCAGTGCATGTGCAGCCCCACCAGTGCTGCCAACCTACCAGATTGAAATTTACTGACACAACACCCAAAATTTACTGGCACAGCCAATTTTTACTGGCTTTTCCAAAAGTGACATAATTACGGTTTTAACCACTTCCCGACCGCCGCACGACTATGTACGTCCTAATTTTGAACGGGGATATCGTTGTTATGGCAGCAGCTAGCTGCCATAACCCCGGTATCCCCGTTTTCGTGCGGCGGCCGGCTTTCAGATAAAAGTGGTCCCTGCGGCGGATTCGCCGCGAGATCACTTTTATCGGTGGCGGGAGAGGGGCCCCCCCCTCCCGCCGCGATCCGTTGCCCTCCGCCGCTTACCGGAGCCGTCGGTAGCGGCGGAGGCGATCGCGTCCTGTTCTCTGGTGTGTCTGGAGACGAGTGAGGCCAAGATGGCGCTCACTCGTCTCCATGACACTGCTGGGCGGAAGCGACGTCAAAACGTCACTTCCGTCCACGCCTCTTAAAGGCATATTTTTTCAAATGTCATTTTTCTAAATGACTTTTTTATTTTTTATTTTTTTTTATTGCATTTTAGTGTAAATATGAGATCTGAGGTCTTTTTGACCCCAGATCTCATATTTAAGAGGTCCTGCCATGCTTTTTTCTATTACAAGGGATGTTTACATTCCTTGTAATAGGAATAAAAGTGACCCATTTTTTTTTTTTTTTAAACAGTGAAAAAATTAATAAAATATTATAAAATAAATAATAAAAATAAAAAAAAAAAATTTTAAAACCCCCCTGTCCCGACGAGCTCGCGCGCAGAAGCGAACGCATATGCGAGTAGCGCCCACATATGAAAACGGTGGTCAAACCACACATGTGAGGTATCACAGCGACCGGTAGAGCGAGAGCAATAATTCTAGCCCTAGACCTCCTCTGTAGCACAAAATATGCAACCTGTAGAATTTTTTAAACGTCGCCTATGGAGATTTTTGAGGGTAAAAGTTTGAAGCCATTCCACGAGCGGGCGCAATTTTCAAGCATGACATGTTGGGTATCAATTTACTTGGCGTAACATTATATTTCACAATATAAAAAAAAATTGGGATAACTTTACTGTTGTTTTATTTTTTTATTCAAAAAAGTGAATTTTTTCCAAAAAAAGTGCGCTTATAAGACCGCTGCGCAAATACGGTGCAAAAAAAAGTATTGCAATGACATTGTATTCTCTAGGGTGTTAGAAGAAAAACCATATATAATGTTTGGGGGTTCTAAGTAATTTTCTAGCAGAAAAACCTGTTTTAAACATGTAAACACCTAAAATCCAAAACGAGGCTGGTCCTTAAGTGGTTAAGTGCAAATTTCAGTATTTAGGCTACAAACAAATAAAATATGCAATTAGCATGGTGGGGCAACACGACAGCCGTCCTACTTTGGATCCGACTTTGCCCTGCGACATGTGTCCGACTTTCAATGAACGGGGATCCGTCTTGGATCCCCGCCACTGTGTTTGGTATGAATCTTTAGGAGGAACTCTGCGCCAAATTTTAAATAAAAAACCGGCATGGGTTCCCCCTCCAGGAGCATACTGGGCCCTTGGGTCTGGTATGGACCTTGAGGGGAACCCCCTACGCCGAAAAAACGGCGTGGGGGGTCCCCCCCAATCCATACCAGACCCTTATCCGAGCACGCAGCCCGGCCGGACAGGAATGGGGGTGGGGACGAGCGAGCGCCCCCCCCCCCTCCTGAACCGTACCAGGCCGCATGCCCTCAACATGGGGGGTTGGTGCCTTGGGGGAGGGGGCGCTCTGCGGCCCCCCCCACAGCACCTTGTCCCCATGTTGATGAGGACAAGGGCCTCTTCCCGACAACCCTGGCCGTTGGTTGTCGGGGTCTGCGGGCGGAGGGCTTATCGGAATCCGGGAGCCCCCTTTAATAAGGGGGCCCCCAGATCCCGGCCCCCCACCCTATGTGAATGAGTATGGGGTACATCGTACCCCTACCCATTCACCTAGGGAAAAAGTGTCAATTTAAAAAAAAACACTACTGAGATTTTTAAAGTATTTTATTAGACAGCTCCGGGGGTCTTCTTCCGACTTCGGTGGTCTCTCCGGTTCTTCTCCACGCTCTCCGGATCTTCCTCCGGGCTCCTCCGCTCTCTTCTGCCGCTCTTTTGCTAAAGCAGAGGAGCCCGGTCTTCCGTCTTCTGCCCTCTTCTCTTCTTCTGATGTTGACACGACACTCTCTCCGGCTAGAATGCTCTCTGTGCGCTCTGCTCTGACTTATATAGGCGGTGACCCCGCCCCCTTATGCCGTCACAGTCCCTGGGCATGCTGGGACTATGACTGCATAAGGGGGCGTGGTCATTGGGTGATGACCACGCCCCCAAAACGTCACAGTCCCAGCATGCCCAGGGACTGTGACGGCATAAGGGGGCGTGGTCACCACCTATATAAGTCAGAGCGGAGCGCTCAGAGTGCATTCCAGCCCCAGAGAGCGTCGTGTCAACATCAGGAGAAGAGGGCAGAAGGCAGAAGATTGAAGACCGGGCTCCTTCGCTATAGCAAAAGAGCGGCAAAAGAGCAGAAAATAGCGGAGGAGCCCGGCAGAAGATCCGGAGAGCGCGGAGAAGAACCGGAGAGACCCCCGAAGTCGAAAGAAGACCCCCGGAGCTGTCTAATGAATTACTTTAAAAATCTGTGTAGTGTTTTTTTTTAAATTGACACTTTCCCTAGGTGAATGGGTAGGGGTTCGATGTACCCCATACTCATTCACATAGGGTGGGGGGCCGGGATCTGGGGGCCCTCTTATTAAAGGGGGCTCCTGGATTCCGATAAGCCCACAGACCCCGACAACCAACGGCCAGGGTTGTCGGGAAGAGGCCCTTGTCCTCATCAACATGGGGACAAGGTGCTTTGGGGTGGGGGGGGCGCAGCGCGCCCCCCTCCCCCAAGGCACCAACCCCCCCATGTTGAGGTCATGCGGCCTGGTACGGTTCAGGATGGGGGGGGCGCTTGCTCGTCCCCCACCCCCATTCCTGTCCGGCCGGGCTGCGTGCTCGGATAAGGGTCTGGTATGGATTGGGGGACCCCCCACGCCGTTTTTTCGGCGTAGGGGGTTCCCCTCAAGGTCCATACCAGACCCAAGGGCCTGGTATGCTCTTGGAGGGGGAACCCATGCCGGATTTTTATTTAAAATTTGGCGCGGAGTTCCCCCTCAAGATCATCTGAGCACAAGTCGCATGCCGAAGTCGGATCATGCGAGACGGCGATCCGACTTTGATCCGACTTCAATGATAGTCAATAGGCTGAAGTCGGATAATAGCGCCTGCAAACCGCCCCGAAAGTGCCGCTGCTGTCATTCCAGTGTGCAAGCCCCGAGGGCTTGCACACTGGAGCGATGCGCTGGCAGGACGGTAAAAAAAGTCCTGCCAGCAGCATCTTCGGAGCGGTGAAGGAGCGGTGTGTATACCGCTCCTTTACCGCTCCTGCCCATTGAAATCAATGGGACGGCGCGGCTATACCGCCGGCAATGCGCCTCTACAGAGGCGCTTTGCGGTGGTATTTAACCCTTTCTCGGCCGCCAGCGGGGGGGTAAAACCGCCCCGCTAGTGGCCGCATACCGACGGTAAAATGCCGCTAATAATAGCGGCGTTTTACCGCCGACGCCGCCCCCCGCCCCTGTGTGCAAGGGCTCTAAGACGCTCCCATTCACTTATGTGAATCTCTTTCTGGGGCGACTTGAGGGTGTACAAGTCGGATCCCAAGTCGTCCCAGTGTGAACCGACCCTTAAGGTCAATATTAAGGCAAAAAACATATTTCATATTTTATTTTTGATATAATAAGTAGCTCAGGGACAGGATTCAGGAGGACAAGAAATTAGAATGGGCGCACACACATATGAAACTGACTCTCACAGTGACAATGACAGTGGTGTGCAGCAGCACAGATGATGATGATATCTGAGAACGACGGTCTCCCCCGCTGTTTGTATAGTTTTAAATTGTGCCTGTGAAATTGTATCTCCCATCGAGAGATACCTCCTATGATGTGTGCATGCGCCCTGGTTACGTCAGCCCAGCTGATCGGCAAATCAGCTGTTGTGCTGTTCCATACTGCGCATGCGCAGTACATACCAGGCACTATTCGATAGGGGGCACTTCTCAACAGAACACTGGCAGCATTCATGGAGCCCTAGACCATGACACTCCCACCACCATGCTTGACTGTAGGCAAGACACACTTATCTTTGTACTTCTCACCTGGTTGCTTCCACACACGCTTGACACCATCTGAACCAAATAAGTTTATCTTGGTCTCATCAGACCACAGGACATGGTTCCAGTAATCCATGTCCTTAGTCTGCTTGTCTTCAGCAAACTGTTTGCTGGTTTTCTCGTGCATCATCTTTAGAAGAGGCTTCCTTCTGAGATAACAGCCATGCAGAACAATATGATGCAGTGTGCGGCGTATGGTCTGAGCACTGACAGGCTGACCCCCCACCCCTTCAACCTCTGCAGCAATGCTGGCAGCACTCATATGTCTATTTCCCAAAGACAACCTCTGGGTATGATGCTGAGCATGTGCACTCAACATCTTTGATCGACCATGGCGAGGCCTGTTCTGAGTAGAACCTGTCCTGTTAAACTGCTCTATGGTCTTGGCCACCATGCTGCAGCTCAGTTTCAGGTTCTTGGCAATCTTCTTCTAGCCTAGGCCATCTTTATGTAGAGCAACATTGTTTTTTTTCAGATCCTCAGAGAGTTCTTTGCCATGAGGTGCCATGTTGAATTTCCAGTGACCAGTATGAGAGAGTGAGAGCGATAACACCAAATTTAACACACCTGCTCCCCATTCACACCTGAAACCTTGTAAGAACTAACGAGTCACATGACATCGGGGAGGGAAAATGGCTAATTGGGCCCAATTTAGACATTTTCACTTAGGGGTGTACTCACTTTTGTTGCCAGCGGTTTAGACATTAATGGCTGTGTGTTGAGTTATTTTGAGGGGACAGCAAATTTACACTGTTATACAAGCTGTACACTCACTACTTTACATTGGAGCAAAGTGTAATTTCTTCAGTGTTGTCACATGAAAAGATATAATAAAATATTTACAAAAATGTGAGGGGTGTTCTCACTTTTGTGAGATGCTATATACACACACACACACATATATATATATATTATATATATATATATATATATATATATATATATATAGCTATATGTTACTGTATGCTAGGTAATGTGTATGTGTACCACTTCCAGGTATTATTTATTTTCTCACAGAGATCACAGTACTCCACCTGACAATACATTCATCTACATGGCTCTTCAGAAGACATCTTTGTTCAGACATCAGAGTCAGCATCTACTTCCTGGACTGGGAAGCTGGCTTGGAAATTACATCGTTTTGTAAATCCTAATGCCTGTGCAGTTCTTGTTTTGTGTTCACAAATGTCCTTCGCAGATCAGCCTCTGCTATAGCCTCTCCCCATGTGACTTGTTAAGGTCCGTACACACGATCAGAAAATCGTACGAAAAAATACCACTTTTGAAGTGATCATACAATAATCTGATAGTACAGTTAGTACAGTTAGTTCTGAAAGCCGATCGCAACAGTTCATCCGATGTTATCCGAAGGGACGAACACTAAAAAAAATTTCGTACGATACCAGATCGTAGGATTTTTGTTTAATTAGTACAATTTTTGTCCAAAAATGCAATACAAATACGAGAATTTTCGTAACTTTAGTAACCTCTTCATTTTCGATATAAGATTAGCATGGGGAAAAAAAATGGTCGATCATTTGTTCGATAATCTCATTGTGTATAACAGGCATTACAATGCTGTAGACAGATCACTGGGGAAGAGGTGACTGAGGAATTGCTTTCTCCAGCCTGCAGCAGACTGATGACAATCAGTAAAGCATGTCACACCTGTAGGCTCGATACTGAGCCGTGGTGCCTGCGTCCATAGACACAGACAGCGTGGCTCCCCCCACTCCTTCCTCACAGAATTTGCTCCTGTTGCTGTCTGCCAGCCCCTGTGTGAAGAGGGAGAGAGGAGAGAAGACTGCAGCCCAGCACAAGGATGGATTGAGTGAGTATAAGGGGAGTGAGGAGGTGATACTACTATCTAAACATTTTTTTCCCTTAATGCAGGAAATGCATTAAGGAAAAAAATGTTTAGGCTTTAGAACCACTATAATAAGTCGATTACAACTGCATATCTGCCCACATTTCTCCTTTTTATTGTGGAGTAGGCTGACACTGGACAAATAATAATTCAACTACAGGACAAATAATAATGACCTGGCTCATTGATTTCACTGTAGTTTCTTCTGTTCTGTACTCCTGCCAAGTGGTTAATCCAACTCTTAAGAGATAATCATTTCCCTGCTGGTTATTACATTCCAGCTGCCACAGGTACCTGACCTGCATAAGGACACATTCCATTCCACCGCATTCCACAAGCAAAGATTTCCAGAAACCCGAAATCTTTTTTTTGTACTGAACTGGCTAGAAAAAAACTGCTTCATATACAGAGTACGGAGAGCTAGAGGTGTCAGAACGTACCCGAAAGAACCTTGAAAATCCTGCAGTTGTGGGCAAATACTGGACTGTTTTGAATAGCAAAACTCAGACACTTTGGGAAGTGTCAAGGCTTGCTGCTACCTTGCACCCCCCACACAAACCAATTAGCCCATTACTATGATGGGCTGCTTTACTGCCCAATAGGAGTGCACAAGAGGTGGTCCAACCAAGCTTCTGCATCATCATGGAAGTGTCAGAGCTTGTCCCTCAGAATGACCTGGGGTTTGACCTTAAAGTGGTTATAAACCTCAGACATGAAATATGAACAAAGCATATGCTTCTATAGTGTGGGCTTGTCTCAATCCAGAGCACTAAGTGTCATTTCTGTTTGCTGTTTCATTCCTCTGCTATCAGCATGAATCACTTCTGCCAAAAGAAAAATGGTGACAGGGGAGGGATCTCCAGCTGATTGACAGCCTCCGCTCCGTTCCTGTGTGAAGGGGTGTGTGTCCCTTCTCTCCAATTGTTTCTTAGAGCTCTGTAACTGAGTGTAATTTCATTTCTCCACCTCCTGTTTTCTGAAAGCTCAGACAGGAGAGAAGACTGTAAATAAACAGGTAAGACTTATATAGGAGGATTTTTTACATCTCTGTTTATCACCTGGGATCAGTCACTTCACTGGGTATATGTAATGCCGTGTACACACGGGCGGACTTTTCGACCAGACTGGTCCGACGGAACGAATCCAATTTGACCATGTGTGGGCTCCATCAGACCTACAGCGGACTTTTTCTGTCGAAAATCTGACAGACTTTAGATTTGGACCATGCTTCAAATCTTTCTGACGGACTTGAGTTCAGTCGAAAAATCTGCTCGCCTGTAAGCTAGTCCGATGGACAAAAACCTAGGGCAGCTATTGGCTACTGGCTATCAACTTCCTTATTTTAGTCCAGTCGTACGTCATCACGTACGAATCCGTCGGACTTTGGTGTGATCGTGTGTAGGCAAGTCCGTTCGTTAGAAAGTCCATCGTAACTCAGTCGAAAGTCCGTCGGAAAGACCGTCTGGACCTTTGTTGCTGAAAAGTCCGCCCGTGTGTACACGGCATAAGGGTTTACAACATGCTTTCTGAGGCTGCTGTAGGTATGTGCTTGTACCTCAAGGTGTCCATAGGTTACAGTATTTTTTTTCCTGACAATCTCTTTAAGAGACTACTGAAGACCCGTCCCCTGAAGCTGCTTCCCTTTGCCGTTCTGTGGGTTGCAGGCATTCCATCGATATCATGTACAATGCAAGACCAGTAGTCCTGCAGTAATCCTGCATTATACCATTAGGAAGTTGAGGGTCGGTCCACATCCCGGAGCATCAGAGCGAGCAGAAGAGCTGGAGTACAACAAAAATAGCTGCTTATTCCTCTGCCCATAGACAAATAGGCATTTAAAGGCTAAGGTCAACTTTGTTTAAAAATGCATTTTTTTTCCCTCGGGACCCTGCGGAGCAACGCACCTGCATTCTGTGGATCGCAAGGTGCAATGTCAGGCTCCTGCAGGCACTTCTTACAGATTTCCGCCCATACCAATGTATGGGCTGTCAGTATCAGAGTGGCAGGAAATGGCAGTGGACAAGGAGGACACTAATCATTGGTCCATTGAGAACTACATCTGCGGTGGAAGATGGGACTTATTAATTTACAAGTCGCTGTGAATGAATGACGTGGGTTTATAGAAACGTGTTACATGTTTTCGCCCAAAATATGGGTGTAACATGCAACATTGCATGTTACACCCATTGCTAAATGTGAACTTACCTTTTACCCTGCGGGACAGGAGGGCCTACCTGCAAAGGTAATTTTTTTCACCCAACCCAGAGTTTTCTGATTAGTGTTTATTAGTACCTTATTCACTGAGCAACAAAAGTAGGCTTGGTATCAAGATAATATAAACAGACATTTTTGAAAAACTGCCATCCCAAAAAGGTTGTAACTGGAACCACAGCAGACCAGCGCTGTCTGACTACATGCTGCTTTGAACAGGCAGTAATAATATCTGGCAAACAATTAGGATAAAATGAATGTGTATATAGTTTTGAACAATTAGTAGTCTGTATCATTAAAGGAATTGCCATTGAGAGGGAGATTAAAGCGTATCCAAACCCAAGAACAAAAATGTAGTATACGTCAGCTTACTAGTCCCTAAAAGAGAAGTTCTGGCTTTTTTTTTTTTAAGAATTATACATACCTAGGTGGATGCAGCATTGGTCCCCGCCGGCTCTCAGGCTGAGAACCGAGCGATCAAACACAACTGATTGCTCAGTTCTCAGACTTGGTGACTATTAGTCACCGCTGTCTGCTCTGCCCCCTCTCCACAAGCTCATTGGAGAGCTGGGCTGTGCAGGGGGTGGGAGCGGCTGAGCCAGGTGCCAGTCCAGGGTTGTGGGCAGATCCCGACCATATGGGGCTCTGTGACAGCTGACGACGGGCTGTCTGCTGTAAATGGGTCACAGGAGTCTAGAACAAACTGCACTCCTGTGATCCATAGGAGAGGTACAGCCAAACAAGCTTTGGCTGTACTTCTTCTTTAACCACTTCCGGACTGCCGCACGCTGATATACGTCCTAACTTTGAAGAGGAGTATCTTTGTTATGTCAGCAGCTAGCTACCATAACCCTAGTATCCTCTACTTCGGCGGGCGGTCCAGTTTCCAATAATAGTGGTCTCTGCGGTTGAGATCACTTTTATCAGCGGCGGGAGAGGGGCCCTCTGCCGCTTACCAGAGCCGTCGGCAGCAGCGGAGGCGATCAGATCCTTCTTCCAGCTAGGCATGGAGACGAGTGAGGGGAAGATGGCCCCCACCCATCTCCATACCATTGCAGGTGGAAGCGACGTCAAAACGTTACTTCCGCCCATAGCTCCTAAAGGGCCATTTTTTAAACTTTTTTTTTTCAAATGACAAAATTTTATTTTTATTTTTTTTTATTGCATTTTAGTGTAAATATGAGATCTGAGGTCTTTTTGACCCCAGATCTCATATTTAAGAGGTCCTGTCATGCTTTTTTTCTATTACAAAGGATTTTTACATTCCTTGTAATAGGAATAAAAGTGACACAATTTTTATTTTTTGTTTAAAGAGCAGTGTAAAAATAAAAGGTAAAATAAATAAGAAAAAAAAAATGTAAACACGCACCGTCCCACCGAGCTCGCGTGCAGAAGCGAATGCATACGTGAGTAGCGCCTGCATATGAAAACGGTGTTCAAAACTACACATGTGAGGTATCACCACGATCGGTAGAGCGAGAGCAATAATTCTAGCTTTAGACCTCCTCTGTAACTCAAAACATGCAACCTGTAGAATTTTTAAACGTCGCCTATGGAGATTTTTAAGGGTAAAAGTTTGTCGCCATTCCACAAGCAAATGCAATTTTGAACCGTGACATGTTGGGTATCAATTTACTCGGCGAAACATTACGACCACCATTTTATTCTCTAGGGTGTTAGAAAAAAAAAGTATAATGTTTGGGGGTTCTAAGTAATTTTCTAGCAAAAAAACTTGTTTTTAATCGCTTGCCGACCGCCTCACGCAGATATACTGCAGCAGAAGTGCTCATATGGGCAAAATCACGTACCTGTACGTTTCCCTTCAAGAGGCAGCCAGTGGGTGCACGCGCCCGCGGCAAGCTCCGTGAGTCGGGTCGCGGGTCCCGTGGACTCGATCGCCGTGGGGATACCCGCGATCGCCTCACGGGGAGGAAGAACGGGGAGATGCTGATGTAAACAAGCATCTCCCCGTTCTGCCTAGTGACAGTGTCACTCGATCTCTGCTCCCTGTCTTCGGAGGCGGAGCAGAGATCAGTGATGTCACACACCAGCCCATCCCCCTGACAGTTAGAAATCACTCCCTAGTACTGATTTAACACCTCCCCGCCCCCTAGTGGTTAACCCCTTCACTGCCAGTGTCATTTACACAGGAATCAGTGCATTTTTATAGCACTGATTGCTGTATAAATTACAATGTTCCCAAAAATGTGTAAATGTCCGATGTGTCCTCCATAATGTCACAGTCACGATAAAAATTGCTGATCGCCGCCATTTAAAAAAAATATATATATATTAATGAAAATGCCATAAAACTATCCCCTATTTTGTAAACGCTATAACTTTTGCGCAAACCGATCATTAATCGCTTATTGCGATTTTTTTTTTTTACCAAAAATATGTAGAAGAATACGTATCGGCCTAAACTGAGGAAAAAAATTTTTTTTATATATTTTTGGGGGATATTTATTATAGCAAAAATTAAAAAATAATGCGTTTTTTTTCAAAATTGTCGCTCTATTTTTGTTTATAGCGCAAAAAATAAAAACCACAGAGGCGATCAAATACCACCAAAAGAAAGCTCTATTTGTGGGAAAAAAAGGACGTCAATTTTGTTTGGGAGTCAAGTCGCATGACTGCGCAATTGTCAGTTAAAGCGGCGCAGTGCCGAATCGCGAAAAGTGCTCTGGTCAGGAAGGGGGTAAATTCTTCCGGGGCTGAAGTGGTTAAACAACAAATGTCAGAAAGAGGCTCGGTCCTTAAGTGGTTAAACGTTTTTTCTTTTTTTTATGTTTTTTTACTTTATACCCACCTGGTGAAACTGCTTGTAACACACTTTACATTCTTGAGTGACAACGCTCATTCATTGCACTGTATTAATTGAGGAGCAGCATTGCCACCCTAAAGCTCAGCATACATGGGTCAGTTGTTTTTGATCAGCGGGCCGATCGAAATAAAATTGAATGGATTCCCCAATCCGCACAATCGAGGTGGAAGGAGGAATCCTGCACTGTCAGAATACACTGATCAGGGCTGCAGCTGATTGGCAGCAGCGCTAATTGAACAAAAATTTTCCAACAAGCTCATTTGTGAGAAGTTGATCATTAGATTAACTTCTCACGAGCGTAAATGGCCAAAGATGGACCCTGCTGAACTGGTCGGATTTCGATTAATCTATGACCAACTTTAGGCAGGAAGTATATTTGGACTACATAAAACACCCCCCCCCCCACCTCTTCTCCAAAACACAGGGGTAGGTGTTATGTAGTCTTAATACACTTTCTGATAACATTGTTTGGGATAACAGAACAAAGTGCACAAGGACAGCAAGAGATTGCTGACAGGATAAACAGATATTTTTGCACTTATCAAACAGATACAGTAATATCTCGGATTGCGAGTAACGCGGTTGACGTGCGTCTCATAATACAAGCTTTTTTTTTTTTTAAATCCTGATTCGGTTTGCAAGCGCCTTGCAAGATGAGCAGGATTCAAGCCTCTGGGGTGTGCAGTACCGCATTTGCCCAGAGGTGTGGAGGTGCCAGTGACACTCGTAGCCGCTCAGAGACATTCGGAAACATTCCAAGTGTCTCTGAGTGCATCCGAGCGGTCTCCAAGTGTCTCCAGCGCCCCCCCCCACCTCTGGCCACATGCGGTACTGCATACAGTCACTGTGGAACAAATTATCTACGTTTCCATTGACTCCTATGGGGAAACTCGCTTTGATATACTAGTGCTTTGGATTACAAGCATTCTTCTGGAAGGAATTATGCTCTTAATCCAAGGTACCACTGTATAGTATAACCGAACGCATTCAATGGTAAAGTTAACAGTCCAAAAGGGAACAAATGAGAAAAGTTGTTAGAGTTTACATATGTGAAAGTATGCTTCTTGGTAAGAAATTACATAACAGATAATTAGGTTCTGACAGGAAAGTAAACACCATTTCTAGGTCAGCTACCTAATTTTGCTGAAAAATATTTTTCCAACACAATTGGAAACATAGAAAAATAAACACAAAGCTTTGGCCGATGACTCACACAATTTACAATAAAGGATATTAATTCATGGAAATAAAATTAATTGTGCCAGGTATTAAATGGTGTTTTTACAACGAAAGAATGGATAAATACGATGCCTAGCCAGCCCTTGCTTATTATTACAGATCTATTCAGAGAGTGGTGCTCCTTTCCTCTTCCTGTTGCACTTCCTCTATATATTGGTCATTGCTGCCTGGAATTTCCTCACATCAAACATCTAAGCTGCCTCTATTGTTGTGAACAAATGTCTTCCCTTCAGTGGCTCAGTGTCAGGTGATACCAGTATGTGTGCCATAATAAATATCCATCACGTTCCAGTAACTAACCATCGATAAATACTCTATTAAAGAGGTTTTCTACTTCTACTTCCTCATTGATCAAATCAAGCTTACTTGCAGCATTTTTCATGCTAGAAAATGTGATTACTTCAGCAGTCATTTCCCTAGCACAGCCCCTTCCTTCCTTGCACACCATAGCTAGCTCCTTATCTGGGAGTGTCTAATAAATGTCTGTGCTGGCCAAGCTCCTCTGCCCCTCCCACCACCTCCATACATAATCTTTTATGTATCTCCTGGAGGAGGAGTGAGGGAAATGCTGTAAAGTGTGTGCTGGGGCTGCTGACTTCACATCCAAGATGGCGGCACCCAGCAGCAGTCTTAGAGCTTTTGGATGTCTATACAAGGGCAGCATTTACAGGGAAATAACATGCAAAAAAAAATATTTAAATTCACATATAATCTAATGGGAAGATTGTTGTTGAAATGAACAGGCTGGTGACAGGGTATCTTTAACATCACATGCTATTTACATGTAGGCAGATAGTTTATAACGCTGCCCCGGTTGGGGAGGTTAGTCTTAATTATGTTTACCATGTTTTTTCTTGGTGAGTTTTCATGGGTCCAACCTCCTAGTCCTGTGTGCTATAAAAGGGATAGAGGCCCAGACCCTAGGGTTCTTTCTTACTCAGGGGGCCCTTACTAACAGGAGAGACCGGTCCATCCTCACTGCCATTGCCGGAGTCTGGATTTCCAGTGCCATGTCGAGGTCGGTGTTCCCGCTACCTAGGGGGATTGCTGGGATCTGCAGTCCTCCTTGAAGATTCCAATCCTGAATACTACCATTACTATTACTATAAATGAATGGACTCATTCCTATGCAGGTATGAAGGGGCAGCCACAAGCCTTAGGTTAGGGACTAGGTATGTTAGGGAAAAGACTACACTTTATTTTGAACTGTTCCCAGATAGCAAGCAATTGTGCTGCAAGTTTTAAAATGACTTGCTAAGCTATCGCTAGACTTGCCAGGCTTCACAAGTTTGTTGCACGATTGCAGCAAGTCTACATTACATGACTCCAGATCAACTTTCTTTGCAAACATTCTGCAAGTCTGCTGCAAGTTCTGGCTCAGTTATGTTGTGCAATAGTCATCCCACCACAGGGGTCACTGTGACTTGCAGAGCCAGTGGCGTCACTTTGGGGGTGCGGCCCGCACCCGGGTGATACCCACCATAGGGGTGACACCTTCCCGAGGGTGGTGAGGGTCCTAGGTCCTGGAGGTAGGTTTTTTTTTTAGCCGGAACATGGCGGAACTGTGTTCCGCCACCTCCGGCGTTAGCCCTGTGCTTTTCCTTCTGTCACTGCTACTGTCAGTGTCACTTCTAATACAGAAGCCCAGACGGACAGAGAAAGCAACTCCCCGGGCGGCGCGGCTGCACTGAATCCTCCCTGCCCGCTGCCCAGGTGTAGTTGAGCTGGTATGACCGTGAATTGGGGACGACAATGACATCGCTGATATCGGAGCCCCGGGAAACGGGCGTCCATCCAGTCGTGCTGTCGCCAGGTTGCCCGATCCGATTGCCAGCAGTGATCACAGTATCTTGCCATGTTCCCCAAATCCCATCCAGATTCTAGCAAGCAACACACTATTGTTCAGCACTTAGCAGGCCAGTTCCAAATCAATGCCAATGATTCCATTGTCAGCTGATCTCAAGGACAGATCTGATCCAGAGATCCTCATACAGTATGGGGATCTCTGGATCGGATCTGTCCCTGAGGACAGCCGACAATGCAAAGTATGGGCCATACATAAAGTATAGACCGAGGCTAGATTACTGTGGCAATAGAGGTCCCAAGCCAGAACCTGCCTAATCAATCTGAGTGACCGCCCTAGACAGACACTGCCACTGGAATTAATTACAGTAAAATATAATAAATAATAAAGTATGGCTACACATTCATCATACATTAATAAAGTTCAGACATTTTTTTCATACTTTCCCTGTGGAATGGGACCATCCCATGTTAGAGGTATGAAAAAATTCTGTGCACTTTAATAATATATGACTAATATGAAGCCATAATACATTATAGTTTACATATTGTATATAATATTATTTGTTATGTTTATTATACAGGATTTATATAGCGCCAAAAGTTTACGCAGTGCTTTACAATATAAAAGGGAGACAATACCGTTATACAATAAAATACAAGAGGATTAAGAAGGCCCTGCTTACAATCTAATAGGGTGGGGCAGGTGGTACAAAAGGTTGTAACTGTGGGGAATGAGCTGATGGAAGTGGTAAAAGATTAGTTGGAGATGTGATAGGCTTCCCTGAAGAGATGAGTTTTCAGGGATCACCTGAAGGTAGCAAGAGTAGGGGATAGCCGGACAGGTTGAGGTAGCGAGTTCCAGAGGATGAGAGAGGCTCTGGAGAAATATTTTAGTGAATCAGTCCCCATGACAGTAGGCCTGGTACTGAGACTGAATAGTCACTGGAATTGATTAGACAGGCTGTAGTGCTCAAAAGTATGAATAAAATTAGCACGCTGTGTACTGTAATAATGTGATGAATGTGTAGCCATAATTAATTGATAAACCTCCTGTGGTGCTGCACCCCCCCCCCCCCGCCCCCCTTTTACTTACCTTTGCCGGCCGGGAGCATGCACACCAGCTCTAGCTGGTGTCCTGTGTCCTGATTGGATAATTTGATAGCAGCCATTGGCTCCTGCTGCTGTCAATCAAATCCAATGACGCAGCGCCGGGGGGGCAGGGCCGAGTCCTGCATTCTGTGAATGGACACAGATGCAGGACTCGGGAGCGCGCCCGCACGGGTGTCCACCGTAGGAGGGAGCTTCTCCAACGTGGACACTCGATGGGGGAGGAGCCAGGAGCGCAGCTGAGGGACCCCAGAAGAGGATGTTCGGGGCCACTCTGTGCAAAACCAACTGCACAGTGGAGGTAAGTATGACATGTTTGTTATTGTTATTTTTTTTTTAAACAAAGCTTTACAATCCCTTTAAAGTACACAGTGCAGATAATTTTTTCATACTTTCCCTGGGGCCGTCCTAAAAGAAGATACCGTAGTATGAAAAATGCTTTTTTATAACCTAACCCCGCTTGAACATTCTCCACAACTTTATCCCTGACCTGTCTGGTATGTTCCTTGGCCTTCATTATGCTGTTTGTTCACTAAGGTTCTCTAACAAACCCCTGTGGGCTTCACAGAACAGCTGTATTTATACTGAGATTAAATTACACAAAGGTGGACTCTATTAACTAATTAGGTGACTTCTGAAGGCAATTGGTTCCACTAGATTTTAGTTAGGGGTATCAGAATAAAGGGGGCTGAATACAAATGCACGCCACACTTTTCAGATATTTATTTGTAAATAAATTTGAAAACCATTTATCATTTTCCTTCCACTTCATAATTATGTGCCACTTTGTGTTGGTCTATCACATAAAATCCTAATAAAACACATTTACGTTTTTGGTTGTAACATGACAAAATGTGGAATATTTCAAGCGGTATGTATACTTTTTCAAGGCGCTGTAATTAATCACACAGGTTCTGGTGCATGTAAGGCACTAAGTGAGTTTAATTACTACCTTAATCAGCCACAGAACCTGTGTAATTAATATGTGTTCAGTTTTAAAGGGATGAGGTGGCAACCTTACATGGGTTGTATGCTCACATGCTCCGGTGATGGAAATGGACCCCCAGTTTGTGGACATACAGTATGTGGTGGTAATTGAGGATTGGATCCAATTCTGTGTTGTATGGTGATAAAAGAAGCACTTAGTTACTAGATGATCATAACTTTATTTCAGATACATTGGCGGGGTATGGGGTGGATGATAGGGTACCGAGAGATGTAGAGTTTTTGAGACAGTAAAACATCTCATTACCATGACTGCATTCTTGAGGATAAAAGATGGCCATAATAAAGCCTACAGGCATTATTATTATCCCGAGTAGGAAGATTAGGCAAGGCACAAAGTTACTAGGATGATACCACTGATCCGCAGACAACTTTAAATAGCAGGCCGTTGGGATGATGAAGACAAGAGGTGTTGCACTGAGAACTCCCTGAAAAAAATAAGTAAAGGTCAGAGCAACCAAAGCTAATATCTCCTTTTTCAGGTAGATGCTGGACAATAAAATTATCTTTCAGGTTATTTTAACAGCAGTGGTGGAATACCTCTGCTAGTTGAGGTCACAAAGAAAAAAACGTGTATATATGGAAGTAGCGCCAGACCAAAAGATAAGAGTCCAAATTTATTTATTGATATTGTGTTAAAAGACACCCAATACTTTTCAGGGGTCAAAGGAACTCCTCCTTCATCAGGGCTTCAGTTAGAAATGAGAAGCTTAAAAGTAAGGCTTTGCTGTTTGAGTATTTGCAGGGAAGCTGATTGCTGGATTAAGATTCCTGGCCAGCAGTATTTGCATCAGCAGTCAAAATAAGAAAGATATATATAGTAGCTAAAGACCTGCGACTGGATTAAACGTCACCCCACTTTATTTGAAAGTAAATATATATAGTATAGTGAACCACAAGGGGAAAACAATATGTACCCCTTAGTAAAGTGTTGCCAACATCCCAAATTATATTGTAAGAAAGCAAGGACCCCAACAAAAGGGGGAACCTTTGTACCCCCCGGTACAGTGGGAGTTTACAGGTGAACAAGACAGTTGAATAAGTAAAATCTATTTATTTATTGAAAAAATGCTTAAAAAAGCATAAAAACAGGATTATCTAAACATAGATCTGTACAAAATACTTATATACAGTGCAACAAATTTTTAATAATATATTTCTTTAAGCTTTTGAATACATATTATCTCCATGAGCCTGACATGTTTCAGGACAGGTGTCCCTTCTTCAGAGGCGTATTGAGGAGAAAGTTTTTTAGGTGTGTTCAGTATCCAACCTTTAAAAAGATTTTTATGCAGGAAATGTGCAAAATCAAACTCTCGTATAAGGAGAGGAAGATAATGTAATAAACGAATCAGTAGATATATGACCGCCAATTAACAGACATGGTGGCTTCCATTGGGCCAAGAAGCAGCTCCACAAAGGCCCCCCAAAAAGGAGAGGATGAGCCTCGCCAAATCCTTAATGGAGCCTTTTTTTTACAGATTTCTGAACGAACAAGCTAAAGCATGGTTGCTGATGGCGTGTATGTTTAGTAAACATACACGCCATCAGCAACCATGCTTTAGCTTGTTCGTTTTTATTGTTATCTCAGGGAATGTAAATATCCCCTATGATAGCAACAGGTAGTGGCAGGTACTCTTTTTTGAAAAAATTGGGGTCTATTAGACCCTAGATCTCTCCTCTGCCCTCAAAGCATCTGACCACACCAAGATCGGTGTGATAAAATGCTTTCCCAATTTCCCAATGACGCTGTTTACATCTGGCGAAATCTAAGTCATAAAATGCTCGTAGCTTCCGGTTTCTTAGGCCATAGAGATGTTTGGAGCCACTCTGGTCTCTGATCAGCTCTATGGTCAGCTGGCTGAATCACCGGCTGCATTCTCAGGTTCCCTGTTGAGACAGGAGAGCCAGAGAAAAACACGGAAGACGGTGGGGGGGGGCATTCCCTCCCACTGCTTGTAAAAGCAGTCTAGAGGCTAATTAGCCACTAGGATTGCTTTTACATGAAAGCCGACCGCTGGCTGAAAAGAATGATACCAAGATGATACCTAAACCTGCAGGCATCATTCTGGTATAACCACTGAAAGTCATGAATGGCGTACCTGAAGACAAAAAAATGGTTAACAATAAAGCACAGTAAACGGTAAAGTATAAAAAATTGCATAGCTGAAAAGCAAATGTGATAAAACATAATAACAATAAAACATTGCAGAATAGAATACAGTAAAAAAGAGCAGAACAATAGAAAGATAATAGAGAGAGAGAGAACAATAAAACGACAACTATTTTTTTTAATTTAATATTTTTTTTTGTGTTTTTTTTTTTACACTTTTTTTTGTAACTGTAACTTTTATAACTATAACCGGTTCCAGGTTCGGGTCTCTCAAAATGCGATGGCATCTTGGGAGACCCTGTGAAAGTGTGCCTAGTCTGTGGAATGCTGTACCCTACGCTAATACTCAACTAGTGAATGGTAGCGTTCAAAACATTCACCAATGCAAAGACCAGGATTGTCAGGACAGGAGGGACAATAATAGAGGGTGTCACGCCTATATCCGCGCTTGCTGCAGACACGACATATTTTTGGGGGGGTTCGTTGGGTAGGGGTACTCGGGAAGACATAAACAAAATGCCTTTCATGCAGCCAACTGCATTTGGTTGGGGATGTGAATGGGGGAAGTACGGGTGCTGCAGAAGCAGTGGGTTCCCAATTAGGATTGGCGAATGCAGCAGGAAGGGCACTATGGGCACGACGGGCCTGTTTGTCTTCTTCTTGGTGGCAGCGGGACACTACTTGTGCTTGCCACCTCACCAGCTTGAACTACACTTATGGGACTCGCCACGTCACCAAGTGTTACTGCAGTGCTGGTTTGACTACGACCGGGGTGTACTAGGCCGCTGGTGCTTGCCAGTTCACCAAAACGATACCAAAAAAACTGTTAGCGATCGCAGGGATTCAGGCCTGACTCAGCGAACGCTGCAGTTATGCGTTTAGTGTTTTGTAAGTGACAGTGATCGATCGATACTGCACTTGGGTGGGCTGGGCCGGGCCGGGCAGAGGGGCAAAACGCAGGTGCTAGCAGGTATCTGGGCTTATCCCGCTAACACTGCGTTTTTGGGAACCCTAAACTGCTGGGGACGCTAGTATAGATCTGATTGGATCAGATATTGATCCGTTCAGATACTATACCACTAAGTGAGGTGTACGGTGCATGCGTGGGTGTTAGCGGTACTGGCGCTAACCTGACGCTGCTTGGGGCTGGTGCTTACCAGTTCACCAAAATGCTACCAAAAAAAATTGTTAGCGATCGCAGGGATCACGCCTGACTCTGCGAACGCTGCAGTTATGCGTTTAGTGTTTTGTAAGTGACAGTGATCGATCGATACTGCACTTGGGTGGGCTGGGCCGGGCGGAGGGGCAAAACGCAGGTGCTAGCAGGTATCTGGGCTGATCCCGCTAACACTAAGGGAGGTGTATGCTGCGTGCGTGGGTGTTAGCGCTACTGGCGCTAACCTGACGCTGCCTGGGGCGACGCATATCACCGCCGAGCGATCAGGGGGCTAAACCTTTATTCGGTAATAAACGGCGGGTGCCCTGACACTATAAAAATTAAACGAACTAACCAGCGTCACCCGTAACACTTATACGGTGATCACTGGTGAAAAGGTTAACTAGGGGGCAATCAAGGGGTTAAAACCTTTATTTGATAGTATATGGGGGTCCCTGACGCTATAAAACACTGACGGCGAACCTAAATATTTGCCTCCCTAACTAGCGTCACCAGTGACACTAATACAGCGATCAGAAAAATGATCGCTTAGTGACACTGGCGACGGGGGGGGTGATCAAGGGGTTAAAACTTTATTAGGGGGGTTAGGGGGGTACCCTAGACCTAAAGGGGGCTAACACTAACTGCCCTACCACACTAACTGTCACAAACTGACACCAATGCAGTAATCAGAAAAAAATAAAACTGCTTGGTGTCAGTGTGATGGGGGGAGGGGTGATTGGGGGGTGATCCGGGGGGGATCGGGGGGTAAAGGGGGGTGTATTGTGTGCCTGGCATGTTCTACTGTATGTGTGTGTGTTGTGCACTCACATTGCAGTCTTCTCTCCTCGGCGCCGGAAAGGAAAATACAGAGCCGAGGAGAGATGACATCATTTCCTCTGCTGCTGTTTAGCATACAGCAGCAGAGGAATGATCCCATTGGCTGGGAGCGATCGCGAGGGGGGGGCCACGAATGGATGGCCTCCCCCTCACCTCCGATCGCCGGGGGACAAACGCCGACCGCCTCGGGCACCGGGGGGGGGGGGGGGAGGCAGATCACAGATCATGATTCTGCCTGCCCGTGCCATTCTGCCGACATATATCGTCGTGAGGTGGTCGACAAGTGGTTAATTTTGTTATTTGGTGTATTAGGGCAGCACAGTGGTGTAGTGGATAGCACTCTCACCTAGCAGCAATAGGGTCGCTGGTTCAAATCCCGACCACGGCACTACCTGTCTGGAGTTTGCATGTTCTCCCTGTGCCTGTGTGGGTTTCCTCCGGGTACTCCGGTTTCCTCCCACACTCCAAAGACATGATGGTAGGTTAAAAAGCGCCCTGAGGCGATTCAGTTCACATAGGTAGCGCTATACAAGTCATTCATTCATTCATTCATTAACAAAATTGGTCATTTTTTTTGTGTTTTTGCATCTTGTTTAGTCTATTGTTGTGACCTTGTGTTGTCTTTGTTAAGTGTGTCTGTGTCGTAACAATTTCCCAATTCCCCTTTGGGATTAATAAAGTATTCTGTATTATGTGTTATAGGTTTATCTGTAGGTACAAGTCCAAAAAACAACTTTACTACCTCTTTAATGTCAGCACTGACTGAGTGTTACTTTAAACAAGTTGCTAGCAGGCTTCAGTAAGTTTCAGAACTACATAAAGCTTGTTGAAAGTTATCTGAAGCCTACAAGCAGCTTATTTAAAGTGACAGTCTGCAATCCCCTTAAAGAATAACTATAATTATTATTTATTTATTCAACTCCCCACCCAGATAGCAAGGATAACTTGCCACAAAATGTGGCAGTGTTGAATTGCAAGTCTGTTAACCTGCTGCACATTTTCACTGGCAAGTTGTTCACAAGCAGAGCACTTGAAGCACAAGTTTTAGTTGACACTTTTCCAATTTGTAGCAAATTTGCATGGCAAGTCTTTAGCAAGAGCAAAGTTGCAGTGGTGAGTCTACAGCAAGAGCTCTGCAAGTCTACAGCATGAAAGTTCAGCCACAGTGACCCCTGTGGTGGGATGACTATTGCACAACATAAGTGAACCAGAACTTGCAGCAGACTTGCAGAATGTTTGCAAAGAAAGTTGATCTGGAGTCATACAATGCAGACTTGCTACAATTGTGCAACAAACTTGTGAAGCCTGGCAAGTCTAACAATAGCTTAGGAAGTCATTTTCAAACTTACAGCACAATTACTTGCTATCTGGGCAAGTGACCAAGTGCATATACTGTAGCACTTGGTCCCATTCTGATAGATGGCCTTGTTGTTCTTTAAAGGAGTTCTATGCATTAAGATAAAAAACCTTCTGTGTGTATCAGCCACCCCTGCACCCCCTAATTACTTACCTGAGCCCCATATCTCTCCAGTGATGTCCACGAATGTCTAAGCTTTCCGGGACTCTCCTCCTGATTGGCTGAGACATAGCAGCAGCTGTCAATCAAAGTTAGTCAGCCATTCAGAGGAGAGAGGGGGCGGGGCCGTGGGTCCGTGTCTGAATGGACACGGAGCTATGACTTGGCTCCAGTGCCCCCATAGGAAGCTGCTGACTGCGGGGGGCACTTGATAGGAGGGAGGGGCCAGGAGCAGCAAAGAAGGACCCAAGAAGAAAAGGATCCAGGCCACTCTGTGCAAAACCAACTGCACAGAGGTGGTAAGTATAACATGTTTGTTTTTTGTTTTTTAAATGAGACTTTACAATCAGTTTAAACACACCTCTAAATATGCTTGCTGTAGCTCTATCCCCTTTTAAAGCCTTAATTATGGACGTTCCTGTAGGGGAAGGTACAGACAGCACAGAGCCTTGCCCACTCTCTAAGCTGAGTGATTTGTCAATATTATGATTGAACAATTAGTGCTGCTTGCTCATTCATGATAGTAAAAGATCACATAGAGATTTGGCTCTGTGTAAAGCATCTGCCTGAGGCAGCTGCAGATAAATTACACAGAGCTGCAGCTCTGGTGCATCTTTTAGTATTATGAATGACCAAGCAGTATTGATTATTCATAATAGTGACAGATCACCCAGAGCTCTGTGTGTCTATCCGGACAGCTTGTGCACATGCACAGCCTGGCCAGTTGATCACATAGCACTGCAGCACTGTGTTAGCCTTCACTCTTTATGAATGAGCGATCAGCGATGTTGGGACCTGTGCCATGCATACCACGGCCCGACATTTCTGACCGTTCATTCACAAAACTGAAAACTCACATTGGCTAGGCTATGTATATGTAAAAGCAGCCATGAAATACACACATTTTTAAGCTGGCCATACTGTATGTTTTCTCTCCTTCAGCCTGTGAATGGACCATTGGAAAACCATGAATAGATAAATCTCTCCTGGTGGTTATTGCATGCAGGCTATGATCTTTTTTCTTTTTTTGTGAATGGTAGCGCTGGGCTCCGGACAGGCCTCTGATGTCAGAGACCGGAGCTGTCAATCACAAATCCGTCTCCTTCCTAGCAGCGTTGTCGGACAGGGTTGGGGGAACCTGTCCAACCACCCTGCTAAGAAACAAAGGGAAGGATTTGAAAGGAACCAAGTGTTATAAAACAATGTATAATGTTGGATTGTCTTTAAGATCTATGTATAACATTCCCAAACTGGGACTGAACAGTTCAATAAACTTTTCAACAAAGTTGCTTGAAGCTTGCTAAAAGCTTTGCAAATGCTTTGAATAGACTTGTACTGATCTTAAACAAACAAAAGCCAATGTGGGAAAAGTTAACAATCAATGTCTGATTCGACTAAACGATCAAATTGAACATCGATTGAGAAAAACAAATAGCATGCTTGAGACCTGTGATTCCATCTAATTAACTTGATACAACTGATTTCTGTATGGGAGCGATCGAAACTTGGGCACATGTGTATGTCACATTGATTGATTTATGTTTGCTGTGATAGATTTTAGCTCAATTTATGTGGTTGATCGGTTAGAGCGATCATTTTATTTGACTGTGTAGGCCCACCATTGGAGGGGATCTACAAGATTTCAAATATATATGGCTACACTCTCAGCATCTGAAATGAAATACATGAATTAATTGTTATGCTAATAGAAACCATTACTTTTATAAATGCAAGGTAATAAGCTACTTACATTAAGCTCCAATACCATTCCGAGGCAGTCAGAGAGTAAAGATATAACAGTGGTTAGAGACACAACTAAGAGGGTCACTGTGAAATGAAGGACAGTGGAGAGATTTCCTCCAAAGAAGACATTTGAAATCACCTGCAGAGAACACAAATACCAATTGTAGTAATGATCCCCTTTCATATTTCATTCCACTGTAGCACTGGCAAGAGTTGGAACAGCAGCGCCATCTACTGTGTTATAAGTGAATTAGTGCTTACAGGTGACACACAAACAGACAGGTATGAAAGAATATGACTGGTATGGCTTTAAAACCCAACTCCAGAATTTATTTCCCTTTAAATAGTTTGTTTTGGCCAAACAGACTATTCCCATTACTCAGAGCTCATGCACACTGCAGCTAAAAAAAAAAAAAGTTGCTTTTACAGACCTGTAAGCTTTTATTTCAGCTTGAAGAAGCTTGTGCTTTTTTGTGCTCTTGTGCACATTTTTATTGAGCTTCTTTGAGCTTCTTAAAGCTCTTTTGAGCTTTTTTGAGCAAAAGCGTTTTTTTTTCACAAACACTCCTAGATACAATTTTCTTAAAGTGGTCGTAAACCCACAAAAAAAAGAAAAGACAAAGGCATAATATGCATAGCATACTAGCTCATTATGAAATACTCACCTTAGATTGAAGACCCCGCAGTGGTCCTGGCAGACTGCTCTGCCCAGCGACATGTCACCCGGAGCACTGTGATTGACCGGAGTTACGACGGCAGGTCAGCTGACGCAACGGCATGAATGAGCCGTTGCTTCAGTGCACACGTTGATACAGGGGATATCTCCTAACACTGTACCTCCACGGTAGCTACAGGTAAGCCTTATTATAGGCTTACCTGTAGTGAAAAGTGGTTTGTAAGGGTTTACAACCACTTTAACCACTGTATAAACAAAACAAAAAGAGGAACAAATGTTTTTGCACATTTTTGAGCTTCTTTGTGCTCTCAAAAACATGAGGTTGGTGGGGTTTTTTATGCCTGTAGGAGCATATGCCTGACAACGCCTGACACATTGGCTAACATTAAGGGGCATTTCTAGGCAGAAAAAATAAGAGCTGAAAAGCCCGTAGGAGCAGCTTCTTTGAGCTCCTTTGAGCTGCAGTGTGCATGAGCCCTAAGACATGTGCTGGCTGTCATCGCTGCATAAATTGTATGCAGAATCAACTACATACAGTATACAGAGCTGTGTTCTGGCAGCAAGATGGGGACTTCTTGCCCTTTTTTCTAGAACAAAACTGAGTTGGGCTAAGTGTTGCTCAGCCATTCACAGGAAGCTTTGTATTTTTATAAATGAAAACAAGGCTTCCCCTGATTGGCAGAGCAGTGCTCAGCCTGACTCAGTTCTGTTCTGGGAAGGGGATAGGAAGTCTTGTACTGATACCAGAACTCAGTGCTGTATACTGTATGTAACTGATACTACATACACTTTATATAACACTAACAGTGGGTGCGTGTATTAGTAATTAGTAATGGACATCATTTGTTTCGGCCAGCTTGGCCCAAACAACCCACTTAAAGTGAACTGAAACCTGAAATTAGACTTTAAAGAGTACCTCCACTTTTGTTGAGAAAAACAAACATTCCCCTCTGGGTGATCTATTTACATTGCAGAGAGTTTAACAAACTTTGTTGCAGATTCCTACCTTCTGTTATTCTGAAGAAATGCCTGTTTGTCTGACAAAATTACTGTGAATGGGAGTGACTTTATAATTATCAATTAGCTGCTGCACTTGCAGGGTTCCAATGAAGAAAGTGGCAGGGTCTGTATCCATTTAGATGTGATTTCCCTTTAGGAGTATCTCACCAAAAATTACATTTGTGTTGCAGGGGATACCAAAAATCCGTCTTATATCTTAGTGGAGAGTTCTTGGAAAATCAGTAAGCAAATCACAAAAACAAGTAATTACATATCTGGGGGGGGGGGGGGTGGGGGGCTTCTGTACATATCTTTGTACATATGTACCTCCATATTGCCATACCATATGGCCGTTACCTTATAACTAGGGTTGCACCGACACCGGCATTTGTGCCGATACTAAGCATTTGCAGGAGTATTGGTACTCCTGCAAATGCTCCAATATCTGAAACTGATACTTTCAGGCTTGATTCTTTCATTTGTCAGTGGGATTCCCCCACTGACAGCTGAAATGTGTACAAAAAAAAGATGGCAATTATCAGTGGTTAAGGAGTGGGGCCATTGCGCCCTTAACAACCGATGACTCATTCAGCTGTCAGTGGGGTTCCCCTGCTGACAGCTGAAGTGTAAACTAAGACCTGGCAATTGGAGCTGTCAAATAAAATAAAAAAAGCAACTGGGCAATGTTTATCAACAGCATTGCTCGCTGCTAAAACAGATATATAGCAAGAAACATTGTTTCTTTTTTTTTTTTTTTTTTTTTAAATTGTTTATTTATAAGTAGAATCCGGTCCAAATGAACCCACAAAGTACACATCATCACATTAATAACATGTTTAGTACAGAGTGACATAAGAGGATAAACATTGTGCATTGCGGTAACTTATTTCTAGTAAAACCTTCTAACAATTTCAGTACTAATTTGGTGTAAACCAAAATGCTCAAGAGGGTACACTCCTATTTTAATCTCTCACTTGGTGATTGGCCGGTTAGTGTCCACGGGCCTGATCCCTTTTTTTGTTTTTTTGTATGGAGAAAAATTTGGAAAAGTATGTAGAAAGAAGCAAGGTAGTAGCAAAGAGAAGAGAGAAAAAGAAGAGAGGGGAAAAAGGTTAAGGGAAAGAGGGGAGGGGATATGGAGCTTGGTGTTGTGGGGGAAGGGATGGTTTTGAGACCCAGAAACATGGGGCGACGTTTGGTTTGATTTTATCAAGGATTTGACCGCACAAACTGGATTACACTGGTGTTCTTAAAGTTTGGCCTTCTGACGAGTATATGAACATAGTCCATAATTGCCAGGTCTTAGAGAATGTTTCTTCTCTGTGTTGTGCCGTCAGGATAAGGTCTTCCATGTTCCTTATTTCTTCCACTCTCTCCAACCACATAGGTATGGTTGGAGGTAGCGGAGATCTCCAGCAGAGTGGAATACACGCCTTAGCGGCATCCAGTAAATGGCGTATCACCGACTTCTTGTAAATTTTCTCTGGGGTATCTGTCGCGTGTAGTAAAAAGAGTGCGGGGTCATCGGTAATTGTCCTGTCCGTAAATTTTTGTACTGTTTCTTTCACTACTTTCCAAAAGTGCGCCAACTTGGGGCAAGACCAGAATATATGTAAGAGGGTCCCTTTTTCCTTCTGGCAACGCCAGCATGTATCCGGTATCGCAGAGGAGTATTTGTGTAATAGCTCAGGAGTTCTATACCACCGGGATAGTATTTTGTAATTTGTTTCTTGGGTCCTGGCACAGATGGATGATTGATGCGTGAATCTAAGAATACGTTGTCTCTTTACATCGCTAAACCTAGAATCCAACTCAATCTCCCATTTTAACAGCCCAGGTGGGACAAAGTCTGGAGGGGGGGTATTCAGGAGACCGTAAGCCAGCGATAATGTGTGTGTTAAAGTACCTGTCTCTGTAAGGATTGTCTCAAGTGTCGTTAGTGTTCGAGTATTGTCCGCGGGTGGGGGTGGTATGGAATTGAGGAAATGTCTCAGCTGGAGAGTACGCAAAAAGTCCAGTCTAAATAGACCATTGGGGTCAGACAATTCTCCATTCGTTTTCCATCGTTCCCCCGTGCTAAAGTGTGTTGCTAGATGTAGTCCCTCCTCTCCCAGTTTCCGGAGGGTTCCATCTTCTAAACCCGGTTTAAACAGAGGATTGCCTATTATGGGATATAAGGGTGAATTTTGAGAAGTGAGTGTCGTCTGGGAGACAAGTTGTGCGCATATTCGTGCCGTGTTGCCTATCAATGGATGGCGTCTGAGTTCAGTAGGCATACCCTGGTAACACCAAGGAGTGCCTTCTAGGGGAATATTGGTGTGTGATTGCTCTATAAGGGTCCACATTTTGGTCTCTTTATGGCGAGACCAGTCTATGAGCCTTCCTATATGTATTGCGTGATATTATGCCCGGACGTTTGGTAGTGCGAGGCCTCCATCTTTTTTAGGGAGTACCAGTATTTTGTTGGATATCCTGGGTTTCCTCTTTGCCCAAACAAAGTCTGTGAAAGTTGATTGTACTCGCTTAAAAAATTCACATTGTTTCTTTTTATCTATCCTTCTGTTTATTCATTTACAGATCAAAGGGATGAACTTGGTCTGATGATGTCAGTTTAAAGCAACCTGTTTATTAAAATGTTCCTCAGTTTAACCCCTTATTAACCCTTAATTTACTCTAATCAGCCTTATTAACTCCTTATTCTCCTTATCCATTTAATTTTTTTTTTCCTGCTGATTTTTTTTTTGTTCACTTCAATTTTATAAACAATTAATAATTACAACTTTTTTTTTGTTTGCTTTGTTCATTAATATTTTTCACCTTTAACATATATTTACACATTTCGCACTGAAAAAAGCGCATAATTAGAAAGAAATTATAATAATTTGTAAATAACTTTTCAATGCTTTGTACCATTGCTGACAGCTGAAGTGTAAACAAAAAAGATGCGGTAAGTATCAGTAATTGGTATCGGCGAGTACTAAAAAAAAATGAGACTCTTAATCTCAAGGTTGTGGGTTTGCACCCAATGTTGGGCGTATGACATTGCAAAGTACTGTATATGCTATATTATTATTATTTTTTTTTTATTATTTGAAATATTATTCCCACCAAAGTGGAGCTACTCTTTAATGATCAGAGCCAGTTGCTGCATTATTAATATGTTGTGTATATGTGTTTTATATGTTTGTATATTTGGTCATGTACATGCTTGTGTCATAGTTCTGCAAACTCACCTCTCTGGCCACAAAACACTCCATAGGGTATGTCAGTATTATAGTTATTGCATAGCAAAATCTTCCCACGGTGGCCAAGTTGTCATCCATACAGTAATTCTCAAACAGGTCACCTATAATGGTAAATAAAAAAATATCAAAACAAAAAAGTTTGCTCTCATGTGATCATACCATCAAATCTAATATTAAAAAAGTTATAATGATACATTTCGTCAGGGCCGGTTTACAGGCACATTTGTTAAATACTTGGCCATGTTTGCTCTCATCGTACACAATATTTAACTTGCTTCTGGAAGCTGCAAAGGACGAATGCAGGAGGGAGGAGGGGTCAGGAATTAAAGCGGAGTTCCACTCAAAAGTGGAATTTCCGCTTGTCTGTCTCCTCCTCCCTCCGGTGCCACATTTGGCACCTTTCAGGGGGGAAGAGATACCTGTTTTTGACAGGTCCCCTTCCCCACTTCTGTAGACGGTGCCATTGCTGGGAAGTTCGGCCCCCCTCCTCCGCCGCCAAGCCAATTAGAAAACACAGCACACTTTGCGCATGCGCAGTAGGGTACCGGCTGTGAAGTTGAAAAGCTTCACTGCCGGTTTCCCTCATTAGGAAAGGCGGCGGCAGCACCCGGCAGCCATTTAGAAAAATGGCTGGGGTGCCAACATTGCATGTACCCAGGACAGGTAAGTGTCCTAATATCAAAAGTCAGCCGCTACAATATATTGTAGTGGCTGACTTTTAATTGTCCGTGGGGGGGGGGGCACCTCTTTAAGTGTCAAAACTTTTTTTTTGTTTTGGGTAGTGAAGTGAGGAAGGGTAAGAGTCTCTGTCAAGTTTTTATAGCTCTGCGTTCCTGCAGGGGAGATTCACCCCTCTATTTATACTGGTGATCATTACCACGAGAAAGAAAGTCAGGCGAAATCACAAATTTTAGAGCTATCCCCAGAACAAGAGGTGATGTAACATCTTCTGATGGGATACCTATCCCAAGGACAACTATCTGTAATGGAAATATGGGAAGATTTCTTCTAACTTCCTGTTGCATCTGTAGGGCAGAAAGGGAAATTTCCCCAATGTTACACAGCAGGAAAAAATAAACTGACAAAGGTTTCAACTCTTCCAAGGCTCAAAAAAAAAAACAAAACACACAGACATTTTAATATTTCAGGTCAAAACTTTTATTTGCTATGCACCACATAAGGACTGAGATGATAAAGTCTGGTGACATCTTTCAAATGCAGTGAGGAGAAATAAATGGCAGCAATTTTAAAGTGGTTGGAAACCCCGTTACACCACTTTTACCTACAGGTAAGCCTATAACAGGGATTACCTGTAGGTACCTTGAATATCTCCTAAACTTGCACAGTTTAGGATATATTCAGTATATGCACTGCTGCCGACATCATCGGCGCATGCGCACTGAAGAAACGGGCTACTGGTGCCATTTGTTCAGGAGTCATGCCGTGACCAGCAGCTCCTACGTGCATGCGCAGGAGTGACGTCATCACTGCTCCGGCCAATCACAGCACCGGAGCCGCAAACCCAGAAATAACTACTCAGAGGGCTGACGCCGATCCAGGGCATCGTTCTAAGGTATTTCATAATGCGCTAGTATGCAATGCATACTAGCGCATTATGCCTTTGTCTTGCAGGGTTTTTTTTTTTTTCCCGAGGTTTACAACCTCTTTAACTTTATTTATATGAGGAACTTATCAAGCAAACTAACCACACATTTAGATGCAAATAAGACTGCCTGTGACAGTTCTTATGTGTATTTGTGACCCCTGTATCTGTAACACTGGGCAGCCAACTGAGACAGATTTGCACAGGTCTGCGACAGATTTAGACCCCTTTCACACTGGAGGGGTTTTTCAGGTACTAAAGGGCTAAAAGTAGCCCGTAAAGCACCTGAAAAACACCTCCCCTGCCACCCCAATGTAAACACCCGAGTGCTTTCACACTGGGGCGTTGCGCTATCAGGACGTTAAAAAAAGTCCTGCAAGCAGCATCTTTGGGGTGGTAGAGAAGTGGTGTATACACCGCTCCTCCACTGCCCCTGCCCATTGAAATAAATGGGCACCGTTGCCGAAGCACCTGCAATGCGCTTTGGCAGCGCCGCTAAATGGGCGCTATTAACCCTTTCCTCGATCGCTAGCGGGGGTTAAAAGCGCCCGCTAGTGGCCGAATAGCGACACTAAAATGCCGCTAAAACTAGCAGCGTTTAGCGTTATTGCTGCCCAGGGCTCAGTGTGAAAGGACTCTACTGATGAGACTTTTTTTTATCAAAACAGACAGTTGCAAAGCTATTTTAGAGCAGCAGAGGGCAGAATTTACGGATGAAGCCGCCTCCTTATCCCTCTTGCTGTGAGACAGAATTGATAATTGAATTGATTGCCCCACAGTGAGTGAATGAAATGAAAAATAAATAATTATTTGGGCCAGAGTTAAAGAAGTAAAACTTCTAAGACAAATAAATTTTATGGATCGATTTTATGTACAAAATGCAGCACTACTCAAGACAATTTTATATATATATATATATATATATATATATATATATATATATATATCTTGGTAAATATTTAAAATAGTTAAGTGTATCCTGGGATATTTGCATAGGACACAAAGACAGTCAGCAAACACACAATATGACCTTATTGTAAATACTGAGCATTGTTTAATCTGAATATTACCATAGCTACTGGCATATTCACACAATGCTTGTTGTTATTCATAACTTAGTTAGTATATATAGTAACTAATCAAACTTTCCCTGTTGTACAGAGAAATTATCCCTTTAGGAAAAAATTGCCTTTTAAGCTTTTACTCCTGAAAATGCACCTGTTATACAGTACATCACTGCTTTGTGAACAGGACAATGGAGAACTGAAAAAGAAGAAGCTATAGATGGGGGCTCTCACCGGCCACTTTATAAGGTACACCGGTTCAATTGCTTGGTAACACAAATTGCTAATTAGCCAATTAGGCATCTAGACATGATGAGGACGACTTGCTGAAGTTCAAACCGAGCACTAGAATGGGGAAGAAAGTGACTTAACTGGCCTGCACAGAGTCCTGACCTCAACCCGATAGAACACCTTTGGGATGAATTAGAGCGGAGACTGTGAGCCAGGCCTTCTCGTCCACATCATTGCCTGACCTCACAAATGTGCTTCTGGAAGAATGGTCAAAAATTCCCATAGACACACTCCTAAACCTTGTGGACAGCCTTCCCAGAAGAGTTGAAGCTGTTATAGCTGCAAAGGGTGGGCCAACTCAATATTGAATCCTACAGACTAAGACTGGGATGCCATTAAATTTCATGTTCATGTAAAGGCAGGCGTCACAATACTTTTGAGAATATATTGTATATATACACCTTAAATTGGATGTAAACCCAATTCATGAAATTTGAGCTGGGCACATATATTTGCAGTGTTTTGTTATCTCTCTCCAAAGCACTATGTCCCGTAGCTGTCTCTTGCTCCGTAGTTCTGTTATCAGCCTGATAACATCTCAGACGTTCTCCGAGATGGGAGAAGTGTGTGTCGGGGGAGGTTGCTATAAATGTATTAGCAGTCAGCTTGCCGTCTAAGAGCAGAGCTGTGCACATTCCTCTCTTCCTTTGCCTATGAGGAGGGCGGGGGCCTTTCCTCCAATCAGCTGTCTTGGCTGTATGCCGATCAGTGGTGGCTGGTGGTAATTTTTTTTCCCCGGGTCGGGTCGGTCAGTCAGTCGGTCGGTGCTCTTACTTCAAACACAGGCGGTTTCCCCGGCTCTCCTCCGCAGGCATCACGAGCAGGAATCTCCTTCCCCTGCTCGGCGACTTCCGTCTCCTCCCTCCTCCTCGGCTGCCAATCAGAACTCTTCTCCTATAGGCCAATCGGGAAACGCATCTCACACCCGCGCTTCCTGATTAGCCGAGATGCGATTCAGTGTTAGAATAGCGAACATTTGCTATTCTAACAGACTTGGGTGGGCTCCGAGCACAATGGTCTGCGTCCGGAGCCCACCCTATTTTAAAGCCTATTAGAGCCTGCTCTAATCAGGTGCTTAAAAAAAAAACCCACCGCTAAAATTCCTGCACCAGCATCCTGAAAGGGGCCGGATGCATGAATAGGGGGTGGCGGCGGCGATGGAATATTTGTACATTTTTTGCCAATAGGAAGTAGAAATCTCTTCTAGTAAATGAATATTTGTACATTACCTTGTGTGAATCCTGTGAAAGATATATATCCAAAGACTGAGTACTGAACGCTGATAATCAGTGATATTATCATTGATACATGTGTAATACGGGACCAGCTGCTCGCTGTCGCTTTTTCTAAAGATCCATAAATAAGAAAACAGGCGTGGTGGCACATAAACACTGAAATAAAGAAAAACTTGTGATTGAGACATGCATATGGTGAATATAAAATCCTTCAACATTTAATGCTGGTTCACACTACTTGTAGTGTGTGAAATACAAGTTTCAATATGCATTTCCCACACCACACAGCAACACACTGCCTCCTGCCGACATGCGCAGATGCCATTTATTCTTAATGGCATCCCCAAGTATCTTTCAAAAGTGGGTGCATTCATGGCCACCAAAACTCATGGTAATGGTACCGCAGTACCTTGCAGTTTGGTGTGGCGAGATTTTCTAAGTCCCACCTGTTGTGCTTTTTGCATATTCCCACGTGTTTAGCAGCCTATTAAAATGAATGGCCTGGTGAACATGCTCACGCTCGAGCGAACCTTTTATGCTGTTAACCAGCCCTTAAACATATAAAAAATATTATTGTAAACTATATAAATGATCCCTCTAGAAGTCGGTGGTCAGCTTTTACTCTATTCCCCATTCTAATTTAGTCCATGATACAAACACACACTTTAATCACCCCAAAAAAAAAATCTATCTATCTATCTATCTATCTATCTATCTATCTATCTATCTATCTATCTATCTATCTATCTATCTATCTATCTATCTATCTCTCTCTCTCTCTCTCTCTATCTATCTCTATCTATCTATCTATCTATCTATCTATCTATCTATCTATCTATCTATCTATCTATCTATCTATCTATCTATCTATCTATCTATCGATCTATCTATCGATCTATCTATCTATCTATATTTCCTGCATTCTATGTAATTTATCATTTCACCATTTAGTGCAAACACAAATCAACCTGATCTGAAACTTCATCTGGCATACAAAAAGTTGTGGGGAGAGTGGCGGCCCGTCCATAGGGGCGCATTGGCGCCACTCCCCCATCCATGTGTCCGTCCCCCCTAATCTACATGCAGGACGCTGGATGCATGGATTGCAATGGAGGGGTGATTTTTTTTGAAGCAGGTAATTAGAGCCAGAGCCTCTAATAGACTTCAAAAAAGGGTGGGCTTGGGGCGCAAAGCACTGCCCTCCAAGCCCACCCAGTAGTGTGACAATAGCGAATGAATATTCCCTATTGTAACACTTATTCTGCCTCCCAGCCAATCAGGAAGCAGGCCCTGAGACCTGTTTCCAGATTGGCTGAAAGGAAGAGGGAGGAGACGCGTTGCGAGGACACTGGCGTGATGCCGAAAAGGAAACACAGGGGAAGCCGGCTCCCTGTCGCCCGGGGTAAGTGCTGTGGGTGACCGACCAGGGGGTAAGGTGGTTGCGGGTAACTCGACCTGGGGGGGGACTGCCTGGGCACTGTTTGCCGCCCCTTCAAGAAAATATACCACCGCCCACCACTGTGTGGGGACATAATAATGTAGGATTACAAAAAAAAATACATATTGCACAGTACAGTTTAAAGGAAGTTTAAAAATTTTAAATGAATTAGTGTCACAGGTCTGCTTTCGGCACCGTGGCCTATTGGGTACCATGTATCATATCTGGTGGCAATGTCCTAAAGTATCCAGATTCTGGATTAGAATGTTTAACCTTATCCATTCGGTGACAGAGGTGAATGTTCATAGATCTCCTGAGCTAGCTTGTCTTCAGGAATTACCTCCAGAAATCCCAGAGAAATCTATGAAGTTAATCCTGTAAATGATTTTAGCAGCCAGGATCACCATTGCGAAACATTAGAAGCAGCCCATGATACCATTCGATTACATCAAGTTTAAACTGAATTAGATCATGGTTAATGATAGGCTCACCTGTACCCCAAAACAACATCATGAAATTTGAAAAGACGCCTGATCCATGGATTAACTATCTGTCCATGGACTAGCGACTCCTGGGACGGCCCTACTTACTATACTTTACTGTTCCTTCTTTTCTATTACTTTCCTTTACTCTACACTCTTACTGCAGTTGGCAATTTTGCTTTTCTTCCTTTTTTCATTCATTAATGAGGTTATACTCTCAGGTATTTACAATGGGCCTATCAGGTTTTACCCTCACCTTTTTTCTTCTTTTTTTTTAAATTTTTCTTCTTTCCTTCCATCTGTAATGATTGTTTGTCCCTATTTTTTGAGATCTCATTACGATGCCCACTAGTATGAATGTTATGGCTTATTCTGCCCTTGTATTCATCTATCAAATACGATCGCTCTTTGATGATCATTACTCAAAGAGTTTTATTTGTCAAATCTGCTGGTATACATATTCTCTACTGATTTTATCTGATGTTTGATCTCCGCTAAGCTCGTTGTGGATGACTAAATGTACCTCATTATTTTAAACATCTGAGAGACTTTTATTATCATTACATTGTTAAATTTGCTTACTTGAAAACATTTAATAAAGAATAAGTTGAAAACGAAATGAATTAGTGAAATCATTTTTATTCATGTGATGAACATTTCTTTATAGTGGAACACAAAGTAAAAAATGTTTTTTTCTAATTTTGGTAAGAGAAGGGAAGGGATAGGACCTCTGTCAGGTTTTACTACTGTACATGTATACTTTATAGAGACTATTCTTGCAATCATTGTCACCAGGGCAGAAAATCTAGAATCTTATAGATCTAAATAGAACAGGAATAATATGTAAATTGTCCAATAGACACAGAGGTTTCTTTCACTTTGGAGAGCTTACTATGAGACAGAAAGTGAAGGTTTTTTCCAGCAGGGACATTAATAAAAAATAAAAAAAATTCTTAATTTCAGCTCTCACACCTGTAAAATACTGCATCGGTTATTTTATGAAATCATCCAGTATTTTAGTAGTGGAAGTCTGGTAACTTAGCCAGCATCCTTACCATAGGCTGTAAATAGCTAGTTGTTAAGGAACGGGCGGCCGTTGGCATCCCTAACAATCAGTAACTGTCATGGTTGTTAGCGGTGGCCGCGTCCTTAACAACTGGTGAGTCATCAGCTGTCAGCGGGATTCCCGCTGCCCCAAAGCACCCTGCCTATGTTGAGGGCATGTATATGACCTGGTATGGTTTAGGAGGGGGCCACCCCTGTCCCAAAGCACCCCCCCATGTTGAGGACACGTGGCCTGGACTGGTTGGGGCGTGGGGGGGCTCGCTCGTCCCTCTCCTTTCCTGACCTGCCAGGCTGCATGCTTGGATTAGGGTCTAGTATGGAATTTGGGGGGGGGGGCATGCAATTTTTTTTAAATTTTGGTGTGGGGGTTCCCCTCAAAATCCAGACCCGAAGGGCCTGATAAGGATTGTGGTGGGGGCACGCTGTTTTTTTTCTTAATTTTTCATTTCCAGTATTTTTTTTTTATTACAATCAGCTGTTAGCGGGGAACCCTGCTGAGAGCTGATGATTCATCGTTTATTAAGGGTGCGGCGGCCACCCGGTGCGGTGGCTACCGGTTCCTTAAGCAGCCAGGACCACTACTTATTTACCGCATGCATTTTTTTTTCTTTTTGTGAATTGACTTTCACTCCTGTTTTATTTACCAAGCATTTTTGCTTTATGCATTAAATACTGCATAAAGCAATAGTAAATTGACATTTTCAGGATCGCATGCGATATTTGGGAAAACCCCTAAATACCGCGTGTGATCTGGTTCTGTGAATGGAGCCCATTATCTTAAAAAAAAAATTTATTTTAATACAGTTAATTCATGGACAAAAAAAGTAGCAAAACTGAAATTTTCATTTTTTTTCTAGTTGATTTAGCATTAAAAAGGTTTTTATTTTCCAATTGTGTGCTTTTTTTTTTAATGTAACACAAAAGAACAGTAGAAAAATAACGGTTAGGAGAAAGGAAAGAAGCAGTTAAAGCGGATCTTCTGTCATTTTTTCAACTTTACATCTAATAAATCTTCTGCCCATGCTGTTTTAATTTGGATGGTTAAACATTTTTTTTCTGACAGTAAATACCTTATACAGCCCACTTCTTGTTTCTTGTCTGGTAAAAAGCCTAGGCTTATGACATCATGCACAGCTCTCTCTCTCACTCTTGTGAGAGTTTGCCAGGAAGGAAGGGGGGGGAGGGGGGGAGTCATAAAATGACCAATGAGAGCCGCAGGGCGGCAGAGCTGGAGATGTGCCTCTGTGTAAATCCAGGAAGTGAACAGGCAGCAGCTTCAGCTGCCCACAGTTAAAATGGCTGCAGCCAAAGTTAGTGGAGGGACAAGTACAGAATCACATAGCTGCCAACAGTCCCGATTTTGGGACCCTCGTCCCGATCGGAGGCTGTCCCGAATCAGGATTTCCATCAGGAAAATCGGGAACGTTGGTTTTTTAATCTTTGGAGCAGCTGGCTCCAGCAAAATGGCCATCGGCGCCGCCGCTAAAATCTTCCCCCTAGTGTTCAGTGGAGAGAGGAAGGGGGCTCAATCCGTGCAGCCAATGAATCGGCTTCTTTAGCTGCATGGATCGGCCCCTCTCCACTGAACACACAGCGCCGGTGTCTTGCCGAGAAAGTTCCCCAGCTATTCAGCTTCGTTCGGCTATTTCTGCCGGCTCGTCCTGCGCAAGCGCTGCGCCTGCGCAGTACAGGGGGGTCCTTACTTGCCGAGGGGAACTTTCTTGGCAGAACACCGGTCGCTCCTGGAGTTCCTGGATGTGTGGTGGGGGGCGTTATGGGAGGGAAGGGTCTGCACTGGCACTGGCACTGATGGAGGGGGTGGTCTGCACTGAGGGGGCCTGCACTAATAGAGGTGGGGGCTGCACTGAGGGGGTTCTGCACTAATAGAGGGGGGTCTGCACTAATAGAGGGGGGCCTGCACTGATAGAGGGGGTCTGCACTAATAGAGGGGGGTCTGCACTAATAGAGGGGGGGCTGCACTGAGGGGAGTCTGCACTAATAGAGGGGGGGTCTGCACTGAGGGGGGCCTGCACTAATAGGGGGGGTCTGCACTAATAGAGGGGGGGTCTGCACTGAGGGGGGTCTGCACTAATAGAGGGGGGTCTGCACTGAGGGGGGGGCTGCACTAATAGAGTCTCTGCAGCAATTTAACGTACAGGAGGGGGGTTAATTATATGCAGGAGGAGGGGAGTAACTATATACAGGAGGGGGGTTAGCTATATACAGGAGGAGGGGGGTTAGCTATATACAGGAGGAGGGGGGTTAAATATATACAGGAGGGAGGGGTTAGCTATATACAGGAGGAGGGGGGTTAGCTATATACAGGAGGAGGGGGGTTAAATATATACAGGAGGGAGGGGTTAGCTATATACAGGAGGAGGGGGGGTTAGCTATATACAAGAGGAGGGGGGTTAGCTATATACAGGAGGAGGGGGATTAGCTATATACAGGAGGAGGGGGGTTAGCTATATACAGGAGGAGGGGGGTTAACTATATACAGGAGGGGGGTTAACTATATACAGGAAGGGGGAGGGTTAACTATATACAGGAGTGGGGATTAACTATTTACAGGAGGGGTGTTAACTATGTACAGGAGGGGTTACTATGTACAGGGGGGATACTATGTACAGGGGGGGAAACTATGTACAGGAGGAGAGGGTAACTATGTACTCTGCCTGGGACACTGATTTAAGGAATGAGGCTGGGAACACTGGTGTAAAGACTGACTCTGCTGGTGGCACCTGATGCAAGGAGGGACTCTGCCGGGGGCACCTGATGTAAGGAGGGACTCTGCTGGGGGCACCCGATGCAAGGAGGGACTCTGCTGGGGGCACCTGATGCAAGGAGGGACTCTGCCGGGAGCACCTGTAACGAGGACAGACTCTGCTGGGGACACCTGATGCAAGGAAGGACTCTGCTGGGGACACCTGATGCAAGGAAGGACTCTGCTGGTGACAGGCGACGTGGCTAGTGACACGCTCAGGGATCCCACTGATTCGGCTATGGTGAGTTGAATGATTTCATTTTATATTACAATGTTATAATAGAAATAATGCACTTCAATCATCCTGACACCATAACAATCATGGTGCCGGGATGATTGAAACGCTAACACCAGGTGTTTGGAGTATCTTTATCTGCTGATTGTTAAACTTTCTAGAATACACATATTTCTATTGTTGTGTAGGATCTGGGCCTGCTGTCCCTCCATTCCTCTCTCCCCCTTTCCCTCTCCAGCCCTCATTCACCTCAGACTCTAACCACACCCCTTTGAGCCACACCCGTTTAAGCCACGCCCATTATGCACATAAACCACGCCCATTTTTGCCACGGTGCGCTTCGCGCGCCGCAGTTTTCTTTTTTATTGCTATGCCACGCCTACAAACGCATGCCCCGCCCCCTAATATTATACATTCCGCCTACAGCCAAAAAAGTGTCCCACAAATTTTTTTTTGCAATGTTGGCAACTATGGAATCACAGTATATATAAAATAATATGCAAAGTGGTTTGGTGGGAAGCCTCAGAACGGCAAAGATGTTTTTATTACAAATTATGTGAGCAGACTGCAGTTTAATTAAGACTGATTATGGTAAACGAATGGTTCTAGAATACAAAGGGGTTATTCTTATGGGTCTGGGATAAACTTCTACTTACTGCAGTAAATTTACAAGACAGTAGGTGACCCACACCAGGAGCGTATCATAACTGGTGATTTTTGTGAAGGACATAGACCTACAAGTACATGCAAACTCTTCTATAGTATGAATCATTTTTAAGGCCTGTATACTATCAGACTTGGTAATGGTCATGGAATTTGGGTAGATCTGAGAATTATTGTGCAGGATTTATCCACTGGAGATAAAAGGTAGCTTGTTAATTCATTTGCTACTATGCCAAACTGAAACACAAGTTTTGGGTGGAGTTAACTTTTAAAGAGAGATTCTTACCAAAAGACATCACGCCAACTGCTTGCACTGCGTTCCAGTTTGCAAAAACCCATGCATCTTTAGTGTGTGGTCTAGAATGTAATAGACAAAACTGTTAAGGAAGAAGTTTGGGGTTTATAACAAAAAACAAACATACATAATCACCTCCATGCTGCAGCTGTTCCCCTCTGGCTGCTGATCATTCAGTTCTCAGCCTGCTCCTCCAGGGATCATTGGAGTGCCAGGTAGAAGAGGGGATGGGAGCGGCTGGCTCAGGCTTTCAGGAGGGGAGCTGAGTGGGTGAACCAGCTGCCAGCCAGGCATCTTGGTGGAACCTGACATTATTGTCTGGGTCCTTTTGAAGCCTGGAGCAGCTCTGTTATGTCAGCTGACAGCTGGCTTTAGTCCACTACTGGCTGATTCTGGGTCACAGTAGTGTAAAAATGAGTGCACTCCTGGGACACAGAAGAGAAGCATAGCTCCCAACTGTCCCTGATTACGAGGGACTGTCCCTGATTTGGAGCAATGTCCCTCTGTCCCTCATTCCTCCTCATTTGTCCCTCATTTTGGTCTGATCTATATAGATGCATATAAAATGCACTTTTTATCTATCAAAAAGTGTTTTCCAGCACTAAACCTTTCATCTGATTCATCTTAATTGCTGCATTTGTAAATTCCAAAAGCCAATAAAAAGGAATAGTAGTGGTAAAAAAAGCATTTGTGGATTTAACTAATCTTGTTTTTTTTGTTCAATTCTCCTTTAAGGGGGTGTGGCCAGGGGTGTGTCCTATTCCTGCATACTTTTGCTGATAGGTGTCCCTCATTCCCATCTCAAAAAGTTGGGAGGTATGAGAGAAGTATGACCAAAAAAAAATCTTTATCCATAATTCTCTTTTAATACAGTAGCACAAGAACCTATACCTGGATAGGATATGTGACTAAACACGCAGTGTACTGATTATGTTTTACTGGTACATAACTTCTATGTTCACTTTCTGACATGTCAGCATAAAGCTGTCATCACTGAGGCAGATCCAAATATTAAAGAACATCCATTAGATTTCGAGCAGCCTATTTACTGGCATGAAGCACGCTCACTAAGTTCCTGAAAGTTATGTCACCGGCATATACCACTGCCTCTGGGGAGACATTTGTTGTTTATTAGCCTTTTTTTTTAGTTTTTTTAGAATTTTATGGGGGAAAAAAAATGTGTTTACTTCTGTCCTGGACTGTAAGTGACCATTGCTCCGGACCTCCATAGAGGTGACCACAGATGATCTGGTCTCTGGTCTCTGTGACCAGCTGGCTGCACCATCAGGACTTTTTCTCTGGCGGTGAAAATTTTACGCAAACCAAAATACACCACTGGCAACAGTAGCTAAGCACTGCACTTATTTTACACTCTATAGGCTGCCTGGGGGTGGTTGAATATTCCATGATCTGTTCTCTTAAGAAAAAAAATCAGAAGTCCAGTAATAATGTATTTAGGCCTCTAACCATCATCTCTGGCCTTCCTTCCTTCAAATGGTTTCGTTAGAGAGGATTTTCGTGGGAATTATAAAAGAAAACAGCCCGCAAGACAATCATTTCCAATCGCTCTCGTCCTTAAATTTCCCTCTCTCAGCCCACACAAACCAAACATTCTGCTCTTTGATTCCCAAGCCCCTATTTGCAGGGACAGTTTTTCCCACAGTTAGTGAATTATTTGCTTTTTCTGCATTTGTTTACACAGCTATTATGTCAGCTGACTGCTGTGACTGCAGTTTAGAGGAAAATGTCAGATATGGAGAGACAGACCATTCCTTCAGCTGTAACTTACATAACAATGATACAGTAGAAATTCAGTATGTTTTTATAATCTGTCAGTACTGAAATGTGTATGCATAGACCCAACTGTGTGTGTGTGCCTGTGTGTGTTCAGGGAAAAAAACACCTAATTAGTTTTTCCATGTAAGACAGTTTGGGTTGTAAAATCCAACTTTAGACTCATTTTTTTTTAAATGTCCCTCAGTTGGAAAAAGATAAAGAAGCTTAAGCTGCAATACCAACCTCCAATTCAGGGATGTCCCTACAGTACCTCTTTTTTGCCACTGGATGTCCTCAGTCTTCCAGGTTAAATGATACCCATCGTCTATCAATCTGGAAAACGAAGGACTCTACCATGAATGCTGGGTGTCATGGCACTACCTCCTGAAAGGGCACCACCATGGCACCCTACATTCACAGTGTACTGTGCACTAGAAAGGACTGTCCAACCCAGATAGGAACCAAGGAGGACCCTGTGGCTTCATGTGACTGGCCTGAAGACTTAGGAAATGGTGGGCATTAACAGTAAAAAAAAAGCACACTGGGGGATCTTCAGGAGAGGGAAGGAGGGGCCTTGAGGCAATAATGGAGCACAGAGTTATGCCCCATACACACGGTCGGATTTTCCGATGGACATTGTCCGATCGGAGCGTGTTGTCGGAAATTCCGACCGTGTGTGGGCTCCATTGGACATTTTCCATCGGATTTTCCGACATATAAAGTTGGACAGCAGGAGATAAAATTTTCAGACAACAAAATCCGATCGCGTCAATTCCGACCGTGTGTGGCCTGTTCCGACGCACAAAGTGCCACGCATGCTCAGAAGAAATTCCGACACGGGACAGCTCGTTCTGGTAAACTTAGCGTTCGCAATGGATACAGCACTTTCGTCACGCTGCAATGTTCAAAATGGTTTAATACAGCGCACTCTCTTCTTCTTTATAATGTGACAAGAATTAAGTAGTTTTGCTGCTCATATTCACACACACTTCTCACAAACTTATTTCGTTACTATTTATCGGGATTCCCTCAATATATTTTGATTTCTCACATCTGACAACATAATTTTTTTTTTTTTTTTTTTACTTTAATATAGAATCTTTTTTTTGTGTTTCTCTTTTTTATTTTTTTTTTTTGGTGATTTTGATTTGTACTCGAAAATGTTTGTGTGTTTTTTGTGACAAGTTCCCACAACACCATTGATATGTTGTTCTATTTAATCTGTAGGAGATTGTTTGGTGTTGTTGTCCCTTGTTAATTTCACATTGTACTTTAGAAATGTACCTGAATACTCACCAACAAACTGTCCTTTTTGGATGAAAACACACACAGGAGAGTAGAATTTACCTAAAAGTATTTTATTAAGGGGTCACAACTATAAACAAAGAAGGAGGCAACGCTGGAGAAACTGCAGAAGTGGGTGAAGCCTTGGACCCCCAGGGCAGACATCAATTATTTAAAAGCAAAATTGGTGGCCTGAGGAGTCCATATCTAAGGGAGGGCAGTCTGGTCCAGAAATCCCAGAGATCCGGAATGCAGCAGATGACATCTGTGTCCCCAGGCTGTGGTCATACGAGAGACTGCATCTTCTGTCAGACCAGACTGAACCCAGGCCATCACTCTTTGGTCTTCCTTCCACGCTTCCTTCCAGCCTTTGGCTGTGGTGGTGGAGTTGTGGCAGCAGGAGGAGGAGGAGGAGGAGGATCGTCGATCTCAATGACATCCGTCTTGTGTGTCAGTTCCCCACTCTCCCCCTTACGAAGGACTTTATAAATCAGGTCCTCAGAGATCTTGCGTTGGCCCTCCTGCATGCCCAGCAATTTGGTGGCAGCCATGCAGGCAAAGGCCTCTTCAGGACTGGGGAAGGCTCTGAGGGACGCCGAAGCCTCCTGGATCAGCCTGTATGCTGAATCCTGCACAGGACTGGGAGTGGCCTTCCTGGCCCTTTTGTATGGCAGGTGGAGGGGAGGGACCTGAGACTCAGTCAGGCTGCGACTTGTCCCAGGCTTCTCTTGGCTGACACTTAGCCCTGCCTCCTCCTGGCTGCCACTAATCCCCGCCTCCTCCTGACTGCCACATTCCACAGCCTCCTCCTGGCTGAGGTCTTCCTGTGTATGAAAAAGGGACATAGTTTTATTTTTTTTTTACATCAATCACACACAATTTTCACCTCCTGACTGCTGCAAATTCAATGTTAACAAATATAACAGACTATCCTTCTGAGCCCAGCATTTTGCATTCTTGTCCCAATTTTGGGTGCCCACTACTGTCTATTGATATGTAAAACACTTTTTTTAATCAGCAATTAATGATCAATAATAACATCTAGTAAACATCATTTCTTTATTGCCCAGAAATCTGTAGAAGAATGCTATACCTGACTCCAGCTGGGCTCCTCCACTTCTTCCTGGCTGGAAGGCCCAGGTTGGACATCAGAAGCCTCAGCTGGGATGGAAGGAAGAGTGGAAGGAAGAGTGGAGAGGGATTCCCTGACTTCAGTGTGGTCTGACAGAAATCGCAGTCTCTCATAGTACCACAGCCTGGGGACATAAACGTCATCTGCTGCAGCTCCTGATCTCTGGGAATCTGTGACCTTCTTGCGCTCCCTAAGATAAGTGCTCCTCAGGCCACCAATTTTAGCTTTTAAATAACGGATGGTTGCTGTGGGGACCACCGGCTTCACCAACTCCAGCAGTTTCTCCAGGGCTGCCTGCCTCTTCTGTGTGTGATTATAGTGGGGGTGTCTCACTTGCCACAGACAGGGCAGCTCCCTGTACTTGTCTATGAACAGGGGCAGGAAATTGTGGTCGTTGAACCCATCCATTTTCTCTGCAAGACACAACACAAGACAAACCCTAATGTCAGGCCAAACTCCCCTAATCTTGTTACAATATAGGCTTCCATTTCGAAGCAGTATAGGCCCAAGTTTAGATCCTACCTTCGTTAGCACGATCGGCGTCTCCGATGCTCCTTCCTCCGCTCACAGATCGTACGTAAGACGCGCGCGTTACGATTTATACACACTGCGCATTCGTATAACTCTGCCCGCCCCTGACGTTCTTTCTATTCTATTCCCCGCCCCTTTTCGTTCGGCGCAGTGGGGGAAGAGCACATGGTGGATAGACAGCAGGATCGTGCTAATTACAGCAACGAGGAGGAGGAGGGGGAGGAAAGGCCGGAGCCTGAAACGTCCCGATCCAGAAGGAGATGTAAGGACTCAAATATGTCCTTTGGGGAGATGTTGGAGATGGTGGACATCCTGAAGAGGGCCGACTATGATGGAAAGTATGGGCCTTACCCCAACCACAATGTCCGAAAGGCCAAGATCATGGCAAAAGTGGTCAGGAGTCTGCACCGGAAATTCGGGGTACGTCGATCGAAAGATCAGCTCAGGAAGCGGTGGTCGGACCTGAAATTACGAGAACATGAGCAGTACAGAAAGATCTGGAGAGTGCTGCAAAAAAGTAAGTATTTGTGCTGTGTTCCTATTCTTTTTGGGTTTATTACGTTCGTGCTGCTCCATGTGCTTTTAGGAACTGTTGTACAGTTTAAAATGGCAACTTTCATGTTCATGGGCACATTATTCGTTCGGATCACACATTTTTATTTCGGACGATAAAATACCATTTTTTAGGCCATATGCATTTGGCCACCATTTTGACGCCCTATACTTGGCTTCAAAGAATTGGGTTGTGTAGATGGGTTTGTTACTAGAATGAAATGCAAACTAGATTGTGTGTAAGGAGAGGACACTGAGCAGCTGTTTTCACATCTGGACACTGGAGCACTAGTGTGGGACACAAGAACACCATTTTTATTAGGGGGGGCCACACAGGTGCTCCAGTGTATACTATAGGGGGGGCTACATCTGTGAAGCTTGTACTAAACAGGTAAAGTATTGAAGCTTGACAAAGGACACTAAAAAAGCTACATCTTGGAACTCTGCTAAAATAGATCATTGTACCCCACTTCCAAGCAATGTTTCATCTTTATAGTTCTGCCATCAAATATCTGTGTGCTAATTATACCATTTTTGTTTTACATAGGGGAGAAAAGACTCGGAGGACACCCCTCATCCGAGGAGACCAGAGCCCCCCCCCCTCTGGAAGAAGGGGAAATCCACCCAACACAAGATGAGCAGGAGGATGAAGACGTGGTGGAACTAGTCACCACAACAGGTGAGTGTCTGCGACCACAGGCTCAGATAAGAGATGGATGGCGGCATATTTTTTAGACCTAATTTATTTTGGGGTTCCTCTCTTTTTAGGTGATCGTGAGGTTGTGGATGAAGATCCTTTCACATCAGAAAGTGCCCAGATCCTGATCAGGGAGATCATGGGGTGTAATTTACAATTGGAAAACATCAAGCAAAACATCAATGATGTTATTCCAAAATATAAAAACATCATTGATGTTTTGGGGCGAGTTTAAAACCCCCCCAAATCACTTTCTTCTTTTGTGTGCTACAATGTGCTAAATGTTTTTGTGATTTTTCCCAAAGCCAAATTTGGAGGATGCACACAGTGTGTCAACATGTGCTATCTGCCATCACGGGAGATCAATGGACGCGTTTTGGGGGTGCGACCCCTTCCTCAATAATAAAGTAGCGGTGAGGAAGGGCTTTCTCCCCCAAAACATGTCCCTTGATCCCCCCTGATGGCAGATAGCACATGTTGACATTGTGAAATTTGTGTGCATCTTCCAAATTTGGCTTTTCCTGGGGTGATTTCCCCCCATCTGAACGCTATATCAAACACAGTTCCTAAATACTCATGTCTGATATTGCCTTCAAGTTCTACCAAATGTGAACTTTGTAAGATCAAGATTTGTGTCTTTCTTGTGGGTTTTACACAGGCCTGTTTTCTATAAAATGCACATTTTGATTTTGGATAATGACACCACAAAAATTGTTATACAACAAACATTTCGGTTTGTCAGAAAAACCTTTGGTAAATGCACATGTGATTGTACAGGTATTAAAAAGATTGTTCATCAAGAATGTGTGGATTATTGTCTCAACGCTACAACACTTTTGGGGTGATGTAATTGTTGTTTTATGCAAAAATGGGGGTAATTTCCTAAGGGCAAATCCACTTTGCACTACAAGTGCTGTTTCAGTGCAGTTGCAAGTGCACTTGTAGTGAAAAGTGTCTTTGCATTTAGTAAATAACAGCCAACAGTGCTTTGTATAAGGTTACACAATCACGACATTTTCTGCACTCCACACATTTCTGTCAGGGTCAGCTAAAACAAACACAAGCAGTAAATGTCCACAAAGAAGAGCCTGGGGGGAGATGCCTGTCGAGAACTTGAGGTCCTGCAGGCTTCTCCCTGTGGCCAAATACCGCAGGGTAGCGACCAACCTCTGCTCTGGAGTGATGCTTGCCTCATGCAGGTATCCTGCCTGCTGATATAAGGGGTCAGCGAAGCCAACAAACGGTGAAACACGGGGTCCGTCATCCTGAGAAAGTTCCTGAAATCATCAGGATTATTCTCACGGATCTCACGGAGCAAAGGCATATGAGAGAACTGGTCACGCTGAAGCAACCAATTCTTGGTCCATGAACTCCTCCCCACCCTGTTCATGGACTGGACTTGTGTCAAGGTCAGGACCCCAACACCAAGCCCCCACACAGCACGAACTGTACGAGGAGTACGCATACGAAACATGGCTAGAAAACGGTTGGCTGCTCAGAACGAAGTAACAGAACGCACTGAAGAACAGCAAGGCCTGTGAAGAGCGACCTGAAAAACAGCAACGAGCAGGCAAGATCACACAGAAAACTCCGATACGAACTGACTGCACGCACTGAAGAGCAGATACAAACCCACAAGCACAAACTGAACAGCAGAAAACGATCTGAAAGCCACGAGTCTGAAAAAGCGTGAATCGTCTCTCACCAAACTTTTACTAACACGAGATTAGCAAAAGGAGCCCAAAGGGTGCCGCGCTTGGTTCTGAACCGGCCTTTTCTAGTCTCGTCGTACGTGGTGTACGTGACCGCGTGGTTGTCGATCGGAAATTCCGACAACTTTGTGCGACCGTGTGTAGGCAAAACAAGTTTGAGCCAACATCCGTTGGAAAAAATCCTAGCATTTTGTTGTCGGAATGTCCGAACAAAGTCCGACCGTGTGTACGGGGCATTAGGGTGGTTTCACACTGTAATGCCGCGTACACACGGTCGGACTTTTCGTCTACAAAAGTCCGACAGCCTGTCCGACAGACTTTCGACGGACTTTTGGCGGACTTTTGGCGGACTTGCGGCAAACTTTCTTACGAACGGACTTGCCTACATACCATCACACAAAAGTCCGACGGATTCGTACGTGATGACGTACACCGGACTAAAATAAGGAAGTTGATAGCCAGTAGCCAATAGCTGCCCTAGCGTGGGTTTTTGTCCGTCGGACTAGCACACAGACGAGCGGATTTCTGGGTCCGGCGTAGTTACGACGTAAAGATTTGAAGCATGTTTCAAATCTAAAGTCCGTCAGATTTGAAGCTGGAAAAGTCAGCTGAAAGTCCGGGGAAGCCCACACACGATCGGATTGTCAGCCAGCTTTAGTCCGTCGGCGTCCGTCGGACTTTTGTAGACGAAAAGTCCGACCGTGTGTACGCGGCATAAGTGGGACCAACTGCCTTGAGGTCTAATAAAATCCATCAGTACTGCAGGAAGGCCAGGAGGCGTCCAAAATGGCTGATGTGTTTCAAGGGTGAACCCTCTTCATCAGAGCCAGGGTAGGTTCTGATGAAGACGGTTCGCCCTAAAACATGTCAGACATTTTGGCCACCACCTGGTCTTCCTACAGTACAGATGGATTTTTTTTAGACCTCCAGGCAGTTGGTCCCATTTGCTATGATATGCATTTATACAATATGAGTTTTGTGAGTATATTTATTTCTGTTTTTATCCCTTATTACATTTTATTGAGTTATTGTGCTAGGTGGATGCACCCTTTTCTTTATCTTGTTGTATTTCAGTCTAAGGATACCTATTGTCCTGGGAGGGCAGCAAGACCATCAACGTTAAGAAGGAATTTACGCAATATATCTCTGGGTTAACCATTGTGAGTGCAGGAGAATACTAGTTTGATATGATTTTACACTGCCCTGGAACAGTCCTGGTGCTCTTTGGGCAAAGCACAGCTAACCAGTGGGTTTCGTGCGGGTTAGCTGCTCTTTCTTATATATGTCTACGATATCCTGTTGTTTTGGTGTGGTTTCAGAAAGCGCAACAAAGATGTAGCATAGAGGATTTTTGGTGTGTTTTCTGAAACCACCCAAAACAGGACCTTATAGAAGTCTATGGGAAAAAGGGCAGCTATTCTGCACAAAAAACAGCTAAAGCGCAGCTGGGCAGTGTGGAGTCGCCCTTAGGCTTTAAATTTAGAATCAAAATCCAACCCAAAACTTTTTTTTTTATTTGGATAGAGAAGAAGGATAGAGCAGAGGTTTAAAAACTCCCTACTGTTGGTGTCTCCATTGGTGCAACACTTCCTGTCCTGGTGACTGCTGCCAACAAAATTGGGGTTATAGTGAGCTGTGTGTGTAATTTAAGCTTCAGCAATTCAGTTTTGGAAACTGTTTTTTATTCTAGAAAGATTAGTCTGTTAAACATGTAAAAAAGTCTAGTGCTCCATCTGCTGGCTGGAAATATTAAATATGAAATCATAGCTTGCATCATGTTCTATTGACCTGACAAAGAATGAAAAAAGGTTAAAAGTTATACAGTAATACCTTGGATTATGAGCATTATTTGTTCCAGAAGAATGCTTGTAATCCAAAACACAAAACACATGTATAGCAAAGCGAGTTTCCCCATAGAAAATAATGGAAACTCAGATAATCCATTCCACAGCCACTGCTAGTCTATGCAGTACCGCATGTGGCCAGAGGTGCAGGGGAGCATTGATCGGACATTCCGACAACAAAATCCTAGGATTTTTTCCGACGGATGTTGGCTCAAACTTGTCTTGCATACACACGGTCACACAAAGTTGTCGGAAAGTCCGATCGTTATGAACGCGGTGACGTAAAAACACGTACGTCAGGACTATAAACGGGGCAGTAGCCAATAGCTTTCATCTCTTTATTTATTCTGAGCATGCGTGGCACTTTGAGCGTCGGATTTGTGTACACACGATCGGAAATTCCGACAACGGATTTTGTTGTCGGAAAATTTTATAGCAAGCTCTCAAACTTTGTGTCTCGGAAAATCCGATGGAAAATGTGTGATGGAGCCCACACACGGTCAGAATTTCCGACAACAAGGTCCTATCACACATTTTCCATCGGAAAATCCGACCGTGTGTACAGGGCATTAGAGACACTTGGAGACCACTTGGAGACGCTCGGAGACTCAGGAACTGAGTGTTTCCAAGTGTTCCTGAGCGTCTCCAAGTGTCTCAGAGAGTTTTAGAGTGTCTCAGAGTGTCACCGGCGCCTTGCACAGCTGGCCAAATGCGGTACTGCACACCCCAGAGGCTTGAATCCTGCTTGTCTTGTGAGACAACGCTCGCAAAGCGAGTCAGAATTTTTTTCTTAAAAATAGCTTGTATTGCGAAATGCTCGTAAACCGCGTTACTCGCAATCTGAGGTTTCACTGTAAATCATCGTAAAAACTATGAATATGGCTATGACCCACCTAAGCCTTTGACAATACAGGCTGGTGTGTTCTATAGGCCAAGGCACTGCCCTCTCCCTTAGAACTCTGATGTCTCTGAAGTATAATGTATAGAAGAATGAAATGGAGGTTGCACGGCACAACATCATGTGACAAGAGGCCGGTGTTACACCAAACTGTGTAAGTCATGGGGAATCTGTCTGCAATTAACATTCACAGTTTGATGGTTAAAACTGAACTCCAAGAAACACAGCTAAATACAGTATACAGATAAATCCAACTCGTTTGTTAGAAAATTATTGTCAAATTATTAGCATTTTTATCCATCCAGGCTTGAGCTTTTTACAGCTCTGCCCCATACTACAGCTATATCACTCTGCTCTCCCCTCCTATCAGCAAGCTGATTGCACCGCAGCACACTCAACTGGCTCCTTGCGCTGTTTTTATCCCCCGCCCTTCCTGAGCTTTGCTGTGCATAATATACAGCCGACTGCAAGAGGCTGATACAGTCAAATTCAAGTACTTTGCATGCAAAATAGTAATTTAATTATGTATTTGATTAATTCACAGCTACATTAATTTGTGTATTTTAGATCTGCCTTTCAGCTTTAATTAAGTGAATATCCCCCGCTCAGCACTGACATTTTCTGTCCAAAATTTAAAAGGGAACGAGATACTAAATGATATAATTGAATGTATAAAATCATTCCCTAACAATAACTGTTGCATAATCAGCCATTAGCTGTACAGTCTGGCATTCATCGTTTGTAAGTATGTTTTCGGTTTGTGTTAGTTTTAACATTTTTGTGGTATTTATGAATTTCGAAATAGAAAGCTGTACAAGCATCCATTATTGTGCTGGGAAGTTATATAGACATAAAACTGGCAGATGTTGCCCTCTGCTGGCCAAACAACAAACTGACAGAATACCTAAAAATAATAAACTATAAGCTTATTATAAGCTATAAACACGCCAACGTCACTAGCATTATTTGGTAGAGGTTTTATTTTAATGTGCTAACTTTTTAGAACATTAACTCAGACAAACCAATCCGAATCCATCTTGTGAAGAGTGAATTCTGGCTGCCTGTAATGCAGGTTTGCCAAAAACGTTAATGGCACATTGTTGAGGATATAATTATATTGGAGGGCTGTTTATAGCATAATGCTTTTTGGAATGCTGGTGCTATTTTTAATTTTTTTTGTACTATTTTTAACAAGCTTCAAAATAACTGACATAAAGAATAAGGCAATTCCTTTGTTTCTTTGTAAAAGGCATTCAATAATATAATCACAATAATAAAAAAAAATCTATTCTTCTAGCATAGAGAAACTGCAAGTTTGAATGCCATTTCTCCCTTCTGCTACCTCAAATGTACAATACTGACATAGTTACATCCTTGGTAAGGTTGAAGACACCAGTCCATCCAGTTCCACCTGTGTGGATGTGTATGTGTGTTTATGTCATTACTATTTCCCATATCCCTGTACATTACATTCACTAAGATGTACATCTGAAAGTCTTCTGAAATTATCGACATTCCCCACTGGCACCACCAACTGTGGAAGGGAGTTCCACACCCTACCGCTCTGACAGTAAAAAATGTATTATTTACTCAGTTTAAGGTTAATCTTCTTCCCATTAAATTTCATTGAGTGGCCTGTCTCTTAAGCGACCTGAAACTGAAAAGTCTTTTCCCTCTGCTAAAATAATCGAGATATTTGTATATCGCTATCATATGTCATCTTCTGCGTCTCTTCTCCTGGGAGAATAAGTTTAATGCATGTAGCCATTCCTCCTAACAGAGGTCCTCCAACCCCCTATTAGCTTTGTTGCCCTTCTCTGGACTCTGTCCAGTTCCATTACATCCTTCCAGGGGACTGGTGACCAGAACTGGAAGGCATACTCTGGACCAGAGTTTTGTAAAGTGGCAGAATTATAGTTTTACTTCTTGAGTAAATACTCTTTTTAATGTATGCTGATACTCTGCTAGCTTTGCTTGCTGCAGCTTGGCATTGCATGCTATTGCTTAGCCTGTGATCTTTTAGGACCCCCAGATCTTTTTCCATCCTAGATTCCCCCAGAGGTTCAATCCAGCGAGCGACTTACATTCATAATTTTAGCTCCCAAGTGCATTACTTTACATTTTTTCAACATTAAACCTCATTTGACATGTAGTTGCCCACCCCTTTATTTTATTGAGGTCTTCTTGTAAAGTTTCTATATCTTGCTGTGAAATTATTGCCCTGCGTAGCTTTGTATCATCAGCAAACACTGAGACTAAACTATTTATATCAACCTCTATATCATTTATGAATAAATCAAACAAAATTGGTCCCAAAACAGAGCCTTGGGCTACCCCACTTACCACTCCAGGTCCTTCAGAATATATACTGTTTATCACCACTCTTTGGACACTCTCCTGTAACCAGTTTTCAATCTAGGTACATATCTACACTATCATCCATGCCAACAGTCCTCATTTTGTAAATAAAGCGTTTATGGAGAAATGTATGAAATGCTTTGAAGAAATTCAGATATACCGTGACCACAGGCCTTCCTCTATCTAGATAACAGCTCACTTCCTCACAGAATGTTAACAGATTCGTCTGACAAGAACAATCTTTCATAAGTTCACACTGGTTGCTACTAATGATACTGCACTTGGATATAGTCCCTTATCATCCCCTTCAATAGTTTACATACTATTGATGTTAAGCTGACTGGTCTGTAGTTCCCAGTTATATACAAGTATCTTGGCCCTTTTTAAAATATTCATACCATGTTGGCTTTTTGCCAATCAGCTGGTACCCTTCCAGTCACTAAGCTGTCTGTAAAAATAAGGAATAACAGTCTGGCTATAACATGGCTGAATTCTTTGAAGGCTCTCTGTAAGCCATCTGGTCCTGGTGATTTATTTACGTTAAGTCTTGTTTGCCTTGTGAACCAGGGTACAGTCTGTTTTGTGTTACTAACAATTATGTCTTTATTAATATACCCCTGAGGAGGTGAAGAACGCATTTAATTCAGTTGTCTTCTCCTTGTCACTTGTAACCAACTTTCCCTGGTCATCCTTTATGTGGCCAATATGTTCTGACCTCGTTTTCTTACTATTACTATATTTGTTAGGGGGGTTTACTCTCCTCTACTATGCGTTTTCGTGGTATATTTTAGCTTCCCTAAAAGAAAAACAAGGAGAAGGGGCGCCACTGAGTATGTATCAAAATAAATTTATTATTAAAAACAATATCCACTCACATGTAGGACTGAAGTGTAGATTTCAGATACATCTCACACAGGAGAAGGAGCGGAGGACTACAGGTGGCAGCAAGTCCGGATACACTAACATCACATCAAATGGGCTGAGGTGAGCTGCAGTAAGCCAATCTGGTAGTCCAATGGCACACCAAATGAAAGAAAGCAGGGGAGCCGTCAGAGATGGTGTGGGTTCCAAAGGGAGGAAGATGCTTGATAGGAGTGCCGCTATCTCCTCCATCGATAGCGAGCTAACTCGGAAACGCGTCGCACAGGAGTGACGTCACAGCTCGGCGCCACTGTGTTTTGCGATCCAAGCCTCGCTTCAGCTCCTACTACACGGCCGTGTTCTACTTCCATCACGGATGCCGGACGAGGCCCTGTGGAATACCGCTACACAGGTGAAGACCAGCTCGGACGCCCCCATCTTCCTCCCTTTGGAACCCACACCATCTCTGACAGCTCCCCTGCTTTCTTTCATTTGGTGTGCCATTGGACTACCAGATTGGCTTACTGCAGCTCACCTCAGCCCATTTGATGTGATGTTAGTGTATCTGGACTTGCTGCCACCTGTAGTCCTCCGCTCCTTCTCCTGTGTGAGATGTATCTGAAATCTACACTTCAGTCCTACATGTGAGTGGATATTGTTTTTAATAATAAATTTATTTTGATGCATACTCAGTGGCGCCCCTTCTCCTTGTTTTTCTTCTAGCACATTGGACTTGGCTTTTGGTTCTTTTTGGCGGCTGCCTTGAGTGACTCTTTTTTCCACCCATATATATGGTATATATATGTTTGTATGGATCCTGCCCCTGCGTACATAGGCAATGTTAAATGAGGTATTTTGGATAGCGCCTTTTTTACTTGTACTATTTTAGCTTCCCTGATTGCTCTCTTATGTTTCTTAATCTCTGTAATTTTTTTGTTGGAATGGCTACAATGACCCCTCAGCCTTATAATTTTGAAAGGACATTTTTCTGTCTTTATATACCTCTTTACACTAAAGTTTAGCCACCCAAGTTTACCCATGGCTCTTTTATATTTGTTTCCCATTGGGATGCACTGGCTAATGCTATTATTTAATATATTTAATATTTTCCTCATTGTTCATTGTTTCTAGAATTTAAACCCATTCCATATCTTGTAGTATAGAGCACAGTTTAGAAAAGTTGGCTCTTTTGAAATCTACTGTTTGTGCACTATCCCCATGCCTCCTTTTTCAATAAATGTAATTACTCTGTGATCCCTGTTTTCTAAGTTATACCTTATTTCCACATTTGCATTTAGATCTGTGTTATTAGTAGATCTAACAGAGTATTATTTCTAGTTGGGGCATCCACCAACTGACACATGAAGTTGTCCTGCAAGACATGGAAGAAATGAGGAGCCTTAAATGACTGAGCAATTCCATTTGCCTAGTCAATACCTGAATAATTGAAGCCCCGCATTATAATAAAATTGCCCTGCCTTGATACCATTCCTAACTGTGAGAGGAGATCAGTCTCCTCCTCATCTTTTAGGTTAGGGGGCCTGTAGCATACACCCACTAATAATTTCCGCTTTGTTTCTTCTCTTTGAAGCTCCAGCCACAAGAATTCTACCTCCTCTCTTGCCCCATTAACAATGGCGCCCCTTGCATTCACTAGCAAGACCTTCTAGACATAGGCACACCCCTTCCCCTTTACTACCTTCCCTGTCAGTCCAGTACAAGGAATACCCCTGGACAGTGAAAAGCCAGTCATTCAAAATTTTTGAAGCTTTCAAAGAAGAGGGAAATTATAACACATTGGCTTTTGGATCTTGCTGCTTAATATCTCTTCTTCTGCTGTACCAACAGGTGTCCCTAGGACTGCTGAAGTAGGATAAGGCTGCTGAATTGCATCTCTAGTGCCGAGTGCCCTCACCAATAAGCTGTGCCTCTATTTCAGATGAAGTAGGCATCATTTTCTTTCACTCCCATACTCGCAGTTTCTGTTTATAATTTATTATTTTTATTATTTCTTGTTTGTCATTTCATAATGATTCTTTTTCTTTGTTCTGGAGTTCGGAGCCAAGTGGCGATGATGCACTTCCGATTCCAAATTTCTGATACCAGGGTTGGGGGCTTGCATTCCAGAAAGTGGTGGTATGTGCTCCATCACTCCTTGGAATATGGAGCGCAGCTACCATAGAAGTTTGCAATTGCACTTATACACTAAGTGGTTGGTTTACTAAAACTGGAGAGTTCAAAATCTGGCGCAGCATTGCATAGAAACCAATCAGCTTAAATCAGCTGTTCAGTTTCTCTGGAATCCTCTAGCGCTACAGTGTCAAGCTTACATAATTTGGTGCAAAGCCGAAGTAAAAAACCTGGGACCCTCATACCCTAATTCTGCACAGGGAAACTAGATGGAGGACCAAAAGTGCTCCATGGCTGTCCACTCCCAAAAACTGTGAATTGGATAAGAAATTTGTAATATTCTTGGGGTCACTGTTCTGGTACCCTAAGATGGATTATGAAAAAACATTTTAAATACTATTTTAAAGCAAAACTCAAACCAATAATAAAAAGATAAAAATAAGTAACCATTATAAAAATAAAACACAACCAGATTTTGCTTTCCTTCTATAAAGAGATTTCCACTAGATGATTTCAGTCTGATGGTCAGTATCGTTCACTGATTTCTCTGAGCCCAGGTCGTCATCCAATATCTATATAAACATGAATAATAATGGGAACTTCATGTTTATATTGATATCAGTTGTTAATTTTTTCAAGCTGTCAGCTCATACAGGTGCAACTCAAAAAGTTTGAATATCATCAAAAAGTTAATTTCAGTAATTCAATTCAAAAAGTAAAACTCATATATTATATAATTTATTACACACAGAGTGATATATTTCAAGCATTTCTTTCAAGCATTTCTTTTTTTTAATTTTGATGATTACGGCTTACAGCTAGTGAAAACCCAAAATTCAGTATCTCAGAAAATTAGAACATTGTGAAAAAGTTCAATATTGTAGACTTATGGTGTCACACTCTAATCAGCTAATTAACTCAAAACACCTTTAAAGGTTTCCTGAGCCTTTAAATGATCTCTCAGTTTGGTTCCCTAGGTAACACAATCATAGGGAAGATTTCTGACTTGACAGTTGTCCAAAAGACAGCAATTGACACCCTCCATAATATTAATTGAAAGTTGAGTGGAAAGAAAATGGGTAGAAAAAAGGTGCACAAGCAACAGGAATAACCGCAGCCTTGAGAGGATTGTGAAGCAAAGGCCATTCAAGAATTTGGGGGAGATTCACAAGAAGTGGACTATGGCTGGTGTCAGTGCTTCAAGAGCCACCACACACAGACGTATACAGGACATGCATTACAACTGTCGCATTCCTTGTGTCAAGCCACTCCTGAAACAGAGACTAAGTCAGAAGCGTCTTACCTGGGCTAGGGAGAAAAAAGACTGGACTGTTGCTCAGTGGTCTAAAGTCCTCTTTTTGGATGAAAGTAAATCTTGCATTTAATTTGGAAGACAAAGTACCAGAGTCTGAAGGAGAAGTGATGAGGCACAGAATTCAAGTTGCATGAGGTCCAGTGTGAAGTTTCTACAGTCCGTTAGGATTTGGGGAGCCATGTCATCTGCTGGTGTTGGTCCACTGTGTTTTATAAAATCCAAAGTCAGCACAGCCCTCTACCAGGAAATTCTAGAGCACTTCATGGTTCCCTCTGCTGACCAGCTTTATGGAGATGCTGAATTAATTTTCCAGCAGGACTTTGCACCTTCCCACACTGCCAAAAGTACCAATACCTGATTTAATGATCATGGTATCACTGTGCTTGATTGGCCAGCAAACTCGCCTGACCTAAACCCCCATAGAGACTCTGTGGGGTATTAACAAGAGGAAGATGAGACACCAGACCCAACAATGCAGACAAGCTTGAAGGCTGCTGTCCTAGCAACCTGGGCTTCCATAACACTTCAGCAGTGCCACAGGCTGATCGCTTCCATGCCACACCACATTGATGCAGTAATTCATGCAAAAGGAGCCCTGACCAACTATTGAGTGCATATACTGTATATGGACAAACTTTTCAGTAAGCCAACATTTCTGTATTAAAAGTCCTTTTTTAATTGGTCTTATGTAATATTCTACATTTCTGAGATACTGAATTTTGGGCTTTCACTAGCTGTAAGCCATAATCATCAAAATTAAAAGAAAGAAATGTTTGAAATCCTCACCACCACTTTTATAGTGCAATGGAGTATTTTTCGGAGAAGGTACTAATAAGAAAAAAGTAGCAAAGCATTAAAAATGTTATTTTCTTAGGTGTGGGAACGCATGTCAATGCTATAGGCAACCTATCTTTGATGTATTTTTATTTTGGATAAATTGGAGGTTTTTCTACACAATTCACATACGGTATACACTCGAATATGAGTTGAGATTTTCAGCCCTTTTTTTTGTACTGAAAGTGCCCCCCTCGACTTATACTCGAGTCACCGCCACTGCCTACATGATCAGCGTGTCATGCAGGCAGACAGCGGCCAGCTTGTGATAATACCGTTCGGAGGCTATTCCAGCTTTCAAAAGCCGCGCCTCCTCCTCGTCTGTGATAGGCTGAACACTCCATTTCCCAGCAGTCAGTGTACAGCCTATCACGGACATTCTCTCATCCTCGTTCGTGGTATGAGAATGAGAGAATGTCCATGATAGGCTGACCGCTGACTGCTGAATGTTCTGCCTATCACAGACGAGGAGGAGGCGCGGCTTTTGAACAGTGGAATGGCCGCCGAAGTGTACACAGGACACAAGTAGGCTGCACAGGGACACAGGACACATGCACACAAGACACATACACATGTACAGGACACAGGACACATGTACAGGACACAGGACACATGCACACAGGACACATGCACAGGACACAGGACACATGCACAGGGACACACACATGTACAGGACACATGTACAGGACACAGGGACACATACACATGTACACGACACATGTACAGGACACAGGGACACATACACATGTACAGGACACATGCACAGGACACAGGGAGGCATGCAGCTGCAGATGGGCATTGTTGACCCTCTCTTTTCACTTGCAGTAGCTGCTGCATTTCTCACCCTCGTCTTATACTTGGGTCAATACGTTTTTCCCATTTTTTGGGGGTAAATTAGGGGCCTCGACTTATACTCGGGTCGACTTATACTCGAGTATATACGCAACTAATTTTTGATTTATTTTTATCTTTGACAAATTGAGGTTTTTACACAACTCACATTGGTTGCGCAGGGGTTATTACACTTTAGTTATATACTCACTTGGGTTCTATTTACCTACCAGTGTCCCTTTAAGCCCTTCCCATGCCCACCATTCATGCTGCATCATTTTACTTCACAGGGCGCCCAAGGGTGCCTCCATTCTTTTACACGCCTGACTTGCACAAGTGATGATTGTGGACTAGTAAATTATGTTGATCTAGTCCACAATTATGTTGATCTAGTCCACTAATACCATATCTGGAAATATATTATAGTTGGATTTTCTTTATGACAGAATTTTTTTTTTTATTTGAAAAAAAAAACAAACATTTATAGTGAATATTTTTTTTTATTGAGCAGTGCAACAATTATACTCCAAAACCTAAAACTAAATTATATATATCTCACCCCTGCCTCTAATCTTAATCCTCGGTTTAGCCTCTATTCCTCAGAACAATCCCTAACCCTAAAACTCAATTCATTCACTCCCTATCCAACATGTAATGCTAACCTTAAACTTCTGTTCATTCTTTGACCCTTGGTTCAAACCCTTAATCAACCTTGAAGTGTAACTAAATGGTAAAATTTAAACCCCTCTTCCTGTCAAACCTACCCCAATCTTTAAAGGGTATCTAAACCTTAATAAAGAATGTCTCTAATTTGCTTCCTTTTGGTTTGTTATATATACCATTGAAAGCATTTAGTTTTACTGTAAATATCCTATAAGGGCAAAAAACAAAACAAAACAAACAGTTGATTCTGTCAGAAATCCAGTGACACTCTGCTTGTGTTGCATTGAAATCTCAACCAATGCTATTAGCGCTTCCCAATTCACTTTATGTACACCCTTTTGCACCACGCTACACCTATGTTATGGAGAAGAGAAAAGTGTTCTGCAAACCTCAAAAGGCTTTCCGTTCAAGGGTGATATGTATGTAGAACATTTTTAATGTTTTAGGGGGGCAACACTCACTAACTAGTGAGTGTTGTCCCCCCTAAAACATGAAAAATTTTAGTGGCAGGTTCAACAGGCGAAAACAAAACTTACAAAAAATCCTGAAAAAAACGAATTCAGCCACCACTACTAAGGACTGATAAGCTAAAATATTAAATTTCTGCTTTTGGATTTGGATACGTCTCAACAATCACCCTAGCTCTCAACCAAATCCCTGATCCTTATTTTTGATTCCTGAGCATAACCTTACAATAGCCATGCTCCTTAAAGTGGTTCTAAAGTGAAAATATTTGTTTAACCTTAATGTATTCCCTGCATTAAGCTAAAAAATGCTCCATTGCCTTTTCTTCTTACCCACATCCCTAAACACTTACCTTATCTGACCAACACTCCAACACTGTCTTGGCTGCAGCACCGTTCCCCTCACTTCCTGTTTCAAAGGACACACTGAGGGCAGCTGGAGCCATGGGCTCCTAATGCTGTTAATCAAACTACCCTGAGGAGGGAGCAGAGGCATGGCTTACCAGCACTGTGTGTGTCTATGGATTCATACAGTCCAACTCGGTAGCATGTGCACGGGTGTCTCTATAGCACCCTGCTTGCTAGGGAGGCACCTAGAGGTGAGAAGAGTAAACAGCACCATTGTGGGACTTCCAGAAGAGGAGGTAAGGGACCTCTCTGTGTAATACTGTTGCACAGACCAGGTAAGTAAAAAAAAATAAAAATAAATTTTAACCCAAAAAATGTTGTCCTTTTAGTATCATTTTAAGTTGATACAAAAAAATGTCATGCTCCAGGACAAACCTATGTCATGCTCCAGAACAAACCAATTATTAGGCTTCATTTACACATGTAGTAATTGTGTCCCCTCATCCCACCGAAAGCCTAAGAAGGCAGCCAGAGGGAACTGTACACATGTCTTGGCTGCAATACTCAGCCTGTCGGGTGTGACAGGCAGTGCCACCTGTTAAACCCATTGTGATTGTTGAAATTCATGAGACTACACTGCAACCATAAGTCAACAGCTTGGCTCGTGAGCACAATAGTTTTATGCTTTTACGTTTTTCAGTGACTGCCACTTAGTGAATCTAGTCTTAATGAGAAAACTTAGATGCTCATTTTTAAACCAAAAATAAAGACAAAACAGCCCCCTAAAAAATCTGCACAAATACAACCAGTCCTAAACTCCATGGTTATACTATTACCTATTGTATCAACTATCATCTTTCAATGCAATCCACTGCAAATTTCACGTTTACCTAAAAAATACAAAATAAGAGACATTACTTACCCTTACCTTTAGTGTGATATGTCCCTTGTGCTTCTGACTTCTAGTTCAATAGTAATCTTCCTCCGCTGAAGACACCCCCTAAACTTCCAGTGCGATGGGGAGTTAAAAGAACTGAGATGCTGTCACGGGCACTCATCGAGAGATCTCGATTGTGTCCCACCTTTCCACCCACCTCCTCCATCCATAGAAGCCATCCTACAGCATTTATGAATGAAACATGATCTATGAATGGAGAGGGCAGATCTTTCAATCATTTGCTCGTCTCCATTCATAGTTCCTGTTTCGTTCATAGAAGTGGGCTATTTTGACCTGAGATGTGGCCTGATCATGTTGGCAATAGCCCATAAAATAACCTGCAAACTGCTAGGACTGAACTTATTGTTAGCTGTTGTTTTCCCATGTTACAACCTGTCAATAGGAAAACAGAAATATTTCCAGATATGCCGTAGGCCACTGGCCCTCACCTGCATTTTGAATAAAATATTACTAGAATCATTTTCATTGTTTTTTCCTCACATTCAATATGTATTTCAGAAATGTCATTGAGATAAAAAAAATGTTTTTTTTGTTCCAAAAGTGTTATTTTTATATGTTAAGTTTTAACTCTTAGGAAGAGGGGTTGTCATGGCAACAAGAACACTCGTAACAGCTCTTTTTTTTCAAATAGCCTCCAATGTACAGTATATACGTAAACTTGCAAACCACCTTCTACAAAAGAAACTGCCACTCTGTTTATAATATGCCTGTCTGCATGTCATGTCCGATCGTAAACTCTCACAAGAAGAGCCCTCCAAACCCCCTTGTCTTGAATTGTAATGTAAATGTACTGTCTCCCTTTATTTTTCTAATGTGCTATGTGAACTCTTGGCGCTATGTAAATCCTGTAATACCAAGGGCACCTGTGAATTGGTCCTGGGATCAGATCTGGATCCTGACAGTCCCCTGGCTTTCCTATCTCAAACTGACCACGATATTCATGGAAGCACATCTATCAGTTTCCTTCTTTGCATTCTACTCGGGAGCACAACCTGCCTGTATTCTATTGGTCAGATTTCTTCTGTCTCCCCCTCCCACACAGCTGTTCACTGGGAAGATAAGTGTCCTGCTGTTTCTCTGCCTCCTGCTGATATGCCACCCTGCAGTCTCTACCCCACTTCTCTAAGTCACTTATGTAGCTGAAAATGGAGGTCACATGATCACTTACAAAAAAAGATAAACCTGTATATATACTCCGAGAATAAAGTAGAATGTAATATATAAAAGAATGTATATTTCTCGGAGAATAAGTACAGGTACTCCCCTCTTCCAAGTCACCCCAGCAACAATAGCTACTCCAACAGCAATCAGAAATTTCATAAGCAATTTCAGCAGCTAACGCGGCCAAGACATTTTTATTCTTGAAGGTTCCTTCAAGGCCAGACATATAAGCACAATAAAGCTTTTAAGTTACAACTTATCATATAATTATTATAGTTTATCATCATTATTATTATGTATACCATACAGATTTAGCCAGGAGCTGCATATATATCTATTCCTGCAATCAGGAGACACTGTGTGGCTTTGCTGCGGGGAAGTCGGTTCCCTCTAGTGCTGAGTTTGACGCTGACCTGTTACCTTCATGATACAGAGACAAGGCAGAGCAAGGCATCTTGGGACATGAAGTCCAAATGGATGGAATTTGCCCTCTTGCTGAATCATCGGGAACTACAACTACTAGATGGCTGATGGGGAAGAACAGACTGCTGGGAGAGTCTTTAAAAGGGACGGATTGAGGCCTGGCGCACTCTCTTGGGACCCGCGGCGTGGATCTGAGTGCAGGATTTCTGTGACAGTGTGTGCTGCAGCTGAGTCATGGCCTGCTCCAGCAGAACCATCTAGTGGCTATTCGGAGGGACATCTGCGGGCAGCACCCCTTGTTTGGAGGCCGCTCCTATTCCATCTATCCTGCGGTGATATCAAATCCGGGTGAGCATTAGTGCGGTGCAGCGGAGGCCGGACACCATCCCCTGAGCCACATTCTTGAGAGATCGCCATTATCATCATCATCATCTCTTGTTCCAGTGTGGTGAGCCGGCAACCCTGTATATAGGCACCATTGCCTCCTGAACCATCTATCACCCTTGGTGTCAAGGACCTAGGCCAAACATCATAGACACTATATACGGACATCTCTATCTTCTAATGACCCGCTCTTACTTGTAGTTCTACATAGGGCAACATCTTTAAGTCAGTGATCGCTGTGTTTCCAATTGCAGTTTGTTCAACACAGGAAGATTTGCTTCTTTGTTTATTCCCAATCAATTGATTCAAGTTGCTTTACTCTGCCATTCAGAAATTCTTTGCATGCAATTGTTTTCAAGGGCTAGCTGAAGATCAACCGGATTGCCTCACAATGATATAGGACTACTTATCACCTCCTTCCTCATCTCAGGGATTTGTTTCTATTGAACTCAGAGTTACAATTCACCAAGAACTCTCTGAAAGAGCAGGTTGAATTTCAATATAGCTGCTTACTGTCAAAGGTTTTAACATTGTATTTACTATTCAGCATCTATGTGTTGAGGAACAGAAGAGAGGGTGTCAGAAGTCTAGTTGGAGGCCAAGGTGCTGAGAAGGCTCCCCTTGTGGCTGAGTGCAGCACAACCCTGAAGGTGGAACAGGGAATGCAGGGCCCAAGGAAGAAGCAGGGTTTGCCGGTGGCTGAGGCCTGATGACTTGATCACCGTGGAGCAGCTGAAGCAAGCTAGATGCACTGTGTGGCAGGCGTGCTAGAAAGGAGCTAGATGTAGCAGGAAGCTGGGTAATACGGTAGGAGAATTAGAGGCCAGGTCAGGGGTCATACACAGTAAGATCAGTCCTTAAGCAGATTCAGGATTCAGGTAGGGTCACTGGAATAAGCCAAGGTCGTTCAAGGTAAGACTGGCAGATGCAGAGTCGGTGAGCCAAGTCAGGATAAAGTAGTGGAGCAGGCAGAAGTAGGTCAGAATATAAGCCAGGGGTCAAGCCAGGAGTTCAGGATAAGCGGGTAGAGGAAGCCGGGTCATTCAACGGGAAGTCCAAGATCAGAATGCAGGAACACAGGGAACACAGGGGAGCTTACGATAATTGTGTACGCCCGTTAGTGCCGTCACACATCTGCGTATGCCACTGCGCCTGGAGGTTTGTCTGGTGAAGCCATTATGAGTAGTGGCGACATTGCCAGTCCTATGGCCATTTCCCTGACAGAGGTGTTTGACACCAATTAAGAGCCATTCCTCTGCCCTCCTGTAACATGTTCACATAGGCATTGTATGTGTACTGTTGAATGTGTAATATTGATACAGTAAGTGATTGCCATTTAGTTATTGATAACATTCCTATAAGAGATTTTATTCCAAAACTGTAAACTTGTATTGATTTTCCAATTGTTTCCATTTCACTAAGTAAACAAGTTAATTGGTTTAATCAATTCTGTTGTACCTACTTCATTATTATCATTCCCAAAGGGAAAATGTCCAAACCCAGGGTGTCAGAGGTGGTGGAGGACTTGCAGGGTCAGGGCAACCAGTGGGGTACTGATTTAACCAGCGACCCTCACGAGGACAGCGCTACACGTATATTTATATACATATATTTAACTAAAAATTGCCCCACACCATTTGCATTAAGAACTTCTGTAAATGTGCATTAGTGTGCCATTTAGAATCAGTGGCACCGCAGCACAATGCAAATATACCCATGTGTTAACGTGCACTGCGGTAACACACATATATGTGAATGGGCCCTAAGCAAATCAGTGCTTTGCTCACAATCAGGAGAGCAATGGGTATACTCTAATTCTTCTATCTCCAACAGTATATACCCCACTGCCGATAAGCTTTTAAAATTGTTTTTTGTTAATAAGGATGAATGTATGTATTTAAATTGTTTACAGATTTATTACACGCTACTTACATTACTATTGTCATGGATGATGCCCGGATAATCACCATCAGGAGGACCACAACCGTTAAAAGGAACGATATCATTGACACCTAGAGCGAAGTGAAATTAAGATTTAGTTATTAAAGAAGAACATGACCTAAAACTGCAAAGTTAACAATAGAACTGGAGAAAAGGCTTTCCCTGTAAAAAAGGAATCTTTTGATTTGTCCTGCATAGGTAAAGAAAGTGTTTGCTTCATTGGTAGTGTTATTATTATTATTTTTTTTTCTATTTAGCCTTTTTCTGTCATATTCATTTGTTTTTAGGTCAATGTTTTTTTCCCACTTTAAAATTTAACTAAAGACAATTGTTTTGTTTTTTTCATTCTGGATAGGGTAATGGAGAGTTATAACCTCTGTTTTTTGCCATCTTTGTCCTGTAGGGGAGATTTCCCTTCACTCCTATCTCATAGCCAAAACAGGAAGTCAGAGAAAATCTCTCCAAAGTGAGGAAATCCAAGGGAGTGTCACCAGGATCACCAGAACAGTGTTCCCATTGAAAGAATTCCCCTCTATTACTGTACCTCTATTACACCTCACTTTCAATGATAACGGTAAACAGGACAGTTGGAGGGAGTGAATCTCCCCTAATGGGGGCACAGACAGTAATAAAAACTGACAGGTGTTTGAATCCCTCTCCACTCTATACAAAACTAAAAAAGAAGTTTTGGCTTTAGTTACACTTTAAACTTATTTTAAACTCTAGCAACATATAATGACAATATAATTCAGTAAAGCAACATTCCTTTATCTTACTGATTCTCACAAATAAATCCCCAAAATCCCTATGCCACACAGGGATCTTTAGAACCTATTCACAACAGATATAAATGATAGCAGATGCAGAATAAAATGCCTCTTTTGGAGACATGTTTTTGAAGGTCTCCATTTAATTGAGGAATGGAAGGTCCTTGTAACCAAAGCTAAAGTATGCAGGACATTCTGGAATAATCCTACAATGCTGCCCCCCCGCTTCCAGTGCTACCAACCTTGAAAATCCAGCACTTGCACAGATGTGCTGAAGAACTGAAGAGCTCTACCCTGGCCTTCTGGACCTGGCAGAGACCTGCAGCACATTTCCCTGCACATGTGCAAACAACCTGATCTCCAGGACCATCATACCTGCTGCTCTGCCAGGTCCTGAAGCCCTGCACCCCATCTGCACATGCTTTAGAATCGGCATCTGTGCCCCGCCATGTGCCCCCCCAGTTAAAAAATTTTTTTTTTTTTTTTTTACAAAAAGGCAATGTCTTTTTGTTTGCATTCGTAGCAGATGCGCCGCATCTTACTCGGGGTGCCGCTGGAGTAACACAGTCTCTATTGAGAGGGAGAGCGTCCCCAGACAGCTCCTGCGGGTGATTCCTCTCCCCTCCCTCTGCTCGCTGACACTGCATAATGCAAGCACTCACCGATCTGCTCCTTCCCCTGCATCCTCTTTGGCAGGGAGAAGAGCGAGTTGCAGAAAGGACTCCACCAGGACTCTCAGTTACTGAAAAAACAGACTGATTTTTCCCGTCCTTAGGACAGGAGAACCAGCCTGTAAATTCCAAGAGATGCCAGACCAGCGCTGTCAATAGCAGGGGCAGGACAGCAAGAGGAGGCTGGGGAACCCCACAGTGGCAGAGCACCAGAGCCCGGTGGCAAGACAACCTTTGCAACCCTGATAATTCTCCCACTGCTTTGGACCCTTATATTTTCTTGGTATGCTGGTGACATATATCCCTTGTTTTCTGCCATCCTGGGGGGGGCCCAATACAGTAGGAAGGGAGCTCACTGCAGAACAGGATATATATATATATATATATATATATATATATATATATATATATATATATATAAAATCACATTTTATAGTTGCCCCCCTACTTTAGCCCCTGTCCCCCCATGTGCCCCCCTAAATAATATGAACCTGGAGACGCCACTGCACATGATGTCCCAATTGCTATTATTACCCACTGATAAACTGGCAGATATATGAAGCATTCTGCAGCTCCCTGAAGATACTATGGACTCAGGGTGTTCAACCAGGATGCCAGGGGAAAGTCTTTCTCCCACCATGTCATTGCACAGTAACAGCATAGCTCCTAACTGTCCCTGATTTCGAGGGAATGTCCCTGATTTGGAGCAATGTCCCTCTGTCCCTCATTCCTCCTCATTTGTCCCTCATTCTGGTCTGATCTATATAGTTGTATATAAAATGAACTTTTTATCTTTCAAAAAGTGTTTCCCAGTGCTAAACTTTTCATCCAAATTCTAAATTGCCGCAATTGTTAATTTTAAAAGCTAATATAAAGGAATATTAGTGGTATAAAAAGCACTTGTGGATTTTATTAACCTTTTTTTGGTTATGTCCCCTTTAAGGGGCGTGGCAGGGGGCATGTCCTATGCCTACATATGTTGTCTAGTAGGTGTCCCTCATTCCAATCTCAAAATGTTGGTAGGTATGTAACAGGCATTCCCATTGTGCTTTATTTTTACATCACAGGCAAGCATGGGAGACCATGCAGAGCTTGTATACTTATTACTAAGCAATGACACACTGTGGGGTGGGTTTTTCCCACTGCTATGTCTAGTTATTAGTTCAGTATTAATGAGAAGATACTTAAATGTCTGCACACCTGCAGCCCAGGCAGCATTTTCAAAGTGCATTTGTCATGACCTGATGAAGGACACTGGATGAGGGGCTCTTGGGGCTGGTATTACTCCTATATATGCTACAGACTTCCATTCCGTTAAAATGTGGAGATTTGCAGTACAGTGTATATTGCTGTGCTGCTGGGCTTACAGCACAATTGTTGGACCAAATTGTAAACCAAAAGTAAAAACACACTTCTGAGGAATCCAAGTAGGAAATAAATAAATAAAAAATAGAGAGTTTTAGAAGGGGGAGCTCCTAGAGGAAAAAGTGGAGAGTTCTGAAGAGCAATATAAAATAAATGTAAAATTATATATATAAATTTAGTCAAGTTTGAGGAGCATCTCTAATTCCTGTGAAAATGTGACTATCTTCCTTACATGGAATTCCTTAAAATAGTTATAAAATATATATATAATAGTTTCAGCTGGTTTTGGGGGTCTTCATCTTTAAAAGGTTGCTCACCACTGCTATGGACTGTGGAGGATTAGATAGTGCCTACATGTCAAATCCATCCAAAATGGCCAGCTTTACCCTTGGCCTGCCTGTTTCTAAAGTTTTTGGTTGCTGCAAGTGCACTGATCATCAGGAAAATACCATTAATTATTTCTAGTTACATCTAATACCTTCCCTAGTCTTTGCATGTTGCGGTACAGAGCTATGGGAAGAGTAACCACTGCTGTTGTCCCCAGGATAGCCAAACGACGATCAGCAAGTATGCTCTCTGGAGATACTGTCAAAAAACAGATAAAAGATTGTCATTCAAAATAACACAAAACAGATTCTTATGCATTATTTATTTATATCAATATAATATATTTATTTTTTTATCCAATTTAACTTTGTACAAACAGAAAACGTAAATCATTACCTTGGTGCAGATTTGGATTGCCTATGAGCAGGCTATGATCGCCTATAACGGAACATTGCAATTTATCCTGCTTCTCAGCCTTATATAATGAGCGTAGATGACAGTTCTGCATAGACTTTTTGTATGTATCTGGCTAGATTATGTGGTTTGTGCTTACCTATAACACTAAAGCTGGAAATACACTGTTAATTTAAAAAAAAAAAAAAAGACAGAACCAATTTCCCCATCTACACTATTAAGATGGATAGAGAAAGCTTCGGTAACAGAGAACATTGTTGGATCCTGCTGTACTGACGGATAGGATAAATAATACACCTTATCCCTATACCCCAAGACTAAATTAACATTTAACCCTTGCAGTGCAGATTGTACCACTGCAAAGGTAGATTTTGTCTAATTCCTGGATTTCAAAACAAAAGCTAAAGGAAAAAAGGGGCGAAGGAGTTAACAGAAATTAATAATAGTTACCCAAGGGTTAAAGTGTTACTAAACCCACAACAGTAAAATCAGTCTGTATATGCAGTAAAGCATGCTTGTTATACTCACTGTGGAAACTAAGTGGTTAATCCTCTGCATTGTATAAAAAGGCTGCTTAATCCTGTCTTCTCTGATCCTCCCTCTTCTTCCACTGTCCCCTATCCATCTGCTGATAGAACAGAGCCTTGGGGGCAAGCTGCACATGCTCAGTTTGGTGTGTATTGCAAGAGAGTTTTTTTTTTCTTTTTTTGGGAGGGTGCATGTGATCAGCACAGGGCCAATCAGCACTGTCCAGACAGAGGGCCAGGAGACATGCAGCCTCATAGGACAGTCAGAGGATAAAGAAAACTCCTCCTACATGCTTTAACCAGACACTGATAGAAGTTACAAGACTGCTATATACTGCTGATGAGAAAAGGTATTTAGCAGTTTATATTTACTAAAATAATTGCATTTCCATGTTCTGTGTACTATGGGAGATCAGATATAGTGAATGCAGGGCCATGGGTTTAGTAACACTTTAATAGGGTTTAAAATAAGAGGCTGAAACTGGTTTTAGCATTTTTATTTATTTTACTCATAACAGTAATTTATTCATAAAGGCTACAGCAACAGCTTCCATTCATAAATGAATGCAGAGCAAGATTAACTGCCACACTGACAGCTCAGTACTGCAGATTCTTCCAGGACAGCAGTACTCTTAAGTGTAATCTATGGAGTTCTGCCACCACTTTGACAGCCAGTTGCTGTGCTTTGTTTGTCAGTAGTAGGGATGAGCCGAACCCCCACCCCCCCGGCTTTTAAAACAGGCAACAGGCAAAAAATTTGTGTGTAAAGTCTATGGGACACGAACATGAAAAATCAAAAGTGCTCATTTTAAAAAGGCTTATATACAAGTTATTGCCATAAAAAGTGTTTGGGAACCTGGGTCCTGCCCCAGGGGACATGTATCAATGCAAAAAAAAGTTTTAAAAACAAACTTTTTTCAGGAGCAGTGATTTTAATCATGCCTAAAGTGAAACAATAAAAATGAAATATTCCTTTAAATATTGTGCCTGGGGGTGTCTATAGTATGCCTGTAAAGTAGCGCATTTTTCCCGGGTTTATAAGTTTACCACGGCAAAATTACATTTCTAAAGCAAAAATTGTCATTTAAAACTGCTCGCAGCTGTAATGGATTGTTGGTTCACGGCAATATAGATAAAAATCATTGAAAAAAACAGCATGGGGCCCCCCCCCAGTCCATTACCAGGCCCTTTGGGTATGGGTATGGGTATGAATATTAAGGGGAACACCTGCACCAAAATATAAAAAAAAAAAAATGGTGTGGCGGTCCCCCCCAAAATCCAAACCAGGCCCTTCAGATCTGGTATGAATATTAAGGGGAAAATAAAAAAAATGGCGTGGGGATTCAGACCCAAAATCCATACCAAATCCTTATCCGAGCACGCAACCTGGCAGGCCACAGAAAAAGGGGGGAGCGAGTGCCCCCCCTCCTCAACTGTACCAGGCCACATGCCCTCAACATGGGAAGGGTGCTTTGGGGTCCCCCCCAAAACACCTTGTCCCCATGTTGATAGGGACAAGGGCCTCTTCCCCACAACCCTTGCCCGGCGGTTGTGGGGGTCTGCGGGCTTATCGGAATCTGGAGGCCCCCTTTAACAAGGGGACCCCCATGTGAAGGGGTATCGGGTACATTGTACCCCTACATATTCACCAAAAAAGTGTCAAAAAAGTAAAAATTATAGTAGACGGTTTGGGACAATTCCTTTATTAAAAAATAAAGAATAGAAAAATGTCCCGCGATGTCCATTCATCTTCGATCACAGCGCCGACAACCCGAGAAAAAAAAAATGTGAAAACTCTGCCTCTGTGGGAGGCTCTCAACTGCAGCCTTTTTGCGCTGACAGCTCCTTTATAGCTGAGGATGGGGCCACCCGGTGATGTAAGCAGATGACCCTGCCCCTTCTGAAGTCATGTGACATCACGTAATGTCAGAGGGGCTGGGTCACCCGTTTACTTCACTACTCAGCTATATAACAGCCGTCAATGCAAAAAGCCTGCAGTCGTGGGGACGCCTCCCATCGAGGCGGATTTATTCCAGTTTTTCTTATTTTTTTCTCGGTCCGTCTGCTCTGCAATCGAAGATGGATGGACATCATGGGACATCGTGGTAAGGGACCCAAACTGTCCCAAACTGTCTCCTGTCATTTTTATTTTTTGACACTTTTTTGGTGAAAGAGTAGGGGTACAATGTACCTGATACCAATTCACATAGGGGGCTTCCAGATTCCGATAAGCCCCCCACCCGCAGACCCCCACAACCACTAGGCGAGGGTTGTGGGGAAGAGGCCCTTGTCCTCATCAACATGGGGACAAGGTGTTTTGGGGGGGACCCCAAAACATCCTCCACATGTTGAGGGCATGTGGCTTGGTATGGTTCAGGAGGGTGGGGGCACTCTCCCTTTTGCCCCCCTTTTCCTGCGGCCTGCCAGGTTGCGTGCTTGGATAAGGGTCTGGTATGGATTTTGGTGGGGACCCCCACACCATTTTTTTTTATTTTGGCGCAGGGTTCCCCTTAATATCCATACCAGACATAAAGGACCTGGTAATGAACTGGGGGGGGGGGGGGAACTAACGCTGTTTTTTTCAATGATTCTTATCTATATTGCCGGGGTCCGGCAATACATTACAGCCGCAAGCAGTTTTAAATTAGATTTTTTCCTTTACAAATGTAATTTTGCTGCTCTCATTCATAAAACTATGTACAGCTGCTGTGTAAGCAACCTAACATAAGCCTAACAAAGGCACCCTGCCTCTGGCCAATCATGGCTCTTACAGCAGAGCGCGCTGTGATTGGCCAAAGCATGCAGGTCAGATGCATGCTTTGGCCAATCAACAGCTGTCAGTGCACTGTGATCTCGCAGTGCATTGATGGTCTCACCGTTCATTATGGGACATTCTGCGGGCGCTCGAATTTCCCGTGAAAGCCCAATAATGTTCTAAATTCGGCAAACGGGCAAACACCTGATGTTCGAGTCGAACGAACATCGGGCTCATCCCTAGTCAGGAGTGCTAGCAGAGCTCTTGAAACAGAGGTGTTGCTGCCACACAGACATGGGAGCTTTACTGGATACATTGGGAATGCTGCTATCAAAGTATAATCTGCAGGGCTGAGCTCTCAGTTTGACTCGGTTTTCCATAGTCCAGGAGAAGGCCCTGGTGATGAGAGGATCCAGTGCCAGCTGCACCCCCCACTCCCCAGCACAGTACCTGAGGCATGTGCAATTTCTTTCTTTTCATTATCTAGGGCCTGCATGGAACAATCCTGCAAAGTAAACAGTGCCCCAGTCATCAAGTGGTTATTAAAGATGAAGCTTAAGGGGTTGTAAAGGTAATTTTTTTTTTTATTTAAAATAACAAACATATCATACTTACCTTCACTGTGCAGCTCGTTCTGCACAGAGTGGCCCCGAACCTGGTCTTCTGGGGTCCCTCGGCGGCTGTTTCAGCTCCTCCCCGCAAGCATTTACCACCTTAATGCGAGCTCCCTCGCATGGTGGTGAGTGCTTGCGGGCGCGCTCCCGTGATACAGCCGGCGGCTATAGCCGCTCGCTGTATCACTCGGCCCCGCCCCCCGGCGCGCCGCGTCATCGGATGTGATTGACAGCAGCGCGAGCCAATGGCTGCGCTGCTTTCAATTCATCCACTGCAGCCAATCAGCGACCAGGCTGAGCTGCAATGAGGACGAGCAGCGAAGATTCGAGGCGTCAGGTAAGTAAAACGGGGGGGCTGGGGGCGGCGGTACTGTCAAAAGTTTTTTCACCTTAATGCATAGAATGCATTAAGGTGAAAAAATTTTTATCTTTACAACCCCTTTAGTAATAAAAAAATGTTTTTTTCTTCAGCTTTAGTTACATTGTATACCTGCAGTGAAGTATGTCCCACAATGATGGGTTTGGTAGAAATATTTTCTGCAGGGTTTGCCTGTCCTCTTCCTACTCCTCAACTTCTGGGAGCTTCAGGTTTCCAGGCTCAGCTGCAGTAAAAAGATTTTTTTGGGGGGGAGGCAAACCTGGCCTCCTCACTACACCCACCCCCACCCAGTCGCACGATTGCTTGCCGCTTCGCTCAGCCATCGCCAGCCCCACACTTACCTTATCCAGGTCGCAGCTTTGGCGGCTTCCCTCCTGCATCTCTCGAGTCCCGTCGGTCGCTTCTCCTCCCGGCCAATTGGGTCTTAGGACCCCTGGCCATTTGGGTCTTAGGGCCCCCGGCCAATCGGGTCTCAGGATCTTCCTGATAGGCCAGGAGGAGAAGCAGGAAGATGTTATAGAATATTAATTAGCTAATATCACACAAGTGAGTGGGCTAGGGGCGCAGTGCTCTAATCATGCGCTTAAAAAAAAACCCCTATTGAAATCCATGCGGGTGCCCTGCATGGAGATTGGGGGCCGGGTGCATAGATTAGGGGGGTGGCGCCCCTACGCCCCTTATGATCGGCCGCCACTGCTACAGAATGCAGACATTATCTAAAAGTAAAATACAGAGAGCATACTGCCTGTGAAGGTACTCACCTCCAGGGATTCTTTGAAATATTTTTGGCAAAATGTCTCCAGTTATGATGTTGTAGCTGATCATTGCTGAAAGATATTATCTGGTGTCAGGTTAGGTAGGAGAAAATATGTCTCGGTTACTCAGACAAAGAAAAACTATATCTAACGTAAAGCAGTATTGGGCTCGGTTCAGACATATGCGATGCGGGAACCAGAGTGATTCCAGTGCTGGTTCCCGCATCGCATGTCACTCGCAGGCAGTTCACACTGCTCTGTGCAAAGCTCTGCGGGTGTCAATAGAAAGTTAATGACACCTCCAAATCAGTTCGCAGATGGCAGTGCGAACTGTCAAATGGCACAGGAATTGGATTGCATTTGGTGTGAATGCGATGCAATTTCAGCCATACGGTTTGTACGGCTAAATTTGCATCACACAGACATCGCATGTGATCTGCACAGCAGCAAACATTTCTCAAATTTTAGCTTGCCAATTCCTAGATGTGATGGCTGCATTAGATTTCATTTTTAGGCTTTCTTTCTTCTATTTTCATCTGTGGATCTGGCCAATAAATCTGGCCAAGCTGTCCTGCAGATGTATCAGTTTACAGAGATGAGACAAACCATATACCACTGACTGAGATGCTTACAATTATAAGCTTTGATTTATTCATGTAAACATTTATGCCAAAAGGAATAAAAACGTTTTGCTGTAACTTCTTATAAAGTGTCAGGAGGATTTTGGCTTTAATTTGTTAGTGTATTAAAATTGAGAGTGGGGGCACTCTAATACATGAGATGTGTTACTGGCTAGACCACCAGGTGAAAACAGAGGGAAAAAAAGCTTAAAAAAAGAAAACAAATGCAGTCATCACATCTAATGATTGGTAAGCTGCTACTGTATATATTACATTTTTTTGGTTTGTGGTTTAATTATGCTTTAAGGTCAGGGTTCTGTGTAGGCCACTGGAGTTCCTCCACATCAAATTTGTCAAACCATGTCTTTAAGGAGTTGGCGTTGTGCACATGATCGCAGTAATGCTAGAACAAAAAGGCCTCTCCCAAGATGTTGCTACATGGCTGGAAGCGCAAAACCATCTACAATGTCTTTTTATACTGTAGAATCAACAGTGCCCTTCACTGGAATCATATGATCTCAGTATTTTGGTTTTGAAATGGGACGTCCAACATGTATAAAAAAGGTGTGATTATAAGAAGTCTGCAAACTTTAGGCCATATAGTGTAATTATTGCTAAATCTACATGACTGCTGAGGCACAATGGGCCCAGGTCCAAATCAGTGTCCCTGTTCACCGTTTCAGGTTCCGTTTTCGGTCTGAATCTTTGGCTGAATTCGGGAGTGAAACGGATCAGAAGACGCACAGAAATCCTGTACAATATGCTCCGGAGATGTTCGTAATAGTGTGAACCCAGTCTTAGACTAATGGTGGCTGTGGAGTAGAGAGCGGAGCCATGGACTCTAGAAAGAGAACTACAAGGATATAAAAGGATAGTACCTGCAAAGGGATATAAAAACTGCAATGCTGATACAGCCATGTATCCAGGAAAACCGAAGGTCCTGCTGACAAGAGACTGATATGTGCTAGTGCCAGACATTTCTCCACTTTTAATCAGCAGTATCATAGAATAATCTATAGAAAGACATCACAGATCACAGCGTGTTACTTAATGAGAACTGCAACACGTACAGCAACGACACAGTTTAAATAGGCAAATAACAAACACTTATAGAGAAAAATACATGTTATACTGTATATTTAGTCAAATCCCCAACTTGATATTAAAGCTAAATGGCAGCCTTTGTTTTAGTTGCAAATCTAGTAGGAAAGGGTGTTTAGTGGATTACTTATAGTACTTTACCTGTCAATACTCGCAGCCCATAATGCTGTCTCCCTCTGCCAGGACTTTAGTGCTCATGTCAGGGAGGAGATCGGTCCACCCAAAAGAGTGGCGAAGGAACCAAAGCCGGGTGCTGGAATAAGCGTTCCAGCACTTGGCCATAAGCGGGACACAGCCTGGATCAGTGGGATGCTGGAATTTTATAAAACCCCTCCAAAGTTTTAGCACTTTTCCCCAAAAAAAAATAAAATAAAAGGTTTTATAGCTGTCCTTGTTCCCTGTTTATATTGGAGAGATTACCCCTTCATATCTCTTCCAGCTTGTGGGTTGCTGCAGTGTGGTGAGGTGGCAGTGAAGACACAGAGTTCTTGTATTGAAAAGAAAGTTCAAAGATACAAATAGCCCAGAGGGAAAGCACCCAACTGGGAGCACTCACAGTGTGTCTGACCAAAGAAGAATTGAGCGGTTCTTGAGCATGCCAACAAGTGTCTGTGTCAGAGCGGCGGATTGCGCTCTGGCTGGTCTGCACCCAAGTGGGAGTATTCCAAGTAGGAAGGCCTATCCCTAGCCTGTCCCTATTGGTCTCCCTACCAGTAGACATGAGACCTAGCCTTAACTTGTCCATTCACAAAAATGTGCGCCAAGCCTGGGACTTAAACAGGCTCTGGCTTACCCAAGATGGCTGCTAGAGTCACATGGGGAGGCAGCATCCAATCAGATAACTTCCCCGGTGACCCAGAAAACTATAGAGGAGGAACCAGGTTCCTCTTGACTTCCTCTCCCTGTTATGGTTGAGCGCCACCTGCAGTGGAAAAAATAGACTGCACCTGCCTACAAACCGATCACCTGTTACCAGGACAGGAAATGAAAGGAAATCTACCCAATGGGAACAATGTTATCAATAGGAAGCTAGCAACTTTTCTAACCTTTCCCTACTATATACAAAACAAAAACAAAATGTTTTACTTAAATGTCACTTTGTGTAGTTATTATATTATTATTATTATTATTATACAGGACTTATATAGCTCAAACAGTTGGTGCAGCGCTTTACAATGTAGAAGGGGGGACAGCACAATTACAATACAGTTCAATACAGAAAGGACAGGAGGGTAATCCGTTACTCATGCAATTACTTAGGGCTCCTATTCGCTGTCTCAAATGTTTTCTAGTTAGCTCCTGGTCAGTGACTTATTAAATAGTATTGATAAAATAATATTAATATTATATAATATTCCTCAAGATTATAAAACAATAATAGTACTAGTAATAGTAATTACTAGAACTACTAATTGCACCTTCAAAAACAAGTCAACTTATATTCCTCTACTATAGGCTCCATTAAAAATAGCCATGAAGTTTAGCTGCAAGAAGAAAGAGAGCTCAGGTGTGACCTCTGGTGGATAGCTTGAAGGATTACAGGTAGACCTTGATCAAAAGCTTCAAACCAATTTTCTCATGTTGTGGGCTTCAAGGCTGCAATCCCAATCAATAGTGAATCTGAAAGCAAGCATGCAGGCTGTGTCAGTTTGCCGGTCCTCTACTGGGTGCTGTGGTTGTTTTTGCCAGCCACTTTATCACTTGCCAGCTTCAAAAACTAAGGCGCCCAGAGGAGGACCGGCTATCTGACACATAATTAAGTGTCACATAGAATACTCGAGAATTTCACTTACTGCCCACCGAAAAGGTGAGTATGAAATATATTTTTTTTTAGGATGCCTCTTATTTAGGTTTAGTAAAGTAGTGAAATGTCACTTTAAGGAAAATTGAGACTAGCGTACAAACACAAAACCTGTAAAACATCTTATTTTATGTACGTTTGGCTTGAGATTGAACAGGCATTAATTTAAAGCCTTTCAACAATGTAACAATTCTTGTTTTCTGGGTCCTTGCGTCTGCACTTTCCCCCTGGGGGATTTATGAATGGGAAAAAGTGTAGATATGTTTTGCTAACTCATTTACAGTAGGATCATTTCTCGGAGATATTTCCGTGGTATGACATAGAGCTCATTTACCCTAGAGCAAAACAGGACCAGAGATAAACAGGAGACAGCCATGTGTCCATTTTAGTGTACAGATGATAGTGGAGAACAGCATGGCAATCTAGAATACAATTATCAGGACATGCTGAGAATTAAAGTGGACCAGAACTTAAAGAGTGAAGATCTGCTATGTAACAGGAAACATCTAGAAATGTTAATTGTGCAACAGCAATAACCTGAAAGATTCACTTTGTCTTTAATTTCCCCTAAAAAATAGCAATAGCAACCTGTTCCATGAGCCTCATAGCTGCATGTCTGCATTTTGAGTTCGTCCAATGCACTGTGCCTGTGAATGCTAATCACAGGAGACTTGAAATATTATATTGGCTATATAGGGGTTGATTTACTATCTGGTGAGTGCATAACCTGGTGCAGCTCTGTATAGAAATCAATCGGCTTTCAGATTTTTTGTCATGACTTACTTGAACAAACTGACGTTAGAAGTTAATTGGCTACCATGCACAACTGCATCACATTTTGCACTCTCCAGTCTTAGTAAATCAACCTCATAGTGTTGTGCTGCTTGGTATTCTCCTTGCTGGAGAGGAGAGGAAGCTTTACCTGAGGACCTGTAGTACAAGGGTCTCTCTGCTTCTGCTTCATCAATTCTGAGGATCTGTACTTCCTGCTTTCTTCCTGCTGCTTCTAGGATATTCCCTCCAGTCCTCAGAGCATCAGTCAATTAGGGAGCCAATCTGTCATGAGGAAGCAAAGCCCTGCCTCTACCGAGATGGCCACACAGGGACACATTGCAGAAGGATAAAGTAATGGGGAAAAGATCAGCAGCAGGGCAACCACAGGCAATACTGGTAACTAGTCCTTCACCAGGCCTCTACTTGCCTTTTTTGGACACACCTTCTAGAGATGTTTTTATTGACTTGTTACTTGTGGACCCTTCCAGTCTGTTTGCTAAGATGTGCAGGAAGCCATAGCAACTATTACAGATCTGACTCTAACAACCTGTAACCTGATTGTTTGGAGTTGCACTGTGTGTTTTCTAAATAAACCTATTTTGAATAAACTATTCAAAAAACTGAAATCACATAATTGTTATTAGCTTTAATTAAGGTGAAACTTTAGTCAGAAAATGAAGTCCTGATAGATCACTTCAGGCTGGCCCCTTTTGCAGGTATAACTATGTAAAACAAAAATAAGTGCCTATACTGTTTAAAATCAAGTAAGGCATTGTCTCTTTTTGCTCTGTGCATGCACAATTGTTCTCTATTATTAGCTCTGTGCCAAAAATCAGAGCCACTAGAGGCAGATCAGCTGACAGCTTTAAAGTAGAACTATAGCCAAAACTTTTTTAAATTTTAGAGTATGACCCCTTTCACACCGGGCAGTTTCAGGCACTTTAGCTCTAGAAACAGCCTCTGATAAGCGCCTGAAAACCGCCTCCCATACTTTGCAATGTATCTTTTCACACTGGGGCGGTGCGCTTACAGGACGTTACCAAAAGTCCTGAAAGCAGCATCTTTGGGGTGGGTTGGGACGCTGTATTTAGCGCTCCCAAAATGTCCCGCCCATTGCAATGAATGGGCAGCACTTCCAAAGCGCCTTAAAAGCACTTTGAAAGCGCTGCAAAACTGGAGTTTTTAACCCTTTTTTGGGGTTAAAACTGCCCTGCTATCGGCTGAAAAGCACTGCTAAATTACTGCTAAAGCGCCGCTAAAATGGCGGGTGCTGTCAGCGTGAACGTACCCTAAGGAAGTCTTATAACCCCTGTCAGATTTTTTTTCGCCATCTGTGTCCCATTGTGGAGAATTCCCTTTACTTCCTATCCCATAATAGAACAGGAAGTTAAGGAAAATCACTGCAAACTAAGGGAATTTCTTGGGGACTCCCAGGTCACCAGAACTAGTGTCCCCATTGGAAGATTTTCTCTCCATTACTTTTCTGAGGACAACCCAAAATTTGGTGCTTTCTTTTACTTTCACTCAAAAAAAACTCACAGGTGTTCAAATCCCTCTCCACTGTATCCAAAAAGAAAAAGAAAAGTTTTGCCTTTAGTTATACTTTAAGATTTACTGCTACTGAAGGGGGAAGAAAGCAACATGAATGACAGAGACTGTGCTGAAGCAACACAGATTAAGAGGGATAACATAAAAGCACGAGAGGTGACAGAACAAACTCTGCTGCCAGGGAGACACAAAAGAGTTAAACTTACAAGGATAGTGTCTTATCATATCTCCCTTAAATTTTCTCTTCTCTCTTTCAAGGGCAGTAAACTTCAGCACTGTAAAGCTTTCCTCTTTAAAGCATGATACACATGGGCAGAATATCAGCCGGTTCTACAGAAACCGTCCAACATTTGGCCCGTGTGTACAGCAGCATGTTCATCAGAAGCCAACCGAACATCCACCTTCTGTAAAACGTGCTTGAAAAACAGCCGATCGGCATCTAATCAGTTCGGGAAGCCAATGACTTTGAGCGCTGACTGATGTGTTCTGGTGGGGGGTGGCTCCTCTGTCAACACAACAGCACAGCGGAGAGATCACTGTACTAACATCACATAGTTAGTTCAGCGAGTTCCTCCGTTTTTTTTCATTCAGTTCACTGGGTTGAATGGAAAAAAACCTGCCTGTGTGTACCGGGCTTAACTGAACCAAAACATACAATCAAGGTTGGAAATGTACATGTTTTATTGAAGAAAGTGATATATATATTTTTTGTGACCAAGGAAAGGGGGAGCGATTCCAATCAGGAAGTGATAGCTCTGGGCTTTAACAAAATGGTGGCCCCCAGAAAGAAGAAACAGGAGCAATGCTGGAGGCAATTTAAGACACACACTAATTTTGGTGGCATAATTATTAATGTGGAAGGTATGTTCTTTTGTCAAAGAACATTAATTGTTTTCAAACTGTTATGGGTAAAGTTCCACTCTAAATGTGTAGCACTACCCCCGTAGGGGTTGCAGATGACAGGGTTCCCCACTGCTGCACAGCCAGGCACATAACATCTTCAAATTTCATCCAGACACAGTGAACGGTCCTTGAGCTTTGTTTTTGTGTTTTCTTAGGGGTTAATAACTTGGATGGGGATAGGAATTATGGGATGCCCAACTTTACAGTAACAAAACCGGAGACAACTTCCTCCCTATGTAAACAGGTCCACTTTGTTCTCCTCTAACTGGTACAACTTCAATTGATTCCTCCTCCTCCTTGGATTGTACAGCTCTGATTGATTAGCTAACAGTCTTTGTTAGATCAGCAACAGCCCCTTACAGGCTAGGAACTCTCAGCCCCTTTAGAATAAGGTGGCCAGATTTTTAAAATGAAATCCGGGGACATTTTTTTTTTTTTTTTTTTTATTTGCAAATGGTAAGCTATTTTTTTAAGCATATTTTCCTCAAATGATATATGCAGTGTATGTGGTATGTGTATGGAATGATTGTATGATATATACATTATTTCTCACATTTCATCCATAAAGATAAAAAAAAAAGATACTTCTTATGCCGCGTACACACGACGGGACTTTTTGGCAGAAAAGGTCCGACGGAATCATTCCATTGGACATTCGGATCGTGTGTGGGCTTCATCTGACTTTTTTACTTTCGAAAATTCTGACGGACCTAGAAATAGAACATGTTTTAAATCTTTCTGACGGAATCAATTCCTATCGGGAAAACCGTTCGTCTGTATGCCATTCAGACGCAAGGGCAGCTATTGGCTACTGGCTATTGAACTTCCTTTTTCTAGTCCCGTCGTACGTCATCGCATTCTAAATGATCAGACTTTGGTGTGACAAGTCCGTTTCAGTAGAATTCCGTCGGAACTCCGTCGAAAAAAAGAGTTCATTCTGACGGAAAAACCGGTCGTGTGTACGCGACATTAGAATTTTTTTGGGTTATGACTCCTAATGTTATGAATATAAGACAGAGAAAAAACAGAGTTCAGGAGCACGCTACATAAAGAATGCAAGGCTCAGCAGTGAACTGCATAAAGAATGCAGGGCTCAGGAGCACGCTACATAAAGAATGCAGGGCTCAGGAGGGCACTACATAAAGAATGCAAGACTCAGCAGTGTGCTACATAAAGAATGCAGGGCTCAGGAGCACGCTACATAAAGAATGCAGGGCTCAGGAGCACGTTACATAAAGAATGCAGGGCTCAGGAGCACGCTACATAAAGAATGCAGGGCTCAGGAGGGCACTACATAAAGAATGCAAGACTCAGCAGTGTGCTACATAAAGAATGCAAGGCTCAGCAGTGCGCTGCATAAAGAATGCAGAGCTCAGGAGCACACAACGCTACATAAAGAATGCAGGGCTCAGGAGCACTCTACATAAAGAATGCAGGGCTCAGGAGTGCACTACATAAAGAATGCAGGGCTCAGGAGGGCACTACATAAAGAATACAGGGCTCAGGAGGGTGCTACATAAAGAATGCAGGGCTCAGGAGTGCACTAAATAAAGAATGCAGGGCTCAGGAGTGCGCTACATAAAGAATGCTGGGTGAAGCAGTGCGCTACGTAAAGAATGCAAGGCTCAGCAATGCGCTACATAAAGAATGCAGGGCTCAGGAGTGTGCTACATAAAGAATGCAGGACTCAGCAGTCAGCTACATAAAGAATGCAGGGCTCAGCTGTGCCCAGTAATGCAGCCTCACCAGTGCCCATCTATGCAGCCTCACTAGTGCCCAGCAATGCAGCCTCACCAGTGCCCAGCAATGCACCTTGATTAGTGCCCAGCAATGCAGTCTCACCAGTGCCCAGCAATGCAGCCTCACCTGTTCCCAGGAATGCAGCCTCACCAGTGCCCAGGAATGCAGCCTCACCAGTGCCCAGGAATGCAGCCTCATCTATGCAGGGGATCAGAGAGGAGAGGAAGTGGAGAGCCAGCTGGATCATCACACAGGCCGGCGTCTCCCACTGTGTGAGTGTGAATCGCCGGGTGCCCGCTGTCACACAAGTCCCGCATCCTGGATCGACTCCCACCTATCCTATGATAGACAGCACATGTCCTGGCATTGGAAAAGTGTGCTGTCTGTCAAAGAAGCCATACGAGGAGGCGGAACTTGTGTGATGATGAGTACCCGGTAATTTAAGTTAAAGCTGACACAACGGGAGATGGCGGCCTGACACCGTGTGTGGTGCCCGGGGCGGATCGCCCCGCCCCCCTCTGCCTCAGCACCCGCCCTGCAATCCAGGGACAAATCGGGGGAGAGACAGGCTCCAGGGAAAGTGTACACAGTCCGGTGATTGTCCGCGTAAAGGTAGGTCTGGTCACCCTACTTTAGAAAGTAGCACAATGTGGTGTGAATTGCATCATGGAGTACCTCCACTCTCTTGTAGACACTGGTGCCAGCACTACCAGCACTACCACTGCAGGAAATGCTAGCCCACCTGGCTGCCTCTTCACCAGCCCATCTAGCTGCTTCTTCCCCAGTTTACCCGACTGACTCTCTGGAGATTCTCCCAGAGCAAGGTAGAGAAGATTTAAGCACACGGCTATTTTCCAGAGAGCCCTGCTACATGTGGCAGTCTCTCCCCTTGTAAATCCCTGCACCATGCTGTAGTACTCATACTGTCCTCTCCTTGCTCCCGCTGCCTCTCAGGAAAGCCACCTTCTCCTGTGGTAGGATCATTCCAGGCCAGCACCTGGGCCCCTGCCCGAGGTAGAGCCTCTCCCAAGCAGGGGTCCCTCAAGGGCCACCAACAGTCTCCTCAGCATTGCACCTCCATCTTCCACCCAACTCCCTTCCCAGCATGACTCATTCCTATTTAAGGGCTCGCTTAGTCCCCTGCCAGGCCCACCTCCTGGGGATTGGCTAAGTTCCCCTAAATATGCAGAGCAACCCTCCTAGTTTCTAGAATTCTCTCCAACTTTCTAGAACCAGGGGGAGGCACCAGAGAGCTGCCTCTATGAGTCACGCTGCCCCGAACTCTAATAACCCTAGAGGGTGCTACAAGCATAATATATAATTGTGTATCACGATCTCAGCAAACACCTTGCTGCAGCAGCCTACTTCCCATACATGTGAAGGAAAGAGGTGGAAGGCTCGTGATCTGACGCTTTGATCAAAGTGATACAGTTTATTCATATACAGAAACAAATAAATGCATATTAAAAATAGCTACATATTCATAAAAACAGGATTACAAAATATACACATTTAAATTTTCAAAATCGGACATGCCCATGCAAGGGCAAGTGTTAAAAAGTTGGCGCGTTTGGAGGGGTTCCCTCTTCATCAGAGCCTTGAAGAACAAGAGGAGAATTCTGTACGATATGGTAGACCAACATAAAAGAGAGTGGCTAGTTGGAAGGTAAATCACATGGTGAGTGATAGATTCTCCTTAGCTTTACAGCTGTCCACATCCCAGTGCTCTATATAACGTAGAGAAATGTGGTTTGTGTGTTAGATAGATAGATAGATAGATAGATAGATAGATAGATAGATAGATAGATAGATAGATAGATAGATAGATAGATAGATAGATAGATAGGGATTCCATATACTGTATGTCTGTCAGTTGTACCTGTATCCGAGTGTGTAAAGATGTTGTAGCCTGCGTGCATCAATTCAAGAACAGGAGGCAGTTGCTTCAGTGTGGGTTCTATATACCTCTTATCAGAGAGTTGCCTTGTACTGTCCAAAGGATTGTAGCTGTCTCCAATAGCTACAATCCACCCCCTGGTTCTAGAAAGTTGGAGAGCATTCTAGAAACTAGGAGGGTTGCTCTGCCTATTTAGGGGCACTGTATCACTTTGATCAAAGCGTCAGATCACGCGCCTTCCACCTCTTTCCTTCACCTGGCTCTCTTTGGACCACCCCTGGTCAGCTTAGGCAGCGGGACACACATGATCATCTTTTAATTCCCTCCCTTTGAAAGTACTACCACTCTATACTAGCAACGCCTTCACAAGCACAGGAGAAATTCTTTCTATGTTTATATTTTTGTAGATCCCATACATACAGTATGTGTCATCACCACTGTCAAGGTGCTGCACCTCAGCGCTGATGTTACCTTACAAAATGTTTTAGGCCATATTAGGTTGACTCTTGAAAGTATAATTCAAAATTTGCATGTGTGTCTGCTTTTTTATATATTTCTGGATCAGACGTGGAATTTTCAGTGAAGATATCCTTTGCGTATGTATTTTTTCATTCTATGTGCATTGTGATTTGCTCAAGCTTATGATTGGCTTGCAATATAAATATTAATAATAATAATCACAGCCTACCTGTGACATAGGCAACTCCAAATAAAAGCAGAAGACCCAAGGGTAAACCAGCCAGCTTCATAGAATATGGCAGACCTAACAGCAGAATGGCAGAGAAAGTAGTGAGTCCATCTTAAAGAATAAATATAGGTAACTTCTGCGTTACTATGTGCTATATAATGTAAACATGTATGAAAGTGTAAACTTAAGAAGAAAAAGAGGTTCTGCTCAACACTGAATGTGTTCCCACATAAATAAACCAAATATTGTTAAGCGCTACCTCACCCAGCTACTCCCTGCTGGGCTCCAAATAGTAAGTGTATAAATGAGATCTGTGAAAACCAATGAACTCTCTGTGATAGTCCATATAAGGGTCTCAAAAAAATGTAACTGTGTGCTAAAAAGAACATCAAATAAACATAAATCCATAAATTAATAACAGTTGATACAAGTAGTAAGCTTGACATGGCGATTCATCAATTCCATTCAATTAGTGCTGTCTTCTATATGCATTGTGCAAGTGTCTAGATATCCAATAGTGACGGTCCAGGTAATACAAAACTGCTGTGCACACCAAAGTGCCCTCCACCGGTCACATTATGTGCTCACCTCCCATCGAAACCCACACAGGGGTGCAGTGACGAAACGTGTTGAGGCGGAGCCTGTGACGTCATTGCGTATGATTGGGAAGCAGAGAGTGAGCTGCTGGGGACACAGGGCCGAGGGACCTACAGAAGTTTCAGTGATCCAAAAACATTTCACCCCAAGCATACAAGCGAATCACCTGTGTGCACCAGGAATAGTGCATCTGTAAATATGAGTTTTATACTGTTGATTTTATTAAAGATATTGTATTATATGGTAAACACTATGTCAGTTCTTTTCTTACCCTTATGATACCTATGTATGAGGAATACCATTTAAGGGATCAGGAGCCCTTACACTGACAGAGGAACTGCAGATTGCTGGATTGATACCCCTAAGGGGAAGGCGTTACTGGACCCCTTTGTTGTTCTACCTGGGAGGTGAGCACATAGTGTGACCGGTGGAGGACACTTTGGCGTGCACAGCTGTTTTTTATTACCTGGACCGTCACTATTGGATGTCTAGACACTAGCACAATGCATATAGAAGAGAGCACTAATTTAATGGAATTGATGAATCGCCATATCAAGTTTACTTCTTGTATTAACTGTTATTATTTATGGACTTATGTTTATTTGATTCTAATTTTTAGCACATAGAGATACCTTTTTGAGACCCCTATATGGGCTATCACAGAGAGTTCATTGGTTTTCACAGATTTAATTTATACACCTACTATTTGGAGCCCAGCCCTAGCTGGGTGAGGTAGCACTTCACAATATTTTGTTATTTAGTGAGTCTACAGAAATCATTGATGAGAATTTATAACACAACCCATAAAAGCATTTTTTGTACAGCAACCCATAATAGCCAATTGTAATTAAAGGATAACTGCACTTTCAGTGTTAAATTCATCTGTCATTTCTCCTGCCAGATCTTCACTGTACAGCCCACTGAAAGCCACACAGCCACCACTGCAAGGGTTCCTGCAGTAGTGAGGACAGGTGAGTATAAGACTTGGGTGGGAAGGGTGCTGTTCTTTGTCAATGGCACCCCAGATCACTGTACATTAGTTGCCAACACACATTAGTGCATCAACACCATATCAGCAAAATTGGTGCATGTCTGTAATTTGGTAAGTTGCAGTGCATTGGCAGCCCATTCATAATAAATAGGCTATTTTAAAGCAAAGCATGTTTCAGTGGGTTAATGTCACAACAGGCCATATAGGTGTAAATGGTCCCTAAAGTGTTTTCTGCATTATTTGACAGGAACACTTACTAAACCCACCCCCAAACACTTGTTCTCCAATGCAGCGTAGCACTATGCTGTGTTGCCATTTAAAGAATGCAGACAACGCTCGTTTTTCGTATGTTGAGGTGCATTGAAGCCCATTTACTCTGAGTAGCCTGTGTTGCAGTGCACTGCGGCATATTGTTAATTGGCTCTTACACTACAGGGTCGTGATTTTGCTTTAAACGTGACGGTTGGTAAGATTTTATTTATTTTTTAATGACCAAGTGAAACATAAACCTAATATATAAACTGTTCTTACAAATTTCTTGTAAACTTATTGAAAAGGAGCTCTCATCTGAGCAAGCCATACATACATATAGGGCCAGGACAGGGGAAGTGCGTCTTGATCTGTATTTCAGTGGTGACAACTGAGCCATTACACAGCATTTAGAGAGTGTTATATAATATTACAGATGACTGTTACCTGTTAAAGGGCAGTATGTATGGCTGAGACTTTCCAATGAGAAGAGCCAGGTATACATCCTTACCTATCATTCCAGTGCCTAGAATGGCATTGATCAAGTTAAATCCTGCCCAGAACACATTGCTAGTAAGTTTATTGTCCTCTTTATCCTCTTCAACAAGTAATTCTGTATCATTTATATCTATCTGCAAAAAAGCAAAGATAATAATAATGATAATAATCTATATACAGTAGGAGGTATATTAGTATACATACAATACAGTAGGGGTTAAAGGACCATATCAATGTTGTGTATATAGTTCATGGAACTACTAAGTTATATATTTTTGTTTTACGTTTTTTTTATAGCAATGCGTGCAATCCATGTTAAGCATTCTGGTGCAATCTGGTGCCATTCATTCATTCTTTATTTTGGCAACATACCACAACACACGTGACTGCTGAGAAGCTTAGCCCCCACTTATTATTATTATTATTATTATTATTATTATTATTATCTTAACCCCCACTTATTTAAACCACAACAAACCTTTCCCCCCAAAAATACACATAGACCACTTTAAGTTGGAAGTAGGGCAAGGCCACAGCTTTATTGAACATATCAGTATAACAACCTTCAAAATACCAATAACCATGCCGGTCACGGTTAAACCGTGAGCATCTATAAACAAACCGTATAGTCTAAGAGGCCTGTCTCCACCATCAGTGCGAGGTGGGCATTAAACTGACCCCGTAATTAAACTTGAGGGCTTAGCCCATAAAGTAATACCACTTGCTGGCAAGGTAAAACTGCCAAGGAAGCTGTGATGAAACACACAACGGGTGGGTGGGCAACTCTTGTGACGTCAAATTCTTTGGAAAGTAGTGGGACGTGCTTCTGCGTAGCCTTTTCTAGAGTCTGGCTCCACCCAGTCACCTGGTGCCATTGTAGCCAATCCCACTGGAGCCACTCCGATTCCCTGATTAGGTTGCCATGCATCCAGCAGTCAAGGCTCCCTTTCCTTAGGGCGGGGCAGGTCAAGGGTCCTGTGCTGCATTTCAGGAGTGTTGGAAGGTGCATTGGAGTGCATTGCACCAGCACACTTAGTGTGTGTGGCGGTAATAGGCATTTTATTTCAAAAATGTGGTCTGAGCAGCCTCTAAATGCTTCTTCCTCAGCATAGCTGTATTTCTACATGCTTGTTCCAGGTCAGTGACTCAGAGTCAGCCAAGCCACTAGCATTTTTCAGAAGGAGTTTAGCAATGACAACCTCTATGTTTTTTTCAGCACAGGCTTCCTTTAACTGGGACAGTGTAGTCCCTGCAGCCCTGGAGAGAAATCCAAGTGACATAGCAGCCAGGATGGGGAGGAGCCATATTCTCGCAGACAGCTGACACTCCCGGAAGTGTGGGATGCCAAAGATTCCAGCTGCAGATGTAGTTTTCTAAGAGGGCAAAGGTTGGTAGCAAGGAAGTCCCCAAATGTTAAGTATTTTAAGAAGTTGCTTTTTTTTTTTTTTTTGCTTAAATATTGAACTAGGGCATGTTTTATAAAGTGTCAGGATTATCATTTTGTCTATGGAGTAAATTCCCTTTTTAATGCATGTTAATTGTCTACTAGCTTTACTTGCTGCAGAATATTAGACAAGAGCCAATTAGCCTAGCAGCATATCTTTGGAGTGTGGGAGGAAATCCACATAGGCACAGCATGCAAACTTCGTGCAGGTAGTACCATAGTTGGGATTTGAACTGATGACTCTAGTGCTGCCAGGCAGAAGTGCTAACTACTTAACTACTGTGCTGCCCTGATGCTGAAGCATGGAGTATGAAGGTTTATTTTTTATCGCCCCCAAACCTCTCTCATAGAGCATGTTGTGGTCAGCAGGTGATACTGCCTGCCAACATGCCCTATGTACATATATAATCACACTATATATATATATATATATATATATATATATATATATATATATATATATATGTATCATTCACTGGACACTTTATTAGGTACACCTAATCTTCTTACACAGGGTTGGACCCCCTTTTGCCTTCAGAACTAGCTTAGTTCTTCATGGCATAGATTCAACAAGGTGTTGGAAACATTCCTCAGAAATTTTGGTCCATAGTTACATGATAGCATCACGCAATTGCTGCAGATTTGTTGGCTGCACATCCATGATGCAAATCTCCCGTTCCACCAAATCCCAAAGGTCCTCTATTGGATTGAGATCTGGTGACTGTGGAGGCCATTGGAGTACAGTGACCTCATTGTCATGTTCAAGAAACCAGTGGTGAGATGATTTGAGCTTTGTGACATGGTGCATTATCCTGCTGGAAGGAGCCATCAGAAGATGGGTACACTGTAGTCATAAAGGGATGGACATGGTCAGCAACAATACTTAGGTAGGCCGTGGTGTTTAAAGATACTCAATTGGTACTAAGGGGCCCAAAATTTGCCAAGAAAATATACCCCACACCATTATACCACCACCAACCTGAACCGTTGATACAAGACAGGGTGGATCCATGCTTTTATGTTGTTTACAACAAATTCTGAACCTACCATCTGAACGTTGAAGCTGAATTTGAGATTCACCGGACCAGGCAACATTTTTCCAATCTTCTATTGTCCAATCCAATTTTGGTGAGCCTGTGCGAATTGTAGGCTCAGTTTCCTGTTCTTAGCTGACAGGAGTGGCACCCGGTGTGGTCTTCTGCTGCTGTAGCCCATCTGCTTCAAGGTTCCTGTTGTGCGTTCAGAGATGGTATTCTGCATACTTTGGTTGTAACGAGTGGTTATTTGAGTTACCATTGCCTTTCTATCATCTCAAACCAGTCTGCCTATTCTCCTCTGACCCCTGACATCAACAAGGCATTTTCATCCACACAACTGCCACTCACTGGATATTTTCTCTTTTTTGGACCATTCTCTGTAAACCCTAGAGATAGTTGTGCCTGAAAATCCCAGTAGATCAGCAGTTTTTGAAATGCTCACACCAGCCCGTCTGGCACCAACAACCATGCCACATTCAAAGTCACTTAAATCCCCTTTCTTCCCCATTCTGATGCTCAGTTTGAACTTCAGCAAGTCATCTTCACAACATCTAGATGCCTAAATACATTGAGTTGCTGCCATGTGATTGGTTGATTAGCAATTTGTGTTACCAAGAAATGAAACAGGCGTACCCAATAAAGTGGCGAGCGAGTGTATATCACAGTCTATAAATAGGAATAAGGTTTTAAAAAGCTTGTCACAGGTTAATAAGATTGAACCATATGAAATGTACCCCTTAGGCGATGCTCAAAAACATTTCAAATTGAAATCCCTCCTAACCATGTCCATGAAATGTGGTTGCAGTGCAGTTGTGCTGCTGCCCCATTTTCCTCCATGGGGTGCGGTGGCACTATCGCCTGCTGACCACACCCTATAAAGGTGAATGGCGCCGCAGCACAACTGCGATGGAACTCCAATGGTTGCTGCGAGGTTAGGAGAGACTTGAATGCCTCTTTAAACAAGCTTGCAGGAGGTAGCATATCCCTTCTCTATCACCTGCTAATTGTGGATGATGGCAAAGCATCCACCGAAGGTCATGAGTCAACAGCTTCCCATGTGGAAGAGGTTTACTGAACTTCCAGATCATTAGGAGATAAAAAAGAAGCTTTCATGATAATCCCATACATTCAGGCAAATTCAGGTAGTACGATTTGTGTTGTCTTTTATACCAGAATGGTGTCTGCAAGGATAAAAGTGGAATAGAAAAGTTGGAGCTGTCAATAGATATGTAGGTCACCAACAATATATTCTAGAAACAACCCTGACTGCTGAGAAGCTTAGTCTTGTCTTACCACCCCCCCCCCCCCCCCCCACTAATTTAAACCACAACAAAAGCCCTTGCCCCCCAAAAAAACACATAGGCCACTTTAAGTTGGAAGCAGGGCAAGGCCACAGCTTTATTGAACATCTTAGTATAACAAACTTCAAAATACAAATACCACGCCGGTCACGGTTACACCGTGAGCATCTATAACCAAACCGTATAGCCTAAGAGGCCCATCTCCACCATCAGTGTGAGACAGGCATTAAACTGACCCCGTAAATAACTTGAGGGCATAGCCCATAAAGTGATACCAATTGCTCGCATGGTAAAACGGCCAAGGAAGCTGTGACGAACACACAACGGGCGGGTGGGTGGGCAACTCTTGGGACGTCGACTTCTCTTGAAAGTAGTGGGACGTGCCTCTGCGTAGCCTTTTCTAGAGTTCCGGCTCCATTCAGTCACCTGGTGCCATTGTAGCCAATCCCAACGGAGCCACTCCGACTCCCTGTTTAGTTTGACGCCCTGCTTGGTTGCCAAGCATCCAGCAGTCAAGGCTCCCTTTACTTAGGGCGGGGCGGGTCAAGGAGCCTTCATTATCTGCAATAACTGCCGTGTTTTGGGACATTATATAGGAACTACATTTCATATTTATTAATGTACAATCTTATCAATCTTTGATAACGTTTTTTAAAACCTTGTTTCTGTTTGTAAATTGTGATTCTATATGTACATGGAGGCAGCTATAATTGGTTATCACATATGCAGGATGTGCTTTGTGTATAGCAGCATTCCACATTGATCACCTTCTCTTTTCTCCAAACGTAATAATAGTCTGTGGATTCACAAAGCATTTAGGAAGTAGAATATTCACTTAGCTCAATGAATAAAAGTGTCAGGAAACTTCAGTGCACCTATGTTACCTGCAGGTGGCAACATGTTCCTGTGTCTGTCACCCTGTAACTCCTGTGATTTACAGTGGGTTTCTGACAGCAGTTTTTAGACTTGTGTTGCTAATAACAAACTAAAAATGGCTGCGTGAGGATTATTTAAAGCTAGACTGCAGTCTTACCTAATCCTTGCACAGCGGTACAGGCTCCTATTTTGTAAATTGCTTGCTTCGATTTCACTACACACTGTACGTTGCTCACAGTATGCATTAGAAAATGCAGCATGTCAGAAAGAGGCCACATGATTTCCTTGGTAGGGTTCTTCCAGCATCATCTCACCCTTTCTTCACCAGCCTGGTTGCAGGAAATAAATTTGCACTGTCTATGGCCTGCCTAATTGCCCTGCTTTGGACATAGTTATTTATCATCTCACTTGCCAATTTGTGTATTTCTTGTACCAGGCTTTTTGTGATTTTTGTTTGCTTTTGTATTTGTCTTGGAAGTTTCATGGATAGTCAACTTTTATCCTAATATTGATCAATGGTTCCAATTAAAAGCCTAAGGCAGGCCATACGTGGTGCAAATTTCTTTCTTGTAACCACGAGTTTCAGGAAAGGAATTTGCATGATTCCCCCATCAACACAGACAGTACTGACAGGGGAATCAGCAATTGTTTTCTCTCAGTGGGCAGAGGGGCGGGTGGGGGAAGCCATCCCCACCGGGAGAAGACAGTGATTATCACTAGAGGCTATAGCAGCTGCTAGCAATAATCGCAAGAGAAACTGGCAGGCTAGTTGTACCCAAGTTGATCGATTGATCAACTTGGTACATTCAAGCTGCCCATTAACAGTTCGAATCTCAGCTGGTTCCTGCTGAACTGGCTGAGATTCGAACTGTGTATTGCCGTCCTAAGATTACTCAAAAAGATTAAAAATCAGCACTGGAATCAATGATTGGAGGGGGTGGACCAGTGGCGGCCCGTAATGCAGGACGCAGGGGTGCCGCCCCCTATCCATACATCCGGCCCCCTAACTTACATGCGCCGGACACATGGATTCCAATGGGGTTTTCTTTTTTTGAAGCACGTGATTAGAGCCAGAGGCTCTAATAGGCTTCAGATAACGGTCGGCTCAGGGTGCAGAGCGGGTGATACAGAAAAAGAAAATGACTCCTGCGCACAAGTGGTCAACCAGATAGATGGAAAAGTGACACAGGCCTTGCTGCCCTCAAGGATGGGGAATCCTAACAGACAAAGAAATAAAAAGAGAGAGGGGCGCACCGGCCATGTGCATTATCTTTTGTAAAACATTTATTGAATAAAATGATAAAAGAAATTACTCACAAGCAGTAGTAAAATCAAGTGCCGTAAACCTCGAGCAACAACTAGCAGCAAGTGGTTATAATGATGAGCGAAGCCTTCCAAAGGTCTTAGAGGAACATACAGGCATCACTACCAGCTAACGCGTTTCGAAGGGCACGTCCCTTCTTCATGCTGAGCTCTGATGAAGAAGGGACGTGCCCTTTGAAACGCTTTAGCTGGTAGTAATGCCTGTATGTTCCTCTAAGACCTTTGGAAGGCTTCGCCCATCGTTATAACCACTTGCTGCTAGTTGTTGCTCGAGGTTTACGGCACTTGATTTTACTACTGCTTGTGAGTAATTTCTTTTATCATTTTATTCAATAAATGTTTTACAAAAGATAATGCAAAGGCCGGTGCGCCACTCTCTCTTTTTATTTCTTTGCAGAGCGGGTGACCTGACCGTCCGTGGGGGGGGTTTGCAGGTGACCCGACCGACCCGAGGGGGGGGGGTAGGTGGCTGTGGATAAATTGTTTGCCCCCCCAAAAAAAGAAATATATACCACCAGCCGCCACTGGGGTGGACCTTTCAATCATCTACCTGTCATCCATTCATAGATCCTGTTTCATTTATAGCATGATCAATAGGACAAGTTTATAAATGTGGTGTGCAATGTAATAATCAAGTGTTCATTGCTGGGCAGTCTATTGCAATGTTTATCTATCTGTAAATGTGTCAAAAATACAGTGAAAATGAATAACCTAAAAAAGGCGTTTCAGTGTAATTTTCAGGATTCGTACTAAACATATAAGTGGGGACACTTGTATCTATACGCCATGTATATCTATAGTCAAGATGTTTATTTTGTTTAATTTTGAAATGCCTGTCTGGTTTGACAATAGTCAGCCGGACAAAAAAGAAATAAAGAGGGTGAAACTCCCTAACAGGACACAGCAATAAAAACTGGGCAGAGTTCAAATTTTTGCTTATTAAATAAAAACTGGGGTACAGATACATTTTAACAAAACAAAATAAATGTCCTAATAAGTAATATTTAAAAATATTTTAGATTGAAAGCTTTACTGTACTTTTGGTGCTATATTCTAAAAAAAATAATCATCATATCAATAATAATACATGAAAAGCAATACCTGCTCTGTCCAGCTGTCCTGTGCCGAGGTTGTTCCCATTCTGGACACTGTTCTTCGCGGCCAGGAGTTGTACATTTTCATAAAGCAGTCATGGTCCAAAACGTTTGAATCACTGACCAGGAAGGATCACTGTAGCACAGTAAGCTGATCTATATACTATTGCCATAAAGACAGAATGATGAGAATCTTGCTGTCCAATGAAAAAGGGAAACGATGGTTATAAAAAGAAAGCAGCAGGAAAGAATGACTGAGTTCAGATTTATGATAATATGTAACTCAATAAACTGGCCTAGGAACTTAAACCTATTAGGGACTACCTAATTTCATAAAGACATGGCTTACCACCAGCAACAGAGAGGTACTATTAAAAGAATATAAAATTAAGTAGCTCAGTTAAAAAAGGCATACTGCACTAAATCTGCTTTGCTGATCTCTGTAGAGGACTCCTCTACTGAGGTACCTATAAACATAGATACAGTATATGGTTGTCTAAATAAGCCTAAACAGGGCATGAGTTTTGCTGTATGCAGGTACCTCGGGCAGACCATGGATTATATTTTGAAGGTCCTTGTTTAAAATCTTTCTGCTAAAGAGGGACAATGCTCTCTCCTTGTCTCCCATTGAAACTACAAGTGGCCATTTCAGTTCACATTATGTAAACATGTTCCACTGTTGTCACCTTCAGCAAACTCACCCTGAGAAACGCCATGCAGTCATCAGTGGAGTGAACATGTTAGACAGGATACAAGAGCTCCTGGCACCACTGCCATCTAAAATGTCTGGGTTCAGATAACATGTCAACCCAACGCACACTGTGGTTCCTCCCACCAACCCTTGTATCACTACTGTGTTCTGTAGTAATGTAGGAGTTGTCGGGATGAGCCACAATGCAGTTTGTGGCTCAGGCCCCATTTACACCCAAGCAGGGCGATTTTCAGGCGTCTTTATTTGAGAGTTTTGCAAGCATATTAAAAAGAATAAGATTATTCCCGCGCTATCATGTATGGAGGACGGCTAGAACGGGAAAAGCTGCTAGCACCGATTCGGGTACACACCTAACCTTCAGAGTAAAAAGCATAAAAATAAGTGATGCAGCGCTGATCCACACTAATCAACCGGCGAGCTGATGAAGTCACGTGTGGTGTGACGTCACGCGTAGGGACGAGACAGGCTACAGAGACTGCCAGAGGCTTACGAGCTCGCCGCTTGTCGGATACAAAGCGCTGTTTTTAAAATTGTGATGTGAGTACCCTATCTTTTTTCATAAATAAAAGTGATTTGATTAAACGGTATCACACTATTGGGACCCTTCCTGCTTTTCATATACTCCCCCCCCCCCTGCACTACACCTGAGGAATTACATCCCGGACCCAGGAACGTGTGGGACGCGCTGGAGCCCCTAGGTGGACACCCCCCCCCCCCTGCACCACACCTGAGGTATTACATCCCGGATCCAGGACCGTGAGGGACGCGCTGGAGCCCCTAGGTGGACACCCCAAAGGCTTATCTATCATATGCGCATGCCCTATTACCTTAAGGTAAGGGGCCATTGCTCACCTGTGTGTTTGCACACGAAGACACTTGTGATGTTACCCACGCTGAGCACGTTTATTACAATGGCCGCATGCTAAACCGTTGCTGTCACATATTTCATCTTTTGAATGACTTCTTGTGTATAGCACTGTTTGCACTTTAATGTTTGGGATATATATTATCTATTATACCCTACCCACTTGGATGGGTGTTTTTTGCACATTTGTCACCTATTGATAAGGGATTTAGACCCATACGATTGTCATTGTCCATTGCACATTCATTTCACATTGTCACCTTCTTCAGCGTCATTTGAACAAAGTTATATCATTCCTCTTTATTTATATATGTCTACCTGATGTTTTCATCACTATATTGTGAGGTTTATCTAATTACGTAGAGTCTTTAATGATTTATATTCACCTATTATTTTGATTATTACTAATATTATTCTTATTAGGTTTGTAATTTGTCACTTGTCGTCACCCAATTTGGTTTTACTCATTTTTACTCTAATCTTTGATTTTTTCCTATGATATTAATATCTGACACTGGGATTTTATATTCACCATTTTACACATGGTTGATTAGTGTGGATCAGCGCTGCATCACTTATTTTTACGCTTTTTGCAAGCATGTTACAAGCCTTTTAGAAGCATATTAAAAGCATTTTACATGTGTATTCAAGCTTTAGGTGTTTTTATAGCCAATAGAAAGCACTGGGGGGAGGAGTATAAGGGTGGAGAGCTGTTTTGTCAGAAAACACATGCTCATGTTGAGTATTTTTCAGTCGTTCCCATTGAAGTCTATGAGGCCAATCTGCCTAAAAGGAGGCTTGAAGGCACTGTTCTTCATTTAGGGGGGCTGTTTCTCTTTTGGAAGCAAAGTCCCTTGCCCTCTTTTCCTCCTTATTTGTTTGGGGCTGATCTGAATGTGCAGGGACTCTGGCTGATCTGAGGTGTGAAGGTGCAGAAATTGGAGCTGACCTGAGGTCTGAAGATGCAGGAATTGGGGCTGTTCTGAAGTCTGAGGATGCAGGAATTGGTGCTGATCTTAAGTCTAAATGTATAAGAATTGGGCTAGATCTGAAGTGTGGAGGTGCAGGATTTGGGGCTGATCTGAGGTCTGAGGGTACAGGAACTGGAGTTGATATGGGTTCTGAAAGTGCAGGAATTGGGGCTGATCTGAGGTCTAAATGTTAAAGAATTGGGGCAGATCTGAAATGTGGGGGTGCAGGAACTGGAGTTGATCTGGGGTATGAAAGTGCAGGAATTAAGGCTGATCTGAGGTGAGTAGGTGCAATAATTTGGTTTTATCTGAGGTGTGAAGGTGAAGAAATTGAGTTTGATCTGAGGTCTAAAGGTACAGGAATTGGATCTGATCTGAGATCTGAAGGTGTGGGAATTGGGTCTGATCTGAGGTCAAAAGGTGCAGAAATTGGTGTTGATCTAAGGTGTGCAGGAATTGGGGAGCATCTAAGGTCTAAATATAAACATGTGCATAAGTTAATATAATTATACTTGCAGCAAAATAAATACACCATAAATAAACAGTGATAAGTCTAATGGAAAACGTTACCCACTAGAAAAAGTAAGAAACATCCTTAAAGTCCTTTAAAATCTTATTCCACTCCTGATGTGAATATTATAATTGACATGCTGCAAATGAAGTATCCACATAATATGTGTATCATGCGTGTTTCAATATAAAGATATCCTCATGCTCAACTGCTGTGTACCACCACCTTTTAATGTTGCCGCTTACCTCAAATATTGGCCCACACTTAGGTAAGGTCAAATCAAGCTTCCCCAGCAACCTGGGACATAACCATTTCACTCTTCGCCAGAAAAGAAAACTCCAGCATTATCATCCACTCGATAACACAGTGGAAACCAATTCAATAAAGGAAAGGAAATAAAAAATCTCTCATAGTGTAGTTAGTATCTCAAAACATGTAACATTTATTAGAGCAGAAAAAAATACTACTCACTAGTGTTGGGTGAGAAGTTCGGGCCAAGCATAAGTTCGCCCATTCAGCGAACCCCTTAATTTCTGCACAGTGCATTCTGAGGCCCTAATTGGATGAAGCGGTCAGATGCAAGGCTTAGCCCAATCATGACACAGGGCACTGTCAGAGTCCTGATTGGACAAAGTCAAGGTTCCACAGGAACCTTTTGAAGTGTGTTCTTGGAGTGGAGATAGAGCATGGCTCAGACAGTGACAGCTAGTTAGTTTATTCTTGTGACTCTGAGTGTAGTGTTAGTGTAGTGTGAGTATAATGTGAGTACAGTGTAGTGTGTCAGCATAGCGTGAGTATAGTGTACTGTGTCAGTGTATTGTGAGTATAGTATAGTGTCAGTGTAGTAGTGCAGTGTTTAACTTGATTACATTACATTTAGTGGTGTATACAGTGCTGTATGCAAATATATATTTTTTTGGTTGCTGGTTTTTTTTTTTTGGTCCCCTGCCTGGCCCCCCTTTTTTTTTTAAATTGCCAGTCACAGTTTTTCTTACTGTAACACTGCTGTTCCCCCTTGTTTAGTTTTATATATATATATATATATATATATATATATATATATATATATATATATATATATATATATATTATAGTTTTTCCATTTCCGTCAGCGGCAGTCCTTATTCCATTTTAAGTGCACCAAACGCCACTTTTCTGTCAATAAAGTGCATCCAATCACTCATTTTCTATTATCGATTACATTTGGGTAATAAGCCCCCATCATGCCTGGGAGGCCAACAAGGAGAGGCAGATGTTCCCATGCCACTATGAGGGGCTTGCAACGTCTGTGTCCACAGGCAAAGGTGGACGTGGTCCGTCCTCAGGCAGGGCATGTTTGTCTCTGTTTAGTGATGTTGTCCATGCTATCCAGCCACAGCATTCAGAGGAGGTGGTGGACTGGCCTACTAAACTATCCTCATCCTCCTCCATCACCCAAGATGACACTAGTTCACAGTCCACTGCAGCTGCCAGAGGGGCTGAATTTATTGACCACAGCATCAGCCACTTGCTTCTTTTGGATGCATAGACATTATTTGATTCTGATGCTGGTTCTGAGGTTGAGGAAGGGAGTAACATGAGCCTACAGAGAGGGGAGAACACTAATAAACAACAAATTGTCAGTCATGTTCCCCCCAGCCTCAGCATATTGCCAAGTTGGCTCAAGTGATGAGGATGGAGGGGATGATGATGATGAGGTCACTGACTCAACTTGGGTGCCTGTTAGAGCATAAGAGGAAAGAGGAGGAGGCACAACCCCAACAAGGTAGTATGTCCTCCAAAGGCAGCCATTATGGAAAAGTAGGTAGCAGCCACCCTATTTCATCACATTGTAGAGCTCTTATCTCCCAGCCCACTTCCCACAGCTCAACTGTGTGGGCCTTTTTTTAGCACATGTGCAGCCGATCGCACTGTTTTGCAATTTGCAATCACTGCCACAAGCAGATCAAGCGTGGCAAAAAACACTAGCCTTTTGGGTACCACATGCTTGCAAAAGCACTTAACCTCCAATCACTCAGCCCATTGGCAAGAGCACCTGAAAGCCACACAAAAGGGACACACTTCCTTTCCTCACTCCTCACCTTTCGTCTCTACCCCCGCTATATCTCATGATGATGACCTCTCAGCAGCCTCGACTGACAGGGATGATGGTATAGCAAAGGGTGTCACAGGTCCTTGCAACAAGTCTGCCAGCAGCACACCATCAGCTGTAGAGTATAGAGTATATAGTATAGAGTATAGCAGGCACATTTCTCTGCCCCAGTTGCTGCAGCGAGGAAAAAAAAATACACTCCCTGCCACTCACATGCCCAATGTCTAAATTCCAGCTTGACCAAATTGCTGGCTTTACAACTCCTGCCTTTCTGTCTGGTGGATTCTTCCCCCCTCCATGAATACGCAGAATGTGCTGTACCACAATGGCAGGTTCCCAGTTGCTATTTCTTTTCACGTAAGGCCATTCCAGCTCTGTACCATCACATGGAAGTCAATGTTTTGACATCATTGGGCAAGGCAGTCAGCCACAGGGTCCACCTTATTGCTGACTCGTGGTCCTGCAAGCATGGTCAGGGACAATATATTTAGTTCACAGCACACTGTGTAACTCTGCTTGCAACTAGGAAGGATGCAGGACAGGGCTCAGTGCTGGAGCTTGTTTTGCCACCATGTCTCCATACAGCTGGTGGTGATGATGCGAGATCTGTCAGCTCTACCCCCTCCTCCTCCTCCTCCATGCCCTCCTCTGCTGAATTGTCCTATGAACTACCAGTACCCTAAGTGTTCAAAGGGCTATTCAATGAGTCGGGCTGAAAGATGCCATGCAGTGTTTCAGCTGGTCTGTCTAGGGGACATGACCCACACCGGAGCAGAGATTCTTTCAGCTCTGCAGGAGCAGGCCCAGAGGTGGTTCATGCCTTGGAATCTTGAGCTAGGAATGATGGTGTGCAATAATGGCACTAACCTTTTGTCCACCCTTCGACAGGGAAAGTTGACACATGTGCCATACCTGGCATAGGTCCTCAATTTGGTGGTGCAGTGTTTCTTAACCACTTGCCGACTGTATACTGTATATATACGGCGGCAAGGCGGCTCTCCTGTGCAGAATTACGTACATGATCCTGCACTTCCGGGTTTTGGGTGTGCATGCGTGCCACCGACAACCCACTTCCGCTGTGATTGGACACAGCGAGAGACAATGAGTGGGTCTGCGGAACTCGATGTCCGCTGGGACCCGCCGAACATTCAGGAGGGAGGAAGCAGAATGGCGGTCTGCCTATGTAAAGTAGGGAAGGTAGTGAACACAGATCTCTGCCTTCCCATAGTACAAGCATCCTCCACACAGTAAGCAAGCTCATTTTAGGCACACATTTAACCTTTGATCGCCCCTGATGTAACCCCTTCCCTGCCAGTGTCATTAGTACAGTGATAGTGCACATTTTTAGCACTGATCACTGTATTAGTGCCACTGGTCTCCAAAAAAGTGTCAATTAGAGTCCGTTTTGTCCGCCACAATGTTGAAGTCCCACTCTAAATCGCGAATCACCACCAGTACTAGTAAAAATAAATAATTAACTGAAAATTCCATAAATATATCCCATAGTTTAAGACGCTATAACTTTTGCGCTAACCAATCAATATACGCTTGTTGGGATTTTTTTTACCAAAAATATGTAGCAGAATACATATTGGACTAAACTGATAAAGACATTAGATTTTTTTCCCTTTTTTTTATTGGATATGTTTTATAGCAGAAAGTAAAAAATATTGTTATTTTTTTTCAAAATTGACGGTATTTTTTTGTTTGTAGCGCAAAAAATAAAAACCACAGAGGTGATCAAATACCACCAAAAGGAAGCTCTATTTATGGGGAAAAAAGGACATACGTTTTTTTTTTTTGGGTACAGTGTCGCACGACCGGGCAGTTGTCAGTTAAATAATGCAGTGCTGTTTGATGGTCTGGTCATGAAGTGGGGTAAACCTTTTGGAGCTGAAGTGGTTAAACAATACCCAGGTTTGCAAGATCTTCTAAAGCAGGCAAGAAGAGCCTATAGCCATTTCAGGTGGTCACACACAGCCAGTGTTCGGTTGGCTGAAAATGAGCGGGAATTCCACCTGCCCGTAAACTGCCTGATTTGTGACATGCCCACCAGGTGAAACTCAACTTTGGCAATGCTGCAGCGGCTGCAGATGCAGCAGAGGGCTGTCAATGAGTACCCGTGTCAGTATGGCACAAGGACAGGCTCAGGGAACCTCTGCTTTTTTTCCCTACGCCAATGGCTGCTGATAAAGGATGCATGCACTGTACTGTCACCATTTGAAGAGGTGAAAAGGATGGTGGGCCGTTACAATGCATGCATCAGTGACACAATCCCTCTTGTGTTCCTGCTGGAGCACACTCTGCATGGTATTATGGACAGGGCACTCGAGGCAGAGCAGTGGGAGGAAGAGGAGGACTTCCTTTCCTCTCAAGTCCCACTTTTATGCAGACACCATTCTTGCGACGCCACAGAACACACAAAAAGAGAGGGAGGAAGAGCAGGAAAAGGAGGATTCTGGTAGTTTTGGAGGCATTGAAGCAGAGTAAGACATACGCCAAACCTTGAGAGATGGTTTTCAGTCCCCAAAAACCTTGGGAGTAGTACGTGGATGGGAGGAGGCAGTTCCAGATACTGCAATCCTCAGTGACCCCAAGGACAAAAACTTGCGGTGCATGGCCTCCCTTCTTGTTCAAAGCCTGCTAAAGGACCTGAGAATTTGTGGCATCAAGGATAAGGATCATTATTGGTTGGCAACCCTTCTTAACCATTGTTACAAGGGGAAGTCTTGGAACTCAACCCATCTTTACAGAGGGAGCAGAGGATGAAATATCTTAAGGACACCTTAAAGAGGAGTTTATGTAACGACTTTCCAGAGTCTGATAGGTTGCAGTCTCATGGAAAAGCTACTTTTGAGGCTTCTTTTGGTCAAAGGATGAGCAGTGAAGAAGGGGGCCACCTCAGTGATGCATTTAAAAAACTTTTTAGTCCTCTGGGCCTAAGGCTGTCAGCTTTTACAACCAATCCACAGCGCCTGTATCAAATGGTGGAAGATTATCTAGGGGCGAAAACAGACATGAAGAGCTTTCCAGTAGATGATTCACTGGGTTTCTGGGTCATGAGAATAGACCTCTGGCCAGAACTTACCCAGTATGCAATTGAGCTGCTGGGTTGCCCTGCATCCAGCATGCTTTCTGAATAGGCATTCAGTGCTGCTGGAGATTTTTTGACAGATAAAAGAGCACGTCTGTCCACAGACTCAATTGACTGGCTGACATTTGTCAAAATAAATCAGTCCTGGATCAGCAGCAGCTATCAAGCCCCTGATGCCAATGTCGCTAAATAAGTGTTATTGGGATCTCAAATCTCTGCAGGACTGTTTAGGCTGACTAACTTTGTGGGTGCTGACTTTATCTTGAAATATTTTTTTGGTATAGATTTCATGGGCACAATTAACACCCAAAGACAAGTTTTTCTGCACCTGTTTGACAGGTGAATCAAATTTAAATTTTTTAAAGCAAGGCCGATTCTTGCTTTCATCAAGACTACCTCTATAAGGTTACGGTGTGAAGGTAGAAAATAATAGAATCGCGCTAAAACATTAACTTAATAATGTATAATCAATCAATATTACTGCCCATGAAACATAAGCATATGTATCATGAACAGATTAACACAAAATAATATAATGCCAAAATTAGAAACCAAAGTGAAAACGAGAAATGTTAGTAAAATCAAAATGTATATGGCATACAGTGTAATGTCCAAACACTAAAATGACCAAACACCCCATGGACATATGAATAAAATACAAAAATATTGGAAGAAGTCCATCAAATTTTAAATTATATGGAATCTTCCATGGCGTGAGAATTCTTGTGTTCAATCCACCACCAATGATAAAGATTTGCCGCTTACAGAGGATCAGGGGCAACCTGTACAGAGATAGCCCTCTGGAGCTTAACAAGTGGACCCAGATTCAAAATTCGTGGGTGGTAATTAAACATCCAAAGATACCAAATGGAGCTATTGGAACTCAGATCCCATCGTATCTCCCCAGCTCATAGATGATAAGTGTGGCATGAAAGATAAGAGAAGCTCCAATAGTGTAAAACCTTTGATTTATTGTAAATAAAACAAGCATATATTGCACTTACATATAGATAGCAGATAAAGCGCCTGTCCAGAGCTCCGGCCGGTGAGCACACAGACAAACCCGTCCTACTGAGACTTCCACGACAATGCGAGGTGACGCAAGCACGTCGCTCCATCCTACGCATTTTGTAATAGGTTACGTTGTCCAGGGGCACGGGCGGCGCGCTGCGTCACCTCCCTAAATACTAAAATATTCTAACCAAGCCTCGTTTTGAATCCAGTCTGTCAGCGGACATGCGCGGCAGCAATGTAGATATTAAACACTACGTGCTCTGCGCAGAGAGCCGAATAGAAACGAAAAAAAACAGGTGGATTATATTATAGATAAAAAAGGGTTACAAATAAAGCAAAAATTGTATAAAATAAATAAATATATATGCCATTGGTGGATGTAAGAATCAAAAGGTCAGTGAAAAAACTGAAGTATCACGGTGCGAAGGCACCACCAACACCCAAAGCCCAATTTTTCCAAACCTGTTACTTCTGTCCAGACTTTATCTAAAAACAAATGTTAATCTTGGCCTGAGTGTACTACAATTTTGATTCTTCACATAAGGCTTGCTCACTGTGGTGCAAAACTTTGGTATTTCCATCCAAAGTCTGCCAAAGACACACCACTATTTATCCAAAACATCTTTAACCTTGTTCTGAGTGCACTTAAACGTGGCCTGATCATACAGATTGGCAAATTCAATTTAATTGTCATTTTTTTTCTTTATAAATGTTAGTTTCGCTGCAGCAGGTTCTATATATAGTACAGATGCACCACTTTATAGACAGACTTAGGGGACCCCCCCAGGCACTATATTTAAAGGAATTTTTCATTTTTATTGTTTCACTTTAAGCATCATTAAAATCACTGCTCTTAAAAAACTTTTTTAACCAGTTTAGCCCTGGAAGGTTTGGCTGCTCAATGACCAGAGCATTTTTTGCGATACAGCACTGCATCACTTTAATTGACAATTGCAGTCAGTCGCGCGACGCTGCACCCAAACAAAATTGACGTCCTTTTTTTCCCACAAATAGAGCTTTCTTTTGGTGGTATTTGATTTTTATTTTTTGCACTATAAACAAAAAAAGAGCGACAATTTTGAAAAAAAAACACAATATTTTGTATTTTTTGCTATACTAAATATCCCCAATTTTTTTTTTTTAAAAGCAAATATTTTTTCTCAGTTTAGACCGATATGTATTCTTCTACATATTTTTGGTAATAAAAATCGCAATAAGTGTATATTGATTGGTTTGCGCAAAAGTTATTGCGTCTACAAAATAGGGGATAGATTTATGGCATTTTTATTATTTTTTGTTTTACTAGTAATGGCAACGATCTGCGATTTTTATCGTGACTGCGACATTATGCGGACACCTTTGACACCTTTGACACATTTGGGATGATTGACAATTATACAGCGATCAGTGCTATAAAAATGCACTTATTACTGCATAAATGTGTCTGGCAGGGAAGGGGTTAACACTAGGGGGCGATCAGGGGGTTAACTGAGTTCCCTGACTGTGTGTTCTAACGGTAGGGGGAGGGGACTGACTAGAGGGGATGACTGATTGTGGTTCCTAGCTATTAGGAACTCATGATCTGCATCTCCTCTCAGAACAGAACAGGGATGTGTGTTTACACACACACATCCCTGTTCTGCCTCTCGTGCCTGCGATCGCTTGTGGCCAGCGGTCATCGCGACCGTCGGCCACTCGCATTGGCGGTGCGCATGTGCCTGCTATCCCGCTTAAAGGAGCTGACGTATAGCTATGACGGCTCACGGGAATGTGCCAACCTGCCGCAATATAATGACGGCGGCTGGTCATCAAGCGGGTATAACTTGCATATAAGCCTTCAAAATGGGCACTTTTGATTTTTCTGGTTCGGGTCCCATAGACTTCAATGGGGTTCATCGACAGGGTCCGAACTTTTGCTATGTTCGAGAGTTCTGGCGCGAACTGAATAGGGGGTCTTTTGGTCTATCTTTAGTCCTGGATTAGCAGCAGCTATCAAGCCCCTGATGCCAATGTTGCTGACTAAATGTGTTTGGGGTCTGGAATCTCTGCAAGACTGTCTAGGCTGTCTAGCTTTGTGGGTGTTGATTTTATCTTGAAGTAATTTTTTGGCATAGGTTTAGGCAATTAACACCCAAGGCCCAATTTTTCCGCACCTGTTTGACAGGTGCATATAATTTCATTTTTTTTTACAGCAAGGCCAATTCTTGCTTTCATCAAGAGTACCTCTAGAAGGTTAAGGTGTGAAGGCACCACCAACACCCAAAGACCAATTTTTCTGCAACTGTTTGACCGGGGCATCAAATTTCAAATTTTTTACAGTAAGGCCAATTCTTGCTTTCAACAACAGTACCTCTATAGGGTTACGGTGTGAAGGCACCACCAACAACCAAAGACCAGTTTTTCTGCAACCATTTTGATATGGGCATCAAATTTCAATATTTTACAGCAAGGCCAATTCTTGCTTCCACCAAGAGTACTTCTAGACGGTTAAGGTGTGAAGACACCACCAACACCCAAAGACCAATTTTTCCGCAACTATTTAACCGGGGCATTAAAATTCAATTTTTTACAACAAGGCCAATTCTTGTTTTCATCAGGAGTACCTCTAGCAGGTTAAGGTGTGTAGGCACCACCAACACCAAAGACCAATTTTTCCGCAACTGCTTGAAAGGGGCATCAAATTTCAATTTTTTTCAGCAAGGAAAATTCTTGTACTAATCAAGAATACTTCTAGAAGGTTAAGGTGTGAAGGCATCACCAACAACCAAAGACCAATTTTTCCACAACTGTTTGACAGGTGCATCTAATTTTAATTTTTTACAACAAGGCCAATTCTTGCTTTCATCAGGAATAGCTCTAGAAGGTTAAGGTGTGTAGGCACCAACACCAAAGACCAATTTTTCCGCAACTGCTTGAATGGGGCATCATATTTTCATTTTTTTCAGCAAGGAAAATTCTTGTTCTCATCAAGAATACTTCTAGAAGGTTAAGGTGTAAAGGCATCACCAACACCCAAGGACCAATTTTTCCACAACTGTTTGACTGGGGCATCAAATTTAAATTGTTTAAACCAAGGCCAATTCTTGCTTTCATCAGGAGTACCTATAGAAGGTTATGGTGTGAAGGCACCACCACCCCCAAAGACCAATTTTTCCACAACTTTGGTATTTCCATCCAAAGTCTGCCAAAGACACACCAGAATTTATGCAAAAAATCTCTAATCTTGTTCTAATTGTTCTTGTTCTAATTGGGCACCTAAGTGGCAAATTAGGTTTAATGTTGATAAATGTAAAGTTTTGCACTTGGGGGCTAAGAATATGCATGCATCATACATACTAGGGGGGGTACAACTGGGGGAATCAATGGTGGAGAAGGATCTGGGGGTTTTGGTAGATCATAAGCTCAATAGAAGCATGCAATGCCAAGCTGCGGTTTCCAAAGCAAGTAAAGTCCTTTCTTGTATTAAGAGATGTATGGACTCCAGAGAGAGAGATATCATTTTGTCCCTGTATAAATCATTTGTAAGACCTCATCTGGAATATGCAGTTCAGTTTTGGGCACCAGTTCTCAAAAAGGATATCGGGGGAACTGGAGAAAGTGCAGAGACGGGCAAGCGAACTGATAAAAGGCATGGAGGAGCTCAGTTATGAGGAAAGATTGGAGGAGCTGAATCAATCTATTCCCTCTTGAGAAGAGCAGAGTAAGGGGGGATATGATAAACATGTACAAATACAAAAGTGGTCCATATAGTGAACTTGGTGTTGAGTTATTCACTTTAAAGTCATCACAGAGGACAAGGGGTCTCTCTTTACGTCTAGAGGAAAAAAGATTTAATCTCCAAATACGGAAAGTTTTCTTCACAGTAAGAGCTGTAAAAATGTGGAATAGACTCCGTCTAGAGGTGATTCTGGCAAGCTCAGTAGATTGCTTTAAAAAATGGATTCCTTCCTAAATATACATAATATAACTGGGTACTAACATTTATAAGTAAAGTTGATCCAGGGAAAATTTGATTGCCTCTGGGGGGATCAGGAAGGAGTTTTTTCCCCCACTGTAGCAAATTGGAGCATGCTTTGCTGGTGTTTTTTTCCTTCTTCTGAATCAACTGTGGGTGAAGGAATGTGTATATGGCATGATATTATTATCATTATTTTTTATTTATTTATTTATTTGGTTGAACTGGATGGACTTGTGTCTTTTTTCAACTTGACTAACTATGTAACTATGTAGTCATATTATCCTTTATTAAAAAAGAAATCGTTCATATGTGTGTGCACTGTGTGGCGCGCCGGACTGATGGGTGTCTATTAGGTCCATACATTTTTGAAAAGCATGTGATTTGAGGCTGAGGCTCTAATTGGCTTGTTTCAGGTTGTCCTCGGGCGCAGAGCACTGTACCCTGCACCCTCCAACTGTTGATGTTAGTGAATCAATATTCGTCATCGCGTCACTTCCAGCTTCTTGTCCTGTGGAAGGCAAGGCATCCTTTGGTGAGTGCGGACCTGGAGGGGTTTGTTAGCGCCCCCCCTAATTTTTTTTTAGCACTTGCGGCTACTGGTCAACAGTCTTATCAGGTTTAGCCTTTTTTCATTTTGACCACTCTGGGCATCTGTAAGTTGTTTATTATGAAAGACAAGTCCACCTTCTTCTTTAAAACTGGTGTTGTTTATTGCCAGTTGTTATTACATGTTACATCCTGCACACCTAAATAGATAGATAGACGTAATGCCATACAGAAGTAATTTCGGTGTGATGAAGGGATTTTAAATCTTTCCAGTTTTATATTCTTAATGGACACTAGAGGGCGGCCTGTTATATGGTTTCTTAGGAAGCTCGGTTTTGCTTGCTCTCTTTTGCTTACAGAACAGAACACCTGTCATGTCCGAAATGTGAGGATACCTTTCTGGCCTTGTTCTGAAAGTGCTCAGTGTCTGGTTGTGTCTGCCTTCAATATTTCTGAAATAAAGATACATCCAAATAGTGCTGGGGCTTGACTGCTTAAGCCTTATCCACCCATGTCACATCCACCCATGTCACACGGGCATATGGAAATATCCAAGATCTCCAGAAGCTGACAGCAAGATCCTGCAAAAAATGTTATCCTTATGCTGTATGCATGTAATAGTTTCAATAAGGCCCAGTTCACACCTGATTATTTTGGAATCAAGGCCAGAATCACAGCAAAATGCAGGATGCGGTTGCAGTGCCATTATTTCTTAATAGCACCCCAAACGCAGTGCAATTGTGCAACAAAACACACAAAACTCACAGCAAAAAATGAAACGCCAAACACTCCTGGCTCAAAGCCAACACTTGGTACATGAGCTTCTTTGGTGCATTTTTGGAGGGCAATGCTCCAAAAACGCACCACAAAATCGTGCAAAAAAAAAAGCGACACTGTAGCGTCACTCCTTGTCGGTCAGGCGTGAATAGGGCCTAATATGTACAGGCGTACAAAGCCAGTGGTTGGTAGGACACTAGGTGTACGGTTGAGCTGCCCAGAACATAGACCGTGTACTGCACCCATCATGCCTGTCACATCAGGAGGAGGGTCTGTGGCCATGCAGCCACTGCGTCCCCAGACAGCCCATTCAAGTCAATTCAAAAATGGCAAAACACAAATATTTAAACTTGCTACAAATAGGAAGATTGTTGCTGTTGTTTTTCGTGCAATCAGTACATAGAATCAGGGTCTAGTTGCTGACAGTGTTACTTGCACGACATCTGACACATTAAATATTTCTCTGCTTTGATTTTAGGTTTAACAATGCAGAGAATCATTTTTCTTTTTTTTTTTAAATTATGACAAAGCAGCTCCTCCACAGATATAGTACAATGAGTGTTGTCTGGTTGACGAACGGCCATTCAGAAACCTACTGAAAAGCGCAAAATGAAAAGCGTGAATTAACACTCACCAAACTTCTACTAACACAAAATTAGCAGAAGGACCCCAAAGGGTGGCGCTAAAGAGCTGAAAAACCATGTAGTACGTCACTACGTTCGTGATTGTTGGCCAACAATTGTGTTCCCTGTGTATGCAAGACAAGTTTGGGCCAACGCCCTTCGGACAAAAGTCCACGGTTTTGTTGGCCAACAATCCGATCGTGTGTACGAGGCTTTAGACAAACTAAAAAACCTAGGTGTGTATATATGAAATTAAATATATGTATAACTGAAAAAAAAAAACACTGTGTATAATATTTGAGGTTGCTGCATGCACACTATTATATTCCTACAATGTATCCAAATGATGAATCAACATCTCTGTGATGTACAGAAAGAGCTACAGCAGCACTGACATTTACAAATTAAAAAAAGTTTTTAAAAGCCATGACTTTGACAATTGTCACTGCCAGCTTCTTTGTTGTAAAAAACAACAACAACAACAACAAAAAAAACAGCACACCAACCCCTCCAAGGGTCTGCTATGTATTTTGAGGGACCTTTTGAAGGTTTGTTTTTTTTTTTAAAGAATTTGGGAATGAATGTTATTTACCGGCAATTTAACCACTTCAGCCCTGGAAGGTTTTACCCCCTTAATAACCAGGCCATTTTTTGCGATAGGGCACGTGTTAATTTAACTGACAATTGCGCAGTTGTGCGACGTTGTACCTAAATAAAATTGAAGTCCTTTTTTTCCCACAAATAGAGCTTTCTTTTGGTGGTATTTGATCACCTCTGCGGTTTTTATTTTTTGCACTATAAACAAAAAAAGACCGACAATTTTGAAAAAACTATATGTTTTACTTTCTGCTATAATACATATCACAAAAAAAAGTAAAAAAAATCAAATTTCTACATAAATTTAGGCCAATATGTATTATTCTACATATTTTTGGGGGAAAATAATCCCAATTAAGTGTACATTGATTGGTTTGCGCAAAAGTTATAGCATCTACAAACTATGGAGTCGATTTATGGACTTTAATTTTTTTTATTGTTTTTACTGGTAATGGCGGTGATCAGCAATTTTTAGCAGGACTGCAACATTGCGGCAGACAATTCTGACACTTATGCCGTGTACACACGGGCGGACTTTTCAGCATCAAACGTCCGACGGTCTTTCCGACGGACTTTTAACGGAGTTACAACGGACTTTCGAACGACCAGACTTGCCCACACCTGAACGGACTAAAGTCCGTTCGAAAGTCCGTTCCTTTGAACGTGATGACGTACGATGGGACTAGAATAAGGAAGTTCATAGCCAGTAGCCAATAGCTGCCCTTGCGTCCTTTTTTGTCCATCGGACTAGCATACAGACGAACTGATTTTTAGACCGGAATCAAGTCCGTCGGAAAGATTTGAAACATGTTCCAAATCTAAAGTCCGTCTGATTTTTGACAGAAAAAGTTAACTGAAGGTCCGATGAAGCCCACACACGGTCAGATTGTCTGACGGATTTGTTCCGTCGGACCAGTCCGGTCAAAAAGTCCGCCCGTGTGTACACGGCATAAGCGACACTTTTTGGGGACCAGTGACACCAATATAGTGATCAGTGCTAAAAAAAAAATACACTGATCACTGTATAAATGACACTGGCAGGGAAGAGGTAAACAGGGCGATCAAAGGGTCAAGTGTGTTCCCTGGGAGTGTTTTCTGTGTGGGGGATGGACTTACAAGGAACAGAAGATCTCTGTATACTTCCCAGTCAGAATGGAGATCGGCCTTGTTTACATACTGTAGGCAGATCCCCGTTCTGCCTCTCTGTGGAGCGATCGCTGGTGGCAGGCAGACATGGGGTCCGCCGGACCAGCTGATTGGCTCCCCCTCTGTGCAGCGGCAGCACACGCCCACAGTATCTATTGCACAAATGACAGGTACGTTGTTTCGCGCAATAGAGTTGCCCTGCCGCAGTATATTAGTGGTGGGCGGTCTTTAAGTGGTTAACCTGATTAATTGTTTTCTTTGTAAATGAAATTTTTGCTGTGGTACATACTACAGCAAGAATGGTATTCTGTTTTATTTCCCAAGGACAGCACTCAGTGGACGATGGTCTCCTGTAAAAGTGGGGTCGCAGGATGCGTTTCGAGGACTTCTCTTCTTCTTGAGCTGTCCTTGGGATTGAGCGAACTGTGCAGGAGCAGCGGAGACTTCTGGCATCCAGCCCAGCTCTTCTCCTGTCAGCTGGCCACACAGTGATCTGCACGCTGTGGCTGATCATCCATCCTTTCCTTGTGACTGTGTTGTGTGTTGGGTGGACTCTTCCTCGTGGACTATATGCACTCTTTCACATTTTATTTTGTGAGTACATAATATATTGTTTTTAATAAAGCCCTTTGATCTTTTTACTACACCAGAGGTCTGCACTGTTTTCTCCATTCCCTTATGTTTGGTCAATGTGATTGCCTAAATATATATGTGGACATATTTAAGCTATGATATCAGCCACTATCCTTGTCCCTTTGTTTACCTGGCCAGGGATTCCAAGCCAGCAAATTAATGGGACTGGGTAATGTCCACCTCCTGCTTCCTTAACCATTGACAGGAGGAGAAGGAGGAAGCTGTCAAATACACTCACCAGCGACTTTATTAGGTACACCTTGCTAATACCGGGTTGGACCTCCTTTTGCCTTCAGAACTGCCTTAATTATTCATGGCATAGATTCAACAATGTGTTGGAAACATTCCTGAGAGATTTTGGTCCATATTGACATTATGGTATCACGCAGTTGCTGCAGATTTGTTGGCTGCACATCCATGATGCAAATCTTCTGTTCCAGCACATGCCAAAGGTGCTCTAATGTATTTAGATCTGGTGACTGTGGAGGCCATTGGAGTACAGTGAACTCATTGTCATGTTCAAGAAACCAGTTTGAGATGATTTGAGCTTTGTGACATGGTGCATTATCCTGCTGGAAGTAGACATCAGAAGAACACTGTTGTCAAAGGGATGGACATGGACATCAACAATACTCAGGTAGGCTATTACATTTGAACGAAGCTCAATTGATACTAAGGGGCCCAAAGTGTGCCACACCATTACACCACCAGCCTGAACCGCTGATACAAGCCAGGATGGATCCATGCTTTCATGTTGTTCGCGCTAAATTCTGACTCTACCATCTGAATGTTGCAGCTGAAATCGAGACTCCTCACACCAGGCAACGTTTTTCCAATCTTCTATTGTCCATATTTGGTGAGCCTGTGCAAATTGTTTCCTGTTAGCTGACAGGAGTGGCACCAGGTGTGGTATTCTGCTGCTGTAGCCCATCTGCTTCAAGGTTCGATATGTTGTGCGTTCAGAAATGTTATTCTACATACCTTGCTTGTACCGAGTGATTATTTGAGGTATTGTTGCCTATCATCTCAAACCAGTTTGCCCATTCTCCTCTGACATCAACAAGGCATTTTTGTCCACACATCTGCTGCTCACTGGATATTTCCTCTTTTTCGGACCATTCTCTGTAAACCCTAGAGATGGTTGTGCGTGAAAATCCCAGTAGATCAGCAGTTTTTAAAATACACAGACCAGCCCGTCTGGCGCCAACAACCATGCCACGTTCAAAGTCACTTAAATCCCCATTCTGTTGCTCGGTTTGACCTTCAGTAAATCATCTTCACCATGTTTAGATGCCTAAATGCATTGAGTTGCTGCCTTGTGATTGGCTGAGTAGTAATTTGTGTTACCAAGCAATTGAACAGGTGTACCTAATAAAGTTTCCAGTGAGTGTATATTAGCAGTAGAGAAACTGCTACTATACAGGCTAAAAGTTCAGTGTTTTAACGAACCTCCTAACCAGAACAGTTCAACCTAAATCCATAATGATAATAGCCGGCAACGCAGTAGATTTTTCACAAATTCATTATTTGTTACATAAGTGCAGGTACAGAATCCGAAATGCACTTATGTAGCCAATAAAGAATTTGTGAAGAAGCTACCGAGTTGCCGGCTATTATCATTATGGATCTATTTTAAAAGGCAATAAATACCAGAAGTACATTATGCATCACTACATACATAGTACAAAGTTCAAGGGTTTACTATGTACAGAGTGCAGAGTTCAGGGGTTTACTATGTACAGAGTGCAGAGTTCAAGGGTGTGTTACGTACAAAGTGCAGGGTTCAGGAGTGCGCTATGCACAGAGTGCAGGGTTTAGGGGTGTGCTATGCACAGTGTGCAGGGTTCAGCTCTCTTTCACAGGTTCTCCACATCTCACTTCCACCCCTCCTCAGCTCTGACACTCTGCACCACTCTCCCCCCATCCCCAACCTCTGCATACATCTCCCTCTACAGCCCTCATTCTCCCCCATCCCCCAAAGTTTCCTCACATCTCACCTTTTCATAAAATACTCGACCCGGCTCTAGTACCTCCCTGCAGTGTAGGTGGTTCTACCTTTCTCTCTCACTTGCAGCGAGATCATTGGTCAGCGTCTGTGCACCCAGGCACAGATGGGAATCACAGTGCAGCCTACCACAAGGTGCCCCATCCCACCTATGACCACACTGCACCTGCATCTCCCTGCAAGGCAGGCAGAAATCTGTGAGAGCCACTGAGAGGAAAACTGTCCTTGTAAACACAGAAGGCTTCAGTGTTTATAAGTGGTAGTGGTGAGCAGAGGGTGAGAGCTGGCGAAGGTGGAACGGAGTTCCGCCACTTTCCAGCTGAAAAAAGCCCTGAGTGCAAGGGCCACATAAAATGGCCTAGCGGGCTGGATTCGGGCCTTGTGTTTGACACATGTGGTCTAGATGTTTATGTTTGCACCCAAGCCAAAGATTCTCAGTCCTCCCATGTATACACCAGAACAATTAAACTACCAAAAAGTAGCTAGAAAGGCATGCTGGGCCATTTAGTTAAAGGCAGCTGGAGATTCAGAGACTGCCCCAGCCTGGTATACAGTGGGGAAAATAATTATTTGATCTCCTGCAGGTTTTGTAAGTTTTCCCACTTACAAAGAAAATGAAGGGTCTATCATTTTTTATCATAGGTGTATTTTAACTGATGGAGACAGAATATCAACCAAAGATCCGGAAAAAACACATGCTATAAATTAAGTTGCAGTTCAGTGAGTAAAATAAGTATTTGATCCCCAAGCAAAACATTACTTAGTACTTGGTGGAGGAACCCTTGTTGGCAAGCACAGAGGTAAGACGTTTCTTGTAGTTGCTGACTAGGTTTTTACACATCTCAGGGGGGATTTTGGTCCACTCTTCTTTGCAGATCTTCTCTAAATCCTTAAGGTTTCTTGACTGTCTCTTGGCAACTCGAAGTTTCAGCCCCCTGCTGGAACTTCAGCCGGGCATTCAAAGCGCATGCGCTGCTGATGTCAGCGGCTGCATGCAAAGTGAATATCTCCTAAACTGTACAGGTTTAGGAGATATTCATTTTACCTACAGGTAAGCCTTATTATAGGCTTACTTGTAGGTAAAAATAAGGGTATGCAACCACTTTAAGTGTTCTGGCTGAGGGAAGAAGGTTCTCATCCAAGGTTTTACAATACATGGCCCCGTCCATGGTGTTCTTAGGGTCATAGTCAGCATTTTTCTTCCTCCAAACACTGCGAGTCGAGTTAATGCCAAAGTGCTCAATTTTGGTCTCATCTGACCACAGCACTTTTCCCAATCCTTCTCTGAATCATTTAGATGTTCATTGGCATGACTGTACATGTGCCTTCTTGAGGAGGGGGACTGGTCATGTTTGGAGGAAGAAAAATGCTGACTATGACCCTAAGAACACCATCCCTACAGTCAAGCAGGGAGGTGGAAACCATATGCTTTGGGGCTATTTCTCTGCTAAAGGTACAGACCGACTTTGCCACATTGAAGGGCCAATGGACGGGCCATGTATTGTAAAATCTTGGATGAGAACCTTCTTCCCTCAGCCAGAACACTGAAGATGGGTCGTGGATGGGTCTTCCAGCATGACAATGACCCAAAACATACCACCAAGGCAACAAAGGAGTGGCTCAAGAAGAAGCACATTAAGGTCATGGAGTGGCCTAGCCAGTCTCCAGGCCTTAATCCTATAGAAATTGTATGGAGGGAGCTGAAACTTCAAGTTGCCAAGCGACAGCCAAGAAACCTTAAGGATTTAGAGAAGTTCTGTAAAGAAGAGTGTACCAAAATCCCTCCTGAGATGTGTGCAATCCTGGTCACCAACTACTCCTTCTTGGTGCCAAAGGATGGAGGGGTCTAGCTTAACATCCAGCATACACACCGGATGCTGGCTCTGTTCCCTTCTTTTTCCTCCCATCGGCGTCAGGTATGAAGCTGGTGGGGTGTCCATCCCGGATCTTGGCATATAAGCTCTGATGAGCCAGTGGCATTTCCTCTGCTTTCTTCACATGAGAAGCACGCTTACCCCAGCATACCGCCATTTCATTGCACCAGTAAGTCCAAGTGTTTATTATGAGTCCTTTCACTGTTTTCACAGTCTTGGTTTCTTTATAACGTTTTTTGCCTTTGTGCTTTTCACTTTTTTAATGATGTGCAGTGGAGGACTGCTTACTCATACCTTTTTTTTCTCCACACATCTATGCTCATACAGGGGATTTTTGGGCACATTTTTCACAATATCCTCACCTTTTCCTTGATTTATTTACATATTTACGTAGTTATAATTATACACTGCTATGCATTTTTTTTAGATTGGTGCAGGTCAGATGTGTCCCCCAATCATTCACCTCACATGTATTACCCTGGAAATCCTGACCCCTATCTGGGCTGTTCCCGTGGTCCATCAGGGCTGCTCCTGCCTCAGCCCCAGGTGAGACATTGCACTTGATGTTTTCCCCTTTTCCCACATCAAACTGGGCTCCACCCTAGCTAATATGTAAGAACTATGCTATGCATATTATCCTAATTAGGGAATTTGTCTTATTTATTTCATATATATATATATATATATATATATATATATATATATATATATATATATATATATTTATTTATTTATTTATTTTTTTAAATTTTTCAGACATTTTACACCTACACCTTACTCCTGATGAATGGATGTTATTCCACGAAGTGTGTAGAGTTCTCTTATATCAAGACCATCTGACCTTTTTTATTATCTTATTTTTATGAAAAAATCTTTTATGAAATCGCTCATGCCAATAGTATCATGTACTTGTTTATCATGTATGCTTCTTACCAATCATGTGTTCTAATTACAAGTCTGGACTGTCTTATGTATATACTAATATCTATTATGTTTCTCTTTATGTACTAATTTTATTATGTAACTGTATACCATGAATTCTTTTATTTACTATGTGATATATGGCAGTTGTTCCATGGCTTGTTCTGATTTTTTTACTTCATTGCAGCGTGTACTCAATCATGGTGGTCTGATTCCGATTTCAGAATAAATTATATTTATATTTTCATTATATTATCTTTCTAGTGACTCCCCCCATATAAAGTCCCATGACAATAGCCCTTTCTTGTATACTACTACTAAAGCCGCGTACACACGAGCGGAATGTCCGACAGAAAAAGTTCGACTGAAGCTTTTCATCATTTATTTCGATCGTGTGTATGCCTCATTGGACTTTTATTTTTGAAAATTCTGACGGACCTAGAAACGGAACATGTTCTAAATATTTCAGACGAAACCAATTCCTATCTGGAAAAGCGCTCGTCTGCATGCTGTTCCGACGTACCAAAATCGACGCATGCTCTGAAGCAAGTAGGAGACGGAAGCTATTGGCTACTGGCTATTGAACTTCCTTTTTCTAGTCCCTACGTACGTGTTGTACGTCACCCCGTTCTGGACGGTCGGACTTTGGTGTGACCGTGTGTACGCAAGACAGCTTGAGCGGAATTCCATCGGAGAAACCTTAAGAGTTTATCCCGACGGCAAAACCGGTCGTGTGTACGCAGCATTACAGGGATGGAGGCTTGTCACTGTGGGTTGTGCCAGATAATTTTGTGCTTCTCTTAAGGATTTAGAGAAGTTCTATAAAGAAGAGTGGACTAAAATCCCTCCCGAGATGTGTGCAAACTTGGTCACCAACTACTCTGTGCTTGCCAACAAGGGGTTCTCCACCAAGTACTAAGTCATGTTTTGCTTGGGGATCAAATACTTATTTTACTCACTGAACTGCAACTCAATTTATAACAGTTGTGACTTGTGTTTTTTCTGGATTTGGGATTGATATTCTGTCTCTATCATTTAAAATACACCTATGATATAAATTCTAGACCCTTAATTTTTTTGTAAGTGGGCAAACTTGCAAAATCTGCAGGGGATCAAATAATTATTTTCCCCACTGTACAGAGACAAAGATGTATTCACCAAAGGCCAGTTCTTACTATCGTCTCCCTGTATCCTCATTTACTTCCTCTGTTGGGAATTAGAAGTTACTAATGGTTATTATATGTGATAGATTTTACTGAAACTATGCAATGAAAATATCATTCTATCCATTATTCAATGAGCAAGTGACTTATGATTACAGACAGTGTTATATAATCAATACTCTCCATTAGCTCTGCATATATTTGTTGTAGAATGTAGAAGCACAGAGTAGTGAACTAATGACTTGTAGTGTCTCCATCACTTAGCATTAACATTTTAGAAGGAACATTTACTTTGCAAGGGTTTATTTAATAAGTGCGAGAGGCAATGCCGTACAGTAAAGCATAGCAGCCAATTCGATTTCAGCTTTCATCACTTTACTGAAGGTAGAAGAATAAAAGATGATTTGTGACCTATTGCTGAAGTGTAAGGTCTAATTTTTGTTATACACTACAAAACTAGTAAAACTCAGAGGCTATTAAAAAATAGATTCTTGGGCTAACAGGAAGTAAGGTTAAGAGCAACAGAATTCATGAACTAGAGCTTATACATTAGCTGATGCTCCTTGCCATTGGGGAGAAGCTACTGTACCCTCCAGACAGAAAGCCTGAAAATGTTGTGTCTATACCCCAGCCCTTCTCTACAGCATACAGAGAACCGTGTAGTTACTTTTTTTTTTCATCATGGATAATTGTTCTTGGTTTAGATTTCCCTAGATTCACCTGCTTTACTAGATAAGGGTAAAACAGCGACCAGCTGGGAAAACACATCTTGTACTGATTACTTAGTTCACTGAGAGTACTAGTCCATGAAATGTACAGGAGGGGCTTTAAGACACAGTATAAGATCATTGCCAAATCAACTGTAACTGGTCTTATATGTTCTGGGCACCTTATGCCTTTTAAGCTGTCCATATGTGCCTGCCACAACCCAGAAACAGAATGCTTTTTCGCAGAAATGGTTTTCAGAATTTTATTTAAACCTTCTTTTTCTCCCCAAGTCAATGGGAAAGCAAAAATAGCATGAAGCAGTTTAGAAGAAGGTCAGAAGGACGGCAATCGTAGGAGACACATATGACAAATTTCAATGGATTTGGCAACCCTGGTTAGACCACTTTCCTCCTCCTCAAATGACCTCTCGCTTCTTAGAACTGTGATGGTCTTATGTGACACAGCCTAGAACCCCTGGGGTACCCAATTCCCTGCCTCCCTCTTCTTCCTCTCTCCCTTCTTCCTCGATTTTCTCGCTGCACAAATCCTTTCTTTATTGGGCTTTTGTAGGATCCAGATGAGCAACATAGGCCACAGCCGTTTATTCCCCTTACCCCTGCACCTAAAAGCACCCAACCCCACCATTTTTTTTCTTTCCCGGCCTCTTGTTCAAATCTTCTATTTTGGTTTCAGAATTTTTAGGATCAGTGGCGGCTGGTGGTATTTTTTTTTTTTTTTTGAGGGGAGGCAAACAATCCAACCGCCGCCACCCTCCCCTCCCGGTCCGTCGGTCACCAGCCCCACACTTACCCCATCTAGGTCCTCAGCGTCCGCGGCTTCCCCTGCGTCTCCTCCCTCCTTCTCGGCAGTCAATAGAATCGCTTCTCTTCTCGGCCAATCGAGTGATGGGTCTCAGAACCCGCTTCCTTTTTTTTTTATCCAAAAAAACAGTTTTTATTTTAAATTGAATACATACAGTCCAAAGATCAACAGTAGTCCATTTGCAGCATATATATACAATCCAATATCCATTGGGAACCTTATATATTCATGACAGCCACCATCATCATACATCCCACATTCTAATACCGGAGCCCATTTCACTGTACAGCCGGAGTATGAGTGACTTTGCCTCCTACCCATAATCTATCTGTTATTCGTTAAGGTATCTTCATTATCCCACATTTAATCACAAAAGTCGGTCCATAATCAGGTCCTCTGGGGCAAGCCCCGGTGTCCCCAACCATGGGTCCCATAACTTCTCAAATTTTCCGGGGCACCCCCTTTGCTGGTAAATAACTTTTTCCATTCTCAACGTATTTCCTACAGCAGTAATCAGGACCCGCTTCCTGATTGGCCGGGAGCCGAATCAGGAGCACAATAGTGAATATTAATTTGCTATTGTCACACAACTGAGTGGGCCTGGGCCCACCCCCATCCACCCTTTTTTGAAGCCAATTAGAGCCTCATTGGAATCCATGCGTCCAGCGCCCTGCATGTAGATTAGGGGCCAGGCGCATGGATTAGGGAGGCGGCGCCCCTGTGCCCTAAATGAACGGGTTGCCACTGGTTAGGATGCCAGTGGATTGGTAAGCATGATATCAACTCGATTGTTCACCTTTAACATTACAAACTACTACTTACCTCTTATTAATGGATTCCTCACAAGCTTTGCTCTAATCAAGTTATAATATGTTATTAGGTCATTGTCGTCCTAACCCTAAATTTTGGTCAGGATTAACTGTTCACTGTGTATTGATACCTTTTGTCACAATTTTGACTATGTACTATATCTTTTTTTCTTATTATTGCAAAATTTGTTACATTTCAGTAAAAGAAGGAGGTCAGTAGAACACGTGAAGGACCTCAGATGAACATGTGAAGGACCTCAGATGAACATGTGAAGGACCTCAGATGAACATGTGAAGGACCTCAGATGAACATGTGAAGGACCTCAGATGAACATGTGAAGGACCTCAGATGCATCTTAAAATTATGAATTGCAAGCTGAATGCACCTGAAACCATGCTACATTCACCTATCTGCACAGATCTTTAGCTGGCAAGTTCAAAAGGATAAGTTCACCTTTGGGAACATGTTATACGTTCCACCCGTTTTTAGGGTGGAAGATGTAACATGTTTCAGCTCCTGGCACACAAAGATAAAATAAAAATGTTTCTGCACACCCATGGGTTATCTCCTCACTATTAGTTATGAAAAAAATACATCAAAATACAGCTTACCAAACAAAAGTCCCTCCTCCCTCACAAAAAATATTACATCCCCCACAAATAAATTATCTCACCCCACCCCCACAGCCCTATAAGTTGTATTAACCCATTCTCATCCCCTATCTTCCCTCAAATCATGTAAAAGACCGCTATAAACCTCCCCTAAAAATGACTGGTGCTGGAACCAAAAAAACGTGACCCCCCACCCCCGTTCCAGCTCCTGCAGCCACTCCCCGCTTTCGATGCGTTTTCCAATCAAGGGGAGGTGTGTTTTTGATGCCGTTTTTGTACCACACCACACATGCACCAAAAAATGCAGCAAGCAGGACTTTGAAAAACACAACAGACCAGTGAGAAGATTTCCATAGGATTTAATGCTCATGCATTTTTCTTCTGCTTTATTTAACGCAAAAACTGAAGAAAGCAGAAAGTGTGAAAGCAGTCTTAGGGATGGCAATGTGTTAGGTAGCATGGAGCATCGGGAGGATGGTAGGTATGCCAATATGCCTCTATGCATGCCAGTGCCCAGTGGCTGCTGCAGCACTGGAGTTAGTTCCATTGGTGTGCCAGTGGTCTTCATGTGAGTTACCCACAGCTTCCCAAAGACTTTCTATTAAGTCCTGTATTATTGGCACGTTTTCTGAAAGCACACCAAAAGTCCTGCATGCTGCATCTTTGGGGCACTTTCAGAAAGTGCACCAAACACGTAAGACATAATAAAAAGTTTATTGGAAACTGCAGGCTTACTGCACGAAACCCATGGGTACACCTGCGCTGCAGCCAAACCGCAGCCCTCTCCTATACATATTAGCTGGCATCTTATACTCTGAACCCCTCTCCTGTACATACTAGCTGGCATCCTATACTCTGCTCCCCTCTCCTATATATATTAGCTGGCATCCTATACTCTGCACCCCTCTCCTATACATAATAGCTGGCATCCTATACTCTGCACCCCTCTCCTGTATACCCTCTCCAGATACTCTGTCCTCCTCCTTTTACCAGTATTTTATTTTTCTGACAGTGGAACCTGTTGCTGTCAGAATACACTGATCAGTGTCTGCAGCTGCAGATAGAAAAGTTTTCCAGCATGTCTATTTCACAGGAGTTGATCAAGCGTTCAACTTCTTCTGAGCATGGACAGCCACGTGCTGATCTGAATTTGGCCGCTCCCTGCTGAACTGGACACATATCAGTCAGTGTATGGGCAGCTTTAGATTGTAAGCTCCTGGAAGGCAAGGACTGATGTGAATGTACAACATGTACACCTCGTTCACAATGTGGCTTTGAAATGATACAACTTTATCTGAAAACAGTTATTCACTGTAAGGTCATCGCAGATGACAAGGGGGCACTCTATATGTCTGGAGGAAAAGAGATTTCATCTCTAAATATGGAAAGGTTTCTTTACAGTAAGAGCTGTAAAAATGTGGAATAGACTCTGTCCAGAGGTGGTTCCGGCAAGCTCAGTAGATGCTTTAATAAAGACCTGGATTATTTCCTAAATGTACATAATATAACTGAATACTGACATTTATAGGTAAAGTTGATCCAGGGAAAATCTGATTGAATCATACTTTGCTGTTTTTTTTTGCCTTCCTCTGGATCAACTGTTGGTATAGAATCGTGTATATGGGATTGTATGTAATGTTTTTAATTACCCTGGTTGAACTAGATGGACTTGTGTCTTTTTTTTAACCTGACTAACCATGATTTCAAAGCCACATGTCAGTGCAACTTCAGGCACAGGTGTCTATGCAAGTCACACCCAAAAGCATCAAAAAGTAGTGCAAAAAGTAGTGCAGGAACTATGTTTTCAAATCAATGGGGCGCCACAAAGTTGGCATTTTACCTATTTGAACATGGCCATTGCTGACAATAGGGTGCGACTTTTCATTCCATTCACATGACAATTCTCTCCAATGTGAACAAAAGCATAAAGTGCTGTGTAAATTGTCAGTGCTGTATAAATACATGAAATATATATATAAACGAGTCGTTTGGCACAAAACAGCCCACATCAGTTTGCACATAGAACTGTGTGCATTTCTCTCTGTGCCCCCAGCTTTATTAATGTCTAATCTTTATTATATTAAAATGACAGTCAGGTACCTCCACCCCCCCCCCCCCCAGATTTCCTCCTGTAGTTCCCCCTCCTGTCTGTCTCTTGGCAGTCACACCTTTCCAGCGCACTTACACCATCGGCCACAAGATGGCGCTGCAGCCCAGCCCAACACGTCCGGCCGGCGCTGGTAGATGCGCAGTAGCCGCCTCGTCCTGCGGGATCCCGGACTGAGCGGAGACGCTGCCAGTGCTGCATTAGGTTACCCCGCCCTCTTGCAGATAACACGGGCTGGGTTTCTGGCACCGAGTCAGCATCCTAAACCTCGTGGGATCTCCATCCGGGAGGGGCCAATGGGGGTGGGGGAGGAGGAGGGGGAGGAGGAGGGGGAGGAGGAGGAGGAGGAGGAGGGGGGGGGGGGGTGTCCTGCTGTAGTTGGGGAGATGAATTGGAGGAAGGCGAGTGCTGCAGAGCGGAGCGGACCCCGAGGAGGGGGAGGGGCGGTGTACGGCGCTACGGTCTGCAGCACCGATACCTGAGCTGGAGATACTGAGGAGCCTTGTATTGGGGGGGGGGGGGGGGCAGGGAGAGCCATGTGTGTCTGTTATCATAGAGGAGCCCTCTGATCATGTGTGGGGGCAATGAGATCCTACCTACAATTATTATCCCCCTATACACATCCAATTATTCCATACACATCCCATATATACAATCATTCCATATCCAATCATTACATACACATCCCATATGTACAATCATTCCATACACATCCCATATATACAATCATTACATATACAATCATTCCATACAGATCCCATATATACAATCATTCCATATACAATCATTCCATACAGATCCCATATATACAATCATTCCATATACAATCATTACATACACATCCCATATATACAATCATTCCATATACAATCATGACATACACATCCCATATATACAATCATTCCATATACAATCATGACATACACATCCCATATATACAATCATGACATACACATCCCATATATACAATCATTACATACACATCCCATATATACAATCATTACATACACATCCCATATATACAATCATTACATACACATCCCATATATACAATCATTACATACACATCCCATATATACAATCATTACATACACATCCCATATATACAATCATTACATACACATCCCATATATACAATCATTCCATATACAATCATTACATACACATCCCATATATACAATCATTACATACACATCCCATATATACAATCATTACATACACATCCCATATATACAATCATTCCATATACAATCATTACATACACATCCCATATATACAATCATTCCATATACAATCATTACATACACATCCCATATATACATACAATGATACAATCCTTCCATATACATCCAATATAATGATACAATCATTCTATATACACATCCATTCATTCCATACACATCCCATATAATGATACAATCATTCCATACACATCCCATACACACCTCCCATATAATGATATAATCATTCCATACTCATCAAGTATAATGATGAAGAGTACAATCACACCATGCTGTCCTATATCATTATATGAGTGTTCTACACCTCCCAGTCACCCCTCCCTTTCTCTATTACCCCCAGGTACCCAATCTGCGGCCCAGGGGATACAAGCGGCCCTCTGGTATATGATGTGTGGCCCTCTGTCTGTAGTGGGAATATTGATGAGGGTTATAACACTGAGCCTCATGTAGACATCTCCCAGTCTTGTATTGTCTTCTGCAGCCATCCCCACCCAGCCATGTATTCTGGCCACACTCTCTGATCCCAATCTCCTCTATTAGATCTGCAGATTTTGACAGTCCTCTCCAGTATTACATACACTAGATTACCAAAAGTATTGGAGCACCTGTCTTTACAGGCATTCTCTTCTGGGAAGGCTGTCCACAAGGTGTAAGAGTGTCTATGGGAATGTTTGACCATTCTTCCAGAAGTGTACTTGTGAGGTCAGGCACTGATATGGACGAGAAGGCCTGGATCACAGTCTCCACTCTAATTCATCCCAAAGATGTTCTATCGGGTTGAGGTCAGGACTCTGTGCAGGCCAGTCACATTCCTCCACCCCAAACTCGCTCATCCATGTCTTTATGGACCTTACTTTGTACACTGGTGCGCAGTCATGTTGAAAGAGGAAGGTACCATCCCCAAACTGTTCTCACAAAGTTGGGAGCATGAAATTGTCCAAAATGTCTTTGTATGCTGATGACTTAAGGCTTGATTCACATCTATGCATGTTGCTTTTGAGCCTTTCTGCGGTGCTTTGCGCATTATTTAATCGCAATTTTAATGCGATTTGCATTTGTTTTTTGGGGGAAAATTTATTGTAAGGCAGATATAAAAATGCAAATTGCAGCAAAATCGCAGTGTAAACAAGGTAAAAAACGCATTACATGCTTTTCTGACACTTCTCCATTGAAGTCTATTGAACCAAAAAAGCAAAAAAAGCACAGTTGCATTTAAAAAAGCCCCTGACCCTTTCCAAAAATGCACTGATGTGAACATGTTCCATAGGAACTCATGTTAAAAAAATGTCCTGTGTTTCTGCAAAAAGCATGAAAAAAATGCATTGGTGTGAATGTAGCCTGGAGGTTCCCTTCACTGGAACTAAGGGGCCAGGCCCAACCCCTGAAAAGCAACCCCACACCATAACCCCCCTCCACCAAATGATTTGCACCAGTGCACAAAGCAAGGTCCATAAAGACATGGATGAGCGAGTTTGGGGTGGAGGAACTTGACTGGCCTGCACAGAGTGCTGACCTCAACCCGATAAAACACCTTTGAGATGAATTAAAGTGGAGACTGTGAGCCAGGCCTTCTCGTCCAACATCAGTGCTTGACCTCACAAATGCGCTTCTGGAAGAATGATCAAACATTCCCATAGACACACTCCTAAACCTTGTGGACAGCCTTCCTAGAAGAGTTGGAGCTGTTATAGCTGCATAGGGTGGGCCAACTCAATACTGAACCCTACGGACTAAGACTGGGATGCCATTAATGTTCATGTGTGTGTAAAGGCAGGTGTCCCAATACTTTTGGTAACAGTAAATCTTGAACAGTATGGCAGGGGCCACATTTGAGGCCCTCTTTAGCTCATAAGTTGACAATCACTGCTTTACCCCTTTTCTGCCCAGCCGTAGTGTCCCTTTACCAGGGTCTTTATGCCCAGGAGGCAGGAAGAACTGCCCGATCACATGACCATCGTGATTGGCTGTCACATCCTGTGCTTTTGGGGCCCATTGTGTACTCTCTCCTGAAACCTATGATAAGCTAATTGGCTGCAATAGGAGAGAGTAGACATTTCACATGTTCAGCCTGAAAGAACAGGACGGCATACCCGCCCATGGCACTGGTCCTAATGGCTTCTCTGTTCCTACCATACCCCAGGATGGAGTCATCACAGGCTGTAGAAGCTTCTTTCAATGCGGTTTTGGACTTCTCTAACCCCTTGAACACAGCAATGGCAGAGAGGGGGGGGCTTTAACCACCTCCTGCCTCCACTATAGCTAAATGACGGCTACAGTGCAGACTTATATTGCTGGGAGGGCGTCTATAGACATCTTCCCGTGATCGCACTTCCCGCACACCCCCTGTAGCATACGTTAGCAGGGATCTGTGATTGATGTGTCCTTTGGACACAGTTGATCACAGATCGGGGTAAAGAGCCAATCACAGCGGCTCTTTACATGTGACCAGCTGTGTCCAATCACAGCTGATCACAATGTAAACAGGATTTGCCAGTTAGTGGCAATCCTATCCTCACGGTGACAACGCTTGAGGAGATGATAGCCAGTATCTGGCAAATCCACACGGGACATGTACACTGATAATCAGGGCACTGGTCACACACCTCCCAACTTTTTGAGATGGGAATGAGGGACACCTATTAGCAAAAGTATGTAGGCATAGGACACACCCCCTGCCACGCCCCCTTAAAGGAGAATTATACAAAAAGAATTATTAGTTAAACCCACAAGTGCTTTTTTTAACACTTCTATTCCTTTATATTGGCTTTTGAAATGTACAAATGCAACAACTTAGAAACTGGATGAAAGGTTTAGCACTGGGAAACACTTATTGATCGCTAAATAGTGCATTTTATGTACAGGTATATGCATCAGACCAAAATGAGGGACAAATGAGGAGGAATAAGGGACAGAGGGACTTTGTTCCAAATCAGGGACAGTCCCTCGAAATCAGGGACAGTTGGGAGCTATGCTGATCATCAGTGTCCTAATTATCAGTACAGCCCCAACAGTGCCCACCAGTGATGCCTATCCCTGCAGTCTCATTAGTGCCCATCAATGAAGGAGAAAAATTACTTATTTAGAAAATTTTATAACAGAAAGTAAGAAAAACTTTTTTTCCCTCCAAAATTTCAGTCTTTTTGCGTTTGTTTAAAAAAAATTAAAAAAAACACAGTGGTGATTAAATACCACCAAAAGAAATCTCTATCTGTCTCAAAAAAATAATAAAAATGTTATTTGGGTACAGCATTGCATGACCGCGCAACTGTCAGCGCTGAAAAGCGCAAAAAAGAGAAGTAAAAATTACTAAAACTGGAGAGTGCAAAATCTGGTGCTGTCAGAAACCATGAAAGCAGGCCGAGACAGAAGTACAGTTAAATCACACTAGTTTAAAAATAAAAGTAAAAAGAACAAATGTAGTCGAAACATAGCCAAAGTTCAGTAACCGGAACGGATAGTCAGCCAAGCCAGAAGTCAGGGATCAGTGTAGTGGAACAGCAAGCAGGATCTGGAGCCAGAAGGGATGTCAGCAAAGAAGGTTTTGAACAGGACCGCAGGAGATAGTTTCTGTGATTCAGGGATCCTCAAACTACGGCCCTCCATCTGTTGTGGAACTACACATCCCATGAGGTATTGTAAAACTCTGACATTCACAGACATGACTAGGCATGATGGGAATTGTAGTTCCTGAACAACTGGAGGGCCATAGTTTGAAGACCCCTGTGTGATGTGGACCAAGGTGAAGGCAGAGATCCTCTGGACTGGACGGCGTAAGTAGGCAGGACTGACGAGCAGGATATCATCAACAGCTGAGTACCTGTGGAGAGAGATGGGAGCTGGCAATTAGCCGACAGCTGAGCGGCCAGCCCTGACAGGTGCATGATAGCCAATCAGCTTCTAACTTCAGCTTGTTCAATTAAAGTGGTTCTAAAGGCTGAAGGTTTTTTACCTTCATGCATTCTATGCATGACGATAAAAAAAACGTTCTTTGTGCTGTGCCCCCCATTTACCTGAGCTCCCTCCGATCCAGCGATGTTCACGATAGACTCTGCTGTCACGGGACCCTCCATCCTCATTGGTTGAGACAGCAGTGAGAGCCCTTTGGCTATCAATTACAGCCAGTGAGCCAACGAGGAGAGAGTGGGGGGGATGCAGCCGCGGCTCTCTGTCCCCACTGTACAATGTTGTCCAAGGCACACTGTAGATCTTCTGTATGTTCTATTGCTTTAGCTAACACCATCACGTGGCATTGGTGTACTCTGGAAAAGAATAAAACATTTTTATTTTGTGCAGCACATTTGGAGGCACTATATTACATTGCAGTGCATTACAGCATTAGGATAGAAGTTATACAAAAAAGGAAAATAAGAAAACACTGTGATGCGTTTTACAAATGCAATGTACATGCCCAACACACCAGCAAGCTATATGCACACACATTCCCCATGTGGTGTGAATAAGCCCTTACATAGGTGGTCAGTAAAAAATTACCCCTTGCATTAATGTTCAGTGGAGTGCCCCTTTACATTGTGGCCAGTATAAAGGTGTCTTTTACATTGGAAATCATAGGAAAAGTTTCCCTTTACAGTGGTGGTCAGTAGGATAGGTGTCCCCTTACATCGGGGGTCAGTGGAAGGTAGACTTTGTTATACTGTTACATAGTTACATAGTAGGTGAGGTTGAAAAAAGACACAAGTCCATCAAGTCCAACCTGTTAATGGTACCTATTATTTATTTTTATGATGAGGGCACAATGTGTGGCTGCATAGAGCTCCAGACTTCATGGGGTCCACAGGAATACTATTAACCACCTCAATACTGGTCACTTTTACCCCCTTCCTGCCCAGGCCATTTTTCAGCTTTCAGCGCTGTCACACTTTGAATGACAATTGTGCGGTCCTACCAAACTGTAACCACATGAAATTGTTATCATTTTCTTCACACAAATAGAGATTTCTTTTGACGCTATTTAATCACTGCTGGATTTTTTTCTTTTCTTACAAAAAAAAAAAAAAAAAAACAAGACCAAAAATTTTGAAATAAAAAGTTTTTCTTAGTTTCTGTCAGTAAATTTTGTAAATAAGTAATTTTTCTCCTTCACTGATGTGCACTGATGAGGCTGCACTGAAGGGCACTGATGAGGTGGCACTTATGGGCACTGATGAGGCGGCATTTATGGGCACTGATTAGGTGGCACTGATGAGGCACTAATATTCCGCACTTATGGGCACTGATAGGTGGCACTGGTAGGCGACACTGGTGAGCACTGATAGGCGGCACGTATTGCAGTGTGTTGCAAAGAAATGCATACATGCTGAGTTTTTCCACAATGCCTTAGAGCTCTTCTAAAGTCACCATTTCCACACTAGCAATTAATGAAAAGTCACTTTGAGAATTCAGTAAAGTTAAAAAGAAAAAAGACACTGCACTACAGCACACATTGGAGACCAGTCAGTACACAAAAAGGGACAGTTTTAGCATGCAGCAAATGTGGACAGATCCTAAAAGTAATTTAAAATAAAAGTGTAAAAAAAAGCACCTTTTTTCCCAACTTCCAGCAAACTCTCCTAGGCATTGGCTTCTCCCAGAATTCTGGCAAAGCTGGGGATCCTAGATCCAAAAATACAGTACCCCAGGTCACCAGAAGCACCACCTTATGGGGGTAATAGAAGTATTTGATTAAAAGTGGCTCCTCTTGCTTTTGCAATTTACCGCAGGGCGTACTGGTACCTCCTGCATATCCAGCCATTCTTGTCTGAAAGGCAGATTACATGGCTTTTTTTAGAGCCTATGCATGAGTGATGCAGATAATAGATGACCTGGCAGGTCATTGCCACCACTAACAACATGAGTAGATCTCTGGAAAGACCACAATTTATAAAAAAAAAAGAAAATGAACTTGATGTTATATAAATGTATTGTAGAAACTGTGATGACTTTTTTAAGTTTACTAACACTTTAAGGAAGCCAATTCAAATGACTGGAGTAGCAACATCCCGAAACGTCCATAAATATGGACATATGCCATTTTTTGAAGGACTATTGGAATGTGCTGCATGTGTATTCCTTTAAAAATGAGTGGGCCCTAACATTTAAAATGCACTGTGGTACCATGATTCAATGGTGTAAATGGGCCCTCAAGGTTGTGTAGAATTCAGTATTCTACAAACATAGTTACACCATTAAGTGATCCAGGGACCCCTTATTAATCCCAATTTACGCAATTTTTTTACATAGAGTGCACTTAGCAGAGATGTTGGAGTAAGAGCCGTGTCAAACCTGTGTAGTGCTTACTCCCGTAGGAGCGGCAGGGCTTTTGGCCAGGTTCTTCCCCAGTGGATTGCCCTGCAGCCAGGCACATGTTCACAGTCACTCTTTATCTCAATAACCATCCTAGGGTTTTCTTTTTTGTTTTTATTTTTGGAGAACCTGGATAGGGTTGAAGGAATTGGTCCTTCAAAAACAGAAATATGTACAGATTGAGGGCAATAAACTCCCTTTTTTTTAAAGCTGAAGCAAAAGTCCTTGCTTATAGCAAACTGTGGACCTGGCTTTGTAGTGGAAACAGCTAAATGCAGACTTCCTACTTTAGAGCAACAAGAGCAGAGTCCCTTCAGATGGAGTCAGATAGATTAAGCTCTTCAGGACACCAGCCAATGTCCCCTTTAGACAAACACCAGCTGACTCCCTAGCACAAGAGGGTTGGCAGTAGCCCAAAAGTCTCTAAGATCTCACAGCAGTCTGTACACACAAAATGTCCAGAGACATTTGGTTGCCTCCTTCCAACTTCCAAGCGACACCTTTTTCCTGTGATACCAGACTAGATCTTCAACAGACTTCCCCTCAGTCAGCTCTCTGTAGCTTCAGCATCTAGGCCCTCAGATTGCCCACCTGAGGCCTCACAAGCAGCAAGCCCATGGCAGTGTTGCCCTGGAGGGGCAAGAAAAAGGAAAAGACCCAGAACCTCAGTGTCTCAAAGTATTTATGCAGACTCCCAGTAGCCTTCAGGGCCCTGCTCCCTGGGATTCACAAGGGCTACATATATATTCATACTGCTATTTGCATTGCCCCACACGTATGTTCCATAGAATTTTACAGTTCTCCGGAAAGCAGAGGGGGGGAGTCAAACTAGCAGCAGCTGAAACACTGAACAGACCTAACTAATCAAAGGCAGCTGCACTGGGTACCATGAGCACAGCTAAATTTACCTGACACAATAATTGCAGCCTAACAAAAACACACACAGATACCCTGAACACAGTAAGACAGCAATAAATCTAACTAATCCTAGCACCTATCTAGGAGGGTACTACACCTGCAATATTATCTCCAGGGGCAGGATCAATAAGAAAAACCAAGAGAACCATCACCTTTTTCTTATGGCATTGCTTTTTCTAGCTGAACTGTCAAGGTGTAGCTCTGTCACTGCCCATTTGCTGGCAACCCAGATTCCTCAGGGTTTTGGCTAGCGATGGCGCAATGATGTAAAAGTAGGTGAGCACTCCTGTGGTAGCTTTCCACTACTAATAGAATTGCCGGTGTAATGTGGCTTTAGTAGATAATTGGCTGAGCTGAATGCAATGAAGCTTTCCTTGTATCCCTAATTCTCAGTCATGTGATCTGCATACTTGCCAACATATTTGTGCCAGTCCCTGGGACACTGTCACCCCGGCCTATGGCTCACACATAATACACCCACCTTTCCATTGGTCACGCCCACTTTCCTGTTTTATTTATTATTATTGATACTCATATAGCGCTGTCAATTTATGCAGTGATTTACAATTATATATTGTACAGTCACAGCAGTCCCCGCCCTCAAGGAGCTTACAATCTAAGGTCCCAATTAACCTACCAGCATGTCTTTGGAGTGTGGGAGGAAACTGGAATACCCAGAGGAAACCCACGCAGGCACAGGGAGAACATGCAAACTCCAGGCAGGTTGTGCCATGGTTGGGATTCGAACCAACGACCTTAGTGCTGCTAGGTGAAAGTGCTAATCACTGGTTGCCCCTCCCCTAAATTATGTAGAAACTGCCCACATATGGCTGAAATCCCTCAGTCAATACTCTTTTTCAAGTTACTGCTCATGCTCACTAACTCAAATAAAGGTGATGCTTTGATCTCAACACAGAGCATCATCAGAACAGAGCTCCCAGATGCAGGACTGCCCCAGCAAATCTGGGACAGTAACAGTACAGGGGTACAGAGTACAGGGAGGCGCATTGAAAGGATACTGCACTCAGCAAGTACTACCCTACCCTATTCCAACATGTCTTCATATAGGATAGTGGAGGCTATACAGTAGGTCTAGGCTCCTAGAGGTTCAGATGCAACTGTTCCTATGCTGCTGTACTGCAGCTATACTCTCTGTGTAACAACAAAGGGGTAAGCCTGATGGGGCAATTGCAAGCTTCAAACAATGTTCTATTGCTCATGGGGCTCAACAATCCAAGCAGAAAGTAAGCACAACCGTCTGTGTCTAAGTAGAGGTGTCTACCTCAGGAGATTTCTGCCCCTTCAACTAATGTTGAAGAGAACATTATGCACACATTAGGCTCTGTTTGCTAAGATTCAGATTCAGCATTTTATCACATGATGATTTTCTCTTAAACTTGGTCGATACACAAACAAAAGTACCATTAGGAGTGTCAACATGTTTTTACGGTACTAAATAGCTGTTTAATCATTGAAGCCTGTATACCGAATGATACAGGGCCCATTCACACTTACACCAATCAGCAATAACATTATGACTTCCCACCATAATATAATCTCCCACCCAATATTGAGTTTGTCTCCATTTTGCCATCAAATCAGCCCTGACCCATCGAGCTATGGACACCTTTATACCTCTCAAAGTATTCTGTGGTATCTGGCACCAAGCCGTCAGTAGCAGATCACTGCCTACTCCGGCTTGCCTTTTTTCCATAGTGCATCCTGGTGCCATCTTTTCCCCAGGTAAGCAGTGCACACGCACCCAGCCATCCACATGATGTGCAGGAAAACATGATTCATTAGACCAGGCCATCTTCGTCCATTGCTTCATGGTCCAGTTCTGATGCTCCCATGCACATTTTAGCTGCTTTTGGCTGTGGACATGGGTCAGCATAGGCACCTTGACTGGTCAGCGGCTATGCAGTCCCATATGCAACAAATTTCAATAATAACACAAATAAAACTGCGCTTGTGATATCACACTATTCAGTTAAACACTTGTAGCTGCACCACTTACGTGAGATATTATTACATAATAATGAATATAAAAAGATTGTGTTGCGCTTTAAATAAAAAATGTTCTGTGAGTCCAAGTGTCACTAACATGACACTAATATAATAATTCCATAAACAATAAACAGGTGAAACGTGTCTTGAGTTCCAAAATCACCAACCGGTTCCTCCACCTCGTGAATTCACCACCACCACACTAATGGTCATGCTCTTACCAGAGAGCGTTGACCACCTACTAAGGAGGGTCAAAAAAAGCTCATGTATCTCATATATTCCATCAACGGTCAATATCCAGCACACGGAAGATGAAGGAAATCACTCCAACCAGCCAGTGGGTAAACGGACACTCCTCTTGTGTGGACACTCCTCTTGAACCATGGTACCGGATGACATACCCCAGTGAAGAGATAAATGACAATAGTGTAAAAACGTTACAATGGAGCTTTATTAAAAGTATGCACTTACATGCTTTCAGAATAAAATCTGTATATTAGATTCCTAATGTGTACAACAACGATCATTGACTAATCTTCAACTGCGGTGCCAGGAATCGATACCTCAGCCCGACCGGTTTCATCACCAAAAGGACTTCTGGAGCGTGGGCATCATCCCCTATCATCGCTGTATATACTCATTGCATCTGTCCAAGCCTCGATCTCACTTCCAACCTTGTGTGGCTCACCGCTCCAAGTCTCGCTCTGACTATATGGAGAGCCTCACCTCACTCTAGTGCCAATCAGAGCCGCTGCAACATCTCACAACCCACCATGCCAGAAACAGAAGACCGACGGCTCCAATTTCATATCCTTGGTCACATCCGGTGGGGACCTACCCATCCTATACCCCCTTCAAAGGAAGTGAAAATGGGTTTGACAGCATCATATTGCATATATCATTATAAAAAACAATGGGTAAAATGTTAACACCTTATTAATACAAATATATGCATACAAATAAAGTGCATAAAATAGCAGGTTCAGGAATTGTCCAAGAAACAATTTACATCCCAGTCCACGTTTAACCCATATGGAGTATAACTCTCAATCTTAGACAGTTCCCAAACTTTAACACTACCCCTCTAATGAGTAACAAAATTGTCTATGCCCATGAAAAGGGTTCCAGCTGGTTCTCTACCATGAACAAGATCATAGTGTCTAGAGACACTATGATTTTTATATCCCTTGTGAATATTAGCTATATGTTCGTTAAGTCTGACATTCTATTCAGTGCATGGGTGGTATGGCCCACATATTGTAACCCACATGGGCACTGAAGCAAATGGACTATATGTGTAGTTCTACAGGTGATAAAGGGTTTTACTGTATACATTTTTGAGGTGACCTTCGAAGAAAATTCTACCATTTTTCTCTTTTTGCTATTGAGGTTACATGTTATGTGCGATCTTATCCTTCAGCGACTGAACTCTGTAAATGACCTGAGGTTTAGGTGGAATTAGGGGACCAAAAACTCTGTTGTTTTGTAAAATAGGCCAATGCTTTTGCATTATGCGTTTAATGGTTAGATGTGTAGAGAAATTGGTGATTAGAGAAAATTTGTTCGAATTGCCATTTACATTTGTGGGTTCATCCACCCTGTCTCTCAATAACAAATCTCTATCACTATTTCTAACTTGGTTTAATGTGGCCTCCAAAATAACGGGGTCATAGTCCTTCTCCAAAAATCTTTGTGTTAATGTTCCAGCTTGTCTATTAAAGTCCTCCAAGGTAGTGCAATTCCGTCTGATACGGAGACCCCTTTTAACCACAGTTGATGATGACAGCTGTCCCTTGATATGTAAGCATTCAAATCAGTGGATTTGAAGAACGTGGCAGTGATCAAATGGCCCTCATCCACTTTGATGGAAAGGTCTAAGAAATGGATCTCCTTTTGACTCATCTCATAATTGAGTTTGATACCCCTATTGTTTTGATTCAAAGCATCCAAAAACTCTGCAAGAGAGGTGGAGTCTCCCTTCTATACGAGGATGTCATCTATATAGCGTGCCCATAGGACCAATTCCATCCTCTGTTGGGTATAGATGACACCCCCCATCTGGCCATGAATAAATTGGCCACACTGGGGGCATTCTTAGCCCCCATCGCCACACCCCTATTCTGGAGAAAACCCCCCCAAACCAAAAATAATTGTGTGTAGCTGCATATTTTAAAAGGTCTAAAATAAATTCTTTTTGGATGGAAGCCAAGTTAGAATCTTTATCCAAATAATATGACACTGCCGATAAGCCCAGATCATGGGGAATGATGGTGTACAAAGAAGCGACATCTGCCATCAGCAACCACCACCCCTCCTGAAATGGACAGTCCCTGATCAAATTAATGACAGATTTTGTGTTCTTAATATAACAGGGCATTTTCTTAACCAGCGGTTGTAAGAATGTATATATATATATATATATATATATATATATATATATATATATATATATATATATATATATATATATGTTTGCTCACCTGGGACGTTACGGAAACAATACAGCTGACTATAGGACATCCCGGGGGGCAAATAGGGTTTTTGTGGACATTAGGTAAATAATAAATGACTGGTGTCCTTGGGGATGAAGGAACCAAAAAGTAAAAGTTATTTTTTGTTTAGAATACCCTGGGTATGGCCTCTATTAACTAACTTCTCCAACTCACTTTTATATGAACTCACAGGGTCCCTCCACAACTGGACATAGGTGTCTTGGTCACTAATATATTGATATAAGTCCACATGCAACGCTAGATAAACAATTGATCCAAAAAGGGAGAGTTGATAAACCCGTCACCAGCTTCAGTGTGTATGGGAAAGCACACCACACCATGTGAGAATCCAATCTGCTTACCAACAAGCTGTAAAAAGTAGGTGTCAGGGAAATTGCAGTGGAAGCATTGGCAATCTTGCCAGTAGAAGTAATGGGTGCCATAGGCATCATGTGACAGATGGATCCCCCTGCTGGCCTATAAAAGACTGCTTATGTCTGACCCAAGTTGCTGGATTGTTGTCAGCTTCCTGTATTCCTGAACCTCTGTGTTATTCCTTGGACCACCTGTTCTTGACCCGGCTTGTTCCAGACCTGTTGACTTCCTCTCCTGGCTCATACACTTCCTTCTTCTGATTATCCTTGCATGACCCCGGCTTGCTATATGGACTTTGCCTCTGCCTGATTAGCAGTGCATGACCCTGGCTTGCTATATGGACTTTGCCTCTGCCTGATTACTGGTGCATGACCCTGTCTTGCTATATGGACTTTTCCTCTGCCTGATTACCTGTGCATGACCCTGGCTTGCTATATGGACTTTGCTCCTGCTTGATTACCAGTTTATGACCTCAGCTTACTTCACGGATTTGCTCTTGCTTCTTGCCATCCTGTGTTTGACCTTCAGCCGGGGGTCCACTGCTGTCTTCTGAAGCACAGTTTATTCCAAGCACAGCGTGAGTTCCTGACCGCCTGTGCACCACCACACCCTGGCAGTCCTCACAAGGTGACGCTCTTCTGGACCCAACCAGAGCCTGCCGGCAACCCGTGCTTCTTATACCTTCTATGGCACTTTCAGAGATATACCGCACCTACCCGCATGGGGAGCCCCTCTCTGCATATTGGCTTTGGATCAGGTACGTGACAGTACAATTCAGCCATGTCAGAAGCCGACAGAGGTGGTTCTCCACTGGAGGCTCTGTGCCAGCAAGTTACCGCCCTTACCCAGGCAGTTCAAAGACTCCAGGAGGGTTATTTCCAATTGAAAGGGCATCTGCAACATCTAAAAGTTTCTCCTTCTATGGCTGATCCAAGTCCACAATCCACCAGCGCTGCTTCAGCTTCCTCTGCACAAGAACATGCCACTGCGGCTCCTACAGTGGTAGTCCCTCCTCCTGAGCCTCGAGTACCTACGCCTGAAAGATTCCTTGGTGATCGGAAGAAATTCCGGGCCTTTAAAAACACCTGCATGCTTTACCTAGCCCTTCACCCAAGAACCTTCTCAGAGACTATGAAAGTTGAGTTCATCATCTCCCTACTATCTGAAGAACCCCAGACCTGGGCTTATAATCTGCTTGAGCAAAAGAGACCTGTACTCAATTCAGAGAACTCCTTCTTTGAAGCAATGGCCCAACTTTATGAGGACCCACAGCGTACAGCCACTGCTGAGTCTGCCCTGCACACCCTGACCCAAGGGAAATGCACAGCAGAAGACTACACTACTGAGGACTACACTACGATTTTCGTAGATGGTCTGCTAACACTGGCTGGAATGAAGCAGTACTGAAGTACCAGTACCAGTATCCAGGGCTATCTGAAACCCTGAAAGATAAACTGGCCCGGGTTAAGACCCCAGCTACCTTGGAGGATCTGATACAACTGGCTATTAAGCTGGATAGAAGCCTGCGGGAATGGCGATCAGAACGATTCCAAAACCCACAACCTACTTGGATGATGCCCCGGATTCTGCAGGTCTCTGCTCCCTTACAGCACCTTTTGTCACCCCAACTGCAGAAGGGGAGCCTATGCAACTGGGTTTAGTCTGTTCCTCACTTACACCTGAAGAGAAGCAACGCCGCCAGCAGGCCAACCTCTGCATTTACTGTGGAGAAATTGGACATTTCCTGCGCAACTGCCCCATAAGACCCAGTAAGTCTTCTCAACCAAGGCCTATGAACTTTAAGGGTATCCGGATCTTCCCCCTCTCATCTTGTTCTTCCTGTCTCCCTACAGGTGGCGGAAGGGGAGATCAGGCTCTTGATGATCATTGACTCAGGGGCCTGCAGCTGCTTCCTAGATTCCTCTCTGGCTAAAAGACTCTGCATACCCCTTCATGATAAAAAACAGAAACTTTAAGTCCATATGGCTGATAGGTTGTTGACTAGTTCCAGACTTGTCACTCACAAAACTAGACCTATTATGACAATTACAAATTCCGGCCACCAGGAATTAATTTGTTTTGATGTACTACATTCCCCTTTGTTCCCTGTTATCCTAGGACTTCCTTGGCTGCAAGCCCAAAACCCCCAGATCCATTGGGGCAAAAAAGAAATCTCTTTCTCCTCAGTCTATTGTCTACAGCATTGTTTTGTCCCTTGTTCTAGCAGTCCGGTTAACTGTGTTGCCATCCAAACCACATCCAGCTTACATCAAAACATCCCTGCAGCCTATCAAGAATTCTTGGACGTTTTTGACAAGAAAAAGGCTGACGTTCTTCCACCTCATCAGCCCTACGATTGTCCCATAGAATTACTCCCCGGGGCAGAAATTCAGTTTGGACGAATTTTCCCCTTATCTGAAGTCAAGTTGGAGGCCCTCCGAATATACATCAATGAAAGTCTGGAAAAAGGGTTCACCCGTCCCTCTTCCTCTCCCGCTGGGGCTGGCATCTTTTTCGTTGAAAAGAAAGATGGTTCACTGAGACCTTGCGTGGACTATAGGGAGCTTAACAAGGTCACCATAAAGAACTGGTATCCGCTCCCCCTCATTCCTGAACTATTCCAAAGGTTTCGAACTGTGCAGGTCTTCACCAAATTAGATCTGCGGTGAGCCTATAATCTTTGTTCGAATACGTGAGGGAGACGAGTGGAAGACAGCATTTATAACGCGATTCGGACACTTTGAATATCTCCTTATGCCATTCGGCCTGTGCAATGCCCCAACTAGGGATGAGCCGAACACCCCCCGGTTCAGTTCGCACCAGAACCTGCGAACGGACCGAAAGTTCGCACTAACGTTAGAACCCCATTGACGTCTATGGGACTCGAACGTTCGAAATCAAAAGTGCTCATTTTAAAGGCTAATTTGCATGGTATTGTCCTAAAAAGGGTTTGGGGACCCGGGTCCTACCCCAGGGGACATGTATCAATGCAAAAAAAACTTTTAAAAACGTCAGTTTTTTCGGGAGCAGTGATTTTAATGATGCTTAAAGTAAAAAAAAAAAAGTGAAATATTCCTTTAAATATCGTACCTGAGGGGTGTCTATAGTATGCCTGTAAAGTGACGCGTGTTTCCCGTGTTTAGAACAGTCCCTGCACCAAATGTCATTTTTAAAGGAAAAAATCTCATTTAAAACTGCTTGCGGGTTTAATGTAATGTCGGGTCCTGGCAATATGAATGAAAATCAGTGAGACAAACGGCATGGGTACCCCCCAGTCCATTACCAGGCCCTTTGGGTCTTGTATGGATATTAAGGGGAACCCCGCACCCAAATTAAAATAAGGAAAGGTGTGGGGCCACCAGGCCCTATATACTCTGAACAGCAGTATACAGGCTGTAGGTTTGTTGTTAAGTAGAATCTCTTTGTAATTTTGAACGGGTACATTTTTAACGTGTTTAGCTCCAGCCAAAAAATCTTTTTTAAGCTTTTTGGAAAAAATAGGGAAGGATTATCACCCGTGACATTTGTTTTGCTGTCTTTCCTCCTCTTCAGAAGATTTCACCTCACTTTTTGTCCCAATGGATTGGAAAGCATCAGTGGAAAGGAGAAATGTTTTTCCCATACTAACTCTTACAGGAGAGAATTTCCCTTCCTAGGGGTAGATTTATTCTCACTTCCTGTTGTCTCCTTCCGTTTGCAAGTAGGAGTCGTTTGTAAGTTAGTTGTTTGAAAGTAGGGTCCTGCCCTATATACTCAGCAGAAATTTTGGGCCTTAGGTGTTGCTGTGGCCACAACACTGTAAGCCCTCACAGGGCTCTGCTGTGAAATATTAGATCAAGAATTGTAATTACATGCCCCTGTTGAACAGGAGCTGAAAAATTAGGCCTTAGGCACTGGTGCTGGTGCCACAACACTGCAACCCCTCACAGACACTCTAGTTGGAATGCAGGAACGAGCCCTGCTGCAAAGTATTACATCAAAAATCGTAATTACACGCCCCTGTTAAACAGGGGCTGAAAAATTGTGCCTTAGGCACTGGTGGTGGCGCCCAGAACCAAAAATGCTCTTACAAGCTATCAGCGTGATGATTGAGGAGGAAGAGGATAATTACTCAGGAATAGTCACTCAGCATCAGCATAGGCAGTCTTTGAAGGGATCTGAGATTTCAAAAAAAATTATTCAGTTACATCAGCATCAGGTGCTTGGTAGCTGGTGGTGATCCAAGACTCATTCATTTTTATGAAGGTCAGTCGATCGACCGAGTCAGTGGACAGACGCACCCTGTGGTCGGTTACCACGCCTCCAGCAGCACTGAATGTGCGTTCCGAAAGAACGCTGGATGCAGGACAGGCCAGTAGCTCAATTGCATACTGTGCAAGCTCTGGCCAGTGATCCATCCTCAAGACCCAGTAACCCAGAGGATTTTCGGTGGGAAAGGTGTCCAAGTCTGATCTTGCCCCTAGGTATTCCTGCACCATGTAAAACAGACGCTGGCAATGGTTGCTGGAACCGATCATACCTTGGGGCTGCGGACCAAAAAATTGTCTGAACGCATCGGTCAGACGGCCACCTTCTCCACCGCTCCTTCTTTGACTGACCGAAGCCTCAGCAACACGTTGTCCAGAAACAGGAGTTTGTAACCTCCCAGTCTCTGGGAACGCGTTGCACAGACCTTTCTGCAAGGCCTCCCGAAGATGTTTCATCCTCTGCTCCCTCTGCGATGGCAAGATAAGGTCCGCAACCTTACCCTTGTAACGTGGATCAAGGAGGGTTGCCAGCCAGTATTGGTCCTTCTCCTTGATACCACGAATACGAGGATCCTTACGCAGGCTTTGCAGGATCAGGGAGGCCATGCAGCGTAGGTTTGCTGAGGCATTCGGTCCGGAGTCCTCTGGGTCACTAAGGACGACATGGTCCGCAGCCACCTCCTCCCAGCCACGTACAAGTCCATGTGTTTCTTGGGACTGATCCCTTAAAGACTGCTGCTGATGCTGAGTGCCAGGCTCCACCTCCATACTGACACAATCTTCCTCCTCCTCCTCCTCCTCTTCCTCCTCGTCCTCTTCCTGTGTGATCGGCGGGCACGCAGGAACACTGTCTGGATAAAGGGGGCCTTGAGAGCTAAGGAAGTCCTCCTCTTCCTGCCTCTGTTCTGCCTCAAGTGCCCTGTCCATTATTCCACGCAGCGTGTGCTCCAACAGGTGGACAAGGGGGACAGTGTCACTGATGCATGCACTGTCACTGCTCACCATCCTCATGGCCTCCTCAAATGGTGACAGGACAGTGCATGCATCCCTGATCATGGCCCACTGGCGTGGGGAAAAAAAACCAAGCTCCCCTGACCCTGTCCTGGTGCCATAGTCGCACAGGTACTCATTGATGGCCCTCTGCTGCGTGTGCAGCCGCTGCAGCATGGCCAACGTTGAGTTCCACCTGGTGGGCATGTCACAGATTAGGCGGTTCTTGGGCAGGTTAAACTCCTTTTGGAGGTCCGTCAGCCGAGCACTGGCATTATATGACCGGCGGAAATGCACACAGACTTTCCTGGCCTGCCTCAGGACATCCTGTAAGCCCGGGTACCTGCCCAAGAACCGCTGCACCACCAAGTTAAGGACGTGAGCCAAACAGGGCACATGGGTCATTTGTCCCTGTCGGAGGGCAGAGAGGAGGTTGGTGCCATTGTCGCAAACCACCATTCCTGCCTTAAGTTGGCGTGGCGTCAACCACCTCTGAACCTGCCCCTGCAGAGCTGACAGAACCTCTGCCCCAGTGTGGCTCCTGTCCCCCAAGCACACCAGCTCAAGCACCGCATGGCATCTTTTGGCCTGCGTACTTGCGTAGCCCCTTGAACGACTACGGAGCACCGCTGGTTCCGAGGAAGAGGCCATGGAGGAAGAAGAAGAGGAGGGGGTGGAGGAGAGAGGTGTGTCACAATCATTAGCATTTTGGAGGCGTGGTGGCGGAACAACCTCCAACACTACTGCACCTTGTCCTGCATCCTTCCCAGCTGCCAGCAGAGTCACCCAATGCGCCGTGAAACTTAGGTAACGTCCCTGTCCATGCCTGCTGGACCATGAGTCAGCGGTAATATGCACCTTACCGCTGACCGCCCTGTCCAGCGAGGCATGGACATTGCCTTCCACATGCTGGTAGAGAGCCGGAATCGCCTTCCGTGAGAAAAAGTGGCGTTTGGGTACCTGCCACTGAGGAACTGCACATTCCACAAACTCACGGAAGGGGGCAGAGTCTACCAACTGAAAAGGCAGCAGTTGAAGTGCTAGCAATTTTGCCAAGCTAGCATTCAACCGCTGGGCATGTGGATGGCTGGCAGCAAACTTCTTTCGGCGGTGCAGCAGCTGGGGCAGGGAAATTTGCCTGGTACAATCTGACGTCGGTGTACCAAAATCAGATTGCCCACAAGTACGTGGCTGTGACACACCTAATTCTACACCTTCATTCCTCTCAGTGCAGGTCTCAGAGAGGACTGAAGGTCTAGTGGGGTTGGAAATCTCAGCTGATGAGGAGCAAGCAGAGGTCCTCTTTGTTCTTTGGTGTGGGTCTTTTAGATACGCTTGCCAACGAACTGCATGGCAGGTCAACATATGTCTGGTCAAGCATGTGGTACCCAAGCGGGAGATGTTTTGGCCACGCGAGATACGCTTGAGACATATGTTGCAAATAGCAGCGGTGCGATCTGATGCACTCGTCTCAAAAAAGGCCCACACCAAAGAACTTTTTGAATAACGCGCAGAGACTGCAGCGCCCTGCACATGTGGAGCTTTGGGGTGTGATGCAGTCAATGTGCTGCCCTTAGGCTGGCCCCTGGAGGGCATCCTGCCTCGTTGGTGATGTGCCGCCTCCTCCTCCTCCTCCTCCTCCTCCTCCTCTCTCCTATCAGGCACCCACGTTGAGTCAGTGACCTCATCATCCCCTCCCTCTTCATCACTGGAGCAAACCTGGCAGTATGCTGCAGCAGGGGGAGCATGACTGCCAGATTGCTGTCCTTCTTGGGCACCCCCTCTGTCCGTGCTCATGTTACTGCCTTCATCGAGCTCAGTATCATCATCAGAGCCTTCCAAACGCTGGGCATCCTCCTGGAGCATGTACCCAACACTGTGGTCAAACAGTTCGAGGGACTCCTCAGGAGGACATGGTGGGGCTAGGGAAGGAGTCACTGATGACATTGAGCCGAGGGAAGAGGCCGCTGCTTTGCCAGACAAAGTACCCTGGGCATGGGTGAGAGAGGATGAGGAGGATGAGGACGGCTTGGTCATCCACTCGACCAAGTCTTCCGCATGTTGCGGCTCAACATGGCCAGCTGCCATGAGGATGCACCGTCTCCACGACCAGCACTAGACACTTGCCCTCTCTTATTGGCTTGTGACTGTCTGCCTCTCCTTCTTGGCCTTCCAGACATACTAATGGCCTGTAGCTGCACTAAGCTGGGATATATATATATATATATGTACTGATACTGCAGCTAGCAAAATCAACTGCCTGCCTGTAGTATGAGAACACCACCAACCTTCTACAGGTAGCTTTAGCTGAACACTGTGAGGTGGACGCACCCCACTAACTTGTAGGTTTAGCAGAACACTGTGAGCAAGACGCACTGCACTAACTGTAAATTGTCTAGCTGCCTGACTGTGGTACTAATAGGATCAAAAGAACACCAGCAATTTTCTTTAAAATACTGTAACAAGACAAGCCTGCCTGTCAGTAAGAAGATAACAGGAACGGATCTAGCTGAACACTGTGAGCAGGACGCACCCCACTAGCTTGTAGGTTTAGCTGAACACTGTGAGGTGGACGCACCCCACTAACTTGTAGGTTTTGCTGAACACTGTGAGCAGCACGCACCCCACTAACTTGTAGGTTTAGCAGAACACTGTGAGCAGGACGCACTGCACTAACTGTAAATAGTCTAGCTGCCTGACTGTGGTACTAATAGGATCAAAAGAACACCAGCAATTTTCTTCAGGTAGCTGTATTTACTGTAACAAGACAAGCCTGCCTGTCAGTAAGAAGATAACAGAAATGGATCTAGCTGAACACTGTGAGCAGGACGCACCCCACTAGCTTGTAGGTTTAGCTGAACACTGTGAGGTGGACGCACCCCACTAACTTGTAGGTTTAGCTGAACACTGTGAGCAGGACGCACCCCACTTACTTGTAGGTTTAGCAGAACACTGTGGGCAGGACACACTGCACTAACTGTAAATAGTCTAGCTGCCTGACTGTGGTACTAATAGGATCAAAAGAACACCAGTAATTTTCTTTAAAATACTGTAACAAGACAAGCCTGCCTGTCAGTAAGAAGATAACAGGAACGGATCTAGCTGAACACTGTGAGCAGGACGCACTGCACTAAATGTAAATAGTCTAGCTGCCTGACTGTGGCACTAATAGGATCAAAAGAACACCAGTAATTTTCTTCAAAATACTGTAACAAGACAAGCCTGCCTGTCAGTAGGAATATAACAGGAACGGATCTAGCTGAACACTGTGAGCAGGACGCACTGCACTAAATGTAAATAGTCTAGAAGATAACAGGAACGGATCTAGCTAAACTGAATACAGTGTATATATATATATATGCAACACCTGGGATGCATATATATACACAATACACTTTAAGTGCAGCTAACTGACTGACTGTCCTGCCTAATCTAGCTAACTCAAATGAAATGACACTGTCTCTCTCTCTCTCTAAGCACACCGGAACACACTGCACAGGGCCGCCGTGCAGGCGGCCTTATATAGTGTGGGGCGTGTACTAAATCCCCTGAGCCATAATTGGCCAAAGCCTCCTTGGCTTTGGCCAATTATGGCTCTCTGTTAAGGCGGCGCTGTGATTGGCCAAGCATGCGGGTCATAGTGCATGCTTGGCCAATCATCAGCAAGCAATGCACTGCGATGCCGCAGTGAATTATGGGCCGTGACGCGCCACACGAATTTGGCGCGAACGGCCCATATCGTTCGCAATTCGACGAACGATCGAACAGCCGATGTTCGAGTCGAACATGGGTTCGACTCGAACACGAAGCTCATCCCTAGCCCCAACTACATTTCAATACTTGGTGAATGATATCTTCCGAGAATTCCAGGACAACTTTGTTATCGTTTACCTTGATGACATTCTAATTTTTTCTGCCACTTTAGAGCTCCATCGTACCCATGTAAAAAGGGTATTGTCTACTCTGACATGGACTATACGTTAAAGCTGAGAAATGCGATTTTGAAAAATCATCTATTCAGTTCCCTGATACCCCTGAAATAATGGAACCTGACACCATTCTGTCTGCAAAATTTTTTTTTACTCATCTTCCCTGACTTGAGAACAGCAATTAGACAGAGTCAGAGGTATCTTCTCTAAGAAACCCGGAAGGTCTGCTTTGGTACCAAGATAACATTTTTGTCCCACAGCAAGTCAGGCTTCAGGTCTTGAGAACTTTTCATGATCATAAACTTGCTGGACATTTCGGAATATGAAAAACCTCTGAACTAGTCCAACACTCTTTTTGGTGGCCCAATCTGAGTCAAGACTGCAGGAAGTATGTAAACTCTTGTACTATCTGCCAACGGAACAAAGGGTCCAATGCCAAAAATACTTTATGGAATTAAATGATGAGGGCCATAATGAATAAGCTGTACTTTTATTTCAAGCATAATACTTTTATATACATTGCATTTTACATTCCCAGTGTGACAAAATGAGTTTCAATTTGTAAAAATAAGTGGCGGCTGGTGCTGTATATTTGGGGAGGGGGCAGCAAACAAGACATCCCACCGCCATCCCTAAACCCCCCCCCCCCCAGTTGGTCGGTCGGTCGCTCAGTCAAATCCCCCCGTCACTCCCTTGTCCCCCCCACCAGCCCCGCACTTCCCCCAACTAGGTTGCGGGCAACTTCAGCTCGTTGCCGCAACGAGCCGAAGACAATAGCCGAAGACAATAGCAAATAAGAATTTGCTATTGTCACACAACTTTTTTGAAGACAATTAAAGCCTCAGGCTCTAATCCTGTGCTTTGAAATCCATGCGTCCAGTGCCCTGCATGGAGATTAGGGGTGGGGGGCATGGATTAGGATGGTGGAGCCCCTGCGCCCCTTATAGATGGGCCACTACTGGTAAAACTACTCCACACAGAATTTTGTTTTACAATTTTTTTTCCAGAAAAAAACAGGAAAATCTTTTTTTCTAATGGCGTCAAAATTTCAGTAATTTTTACATCTCTTGTCAAAACATATTATATGCATTTTCATGTGCTGCGTTCCCATCAATAGGACCTAGAAAAATACACCTGCAATGTTTTTGGCCAACACACATCAACACAGTGAAGAGATGTGAACTAGCAACAATAAAATCAAAGCTGTGTGCGTTTGTGTTGACGTGTTAGATCAAAACATGTGTAACCAGAGTCTTACAGTAAGTCTGTCACATTGTAAAATTGCCGAACTGATCACACAAATGCAACCACATCTCTAAAAACCAGCTTCACACATATCTCAGGGAGTCCTGAAATCCAGGGAACCATAATATCGAAATCGATCTTCTCATACTGAAGCCTGTCTCTCTCCTCCTGTAAAAAAAAAAAATCACAAACTGACACTTGTTTTAAAAGGATTATCACAAAGGAAGGGCCCATTCATACCCATCTGATCAGTTGCACATTATGTGAGACAAACAGTAGTGCAGAGTGGTGGCCTGCAATGAAGGTGTGTTGTGAAGGTGCATTGGGGGCCATTCAAAATGAATATCACCACAGTGCATCAACGCATATAACAGTGGTGTGAGCAGGTCCTGAGAGCGCTTGGGCAGGCAATTTATGATTCTGAGGATTGGAAGTCACTGTATTTCCCCCCAGCTCCTGTCCTAGTGTGAAGTGTAAAATTGTGGATCTCTGCACAGGAAAAAAAAATGACAAACGCTCTAACCATTCTCTGCATTTCTCTTTCTTTTAGTGCCTCTGACCATTCCTATGATCCCTATTGCTACCCCTGAAACATCTGGTCACATCAACCATGCCGATAAAGTAGTTACTTTGTTAAGCACCCCCGTTCCTTCCTTATGAGTGACCTTTTTTCAAAAATAAAATACAAAATGCCCTGTGAGAGAAAACAATAGTTCCCCGTTCTGCCACCCATTTCTGGAATCTTCATTGTCTTGCATATCAAAGCTGCCAGCGGAGCCTTCAGAACTGACACAATTTCAAATGTGTTAGATGCCTGCGTCCCCTGCTGCGCGGTGGTTTCATCCGTTGGCCCCTTTGTCACTACTTTGTCATCTTAAACTGAACTTTGAGGAAATGTAATAATTACCTTGAACTAGGGCTCCCTCCACGCAGGAAAAGCTAAAGGCTTGGTTTTATCTAGGAGAACATTTAAGAGCAGTTTTATCAGTCAGTTTAAGCAGTGATTCTAAAGGCAGAATGTTTTTAACCGTAATGCATTCTATACAATAACCCCTTCACGCCTAAGGGTAAAACAAATCTTAATGCCTAGGCACAATTTTGCAACTTTGACATGTGTTAGTAAAACTGTGCATAGGACAAATTGGGTTTTCATTTGGGAGTAAATGGTTATGGGTATCTCCTGATTTTTTTTTTTTTTTATCAAAAGAAAAAAAAAATCTTTCTTTTTAAATTTAACGCTACAGTGGAACCTCGGATTACGAGCATAATCCATTCCATAGTACTCACATATCAAAGAGAGTTTTCCCATTGAAGTCAATGGAAACGAAAATAATTTGTTCCGCGTTGACTTCAATGGGATGCAATACCGCATGCGGCCAGAGGCGGGGGGGTGCCAGAGATCCTTGGAAATGGCTGAAAAGGCCCGAGCACACTTCGGCTGACCTCGGCAAATCTCGGAAAGACTCCGTTCACGAGCCTTTCTCGAGGTTTGCCAAAGTCAGCCGAACTGTCCTCGGGCCTTTCCGTGCATTTCTGAACGCTGACGTTTGGCACTGTTCGGCTCCGGCGCCCCCCCCCCCCCCCAACCTCAGGACAAAAGCGGTACTGCACACTGCTTTTGGCCTGAATCCTGCTCATTTTGCAAGACAACACTCGCAAACCTAGTTAGGGTTTTTAGAAATACAGTGCTCGTTTTGCGAAACGCTCGTTAACCGCGTTACTCACAAACCGAGGTTCCACTGTATATTTTTTGTTACTACTATAACCTACTACCAAAGAACAACCCCAAATAAAATCTCCTGCTTCTGAAAATCACAGTGATACCACATATGTGTATGTTATTTGTTGTTTGTACCTGTAGTACAGCCCAGAACCAATAGTGCGCATTTTGCTGTTTTTTTTTTTTGTCCTACCTAAAACACACTGACCGAACTTTGAACCTAAACTAATGCAGGCTGATGTGTTCCCTGGTTCCAGCACTCCCCTCTCTCTCCAAACACAAGGCAGCCTTGCTCACATATACTAGCCTGCAGACTGACATAAACCTCATACTGGTTCACTTTGGAATGATTCCTCTACATTTTAGGCCTCTTTCACACGAGGGATCCGTATGTCCGTTTTTCATCCTTCCGTTTTCGGATGAAAAACGGACATACATTCATCCCTATGGAGCGTCGGATGTCAGCGGTGACATGTCCGCTGACATCCGACCCCGCTCCGATCCGAAAAGTGTAACGGAGGAAAAACCTACTTTTCCATCCGTTTTCGGATCGGATCGGGTGATGACGGACACTACGGTCCGTCATCATCCGATCCCCCCATAGGGGAGAGCGGCGCTCTGACAGGTCCGTAGCTGCACAGCGTGCAGCGATGGACCTGTCATCTTCCTGCTCAGCGGGGATCGGCGGAGCGATCCCCGCTGAGCAAGCGGGTGTTCACGGGGCGGATCATCACTGATCCGCCCCGTGAGAAAGAGCCCTTAGTCTATAATTCCAAATGTCTGCTGTGACCATTATGACGGAATTTCAGTAGCTACACTATATTGTCAAAATTATTGGGGCGCCTGCCTTTACACGCACATGAACTGTAATGGCATCCCAGTCTTAGTCTGTAGGGTTCAATATTGAGTTGGCCCACCTTTTGCAGCTATAACAGCTTCAACTCTTCTGGGAAGGCTGTCCACAAGGTTTAGGAGTGTGTCTATGGGAATGTTTGATCATCCTTCCAAGCACATTTGTGAGGTCAGGCACTGATGTTGGACATGAAGGCCTGGCCCGCAGCCTGTGCTCTAATTCATCCCAAAAGTGTTCTATCAGGTTGAGGTCAGGACTCTGTGCAGGCCAGTTAAGTTCCTCCACCCCAAACTCGCTCATCCATGTCTATATGGACCTTGCTTTGTGCACTGGTCCAAATCATTTGGTGGAGGGGGGATTATGGTGTGGGGTTGTTTTTCAGGGGTTGGGCTTGGCCCCTTAGTTCCAGTGAATGGAACTTTTAAGGCATCACCATACCAATACATTTTTGACAATGTCATGCTCCCTACTCTGTGGGAACAGTTTAGGGCCATCCGCCCCTTCCTGTTCCAACATGACTGCGCACCAGTGCACAAAGCAAGGTTCATAAAGATATGGATGAGCGAGTTTGGTGTGGAGGAACTTGACTGGTCTCCACAGAGTTCTACCTCAACCTGATAAAACATCTTTGGGATGAATTTGAACGGAGACTGGAAGAATGGTCAAACATTCCCATAGACACACTCCTAAACCTTGTGTACAGCCTTCCCAGAAAAGTTGAAGCTGTTATAGCTTCAAAGGCTGGGCTGCTGCAATATTGAACCCTATGGACTAAGACTGGGATGCCATTAAAGTTCATGTGCGTGTAAAGGCAGGCGTCCCAATACTTTTGACAATATAGTGTATATCTGTTTTCCATTTACAAGAATGCAGCTAAAGTACTGAGTGTCCTAATACCTCTACGAGGGGAGCAAAGAGTCTTTACCGTAACTGCATTTTGGTGCTGGAGTCCCTGACCGATATAAGATAGTACTACCAGATCCACCCAGACAGAGAGAAATAATTCTTGCATGGACTTCCAGCCTCGTATCTTCGAGAGCTGGTGATTCTGCAGTATTTTAACCCTTAAACTGGTGCATGGGATTGAACAGTGTCTCTATGGAAACAAAACATATTGTAAAAAGGAGTTTCTATAGTAACAAGATCAATAGCTACATCTGGACCAAGGAGTGACAGCTTAAATAAATGCAGTGTGGATGGAAGCCTCCACCTCTCACAATAAGTGCACGGCTGCATTGACATCTATACCAGAAGGTGGGGGAGGTGGGAACTGTTGCAGTACCGTCTGCTCTGAGGGCTGCTGAAACTGATACAATAGAGACAGTGAACATAAACAGAATTACCTGCCAAGACCGCGTAGACAGTGATCCGACGGAAAATAGACCTGAATTCCTAGGCAGAATTAATGAACATTTTCAAAGCTTCTGTAAATTTCTGTTTTGTAGCTCCTGTTGGCTATATTGGTGACTGTCATTAGTAACAAGCATCTTTTTATTATAGGCAAATCATCATTAGACATTTTAAAGGGTCAGACCACCCAAAAGTGGTATTTCAATTTTGATAGGTGCTTGAGGGTTGAAACATATGTGATTTCCTGTATCCCTTGGAGTGTCTGATTGTGAGTCCTCTAGTCCAGTGGTCGCCAACCTTCCAGACCTCAATGACCACTAAACTCACAATTTTGAATCCCACTCCTGCCCACCACTAACATGCCTTATACATACAATTCTCCAGCTCTGCGCCCCCCCCCCTCTGGATCACACTTCTTCCTTATACACACAGCGCTGTGGCTCTCTGCCCCCTCCTCTCCACACTCTTCATCACACTGCTGCCTTACACAGACTCATCATTGGATCTCATCTCCTTATTCAGTCATGAGCTTGAGCTCTGTAGGCATCTGGCATCAATGCACACTGATAGTATTGACTGTCAACGCACATTGAAAACACTGGAAACAACATTGGGTGCTTTACATCTGCCACAATGCTGATTTGCGGCAGAGCCCCTGGGGACCACCAAAATTTTCTCTTGCACCATCAGTGGTCCAAGGACTACTGGCTGGTGACTGCTGCCCTGGTCTGTACTTCTGAGAGATGTTGGAACACCTAATGGTAGTTATACACGTGCTGCTGGATTTGTTCTGTAATGCTATTTATGAGTGTAAAGCCCAGTACACATGGGACGAAAATTGGTCCATTCAGCAGGACCCAGACGGCTTTTGGTCCGTTTGTACAGCTGTTTGTTCTACGACTGGTTTCTGTCGAATGGGCATGCTGGAAAACTAACAGAAAAAAAAAATGGTAATGACTCCAACCTGTACAGTAACTAGCCTTTGCAGCAAGGTGCACATGGAAGGGCAACACACATCACAAATAAACAAAAGGTTTCCGAGCACACTTGCCAGCCCTTCCAACCAGCCTTCAAAACAACCAAATTGACATTGGGGGTTATTTACGAAAGACAAATCCACTTTGCACGGCAAACGACGGCTGCTTTCACACTGAGGCACTTTGCAGTCGCTAAAGTGCGAAAAAATAGCGCCTGCAAAGCTCCCTGAAAGAGCCGCTCAATGCACTTCAATGTGAAACCCCCGAGGGCTTTCACACTGGAGCAGTGCGCTTGCAGGGCGGTCAAAAAAGTCCTGCAAGCCGCATCTTTGGATCACTGTAGGAGCGGTGTATTTACCGCTCCTAAAGCGCCCCTTCCCATTGTAAACAATGGGGCAGCGCTGCTTTGCGGGCGGTTTTAACCCTTTTTCGGCCACTAGTAGGGGCTAAAACCGCCCCACTAGGGGCCGAATAGCACCGCTAAAACAACAGTAAAGCAACGCTTTATTTAGCTCCGCTGTACCGCCAGCGCCCGCACACCTCAGTATGAAAGTACCCTAAAAGTGTACTGAAAGTGCACTTGGAAGTGCAGTTGCTGTAAATCTGAGGGGTAGATCTGAAATGAGGGGAAGCTCTGCTGATTTTATCATCCAATCATGTGCAAGCTAAAATGCTGTTTTTTTTATTTTCCTTGCATGTCCCCCTCGGATATACAGTGACTGCACTTCCAAGTGCACTTTCAGTGCAATTTCAAGAGCACTTTGCTCTTGTAGTTTGCACTTGTAGTGTAAAGTGGATTTGCCTTTCGTAAATATCCCCCATGTCTAACAGTTTATGTTTTGTTTGGACTCATCAGCAAAAATATAGTATGTATAAGTATCTACGTCAAGGCAGTGCCTATGTCAAGGCTCCTCTGTGTACTGCGGTCCTAACTCTATAAATTTCAGAGTCTCCCAAGTTGGAACACATATAGCAGTGGGTAGATTAAGGGCAAGTTTGCCTGGAGGGAACCCACACCTCCTTAAAGGCACAGAGATGCACGGGATGCCCAGCAAAAGCACATTGACAGCTAAAGGCATCTAGTGCATCCCTGCACCCAATTCGGATGAAACTAAAAGTGTATACTCAGCCTTAGGGACATGTCCCACTCATTATAACTTAGGAAGCTACTTAGATAAGCAGAGAAATGTCTTTAACATTGCAAAATATGTCCAGGTCTCATGGCAATCTCTCTAGTAATAAGCACGCCTCATAACTGTCTCTCTGACAATGTATAACTTTTATTGCCTTTTCACTGGTAATGTGTAGTTCTCATATGTAATTCGACAGCTCTCATGGCAGTATCGCTGGTAGGCCTCGTTTGGACTGACAGTGGAGGGGCAGAAAAAAAAAATCAATTGAGCTGTGGTTTTACCGCCACCAGTAAAGTTAGTTCACACTGCCACAGTCGTGGTGCGGCGTCGAAAAATTATACCACAGTTCACATTCGGCAGGCAGTAGCCCCACCAAATGTGACCTATTCAAGTAAATGGGGACGTGCCACAACAGCCCTACAACTGCATTTAATTCCCACAGTTGTGCTGTGATGCTGCAGCTTCTCAAGAGGTTAAAACAGGTATCCACCTGTCATAATGTTTCTGAAAAACGATTCATCATGGATCACTTTTCAGAGGGGCAGTGAACACTGCTGCAATTGGAAACAAGGCCAAAATATGTAGCTGTCATCACAGTCTTTCTATTATTGTAAAGCTTTCAAGGCAGTGCTTTTGGTAAAAGGTAGCTGTCATGGTAGTCCCTCTGGGAATGCATACCTCTCAACTTTTTCAGATGGAAACAAACCTTACATTTTAGAATTGTTTGATTACAGCATAAACTGTATGATTGGCTTGAAGACAATCTAATGCCAGACTTTTCGACGGACTGAAATACGAAGAACTTTTCGATGGAGTTCCAACGAAACGGACTTGCCTACACACGAGCACACCAAAGTCCGATTGTTTCTAACGTGATGACGTACGACCAGACTAGAATAAGGAAGTTCATAGCCAGTAGCCAATAGCTGCCCTTGCGTCCTTTTTTGTTCGTCGGACTAGCATACAGACGAACGAATGTTCTATTTCTAAAGTCCGACAGATTTTTTGACAGAAAAGGTCCGATGAAGCCCACACACGATTGAATTGTCCGACGAATTTGTTCCGTCGGACCAGTTCAGTCGAAAAGTCCGGTTGTGTGTACACGGCATAAGTTTTCCAAACCATCTCCAGTCAGAATTTTCCACTTCCAGTCTTGTTTAAGAAACAATCAACAATGGCTGGATTAGCCTAGAACAAGAGACTTACCATTTAAAGGAGAAGTATGGCCAAAGCTTTTTTGGCTATATAGTACTTCTCCTATGAATCACAGGAGTGCAGTTCATTCTGCACTCCTGTGATCAGTTTTCAGCCGACATCGGGTTGAGGCCCACTGTCGGTTGACTTCCAGGCTCTGAGGCTCTGAAAAGATTCCAAACATATGGTCGGGATCCGCAAAGAAGCCTGGACCAGCAGCTGGCTCAGCCACTTAGCAATCTACCAAGAGCCTGAGCCAGCCCCTACCACCCCCTCCCACAGCTCAGTTCTCCTATAAGCGCCGGAGGGGAGAGCAGAGAGCCGTTAACTGACAGTCACCTCTCTGGGATCAGAGCGTAGGGGAGAACTGAGCAATCAGCGGTGTTTGATCGGTTCTCACTACAGAGCCGGCAGGGGATAGATGCAGCATCGGATCGATGCTGCATCTACCTAGGTGAGTATAATTGTTTTTTGTTTTTTTTCTGTTTCAATTGGTTTTATTGAACGGTAAGGAATAAACATTACAAAGCAGAGCAGCAAACAATCCTCGTTAAGTTCTGTACATTCAAAAACATACATACATAATAGAAAGAAAAAAAATATAAAAGAGAGGACATGGCAAAGAGGAGGAATTGACCATGGTCTCCCCTATAACCCCAACAAAGAGGGAGATCAAATATATTATAAATAGCTACTTAACTTAGCCCCATAATGCTCTAAGGAATGAATACGAGCCATCACAGAGACAGCTTGTTGGGTCCGCCTGTGATATGCTTAGAGACTATGAGATTTAACACATCAAAATTGTGTGACCTCTATGAAGAGATCTTTAGACTAATAAAACAATGAACTTATGTTACACAAGTCAAATGCTTTCTCCATTGTCATACAACTTTTGGTCATTTATAGGGAATACTACTCCCCATTACTGACAATTTGTTGAACATAGGTAAGAATAGATAGAAAAGAGGGGGTGGGGAAGGACTGGTCACAAGACCAAGAGTGAAAGTAGGAAAGAAAAGAATGAGTATAGAAAGGAGAAAAAGAGAAGGTGAGTCCATCCGGTGATCTACCACCAAGTGTTCCTGGTGTCAATACCGTATGTGTGGGACCTGCAAGTAGGCGAGCCAAGGGGACCATATTTTATCAAAGAGGGGTTGATTGTCTTACAAGACGCTCACTATTTTTCCGTTTAACATGATCCATGTTGGTTTAGGTTTCATTAAAGCTATGTCTATGACTGGACTTTTCCAAGCAGTCGCAATAGAGATTTGCTGCTAAAAACGTATAGTATATTAGGGTCTGTGTATGTCTTGGTACATTTTCATCTGGTTTGTTTAGTAGGGCAACGCTTGCATCATTAGTAATATTAACCATCATAACTGAAAAGATAAAGGAATGTACCCTCATGCAGAAATGATGCACTTTGGACAAGTCCACCATGTGTGCAGAAACAAACCTATCTGGCCACAACCCCTGAAGCAAGAGGCCAACGATCCCGGATACATTTTCTAAAGATGCTCCGGGACCAAGTGCCATCTGGCATGCACTTTGTAGCCAGCCTCGATCAGAGCAATGTTTAAAATACCTTTATGAACTCCACCACCACCTTCACAAAAAAAGGTATACCTGGCTATCTCACCCAAGAGCTTCCAAGTATTTAAAAGATTGTAAAATCGGTGTAACCCAGCATCTTTCCTTTACTTTCTTCTGTCTCTTCTCCCCTGTTTTTAGTTTAAGTAATAATAACTTTAGATCTACTTTATGTCCATCGCAGGCCTACAGTTTGAACCCATTAGGAGTGGGCTTGTTTAGAACACCAAGAATTGAATAACCCTATACCAAATTTCCACTTTATGTTAGTTATCATTATCGAATACTGCATTGGCAATTTATATTTGTATCTGTATTGTTAATCAGTATACATAAATAAAAATGTATTGCAAAAAAAATACCTTTATGAATAGGTGTGCTCCACTTACGCCCACCCTCTGCCTCAGGGGCTATACCCAGATCCCTCTCCCACGCTGACTGGTAAGATAAACGCTTTGGAAGCTCTGTCCAAAAATAGGTAGGTAGAGGGCAAAGGACTAGTTGCCAGTATCTACTGTGCTCTCCCCAAAGCTAATCATCTCCATCAAAAGACTTACCATGCCTTGTTCTGCACTGTGTTTGAATGGAGGCAGCCATCTACGTCATGGCAGTGCTTTGATTCCTTATTTCATGGTCTCCAGCAAGGAGAACAGGGAGCAGCACAGTATTGACATCAATACATCTAACTCCAAATCTCTTGAGACCAGCATTCAAAGACTGCAGTGCCTTAAATCTCATACTGCAGACCTAAAGCTATGAGACACTCTCACACAGCAGGAAAAGCATTGATATTTTTCAAGAGGAAAAAGACAGATACAATTAGTTTTTAGGGTACTGCTTTGGAACAAATAAAGTATAACTAAACGCAGAGCTTTTTTTGTATAGGGTAGAGAGGGATTAGTAAACCTCTCAAGTTTTTATTGCTGTCTTTGCTCCCATTATGGAGATTCATCCTCTCTAGTTGTCCTGTTTACCATCCTCATTAAAAGTTCAAATAATAGAATTTTCCAAATTTTGCTGTCTCCAGAACAGTAATAGAGGACAATTCTTCCAATGGGGACAATACTTTTGGTGTTGCTGATGACAATGAGGGATTTCCTCTCACTTCCTTATTTGACTATTTAGAGAAATCTCCTCATTGGAACACAGATGGCAAAAAAAACTGACATGGGGTTGTAACCCTTCCTTACTATATCCAAAATTAAAAAGACAAAAACTTTTGCCTTTATTTCTACATTAACATTTCTAGAGGTTGCTTATAGCGTAGTGAAGCTTAATTTTTGTATGTTCAGATCGACTTTATTCAATCAACAGGTGTATAACAAAGAAAATTATAAAGAAACTGAGCAATTAGACCTGAAATGTGTGGCCAACATGCATTGTTTTTCCTGTTTTTCTTTCTTCATTTGGGTTGGAATTTAGGTTGGATAGTGGTGAATAAATTAGATTTGAAGAGTATGATAAAGGCATTGTTGTAGAGTTGTATAAAAACGGCCCTCCATCCACCATTTAAACCTTATGGCAGTTATGCATTGAAAATAGAATTACTTTGTAATGTCCCGTACACACGATAGGATTTTCCCACGGAAAATGTTTGATAGGAGCTTGTCGTCGGAAATTCTGACCGTGTGTAGGCTCCATCGGACATTTTCCATCGGAATTTCCGTCACACAAAATTTGAGGACTGGTTCTCAAATTTTCCGACAACAAAATCCGTTGTCGGAAATTCCAATCGTGTGTACACAGTTCCGATGCACAAAGTTCCATGCATGCTCAGAATCAAGCAAAAGAGCAGCACTGGCTATTGAACGTCATTTTTCTTGGCTTGTCGTACCTGTTGTACGTCACCGCGTTCTTGGCATTCGGAATTTCCAACCAACTTTGTGTGACCGTGTGTATGCAAGATAAGTTTGAGCCAACATCCATCGGAAAGAAAACATGGATTTTGTTGTTGGAAAACCCTATCGTATGTACAGGGCGTGTGCCCATCAGTGATGCTGCCTTTTACATACTGTATGTGCAATACACACATTCATTAGAAAACCTACTCAGCAGAAAATGATCCCTTGATGATAGTTATAAACAGGCAACTGCTTGGCAATGTCTTGTGCTCACAGCTCATCGACTATTGTCAATAAGTACTGCACCCTTTATTGATATAAATGACATGGTCAGCAGACCAGAGTGGAGTGGAAGACATCAAATATTTACAACTTCTAGGTATGCAGTGAAGCATCAAGACAGAACAACATACACTAATTAGTCATAACTTTAAGCTACCAACCAACCTTATATTGTGTAGGTCCCCCCTATGCCACCAAAACAGCCCCTTTTGCCTCCAAAACAGCCCTGTAGATCCTTTTAAGTTCTGTAATTTGCCAGGTGGGGCCTCCATGGAACGTTCTTGTTTTCCAGCGCATTCCACAGATGCTCAATTGGAATGAGCTCTGGAAAATCTGAAGGCTAACTGAACACCTCAACCTCTGGAGGGGTGTACTTGGTCAGTAACAGTGTTTAGGTAGGTGATACATGTCAAGTAACAGCTACATGAATGATACGATCCAAGGTTTTCCAGCAGAACATTGCCCAAAGCTTCACACTGCCTCCGCTGACCTGCTTTCTTGTCATAGTGCATCCTGGTGCCATCTCTTTCCCACATAATGTAAAAGAAAACGTGATTCATCAGACCAGTCCACCTTCTTACATTGCTCTGTCATCCAGTTCTGATGCTCATGTGCCATTTTAGGTGCTTTTGGCTGTAGACACAGGTCAGCATTGACACCCTGACCGATCTGCGGCTACGCAGCCCCATATACAACATACTGTGTTTCCCATTTTTTCTACTTTCAACACATCAACTTCAGGGACAATATGTTCAGTTGCTGCCTTCTATATCCTACCAACTTGCAGATGCCATTGTAATGAGATAATCAATGTTATTCACTTAACCAGTCAGTATTCCTAAAGTTATGGATGATCAGTGTAGATATTATAATCTCCAGCAATTTGTCTTTACATGGGAGATTTTAACCACTTGCCGACCGGCTCACGTCGATATACGACGGCATAATGGCACGGGTGTGCAAAACGATGTACCCGTACGTCACTCCATCATTGGCGGCTAGCAGGCGCGTGGACGCCTGTGGCGGCGTGCACCTGCCTTGCACCGTGGGAGCATGCCCGTGGGTCCTGCGGACTCGATGTACGCTGGTGGCCCGCGATCGTGGCACGAAGAGGCACAATGGGGAGATTCCTATGTAAACAAGAAATTAAACAAGATCCCCAGGTGGCAGACTTTTAAGGCACAAAATGGTAAAAAGGTATATACTAATATGAAAAGTATTTGAAAAGTATTTATTGAAATATGAAAAATACACAACATTTAATAAAAAAACATGTTTAGAATAAACATTCCAGTGTTGTCATACAAATCAGAATACATATAATGGACTGATGTTTCCTGTACCCAACGCGTTTCGGAGTACAAATGTAATCCTCCTTCTTCAGGGGTATAGTTTAAACAAGAAACTCAGTATTATAGACTGGAAGTCACAATTGTTTAAGAACATAGAGGTGCCAAGAGGATTTGTTTTCAAATTGCTTGAGCCACAGAGTTCAATATGCAGGCATACCTCAAGAACAGGAAAATGCCTGGCCCGTATGTGCTGGTCCAGCTCCACCACGCCCACACAACACCAACCTGGAGGAGGGCAAGCCAGAGGACCCACTGATGCCGAGAAGCAGGAAAGGACCCTGCACAGTGGTGCGTGGAAATGACTTGGCTGTGTTGCTATTTGTGTGGTAAGAACATTGGTTGTCATTGGGAGAAAAATGTTCATCTTTTAAACTGTGTTCAGTGGAAGATTGCCCTCTTTTACATTGCTTCTCAATATGAGAAGAATCCTCTTATATAGGGGGTACATGGATCAAAATGCCTCCTCTTATGATGGTGGTCATTGAACAAAGGATGCCCCCTCTTACATAAGTGGTTAGGGGGGATAAATATTCCTTTTACATCGATGGGCAGTGGAAGAATGCTCCCTTTTGCATTAATGGTTAGTGGGAGAAGAATGTCCTATTTTGCAATAGTGGTCAGTGGGAGAAGAATGCCCCCTTTTGTATTAGCGATTAGTGGGAGAAGGATGCTCCTCCAACACTGGTAGTCAGTGGGAGAAGAATGTCCTTGCTACATTGGAGGTTAATGGGAGAAAAATATCTCCTCTTGAAATAGTAGTCAGTGGGACAAGAATGCTTATTTTGGGCAGTGGAAGAATGCTCCCTTTTGCATTAATGGTTAGTGGGAGAAGAATGTCCTATTTTGCAATAGTGGTCAGTGGGAGAAGAATGCCCCCTTTTGTATTAGCGATTAGTGGGAGAAGGATGCTCCTCCAACACTGGTAGTCAGTGGGAGAAGAATGTCCCTGCTACATTGGAGGTTAATGGGAGAAAAATATCTCCTCTTGAAATAGTAGTCAGTGGGACAAGAATGCTTATTTTACATTAAAGGTGAATGAGAGAATAATTCTTCCTTTTACCTTAGTGGAGAGTGAGAGAAGACAGCCCCCTTACATTAGTGGTCAGTGGGAGAAGAACATTCCTTACATTAATGTTCAGTGGAAGAAGAATGACCCCTCTTACAATGGTGGTAAGAACCCCCCCCCTTATATTAGTGGTCATGGAAAGAAAGATGCCACCTAATACATTAACGTTTTATGGGAGAAGAATGACTCCTCACGCATTGGTGGGTAGTGAGAAAAGCATGCCTCTCTTACATTAGTGGTCAGTAGAAGAAAAATACTCCTCTTGAACAGGTGGTCAGTGAAAGAAGAATGCCATCTCTCACAATAGTGTTAACCCCCCCTTATATTGGTGGCCATGGAAAGAAAGATGCCCCCTAATACATTAGCATTTTATGGGAGAAGAATGCTTCCTCATACATTGGTGCTTAGTGAGAAAAGCATGCCCCTCTTACATTATTGGTCAGTAGAAGAAAAATACTCCTCTTAAACAGGTGGTCAGTGGAAGAAGAATGCCATCTCTTACATTGGTTCTCATTGGGGGAAGAATGATCCTCTTATAGGGCTGGTAGGTAGCTTAAAGCTGCTTCCTTTTATGTTGGTGGTCATTGAAATAAGGATGCTCCCTCTTACTAGGGGTTAGTGGGAGAATAATGTTTCCCTTACACTAATTGCCAGTGGACGAGGAATGCTTCCTCTTAAACAGGTGATCAGTAGGAGAACAATGTCCCTCCCACATTGATGGCCAGTGGGTGAAGAATGACCACTTTTGCATTAGTGGTCAGTGGAAAAAGAATAATCCTTTTACATTAGTGGTCAGTGGGAGAAGAATGCCCCCTCTTACATTAGTGGCCAGTGGGAGAATAATGCCCCTTCTTACATTAGTTGCCAGTGGGAGAAGAATGCCACCTCTCACATTAGTGGCCAGTGGGAGAAGAATGCCCCCTTCTGCATTATTGGTCAGTGAAAGAAGAATGCTTCTCTTACACTGATGATCAGTGGGAGAAGAATGCCCCCTCTTACATTAGTGGCCAGTGGGAGAAGAATGTCTCCTCTTACATTAGTAGTAAGTGGGAGAAGAACACTCCTCTCCCATTGGTGGCCAGAGGAAGAAGAATGCCCCCTCTTACATTGGTGTGCAGTGGGAGAAGAATGCCCCCTTTTACAATGGTGGTGAGTGGGAGAAGGATGCTCCTTTTTATGGGTGGTAAGTGGGTGGTAAGTGGTAAGTGGAAGAGTAATGCTGCCTTTTATATTTGTTGTCCTTGAAAAAAAGATGTCTCCTTTTATTTTAGTGGGAGAAGAATGTCCCTTTTACAGTGGTGGTCAGTGGGAGAAGAATGTGCCCTCTTACATTAGTGGTCAGTGGGGAAAGATTGCTCTTTTTACATACAGTGGTAGTACAGACAAAATGCTTGATTTTGCCTTTATTCACCAGAAAAGCTCTGATTTAATTTAAATTTGCTGCTAAGCTCCGACAACTGCCATCCCCCTATGCAATAACAGTGACCTTACTGCCTACTGAAGAAGCCTGATTCTGTGCTGTGCATCCTCCATTCTGAAAACTATTAGGAATAGGTGGGGTGGTGGGGCTAATAAATGCCATAGCAGAACATAGGACAAGGGAAATCTATCCATGGTTACAGGGGCTGTTAGAAAATGTAATCTTACTGGTTTTACCAGTGTTTCTGTTCCTAGTCTCAGTAATGGCTCAGATCACTGGCATGAGCTGTATAAATGGTTGACCACAGACTGATCAGTCCCATCTGTGTCAGTTTAGATTCGGCTATTATAGATTAACCAGTACATGGCTCAGGCACATACAAAAGGAACCATGCCAAGGACGAACTCTCTTATCTCTCCTTTCTGCTGAACCCAAATCTGTCGACAATACATCTGCAGTTATTTCACCAAATGATGTTGGTTGCAGAATGCCTGAAGTGACTCCTTTGGTAAAGTGCAGGCATATAAGATGTCATCCATTGTTAAAGCTGAGGTTTAGGATATTTGGGATGGATATTATATTGGTCCAGCTTTGATCAGTGTAAGTATGTACAGTATGGGTCTGTTAAATGTGATTTTTTTTTTTTTGTATCGTACACTTACAGAAATACAGTATCTCACAAAAGTGAGTACACCCCTCACATTTTTGTAAATATTTTATTATATCTTTTCATGTGACAACACTGAAGAAATTACATTTTGCACATAGTAAAGTAGTGAGTGTACAGCTTGTATAACAGTGTAAATTAGCTGTCCCCTCAAAATCACTGAACATACAGCATTAATGTCTAAACCGCTGGCAACAAAGGTGAGTGCACCACTAAGTGAAAATGTCCAAATTGGGCCCAATTAACCATTTTCCCTCCCCGATGTCATGTGACTCGTTAGTGTTACAAGGTCTCAGGTGTGAATGGGGAGCAGGTGTGTTAAATTTAGTGTTATCGCTCTCACTCTCTCATACTGGTCACTGGAAGTTCAACATGGCACCTCATGGCAAAGAACTCTCTAAGGATCTGAAAAAAAGAATTGTTGCTCTACATAAAGATGGCCTAGGCTATAAGAAGATTGCCAAGACCCTGAAACTGAGCTGCAGCATGGTGGCCAAGACCATACAGCGGTTTAACAGGACAGGTTCCACTCAGAACAGGCCTCTCTAGGGTCGACCAAAGAAGTTGAGTGCACATGCTCAGCGTCATATCTAGAGGTTGTCTTTGGAAAATAGACTTATGAGTGCTGCCAGAATTGCTGCAGAGGTTGAAGGGGTGGGGGGTCAGCCTGTCAGTGCCCAGACCATACGCCGCACACTGCATCAAATTGGTCTGAATGGCTGTTGTCCCAGAAGGAAGCCTCTTCTAAAGATGATGTACAAGAAAGCCAGCAAACAGTTTGCTGAAGACAAGCAGATTAAGGACATGGATTACTGGAACCACGTCCTGTGGTCTGATGAGACCAAGATAAACTTTTTTGGTTCAGATGGTGTCAAGCGTGTGTGGTGGCAACCAGGTGAGGAGTACAAAGGCAAGTGTGTCTTGCCTACAGTCAAGCAAGGTGGTGAGAATGCTACCAGTACTGGGGAGCTACAGTTCATTGAGGGAACCATGGTTGCCAACATGTACTGTGAGATACTAAAGCAGAGTATGATCCCCTCCCTTCGGAGACTAGGCCGCAGGGCAGAATTCCAACAGGATAATAACCTTAAACACACCTCTAAGACGACCACTGCCTTGCTAAAGAAGCTGAGGGTAAAGGTGATGGACTGGCCAAGCATGTCTTCAGACCTAAACCCTATTGAGCATCTGTGGGGCACCCTCAATCCTCAAAGGAGCGCAAGGTCTCTAACATCCACCAGCTCTGTGATGTCATCATGGAGGAGTGGAAGAGGACTCCAGTGGCAACCTGTGAAGCTCTGGTGAACTCCATGCCGAAGAGGGTTAAGACAGTGCTGGAAAATAATGGTGGCCACACAAAAAATTGACACTTTGGGCCCAATTTGGACATTTTCACTTAGGGGTGTACTCACTTTTGTTGCCAGTGGTTTAGACATTAATGGCTGTGTGTTGAGTTATTTTGAGGGTACAGCAAACTTACACTGTTATACAAGCTGTACACTCACTACTTTACATTGTAGCAAAGTGTCGTTTCTTCAGTGTTGTTACATGAAAAGATATAATAAAATATTTACAAACGTGTGAGAGGTGTACTCACTTTTGTGAAAATGTCCAAATTGGGCCCAACGTGTCAATATTTTGTGTGGCCACCATTATTTCCAGCACGACCTTAACCCTCTTCAGCATGGAGTTCACCAGAGCTTCATAGGTTGCCACTGGAGTCCTCTTCCACTCCTCTATGACGACATCACGGAGCTGGTGGTTGTTAGAAACCTTGTGCTCCTCCACCTTCCGTTTGAGAATGCCCCACAGATGCTCCCCATTCACATCTGAGACCTTGTAACACTAACGAGTCACATGACACCAGGGAGGGAAAATGGCTAATTGGGCCCAATTTGGACATTTTGACTTAGGGGTGTACTCGTTTTTGTTGCCAGTGATTTAGACATTAATGGCTGTGTGTTGAGTTATTTTGAGGGGACAGCAAATTTACATTGTTTTAGAGGGTTAAGACAGTGCTGGAAAATAATGGTGGCCACACAAAAAATTGACACTTTGGGCCCAATTTGGACATTTTCACTTAGGGGTGTACTCACTTTTGTTGCCAGCGGTTTAGAAATTAATGGCTGTGTGTTGAGTTATTTTGAGGGGACAGCTAATTTACATTGTTTTACAAGCTGTACACTCACTACTTTACATTGTAGCAAAGTGTCATTTCTTCAGTGTTGTCACATGAAAAGATATAATAAACTATTTACAAAAATGTGAGAGGTGTACTCACTTTTGTGAGATACATATACAGTATAAATATAAAGTAACAATAATATGATATAGATATGATTTGGACCAGTGCACAAAGCAAGATCCATAAAGACATGAATGAGCGAGTTTGGGATGGAGGAATTTGACTGGTCTGCACAGAGTCCTGACATCAACCTTATAGAACACCTTTGGGATGAATTAGAGCGGAGACTGCGAGCCAGGCCTTCTTGTCCACATCAGTGCCTGACCTCACAAATGCGCTTCTGGAAGAAGACATTCCCATAGACACTCCTAAACCTTGTGGACAACCTTCTCAGAAGAATTAAAGCTGTTATAGCTGCAAAGGGTTGTCCAGCTCAATATTGAACCCTACGAATTAGGAATGGGATGCCACTAATGCCCCGTACACACAAGTGGATTTTCCGTCAGAAAAAACTTGGATGGTTTTTCCAACGGAATTCCGCTCAAGCTTGCCTTGCATACACACGGTCACACAAAAGTTCTCTGAACTTTCGACCGTCAAGAACGCGGTGACGTACAACACTATGACGAGCTGAGAAAATGAAGTTCAATGCCTCCGAACATGCGTCAAATTGTTTCCGAGCATGTGTAGGGATTGTGCGCATCGGAATTGCTACAGGCGATCGGAATTTCCAATCGGAACTGTTTCCAACCGAAAAATAGAGAACCTGCTCTCATTCTTTTGCTGGCGGGAATTCCGCCAGCAAAAGTCCGATGGAGCATACACACGGACAGAATTTCTGACCAAAAGCTCACATTGGTCTTTTGCTGGCCGAATGTCCGATCGTGTGTACGCGGCATAAAGCTCATGTACGTGCAAAGGCAGGCTTCCTAATACTTTTGGTAATATAGTGTATATCTCTTGCTACACATACATATAGTACATGTAAGCTATCTACTGATGTTTTAACTAATAGATCTTGAGCTTCACCACCCAAATACCATCAGTTTTATTATTTTATAACAGAAAATGCATTTACAATGCAGACACTAGTGAGGCTTTTTGAGGATGAGCATTTGGGATGGGTTTTTTGCAATAACAGTATTAAAATTTAAATGTTACATGCTAAAGAGTATCAGCATGAGTATCTGTTTTCTAGGTAGTTGTGGGTGCTCCATCCTTCCCTCTCCTTATACATAATACATGATGTGGAAATGGACTGTCTAAAACCTTTTCAATTAAATATACCATCATTTCAGCATGGTTGGCTCATTGTTACTATGTAGAATTCCTAATATTCTCATCATTTTCCAGAATCCTTTGACCGACATTTAAATGCCCTTGGAGGAGACAATATTTGGAATGTTTCTTCATTTTAATTACTAATCATGAAGCTATAATAATTAGTAACTGTATTAACATATTTTTATTCAATAAAAGCTACTCCTAGCACATTAAATAATCACAGTGAATATAAGTCCTTAATTAGTGGAAAATTCCCACAGGTTACCTAAAACAACTATTAAACCGAAACCACAAGTCCTGGACTGAGGATCCACCTGCAAAAACATTTGTTGTGATTTGTAATAAAATGGTTTTTCCTAGGAGGGGAACCCCATGATATGTGATGTTTGTTTAAAGTGACCTACCACCACAATGTTACTCTTCAAAAATATTTGACAGTAAGACCTTGTTTATACTTGCGGTTTGGGGGGTAAACCCGCTCCCTCTTAAATTGCAAAGACAGCAGATGGGGGTATACACATGCCACAGCCATGATGCTTTGCATTGTAGCTCAGCAAAAATTACCCACACGGATGGGGCCATGCCGAAAATGCCCCACCATGGTTGTAGTGCAATGCTGCATGTTTTTAGAGGTTAAAACAGATGGTGAGAAAGCAAGATATTGCATCCTCACCGCTTGTCAAATGCCCTCTGAAAAGTTATCCCCAGCAGATCACTCCTTAGAGTGAACCACAAGTGTAAACAAGCCATATAATTAGCAAGAAATAGATACTTACCTCAACCTCTGTCTAGGAAACAACCCGCAACTCCTTACCTGTGTCATGTACCTGGGTGTCAACCAGGATGTTCCTGGTCCCTCAGCTGCAGCCTTACCTGTTGTGCCATTAAGGAGCTCTGGAGTTATTGCAATGTTCTCCCAGCTTGATGCATTGCCTTGGACTCACCAGCCCCACCTGCGACCAGCTGCAGACAATGTACAATTAAGCAGCCCATAAACAGCAGCACTTCCTGTTACTCAGTGCCTGTTTGTTTGGACTAGCTCCCTGGGTGTATTGATAGAGCTGTGATTTTGACTACCGTGTATTGAACCTCTGCCTGAATTCTTGACCATTCTCCAACCTGCTGATTTGGTACTTCACCGCCAGCTCATTTATGACCTCCACCTGCCTGACCATTCTTTGGATTTCGATTTTGAACCGCTTTGCCTGATCTGTTGCTGACTTGACCTGCCTGACTAGGTCTTCGTCTGAATCCTAGGCATACAAGCTGCACTTCGGACACTACCTACCACAGGTACTTTGCAACCTAGTCTTAAAAAGGTCCAAATTTATTGTAACTCCATAAAATATGAATTTATACAGCAGATGTTAACGCGTTTCAGCCATAGTGGCCTTGTTCACACACATCCACCCATTTTATCCATTTACTTCATTGGCAGCTGAGCAACTGCACATCCTGCACCCAACAGCTCAGGAGGTTTTCTACAAAATCTGGGGTAGTAGCACCTTTTTCTTCTATGGATGGATCAACCTCTGTCTACACTGCCAAATTCCTCTCAGTTGAAGATAAATCTCCCTCTGAAGTTTACAGAGAAATCAACAAATCCTTTTAAATGGTGACTACATTATGTTTTCCCTTATTTTCACCTGGTGAGCCAGCCAGTAACACACTTCGGGGTCTATTTACTAAAGGCAAATAGACTGTACACTTTGCAGTTGCTCCAGAGCTTAATAAATGAGCAGAAGCTCTGCTTACCACCATTGTCCAATCACGTGCAAGCAAAAATGCTGTTTTTTATATTCCTTGCACGTGATTGAGTATTCTTTGCAAAGTGAAGCTTTACCTCATTTACTAAGCTCTGGAGCAAAGTGCACAGTCTATTTGGCTTTAGTAAATCAAACCCTTCCTGTCTTAAGCTGACCATACATTATACAATTTTCTTATTCAATTCCAAATAAAAAAGCACAGTAAGGATGTGCAAAGCACAGTAGCCCATGACAGTTAAGTTAACCACTCCCTGACCACGCAATACCCGAATGAGGACTACAGCGCGGTCATCCAGTTCTGGAAGGGTGACATATGATATCCTCCTGTGATTGTGCCCTCCTTGGGACACAGCTGATCACAGAACAGGGTAAGGGGCCGATCACAGTAGCCCTTTAACACGTGATCAGCTGTGTCCAATCACAGCTGATCACAATGTCAACACAAGCTGGTTATCGGCATTTCTGGACGAGAAGAGAAGAAGAGAGGCGATAACCAGCTTGTACGAAAGGGACTTCTACGCTGATAATCAGGGCACTGATTATCAGTGTCTTGATTATCAGTGCAGTCCCAACAGTGCCCACCAGTGCTGTCCCAACAGTGCGCACCAGTGCTGTCAATCAGTGCCCACCACTGCCTCATCAGTGTTGTCTGATCAGTTCTCATCAGTGCTGTCTAATCAGTGCCCATCAGTGCAGCCTATTATTGCAGCCTCATCAGTGCTGTCTCATTAGTGCCCATCAGTGCAGCCTCATCAGCGCACATCAGTGAAGGAGAAAAATTACCTGCCTGCAAAATTTTATAACAAACTATGAAAAACAAAAAAAGCCAGTGGTGATTAAATACCACCAAAAGAAAGCTCTGTTTGTGTGAAGAAAATGATAACAAAAATCATATGGGTATAGTGACTGCGCAATTGTGACAGCACTGAAAGCTGAAAATTGGCCTGGGCAGGAATGAGGTAAAAGTACCCAGTAGGCAAGTGGTTAATGTTTGTATTAGTTGATGGTTGTAAGCTAAAAGATACAGCGTAAATACAACTGAAAATAAAGTCTTGAGATGTCTACATGGAGCACAGGCTACCTGATCAGTACTTAAGTTTTACAGACATTGCTGTACTGTACCAGCCACCTCACTGCCCTATGTCTGTATTCTGATGATCCTGGAACACACCTGCTTGTGATGCTGGATCCTTTCTGGCTCCCACCTACAGGAAGGAAAATGTCAATCCTTAAAGGTTTTTCATTCAATTTGTCTCAGTTCTGCTTCATATGATAGAATGCGACTGGTGTTACATACAGCATGGAGGGGGAAAGTTACAGTACAATGCAGGGGCTTTAGAAACAATACCAAATCCCAAGGGGGGGTGGAGCACAGATTATTCATAAATAAATAAGCTGCAAAATGTTTATGAGCCCTAAAATTACCAGCAGTAAAAGCTTAATAGATCTGGATAACCATCTCCAGATGATAGCAAAAATGGAGTTGTGACCTGTCCACACCAATAAATGCATTGACATGTCTCCATCCCAGTAATTTAAGGCACAAAAGAACAAGGGATAGTAGCAGGACTTTGCATGAGAACATGTCAATGAGTATAAAGATTAATTATTCAGGATCAAATAGGGTTGACCTGAAACATATATTCCACCTATAGTTGGTAAAATAATGTAATATCCATAGTTATATGTAAAGCCTGGGATACCATAATCTCAAAGGAATTTCAAGGTGTAAATGGTACAAAGTAGTTTAATAAAATTATCGTAAGACATACATCATACAACATAGTTAGGCATATACAGGCAAGCAGACAATGGACATAATTCATGTAATAGGTATAGTTACAGAAAAAGAACTGTTGTTATTATATATTGAAACAGTATGTGCATCCATAAGTTGGTAACTTAACGCGTTTCTTGGCTTTCAACCAATCATCAGGAGTCAGATGCAAATTAACTATAAATTGAAACAATAAAACATCTATTAGCATGCAATCAGTTATGGATAGGTAGAGGGTAAGTACAGAAGAAACGTAAGTTTCAGTAATACTCACAAATGATTCATTGGTCAATGACAACCAATGTGCTAGGATATATAAGTGGTCTGGGTCAACAAAGTCTCACCCGGGGTTGAGGCAGAGCACATACCCCCCAATCCCTGGGCCACAGCTGCCAAAAGGACCGGAGCACCCCAATGAAGCAACACCACCAGGCGGGAGTGGACCAACCAGGTCGCCAAGCACGGAAAAGGCTGTAAGGAAGGAAAAAAACTGTGTGAGAGTAGAAAGGAAGGGGGATAAAAGCGGATGTGTGTATGTATGTTTCTGTAACTATACCTATTACATGAATTATGTCCATTGTCTGCTTGCCTGTATATGCCTAACTATGTTGTATGATGTATGTCTTAAGATAATTTTATTAAACTACTTTGTACCATTTACATCTTGAAATTCCTTTGAGATTGTGGTATCCCAGGCTTTACATATAACTATGGATATTACATTATTTTACCAACTATAGGTGGAATATATGTTTCAGGTCAACCTTATTTGATCCTGAATAATTAATCTTTATACTCATTGACATGTTCTCATGCAAAGTCCTGCTACTATCCCTTGTTCTTTTGTGCCATCTCCAGATGATGCTGTACAATCAAATTGTGCAATCTTCCAAGTTTAGAATTGTGCAGAAATTTTAAATTTTAAATGCGTGTGAGCTTGCATAGAATTAAATATTTTCACGTCAAGTTGATTGTACAGCCTTTCAAATTTAGGCTTAATGGTACAAAACAGAATATAGCGTATGAAACCTATGTAGATTTTATCAGATATGTAACATGGCATTATGTACAGTATGGAGAGGGGGTGATGTGGCCACAGAGAGTTTTGTGGTTTGTTGGCTTACTGAACATTATTCAGCTTATCCAGCTCTGTGGTACACTTGGTTTTGTAATTGGCAGCCTAAAGCTGGTTGTTTTTGGTTTGAGCTGTTGAAAAAAAAGTGAAATAACAGAAAACAGCCATCTCCCTGACCTCTATTCTATCCTTAATCCTTAGCCTGACCCCAACTCACCCTAAACACACCATCCCCACCGTGAAACATGGTGGTGGCAGCATCATGTTGTGGGGATGCTTTTCTTCAACAGGGACAGGGAAGTTGTTCAGAATTGATGGGAAGATGGATGGAACCAAGTACAGGGCGATCTTAGAAGAAACCTGTTAGAGTCTGCAAAAGACTTGAGACTGGGGCAGAGGTTCACCTTCCAGCAGGACAATGACCCTAAACATACAGCCAAAGCTACAATGTAATGGTTTAGATCAAAACATATTCATGTGTTAGACTGGCCCAGTCAAAGTCCAGACCTAAATCCAATTGAGAATCTGTGGCAAGACTTGAAAATCGCTGTTCACAGACGTTCTCCATCCGATCTGACAGAGCTTGAGCTATTTTGCAAAGAAGAATGGGCAAACATTTCACTCTCTAGAAGTTCAAAGCTGTTAGAGGCATCCTCAAAAGACTTGCAGCTGTAATTTCAGTGAAAGGTGGTTTTACAAATTATTGACTCAGGGGGGCTGAATACAAATGCACGCCACACTTTTCACATTTGTAAACAATTTTTTGAAAACCATTTATCATTTTCCTTCCACTTCACAATTATGTGCCACTTTGTGTTAGTCTATCACATAAAATCCCAATAAAATACATTTACGTTTTTGGTTGTAACATGACAAAATGTGGAAAATTTCAATGGGTATGAATACTTTTTCAAGGCACTGTAGTAATCCCCAATGTATTTGTAAGGGAAATACCTTCTAGGTAAAATAAGGACTGTTCCTCATGCTAAAGGTCCCTAGTCCTATACAGCATCCTTTCATATTCTTTTTATCTGTATGATAAATATGCTTTGTACATGCTTTACTGAAATTATTATATTATAACCCAGAATTATGATGTTCTGTGCAGATAATTATTAAGTAGAACCTGGCGTGTAAATAGCAAGAATGCGCTAGGATCCAACGCATGTCTAAAAACTAGGTCATCCTTCACATGAAGAATGTGTTCATGTTTTTCTTGATCACAACATGAATAAATAATGAAACTGCTGTTTTGGAAATTCTCAGTTAAAGGCTTTGCATATTCTTCAGTACACCTAAACGCAATTGCTGGTTTTATTTAATTAGGGAAAAAGCAGTATAAAAAGTTTAGGAACCCATGGCAACCAATCAAAAGGCATCAATTTGAATTTATGCAAATGTTCTACACTGATAAAGTTTGATTGTTTTTTGTAAGTTACTGCAATTTGCATATCATTAATTCTATTTTCAATGCAGTGATCAGCCTTATTCAATAAGATTATTCTTATTGCAAACTGGTGCTGAGATAAACCTGTAGTCTGCCATTGTTGTCCTATGCTGTCCTTCTCAAAAGAGTGCAGCGCAACCACAAATATATCGCTGAAACTATGCTGTGCAACAAAACTGAATGTGACACAATCAGTGCTCTTCAAACATTAAAACATATCAAAATGATCAAGAACAATTTCCAAAAATTTGAAACAACTGAGTTTTATAGAACATTTGTTTAGCTTACATGAAAGTAAGGTTAATAATATAACTTAGATTTCAAAATCTTCAGTTTTACTCAAATTAGTTGATATAAAAATGATTACACCCCACAACAAGAACTATTACGTCTAGTATTTTGTATGACCTCCATGATTTGTAAGGACAGCACCAAGTCTTCTAGGCATGAAATGAACAAGTTGGCGACATAATGCAACAGCTATCTTTTTCCCTTCTTCAAGAACGACCTCTTTTAGAGCCTGGATGCTGGATGGCGAGTGATGCTCAATGTGTCTCTTCAGAATTTCCCATAGTTGTTCCCCAATTGGGTTCAGACCATTAGACATACTTGGCCACTGAATCACTTTCACTCTGTTCTTCTTCAGAAATGCAATAGTGGCCTTAGATGTGTGTTTTTGATTATTGTCAGTGTGATTATGTAGTGCAACTTTTAAAAGGTCTACATATTCTATGGGGCCAAAATGACACTGGAATCGCACCAATGTAGTACAGGAACCTTTTCCAAAATTGCACTGTGCTGAGTTGCATTGAACAGGCACCATTGAAAACAATGTGGTTTCCATTGCTATGTGATTCTGTGAGACTTAAGTCGCATTTGAAATCTCACTAGTGTGAACAGAGCTTTGGTCTAAATAAACTTGAAGATGTTGAAGATGCCAATCATCTATTTGATTTTCAAAGTTCAAAGTGTTGGAAACATGGCAGGAGGTGTGGTAAGAGATCTGATACTCGTGTTTGAGTTGCACAGACACATGGCACATAATTCGATGATAGAAGTTAGCAGTGCTTCACCTCATTTTCTGGGGATAATTCCATTGTAAAATGCAATTTCCCTGCAGTCCTTTTGCCTTTAGTAAATCAACCTCATGGTGTCCTAATCAGTGTAAGTAGCCGAAGTCCTACTCCACCACTGGTAAAAATTTGGGGCTCCTACGACCTATGTTTCCGGAGATATGTGGCTCCTTGCGCAGCCTGTCAGAAGCTACATACAGAGCGGCCAGTTTAAATGCAAGCTGGCATACTCCGTTTACAGCAGACTGAGAGGATGAGCTCACAGTGCCTCTCCTCACTTCTTGTCAGAGGCACTGAGCTCAATGGGCAGCTTGGAGTCTTGGACCAATGGTAAAGTACCATTAGCCCCAGTCCAATAAAAATGCTGCAGTGGAGGCACGCCTCTAACTGCAGTGTCATAGAAGGGGCATGTGTCTAAAAGACAAATGCTCCCTTCCGGCCAAGCCCTCCTACCTACAAGGAAAAAACGTGTTTATGGGTATAAGATGTACCCACAATCCCATGTTTTTCTCACACAGTTAAGAGGGAGAATGAGAATCTGCTGCTGTTGAAAAGGTACTAATATATTCAAGCTAAATCATATATTTCATATAACATAATTTATAATGTATCTATTTACTGTGAAATTGCTGGTTTGAAGTTATAACTTCAAACTTCAGTAATTTGTCTGTTAAGCCACCTGCTTGAGTACAGTTTTTGAAAATATAGTAAATTACCTTAAAAACAATATATAATAATTATTTGTATATTACTTACTTATGGTAATTAACCCCTTGCCACCCAGGCCAGTTCTGACACTTCTCTCCCACATGTAATAATCATCATTTTTTTGCTAGAAAATTACTCAGAACCCCCAAACATTATATATATATTATTATAGCAGACACCCTAGGGAATAAAATGGTGGTCATCGCAACTTTTTATGTTACACTATATTTGTGCAGCAATTTTTCAAACTTTTTTTTGGAAAAAAAAACTGTATCAATAATATAAAAATAAAAAAAAACCACTAAAGATAACCTGATTTTTTGGGGTTTTTTTTGTAAAAGATGATGTTACTCCAAGTAAATAGATGCCCATAATGTCACGCATTAAAATTGCGCACACTCATGGAGTGGCGCCAAACTTCAGTACTTAAAAATCTCCATAGGCAACGCTTTCAATTTTTTTTTACAAACTACATGTTTAAAGTTACAGAGGAAGTCTAGTGCTAGAATTATTGCTCTCGCTCTAACGTTCGCAGCGTATGTAATCTGTGCGTATCTGGCTCTGATACTAGCCAGTACCTCACCAGCCCCTGACCTCTCAGCACGTCCCTGGTCGTAATGTTTGATGTCTTGAAATTTCTGAGCTTAGAAAAATGTGCATAGTTTGACCAAATGTTGCAGATATGGGTTGGTGTTTGGGTTGACTGAATGGCAGGCACAAATTGCCCTTTTTATATGTAATTGCAGTGAAGTATAGGCTATACCATGAATCTCCTGCCTATGGCCTCAGTTGATGTTTTCTTTCCCTTCCCCCACCCTACTCTACCCCATCTAAAATGATGACAGCTACCCAGCTGTCAAAGCCAGGAAGCCCAAATCAATTTTCTTAGAGCTGAATTGCATCCCTTTGTCTCAGAAATCTGTATTGATCCTTTGACCGTAGGTTCTCTGACTACTGCTGATTCAGGCAAAGAAGCCATGACAGCCTTCTTCCGAAATAGAGATTCTGAGGCTGAGAAAAGGGAGGGAGGGCATAGCCCAGGCAGTGAAAAAGAATGCAGAGGAATTGTGTGCTAATAACTAAAGTGTCTGTCAGTCCTGTGCATAAAAATGTCATTGATCTGAGCACTAGTGAAAGCAGACTGACATATATATGCCGGCTAAATATATGTAAGAATGTTATAATACTTTCCAGGTACACTTTGCTGCTGAGCTAGTGTAGTGTATTGTTGGATAGATATGTGCAATTCATTTCGGTCTGAATGTAAATTTGGAAACATTTTTGGTTATTCGGAGATTCAGATGTGTCTGAATTTCCAAATAAAATACTAAAGAATTTTGTTGAAATTAATTTTGTTTATTTGTTTTTTAACGAATTCCAAATTTTCTGAACAATTCAAAATTGTATCGGTTGAAAAATAATTGACCAATTCGAATTCTGTGTGAAGAAAAAGTGGTTAAGGAGCGAGCCGAAAAGCTGGCTGCCACGCCCTTAACCGGTTCCCGACCGCCGCCTGTATATGTACGTCAACAGAATGGCATGGCTGCGCAAATGGGCGTACCTGTACGTCCCTTTGAACTTGCCGCCCTGCCATCGCATGCACGCCGCCGGCAGTGCGCGCACCCGCCGCAAGCTCCGTGAGTAGGATCGCGGGTCCCACGGACTCGATGTCCGCAGGGATACCCATGATCGTCTCACGGAGAGGAAGAATGGGGAAGTGCTAATGTAAACAAGCATTTCAGCGTTCTGTCTAGAGACACTGTCACTAATCACAGCTGCCTGTAATCGGGTGCAGTGATCAGTGATGTGTCACACGTAGCCCCTCCCCCCCACAGTTAGAATCACTCCCTAGGACACACTTAACCCCTACAGCACCACCTAGTGGTTAACCCCTTCACTGCCAGTCACATTTACACAGTAATCAATGCATTTTTAATCGCACTGATCGCTGTATAAATGTGAATGGTCCCAAAAATGTGTCAAAATTGTCCGATGTGTCCGCCTTAATGTCGCAGTCACTATAAAAATCGCTGCTCGCTGCCATTACAGGTAAAAAAAAAAAATATTATTAAAAATGGCATAAAACTATCCCCTATTTTGTAGACGATATTACTTTTGCGCAAACCAATCAATAAATGCTTAATGCGATTTTCTTTTTTTTTTTACCAAAAATATGTAGAAGAATACGTATTGACCTAAACTGAGGAAAAAATTGTTTTTTTATATATTTTTTGGGGATATTTGATATAGCAAAAAGTAAAAAATAATGCGTTTTTTTCAAAAACCGCAGAGGTGATCAAATACCACCAAAAGAAAGATCTATTTGTGGGATAAAAAGGACGTCAATTTTGTTTGGGAGCCATGTCACACGACCGCGCAATTGTCGGTTAAAACGACACAGTGCCGAATCGCAAAAAGTGCTCTGGTCTTTGGCCAGCCAAATGACTCATCAGCTGTCAGCAGCCCTCCCGGCTGAGAGCTGAAATGCAAATAGAAAAGTAAAAAAAAAAAACAGCGTGGGGTCCCCCCAATCTATATTAGGCCCTTCGGGTCTGGTATGGATTCTGAGGAGAACACCACACCGAAATTAAAGAAAAAATGGCGTGTGGTCCCCCCAAAATCCATTCCTTATTTGAGCATGCAGCCCGGAAAGCCAGGAAAGGAGGGGATGAGCGAGCAGCCTCCCTCCTGAACCATATCAGGACGCATGCCCTCAACATGGGGGTTACTTTGGGGCGGGGGAGCTCTGCCTTTCCCACCGAAAAGCACCTTATCCCCATTGATGGGGACAAGGGCCTCTTCTAGACAGCCCTGGGCGGTTGTTGTGGGGTCTGCGGGCAGGGGGCTTATCAGAATCTGAAAGCCCCTTTAACAAGGAGGCCCCCAATTCCCCCCCTATGTGAATGAGTAGGGGGGGTACCCCCTACCCATTCACAAAAAAAGTGTAAAAAGTGAATAAAGACCCCAAAAAAATCTGACATTTTCCTAAATAGGTAATGACATCATTAACCCAGCATGCCCCGGTCGGGGGGGGGGGCTTCTAGATCCACATACCCCTACAACCACAGCCAAAGGTTGTGGGGAAGAGGCCCTTATTCCCATCAACATGAGGGTGCTTTGGGGTGGGGGGGCACCAAAACACCATCCTATGTTGAGGGTACATGACCTGGTATGGTTCAGAAGGGGGGCGCTTATTTGACCCCTTTTTTTGGATTTTGAGGGGGACCCACGCTGTTTTTTATTTTTTTTATTTTGGCACAGGGTTCCCCATAGAATCCATACCAGACCCCCACACTGTTTGTTGTTTTCCAAATTTTCTATTTCCGGCATTCTTTTGTTTAAATTTCAGCTGTCAACAGGGCCACCTTTAATATATATTGGACCCTAGGCAAACCTTTGCTTGCCCCCCCTCCATGCAATCTCGCTCTCCACCTGCTCTGAGATTTATAAATAGCAGCTAGACTCAGAATCAATTTCCTGAATCAGATCAGGCAGCGATTGCGATTGGTTGCCAGAGGTTACAGTGTATTATTACCGCTCACTGACAGGCTGCTAGAGGTTACAGCACACATTATGGCTCACTGATTATTTGCTAGAGGTTACAGCACATGACTTCTGCTTGTTTTGTTGATTGGTTGCTAGAGATTACTGTATATCAATACTGCTCACTGATTGGTTACTAGAGGTTATTGGACATCCATACCACTCATTAATTGGTTGCTAGAGGTTACCGCACATTATTACTGCTCAATGATTGGTTGCAAGAGGTTAGTGCAAATCATTACTGCACACTAATTGGTTGCTAAAGGTTACAGCACATCATATCCTCACTGCCTGCACACCATGGACTGGGGAAGTGAGGGGACCCATCAGCAGACAGAAAACTCCTAGGAATCCTAGGACTCCTGAGATCAGTGGCAATGCTGGGGGGTGATCAGTGGTAGTTCTGGGGGGTTGATGAGATCAGTAGCAGTGGTGGGGGTGGGATTAGTTAGGAGGCAGTACACTCTGGCAAATTCTGAATCATGTAGAGCAAAGCTGGAAATCTTTGGCAAGTATATAGAGGGGGATTCTACACTGACCACCAATGTTAGGGGGGAGTTACACTGACCACTATGTAACTGGAAATTTTACGCCACCCACCAATATAAAGAGGCATTTCTACACTGACACCAATGTAATAGGAGCATTTACACCAACCACCATTGTAAAGGGGAATATACAATGACCCCCATGTAAGGGGGAATTAACTCTGACAACCATTGTCGATGAGATTTGTACTGACCACCAATGTAAGGTGACACTTTTACAACGACCACCAATGTTAGGGGGGATTTACACAGACCACCAATGTAAAGGGGGATTTACACTGACAAACAGTGTAAGGACAATTCTGCGCTTACCGCCAATATAAAGGGGAAATGTACACTGATCACCAACGTAATGAAGAATTTACACTGACAACCAATGTAATGGAAGATTTTACATCAACAACCAATAAAGGGGGATTTCTACACTGGGCACCAATGTAATGAGAGATTAACACCCACCTCCAATTTAAAGGGGGCTTCTACATGGACCACCAATGTAAAGGAGGATTCGAAGTAACCACCAATGTAAGGAGGAATTTACACTGACCACCAGTGTAAGGGGGACCTTCACACTGGCCACTAGTGTGAATGAAAGGATTCTACACCAAGCCTCAATGTAATGAGAAGATTTACACTGACCACCAATGTAACTGAGACATTTAGCCTGCGTTCACATTTGTGTGTGTCAGGAATGCATGCAAAATCACTTTCCTGACACCACATAAACGTGCTTCCCTTTAGCAGTGCCATTAATTGTTAATGACACCCTCATGCATCAGCTGAGATGTGCGTATTCATATGCACCTAAATTCAGGGTGCCGTGGCACCATGTTACTTTGAAAAAGGGTTCCACCTCCAATTTGCTTACCTTTGCAGAACATGCTGATAAGCTTAATGACCACAGTTGTAGGCAAAACTTGCCAGCATTCCCCTTTAAAAGTGATGGTAGATATAACCTTGGGGGGGGGGGGGGGGGCATGATATACATATGAATGCTGCCTCTACTTACATATCAATGCCGCCACTATGTAGCTATTTATATATTAATCCTGCCGCTATTTACATATAAATGCATGTTATTTACATGTAAACACAGGGTCTGCTGGTGAGTAATCTGTACACGGCAATAGAGCTGGACAGCATTAGTAACATAACTTCACACTGAGATATTGGACACAGTACGGGACTAAAAACTTCAAGGGACAAGGGAATTTAAACTGGGATAGTTAGCAAGTATGAGGCAGCTGCTTTGGACCCCACAACATTGATGGGGCCCTGGGCAGCTGCCCCTTTTGCCCTGCCTTAAAGACAGCCCTGGCTGTCAATGGTGAAGTCTGCTGACAGCTTATGACTCCTTAAAGTGGCGTACATGCGGTCAGACTTTTCGACGGGACTGGTCCGACGGACCGAGTCTGGCGGACAATCTGATCGTATGTGGGCTTAATCGGACCTTTGCAGTCGAAAATCGGACTTTAGATTTGGAACATGCTTCAAATCTTTACGTCGTAACTCCACCAGACCCAGAAATCCCCTTGTCTGTATGCTAGTCCGACGGACAAAAACTGACGCTAGGGCAGCTATTGGCTACTGGCTATCAACTTCCTTATTTTAGTCCGGTCGTACGTCATCACGTACGAATCCGTCGGACTTTGGTGTGATCGTGTGTAGGCAAGTCCGTTCATTAAAAAGTCCGTCTGAAGTCCGTCAAAAGTCCGTCGGAAAGTCCGTCGGACCAGTCCGATCGAAAAGTTCGCCCACGTGTACGCCCCATAACAGCTATTTTTCACACAGAATTCGAATTGTTCAATAATTTGGAATTCATTCAAAAATTAATAAACAAAACGAAAATAAAGAAACGTAATGAAATTAAACTAATTCCGAAAACGAATCAACGAAACAAAGTTAGTAACATAACAAATCTATCTGAAACAAGTTTTTCCATTCTCCACATGTCTACTGTTGGACATGATATCACAGTTGCCTCATCTTGTGCAGATCTTCTGGCAATCAAGCGTGTTATAAAACATATCCAGATTACTACAGTGAAATGCAGTTACTGACAGTTCCCTCTGCAGTGCCTCCCACTTCTCCCCTTTCCTTTTTTGGTAGAGGTGATCTTGTCAACTTGATAACAACTTTACTTTCCTGTACAGTGCTTGTTATTTTATGCGTTACGACACTGTTACTTTAACTGACAATTGCGTGGTCGAGCGACACTGTACCCAAATAAAATTGATGTCCTTTTTTTCCCACAAATAGAGCTTTCTTTTGGGGGCATTTGATCACCACTACGGTTTTTATTTTTTGTGCTATAAACAAAAAAGAGCAACAATTTTGAAAAAAAAAAACAATATTTTTTACTTTCTGCCTCTAAAATGTATCTAATTAAAAAATGTAAAAAATCAACTTTCTTCATCAATTTAGGCCAATATGTATTCTACTACAAATTTTTGGTTAAAAAATCCCAAAAGTGTATATTGATTGGTTTGTGCAAAAGATATAGAGTCTACAAACTATGGGATATTTTGAATTTTTTTTGTTTTATTCTTTTACTAGTAATGGAGGCAATCAGCGATTTATAGCAGGACTGCGACATTGCCACGGCCGTTGGGACACTGACACTTTTTGAGGACCAGTGGCACTAATACAGTGATCAGTGCTAAAAAATATGTACTGTCACTGTACTAATGACACTGGCAGGGTTTCCTGGGAGTGCTTTCTATCTGTGTGGGGGTGCTTTGGCTGGGGGAAGACAGAGATCCACGTTCCTGCTTAGCAGAAACACAAGATCTCCATCTTCCCCTCTCACAGAACAGCGATCAGGCCTTGTTTACATAGGCAGAGCACCGTTCTGCCTCTCTTCGGAATGATCGCAGGGTGCCAGACACGCTGATTGGCTCCCACTGTGTCCAATCAAAATGGTAGCAGGTCTCCGGCGACGTGCGTGCACATCCCAGGCTCGGAACTAGAAATTTGTACAGGTATGTGATTTTGCCGAGGAGGGCTGCCCTGCTGCAATACATATGCATGGGGCAGTCCAGAAGAGATTCATTTCTGAGCATGCATGTTCTTTGTCACATGATTTTTTTCCCTACAAATACCATACAAATTGCACGAAAATTAGTTCTGTTATCGTACGAGAATATTTTTTGTGTCTGTCCCTTCTGATATTTTTGCATGAACCATTGTGATCTGCTCTCAAAAGCTGTGTACTAACAATCAGATTATCAGATTATCAGATTGCCCCAAAAGCAGTATTTTTCATCTGATTTTCTAATGTGTACTAGGCATTAAAATGTGTGGGCGGTCAGATTGCCTATTATGCCCCATTTTTAGATTTGGAAGTCTGATTGGACTTTGTGCAGGCCAGTCAAGTTCCTCTACCCCAAACTTGCTCGGGTGTCTGCAAACTTTCCAAGCAAAGGGCCAGTTTACTGTTAATCAGGCTTTGAGGGGGGGGGGGGGGGTTAATGGGATAAATAGTGCCCTATTGTTGATATCAATTCGAAGATTAGTACCCCACTGATGGTGTCAGTAGGTGCCCCATCATTGGTGTCAGTTGGTGGAATAGTGCTCCAAGGGCTAGATAAAGGCAAGCAAAGGGCCACAGTCTTCAAACCACTGCTGTAGAGTATGGTGGTCCAGATCTTCAGCGGTCCAATGTGTGAGCGGTATTGTTGATTGGAATACTGTGCACGGGGCAGATCTCCAGTGCGTTGCCAGAAAAGCCTGCAGCACTAACACATTAAAATAAGTAAAGTTCTACCACACATTGATGGCCTCACTTCATCTCTACAATAAAAAATGTTGCTAGTTGCAACTAAACACCACAACAGGTTTCACATTTAAAGCTGAGACCGCAACTTTGTATCAGGAAATACTAGCAGTCAGGGACTGAATTCAGTTCTAAAGACATAATGTAAGAAAGGATTCTCTAAGGAGTTTGCGATATTGTAGCTGTTGATGGAAACTGCTGGGCTCTGAATGAAGATGTTGTGTGTTCCAGAGACTATTACTGCAGCATATAATTCCCACCTCAGTGTGCTTCATCACTGCAGCGTTGGCTCAGTACAGTCATATCTAGAGTGTGTATACCCAGCAATGCTTACTTTGCATATGATTCATCTGGAATGCTTTTTGTACTTATACAATGACTGCTGTGTGCAATGCACAATGCTTATGAGCAAATACAGTATGCCTGTATACATGAGTATACAGTGAGGCAATACAAGGAGCCATGATGGTTTGTACAGTACTGGTGTGATTACAGTGACAGGAAATTGCTGATCTTATACAAACCATACAGTCTTTCTTTTACCACCTCTTGGGGTTCACAGTCTCTATCAAGGGGGGAAAGGGGGCGCTATACTGTTAGCAATAGTCTGTTTAGTTGTGGAGGTTTTAACGTGAACACAGCAGCTTTATTGCATTTTAAACATCCAACAAAAAAGGCCATGTTTAGAAGAATCAAACAACATTTTGTAGCATTTCCACAAAACAGAAGCAAACAATAAAAAATATATCCTAAACAGTGGTGGCCGGTCCATCCCTCTAATCTATGCGCCTGGTCCCTAATCTACATGCACCGGACGCATAGATTCCAATGGCTTTTTTTTTTTTTTTTTTTTTTTTTTTTTTAGAAGCACATGGTTAGAACCTGAGGCTCTAATTGGCTTCAAAAAAGGGTGGGAAGAGCACTGCGCCCTGAACCCACCCAGTTGTGTGACAATAGCGAATTAATATTCGCTATTGTCTTCCTGATTCTCCTTCCAGCCAATCAGGAAGCGGGTCCTGAGACCCGATTGGCTGAGAGGTGAAGCACTTGTATTGGAGGCGAAGGGGTAGAGGAGGAGGAGACACAGGGGAAGTCGCCATGAAGCCGAGAAGGAGGAGACGCTGGGTGAAGGCCGCCCATAGACAGAGCAAATTTCTTTCCAGCAACCACGAGTCGATTTCCCCATCAACACAGACAGACCGGCATGCTGGTTGTACCCAAGTTGATCGATCAATCAACTTGGTACATTCAGACTGCCCATACACTAGGGGGAGCAGACGTCCCCGATTTCTGGGGACAGTCCCCAGACTGAGGACACTGTGACCGGATAAAGACTGTCCCTGGTTTTGCCCCCAGCAGGGGCGGCGCCAGGAAGGGTCGCTGATAAGCCAGTACAATCCCTTCTGAGCTCAACAGGGGGGGCCCAGGCAGCCTCACAGGTGATCGGTGCTGCGGTGGGAATTACAAGCACCAATCTCCCTGTGTGGCTTTCAATAAAGCAACTGACAGCCGCTCCTCCTCCTCTCCCTCCCACGGCTGTCAGCTGCTTTATTGAAAGCCACACAGGGAGATCGGTACTTGTAACTCCCTCCACCGCCACACCGATCATCCCCCGCTGCCCATCAAATGTCCCTAATCTCTGGGCCCCGGGTCCTTCTCCGGCTCCCCGCCTCCTCCTGCGGCTCCCGATGCCTTCTTCCGGCTCCCCACGTCCTCCTGCCACTCCCCATGTTTTGCTCCGGCTCCCCACCCCCTCCTGCGGCTCCCCAGGTCCCCCTCTGTGCTCCTCTGGCTCCCCCCTCGTCCTAGATCTGTCAGGGTGGAGAGCAGAGGAAGGAGCCGGTAAATCTTTCTATTCATAACTAAGCATTGTAAACTGTGTTTATGATGTCTCAGTTTATGAATAGAGAGGAGCCGCTGTCTCCTGTCCATTCATCTTCAGGAAAGCTGAGGCTGCTGAGAAAGGGACTGGTGAATCTCTGTCCTCAGTCCCTTTCCCTGTCTCAAAGGAGAGATGTCAGGGGTATCTCACCAAACCTCACCCAACAGGGCTGATAAAAAAAAAGAGAATTCTAATAAATATTTAAAAATGAAATTGTAAAAATAATTAAAAAAAAAAAATTAAAAAAAAAACACTGACACCGTCCACACCCCCCCCCCCCCCCAAAAAAAAGAAAGCATTGTAAAAAATATAACAAAAAAATATAAATCGTAAAAATAATTGGAAAGAAAATTGTAAAAAATACAATTGTGAAAATAAAAAACTGACACTGTCCACTTCTCTACTGACACCATCCATCGCCCTACTGATACAATCCACTGCCAACCTCCTCCCCCCCAAAAAAGAATTGTGAAAACAAAAGAAGAAGAAATTAAATTGTAAATATATATATATATATATATATATATATATATATATATATATATATATATATAGTTAAAATGTATAAATAAAAAACTACTGACACTGTCCACTGCTCTACTGACACCATCCATCCCCACCCCCAAACGAAGTACAGTGAAAAAAATTATTAAAAAAAAAAAAATAGATAAAATTGAATAAATAAAAAAAATTAGTGACACCATCCACTGCTCCACTAACACCATTCACTGCCCTCACAACATGTTTGTAAAAAAATAATACAAAAATAAATTTGTAAAAAATAAAAAAGAATAAAATCATAAACAAAAAAAATGACACTGTTTATTGCTTTACTGACACTTTCCACTGCCCTACTGACACCATCCTGCAAATACTACCCACTACCATATACTCTACACTCTTCTCCTGCACATACTATCCACTGCCATATACTCTGCACTCCTCTCCCTTAGCTGATCGTTATATTAGTGTCACTGATGATTTCAGTGTCAGTTAAGCCAGCAATAGATGATTAGAATCTTGCCTGGTTTGGCAGGGAGCTAAGATTCGAACCATCTATGGGTGCACCCCTGAATCCTGCACATAGCGCACCCCTGAACTCTGTACATAGTGCTCCTGTGCACATCTTTGGTAAGAATAATTCTCTATCTTATCTTCTTAACATTTGGTAGTCATATCCCCAAAAATTCTAGGAAGTATCCTTTTTTTTTCCTGGATCAAATGTGAGAAATAACTGATATATCATACAATCATTCCATAAACACAAACCACATGCACTGCATATATAATTTGAGGAAAATATGCTTATAAAATAGTTTACCATTTTCCAATTAAAAAAAAAAATGTCCCCGAATTTCAGTTTAACCACATGCCGACCGGGCCATAGCCGAAAGACGGCTACAGCGTGGTCGGCTTATTCTGGGTGGGCGTCCATGGGACGTCCTCACAGAATCGCGCTCCCTGGGGTGCACACCTGGGAACATCCGTGACCGCCGGACAATGATAGCGGCCGTTTACCACGTGATCGCTCCATCAAATGACGAAGCATCACTTGTAAACAAACTGGCATCATGTCATGATGCCGGTTCCTCCCTCCCCTCTGTGTACCGATCGGTACAGTCTGAGAGGAGAGGGGAGAGATCGTTTGCAGCGCTGTGGGCACTACAGATCCAGCCCACAGCGCTGCTCAGTGCCCATACATTGCCAGTACTCTGCCATACTCTGCCATACTCTGCCATACTATGCAATACTCTGCAATACTCTGCCAATACTCTGCAATACTATGCAATGCTCTGCCAATACTCTGCCAATACTCGCCAATACTCTGCCAATACTTTGCAATAAATTTTAACAGATTAATTTTTTTAATTTATAGCGCAAAAAAAAAAAAAAAAAAAACAGCAGTGATTAAATACCACCAAAAGAAAGCTCTATTTGTGTGAAAAAAAGGACAAACATTTCAAATGGGTACAATGTTGCATGACTGAGTAATTTTCATTCAAAGTATGAGAGCACCGAAAGCTGAAAATTGGTCTGGTTAGGAAGGGGGTTTAAGTGCCCAGTGGTCAAGTGGTTAAAGGAGAAATCCAGCCTGAGCTTGTTTGGCTGGGCTTCTCCTATGGGTCACAGGAGTGCAATTAGTTTTGCACTCCTGTGACCCATTTTTAGCAGAGAGCGGACTGAAGTCCGCTCTCTGCTGATATCACAGGAATCAGTCCAGGCACCGCATCATCGCGACAAAGTCTGGATCCGGCAGGACTGACACCCGTCTCAGCCTCTTAGCGAGCCACTGAGAGTCTGAGACGGCCGCTCCCCGCCCCTCCACAGCTAAGCGCTCCAGTTGGCGTGGAAGAGCAGAGTGGAGAGCTGCTGATTGACAGTCAGCAGCTCTCCACTCGGGGATCTGTGAGAACCAAGCGATCAACGGTGTTCGATCGCTCGGTTCTCAGTGCAGAGGAGCCGGGGGACAAATGCACTATGAATGAGCAACCCCCCCCCCCCATACTTATCTTTTAAAAATCTGGTCACCTTACCATACACGGTTCAAATCTTGGCTGGTTCCTGCTGAACCAGCTTAAATTTGAACCGTGTATGGCCTGCCTAAAGCTCCTCTCACATTTCCTTTTATTTTGTGTAATCCAGGCATGTACTGGCCGCCGGGACTACCGGGAGTTTCCCGGTGGGCCGATGGCTCAGTGGGCCGGTTTCAGTGACAGCCCGAGCCTGTCAAAGTAATGGCTGCGCGGCTTCCGCTGTGCCGATCTCCCCGGCTGTTCCCTGTGTCCTCCTCTTCCTTGTCCTCCTCCTCTGCCCCAATGTACGCTGGCCACTCCTCTGGTCCCCTGTCCTTCCCCTCCGCCCCTTGTACTCTGGCCGCTCCTCCGGTCCCCTGTCCTTCTCCTCGGCCCCGTGTGCTCTGGCCGCTCCTCTGGTCCCTGTCCTTCCCCCCCCCCATCGTCCCCCGCAGCCAGCTTACCTCCTCTCCTCTCACGCCGGCTGCTGGGGGGGATGTGTCTGGATGCAGAGCAGAGGAAGGGGCCAGTAAATATGTCATTTGTCATTTGTCACATGTCTTTTGATAACTGAGCAGAGTAAACTCTGCATCAGTTTATGAATGAACAGGAGCAGCTGTCTCCTGTCCATTCATCTTCAACGCTGAGACAGCAGAGAAAGGGACTGGGGAACCTGTGTCCTCAGTCCCTTTCTCTGTCTCAAAGGGGAGATTTCAGGGATTTGTTTAGACCCCTAATATCTCACCAAAGCCCACTCATAGGGCTGATAGAAAAAAAGAATTGTAATCAATTTTAAAATATAAAATAAAATAATAAAGAACAAGATTCCTCAAGGTTTGGGACTTTAAATGGACGCAAGGCAGTAATATTAAAAAAGTACAAAATTTATTGGACAAACAATAAATAAATCAACAAATGTAATACAATGTAAATATGAATGTAAACAGATGACTGATGATAAAAAACATCTATATAAGGGGAAAAAAAACAGCTTAAAAAGAGGGGGGAGCTCGCAAAGAATAGTCCAATGCATTTCAAATGCACTCTGAAGTGCGGATCTTCCTCAGGGACTTTAACAGTTTGCACCACTCCCAATGCTGTAGTTCCCAAATACACAGTTATTTCACCAGCAGCTGAAGAGACACACTCAAATAGTGAGAAAGGAACATTCATCCGTGCCAGATCAAGAAACGCCATCCACAGGACATCCTGAATTCACCAATACTCCAAAAGGTTGCTATTAGTCACTTTTGGGGGAGTTGTGTTTAAACAGTGTCAGGATACTGCCCACCTTACCCACTTGACCACTGGGCACTTAAACCAGACCAATTTTCAGCTTTTGGTGCTCTCACATTTTGAATGACAATTACTCAGTCATGCAACACTGTATCTATATGAAATTTTTGTCCTTTTTTTCACACAAATAGAGCTTTCTTTTGGTGGTATTTAATCACCTCTGGGTTTTTTTTTTTTGCGCTATAAAAGAAAAAAGACCGAAAAATCTGTAAAAAAATGCATTTTTCTTAGTTTCTGTTATAAAATTTTGCAAATTAGTAATTTTTCTTCATATATTTTGGCCAAAATTTATACCACTGACATCCAGCCATCCATCCATCCATGCTCAGCCATCCCTAATGCTCTGCAATGCCCTGCAATACTCTGCAATACCCCCCAACACCGTGCAATACTCTGCAATACCCCGCAATACTCTGCAATACCCTGCAATACTCTGCAATATCCCACAATACTCTGCAATACCCCACAATACTCTGCAATACCCCGCAATACTCTGCAATACCCCGCAATACTCTGCAATACTCCACAATACTCTGCAATACTCCACAATACTCTGCAATACCACGCAATACTCTGCAATACCCCGCAATACTCTGCAATACCCCGCAATACTCTGCAATACCCCGCAATACTCTGCAATATTCTGCAATACCCCGCAATACTCTGCAATACCCCGCAATACTCTGCAATACTCCGCAATACTCTGCAATACTCTGCAATATCCCACAATACTCTGCAATACTCTGCAATACCCCACAATACTCTGCAATACTCTGCAATACCCCACAACACTGTGCAATACTCTGCAATACCCCGCAATACCCTGCAATACCCCGCCATACCCAGTCATACTCTGTGATACCCAGCCATACCCAGTCATACTCGGTGATACCCTGCCATACTCAGCCATACCCAGCCATGCTCAGCCATACTCGGCGATACCCTGCCATACTCTGCAATACCCCACCATACTCTGCAATACCCCGCCATACTCTGCAATACCCCGCCATACTCTGCATTACCCAGCCATGCCCTGCCATACCCAGCCATACTCTGCAATACCCTGCAATACTCTGCCATACCCAGCCATACTCTGCAATACTCGGTGATACCCAGCCATACTCTGCCATACCCTGCCATGCTCGGCCATACCCAGCCATGCTCAGCCATGCTCAGCCATGCTCAGCCGTACTCGGCTGTACTCGGCCCCTGTATGTGGCCAGGCTGTGGAAGTCTCACATGTGGTATCGCCGTACTCAGGAGGAGTAGGAGAATCTATTTTGGGGTGTCATTTTTGGTATGTACATGCTATGTGTTAGAAATATTGTATAAATGGACAACTTTGTGTTAAAAAAAATGCGTTTTAACCACTTTCCGCCCGCCGGCTGTCATACGACGTTCTTGGCTTTGTGTGGGGATATCTGAATGATGGGTGCAGCTACAGGCATCATTCAGATATCAGCTTTTTTAGCCGGCGATTCCCTACACCATAAGAATGATCATAGTGGCTGTTCCACTGCTTGATCGTTCTTACAGGAGGCGAGAGGGGACGTCCCGCCACCCTCCGGTGCTTCTACCGACTCACCGCTACGATCGAAGCCAGGATCTTTTTTAAAATTTTTTTTATTTCAGGCTTCCCAGCCTAGAGGTGAGATGTGAGATCTTATTGACCCCATATCTCACTGTAAAGAGGACCTGTCATTCCAATCTCTGAAAATTGATCACACCTGAAGTACTGACGGCCTATCTAATTTCTTGAGACCCTAACATGCCAGAAAAGTACAAATACCCCCCAAATGTCCCCTTTTTGGAAAGAAGACATTCCAAGGTATTTAGAAAGATGCATGGCGAGTTTTTTGAAGTTGTCATTTTTTTCCCACAATTCTTTGCAAAATCAAGTTTTTTTTTTTTTTACTTTTTTTTTTTTCACAAAATTGTCATATTAGCAGGTTATTTCTCACACACAGCATATGTATACCACAAATTACACCCCAAAACACATTCTGCTATTACTCCCGAGTATGGCAATACCACATGTGTCAGACTTTTACACAGCGTGGCACATACAGAGGCCCAACATGCACTGAGCATCTTCAGGCGTTCTGGAGCACCCAGGCCAATTCTGACATTTCTCTCCTACATGTAAAAATCATCATTTATTAGCTAGAAAATTACATAGACCCCAAAACATTATATGTTTTTTAGCAAAGACCCTAGAGAATACAATGGCGGTCATTGCAACTTTTTATCTCGCACGGTATTTGCGCAGCAATTTTTTGAACACTTTTTTTGGAAAAAAAACTGTTTTGTGCTTTTAAAAAAAACAAAACTGTAAAGTTAGCCCAATGTTTTTGCATAATATGAAAGATGAAGTTACGCCGAGTAAATAGATACCCAACATGTCACCTTTCAAAATTGCACGCGCTTGTGGAATGGTGTCAAACTTCGCTACTCAAAAATCCCCATAGGCGACGCTTTAAACATTTTTACTGGTTACATGTTTTGAGTTACTAGGGGTCTAAATTATTTCTCTCGCTCTACCGATCGCAGCGATACCTCACATGTGTGGTTTGAACACCGTTTTCATATGTAGGCGGGACTTACTTATGCGTTCGCTTCTGCATGCGAGCACACGGACAGGGGCGCTTTAAAATTTTTTTTTTTTTTATTGTTCATTTTACTTAATTTATTTTAGTTTGATGCTTTTTTCAAAAAAAAAATTTTTTTTACCTCTTTTATTCCTATTACAAGGAATGTAAACATCCCTTGTAATAGGAATATGGCATGACAGGTCCTCTTTACAGTGAAATATGGGGTCAATAAGACCTCACATCTCACCTCTAGGCTGGGAAGCCTGAAATAAAAAAAATAAAAAAAAAGATCCTGGCTTCGATCGTAGCGGTGAGTCGGTAGAAGCACCGGAGGGTGGCGGGAGGGGGGACGTCCCCTCTCGCCTCCCGTAAGAACGATCAAGCAGTGGAACAGCCACTATGATCATTCTTATGGTGTAGGGAATCGCCGGCTAAAAAAGCTGATATCTGAATGATGCCTGTAGCTGCAGGCATCATTCAGATATCCCCACACAAAGTCAAGTTCGTCGTATGACAGCCGGCGGGTGGGAAGTGGTTAAAACGCATTTTTTTTTTTTAACACAAAGTTGTACATTTATACAATATTTCTAACACATAGCATGTACATACCAAAAATGACACCCCAAAATAGATTCTCCTACTCCTCCTGAGTAGAGCGATACCACATGTGTGAGACTTCCACAGTCTGGCCACATACAGGAGCCGAGTACAGCCGAGTACGGCTGAGCATGGCAGAGTATGGCTGAGCATGGCTGGGTATGGCCGAGCATGGCAGGGCATGATGGCAGAGTATGGCTGGGTATCACCGAGTATTGCAGAGTATGGCTGGGTATGGCAGAGTATTGCGGGGTATTGCAGAGTATGGCTGGTTATGGCAGAGTATGGCGGGGTATTGCAGAGTATGGCGGGGTATTGCAGAGTATGGCAGGGTATCGCCGAGTATGACTGGGTATGGCTGGGTATGGCGGGGTATTGCAGGGTATTGCGGGGTATTGCAGGGTATTGCGGGGTATTGCAGAGTATTGCACAGTGTTGTGGGGTATTGCGGAGTATTGCAGAGTATTGCGGGGTATTGCAGAGTATTGTGGGGTATTGCAGAGTATTGCGGGGTATTGCAGAGTATTGCGGGGTATTGCAGAGTATTGCACAGTGTTGTGGGGTATTGCAGAGTATTGCACAGTGTTGTGGGGCATTGCAGAGTATTGCAGGGCATTGCAGAGCATTAGGGATGGCTGAGCATGGATGGATGGATGGCTGGATGTCACTGGTTAGCGCTGTGGGCACTACACATACAGCCCACAGCGCTACTGCCATCCGATCTCTCCCCCTCTCCGCTCACAGTGTACCAATCAGTACTCAGGAGGGGAGGAGAGGAACCGGGGTCATGAGATGACGCCGGTTTGTTTACATGTGATCGCTCCGTCCGGTGTGCTTAGAGAGAGAGAGAGACAGTGTCATTTCATTTGAGTTAGCTAGATTAGGCAGGACAGTCAGTCAGTTAGCTGCACTTAAAGTGTATTGTGTATATATATGCATCCCAGGTGTTGCATATATATATATATATATATATATATATACACTGTATTCAGTTTAGCTAGATCCGTTCCTGTTAGCTTCTAGACTATTTACATTTAGTGCAGTGCGTCCTGCTCACAGTGTTCAGCTAGATCCGTTCCTGTTATATTCCTACTGACAGGCAGGCTTGTCTTGTTACAGTATTTTGAAGAAAATTACTGGTGTTCTTTTGATCCTATTAGTACCACAGTCAGGCAGCTAGACTATTTACAGTTAGTGCAGTGCATCCTGCCCACAGTGTTCTGCTAAACCTACAAGTAAGTGGGGTGCGTCCTGCTCACAGTGTTCAGCTAAACCTACAAGTTAGTGGGGTGCGTCCACCTCACAGTGTTCAGCTAAACCTACAAGCTAGTGGGGTGCGTCCTGCTCACAGTGTTCAGCTAGATCCGTTTCTGTTATCTTCTTACTGACAGGCAGGCTTGTCTTGTTACAGTAAATACAGCTACCTGAAGAAAATTGCTGGTGTTCTTTTGATCCTATTAGTACCACAGTCAGGCAGCTAGACTATTTACAGTTAGTGCAGTGCGTCCTGCTCACAGTGTTCTGCTAAACCTACAAGTTAGTGGGGTGCGTCCTGCTCACAGTGTTCAGCTAAACCTACAAGTTAGTGGGGTGCGTCCACCTCACAGTGTTCAGCTAAACCTACAAGCTAGTGGGGTGCGTCCTGCTCACAGTGTTCAGCTAGATCCGTTTCTGTTATCTTCTTACTGACAGGCAGGCTTGTCTTGTTACAGTAAATACAGCTACCTGAAGAAAATTGCTGGTGTTCTTTTGATCCTATTAGTACCACAGTCAGGCAGCTAGACTATTTACAGTTAGTGCAGTGCGTCCTGCTCACAGTGTTCTGCTAAACCTACAAGTTAGTGGGGTGCATCCTGCTCACAGTGTTCAGCTAAACCTACAAGTTAGTGGGGTGCGTCCACCTCACAGTGTTCAGCTAAACCTACAAGCTAGTGGGGTGCGTCCTGCTCACAGTGTTCAGCTAGATCCGTTCCTGTTATCTTCTTACTGACAGGCAGGCTTGTCTTGTTACAGTATTTTAAAGAAAATTGCTGGTGTTCTTTTGATCCTATTAGTACCACAGTCAGGCAGCTAGACTATTTACAGTTAGTGCAGTGCGTCCTGCTCACAGTGTTCTGCTAAACCTACAAGTTAGTGGGGTGCGTCCTGCTCACAGTGTTCAGCTAAACCTACAAGTTAGTGGGGTGCGTCCACCTCACAGTGTTCAGCTAAACCTACAAGCTAGTGGGGTGCGTCCTGCTCACAGTGTTCAGCTAGATCCGTTCCTGTTATCTTCTTACTGACAGGCAGGCTTGTCTTGTTACAGTAAATACAGCTACCTGAAGAAAATTGCTGGTGTTCTTTTGATCCTATTAGTACCACAGTCAGGCAGCTAGATTATTTACAGTTAGTGCAGTGCGTCCTGCTCACAGTGTTCTGCTAAACCTACAAGTTAGTGGGGTGCGTCCTGCTCACAGTGTTCAGCTAAACCTACAAGTTAGTGGGGTGCATCCACCTCACAGTGTTCAGCTAAACCTACAAGCTAGTGGGGTGCGTCCTGCTCACAGTGTTCAGCTAGATCCGTTCCTGTTATCTTCTTACTGACAGGCAGGCTTGTCTTGTTACAGTATTTTAAAGAAAATTGCTGGTGTTCTTTTGATCCTATTAGTACCACAGTCAGGCAGCTAGACTATTTACAGTTAGTGCAGTGCGTCCTGCTCACAGTGTTCTGCTAAACCTACAAGTTAGTGGGGTGCGTCCTGCTCACAGTGTTCAGCTAAACCTACAAGTTAGTGGGGTGCGTCCACCTCACAGTGTTCAGCTAAACCTACAAGCTAGTGGGGTGCGTCCTGCTCACAGTGTTCAGCTAGATCCGTTCCTGTTATCTTCTTACTGACAGGCAGGCTTGTCTTGTTACAGTATTTTAAAGAAAATTACTGATGTTCTTTTGATCCTATTAGTACCACAGTCAGACAGCTAGACTATTTACAGTTAGTGCAGTGCGTCCTGCTCACAGTGTTCTGCTAAACCTACAAGTTAGTGGGGTGCGTCCACCTCACAGTGTTCAGCTAAAGCTACCTGTAGAAGGTTGGTGGTGTTCTCATACTACAGGCAGGCAGTTGATTTTGCTAGCTGCAGTATCAGTACATATATATATATATATATATATATATATATATATATATATATATCCCAGCTTAGTGCAGCTACAGGCCATTAGTATGTCTGGAAGGCCAAGAAGGAGAGGCAGACAGTCACAAGCCAATAAGAGAGGGCAAGCAGGCTCTGTGTCTAGTGCTGGTCGTGGAGACGGTGCATCCTCATCAGCACGTGGCCATGGGACACGCTTGGCCTTTTTTTCGGCAGCTGGCCATGTTGAGCCGCAACATGCGGAAGACTTGGTCGAGTGGATGAACAAGCCGTCCTCATCCTCCTCATCCTCTCTCACCCATGCCCAGGGTACTTTGTCTGGCAAAGCAGCGGCCTCTTCCCTTGGCTCAATGTCATCAGTGACTCCTTCCCTAGCCCCACCATGTCCTCCTGAGGAGTCCCTCGAACTGTTTGACCACAGTGTTGGGTACATGCTCCAGGAGGATGACCAGCGTTTGGAAGGCTCTGATGATGATACTGAGCTCGATGAAGGCAGTAACACGAGCACGGACAGAGGGGGTGCCCAAGAAGGACAGCAATCTGGCAGTCATGCTCCCCCTGCTGCAGCATACTGCCAGGTTTGCTCCAGTGATGAGGAGGGAGGGGATGATGAGGTCACTGACTCAACGTGGGTGCCTGATAGGAGAGAGGAGGAGGAGGAGGAGGAGGAGGCGGCACATCACCAACGAGGCAGGATGCCCTCCAGGGGCCAGCCTAAGGGCAGCACATTGACTGCATCACACCCCAAAGCTCCACATGTGCAGGGTGCTGCAGTCTCTGCGCGTTATTCAAAAAGTTCTTTGGTGTGGGCCTTTTTTGAGACGAGTGCATCAGATCGCACCGCTGCTATTTGCAACATATGTCTCAAGCGTATCTCGCGTGGCCAAAACATCTCCCGCTTGGGTACCACATGCTTGACCAGACATATGTTGACCTGCCATGCAGTTCGTTGGCAAGCGTATCTAAAAGACCCACACCAAAGAACAAAGAGGACCTCTGCTTGCTCCTCATCAGCTGAGATTTCCAACCCCACTAGACCTTCAGTCCTCTCTGAGACCTGCACTGAGAGGAATGAAGGTGTAGAATTAGGTGTGTCACAGCCACGTACTTGTGGGCAATCTGATTTTGGTACACCGACGTCAGATTGTACCAGGCAAATTTCCCTGCCCCAGCTGCTGCACCGCCGAAAGAAGTTTGCTCCCAGCCATCCACATGCCCAACGGTTGAATGCTAGCTTGGCAAAATTGCTAGCACTTCAACTACTGCCTTTTCAGTTGGTAGACTCTGCCCCCTTCCGTGAGTTTGTGGAATGTGCGGTTCCTCAGTGGCAGGTACCCAAACGCCACTTTTTCTCACGGAAGGCGATTCCGGCTCTCTACCAGCATGTGGAAGGCAATGTCCATGCCTCGCTGGACAGGGCGGTCAGCGATAAGGTGCATATTACCGCTGACTCATGGTCCAGCAGGCATGGACAGGGACGTTACCTAAGTTTCACGGCGCATTGGGTGACTCTGCTGGCAGCTGGGAAGGATGCAGGACAAGGTGCAGTAGTGTTGGAGGTTGTTCCGCCACCACGCCTCCAAAATGCTAATGATTGTGACACACCTCTCTCCTCCACCCCCTCCTCTTCTTCTTCCTCCATGGCCTCTTCCTCGGAACCAGTGGTGCTCCGTAGTCGTTCAAGGGGCTACGCAAGTACGCAGGCCAAAAGATGCCATGCGGTGCTTGAGCTGGTGTGCTTGGGGGACAGGAGCCACACTGGGGCAGAGGTTCTGTCAGCTCTGCAGGGGCAGGTTCAGAGGTGGTTGACGCCACGCCAACTTAAGGCAGGAATGGTGGTTTGCGACAATGGCACCAACCTCCTCTCTGCCCTCCGACAGGGACAAATGACCCATGTGCCCTGTTTGGCTCACGTCCTTAACTTGGTGGTGCAGCGGTTCTTGGGCAGGTACCCGGGCTTACAGGATGTCCTGAGGCAGGCCAGGAAAGTCTGTGTGCATTTCCGCCAGTCATATAATGCCAGTGCTCGGCTGACGGACCTCCAAAAGGAGTTTAACCTGCCCAAGAACCGCCTAATCTGTGACATGCCCACCAGGTGGAACTCAACGTTGGCCATGCTGCAGCGGCTGCACACGCAGCAGAGGGCCATCAATGAGTACCTGTGCGACTATGGCACCAGGACAGGGTCAGAGGAGCTTGGTTTTTTTCCCCACGCCAGTGGGCCATGATCAGGGATGCATGCACTGTCCTGTCACCATTTGAGGAGGCCACGAGGATGGTGAGCAGTGACAGTGCATGCATCAGTGACACTGTCCCCCTTGTCCACCTGTTGGAGCACACGCTGCATGGAATAATGGACAGGGCACTTGAGGCAGAACAGAGGCAGGAAGAGGAGGACTTCCTTAGCTCTCAAGGCCCCCTTTATCCAGACAGTGTTCCTGCGTGCCCGCCGATCACACAGGAAGAGGACGAGGAGGAAGAGGAGGAGGAGGAAGATTGTGTCAGTATGGAGGTGGAGCCTGGCACTCAGCATCAGCAGCAGTCTTTAAGGGATCAGTCCCAAGAAACACATGGACTTGTACGTGGCTGGGAGGAGGTGGCTGCGGACCATGTCGTCCTTAGTGACCCAGAGGACTCCGGACCGAATGCCTCAGCAAACCTACGCTGCATGGCCTCCCTGATCCTGCAAAGCCTGCGTAAGGATCCTCGTATTCGTGGTATCAAGGAGAAGGACCAATACTGGCTGGCAACCCTCCTTGATCCACGTTACAAGGGTAAGGTTGCGGACCTTATCTTGCCATCGCAGAGGGAGCAGAGGATGAAACATCTTCGGGAGGCCTTGCAGAAAGGTCTGTGCAACGCGTTCCCAGAGACTGGGAGGTTACAAACTCCTGTTTCTGGACAACGTGTTGCTGAGGCTTCGGTCAGTCAAAGAAGGAGCGGTGGAGAAGGTGGCCGTCTGACCGATGCGTTCAGACAATTTTTTGGTCCGCAGCCCCAAGGTATGATCGGTTCCAGCAACCATCGCCAGCGTCTGTTTTACATGGTGCAGGAATACCTAGGGGCAAGATCAGACTTGGACACCTTTCCCACCGAAAATCCTCTGGGTTACTGGGTCTTGAGGATGGATCACTGGCCAGAGCTTGCACAGTATGCAATTGAGCTACTGGCCTGTCCTGCATCCAGCGTTCTTTCGGAACGCACATTCAGTGCTGCTGGAGGCGTGGTAACCGATCACAGGGTGCGTCTGTCCACTGACTCGGTCGATCGACTGACCTTCATAAAAATGAATGAGTCTTGGATCACCACCAGCTACCAAGCACCTGATGCTGATGTAACCGAATAATTTTTTTTGAAATCTCAGATCCCTTCAAAGACTGCCTATGCTGATGCTGAGTGACTATCCCTGAGTAATTATCCTCCTCAATCATCACGCTGATAGCTTGTAAGAACATTTTTGGTTCTGGGTGCCACCACCAGTGCCTAAGGCACAATTTTTCAGCCCCTGTTTAACAGGGGCGTGTAATTACGATTTTTGATGTAATACTTTGCAGCAGGGCTCGTTCCTGCATTCCAACTAGAGTGTCTGTGAGGGGTTGCAGTGTTGTGGCACCAGCACCAGTGCCTAAGGCCTAATTTTTCAGCTCCTGTTCAACAGGGGCATGTAATTACAATTCTTGATCTAATATTTCACAGCAGAGCCCTGTGAGGGCTTACAGTGTTGTGGCCACAGCAACACCTAAGGCCCAAATTTCTGCTGAGTATATAGGGCAGGACCCTACTTTCAAACAACTAACTTACAAACGACTCCTACTTGCAAACGGAAGGAGACAACAGGAAGTGAGAATAAATCTACCCCTAGGAAGGGAAATTCTCTCCTGTAAGAGTTAATATGGGAAAAACATTTCTCCTTTCCACTGATGCTTTCCAATCCATTGGGACAAAAAGTGAGGTGAAATCTTCTGAAGAGGAGGAAAGACAGCAAAACAAATGTCACAGGGGTGATAACCCTTCCCTATGTTTTCCAAAAAGCTTAAAAAAGATTTTTTGGCTGGAGCTAAACACGTTAAAAATGTACCCGTTCAAAATTACAAAGAGATTCTACTTAACAACAAACCTACAGCCTGTATACTGCTGTTCAGAGTATATAGGGCCTGGTGGCCCCACACCTTTCCTTATTTTAATTTGGGTGCGGGGTTCCCCTTAATATCCATACAAGACCCAAAGGGCCTGGTAATGGACTGGGGGGTACCCATGCCATTTGTCTCACTGATTTTCATCCATATTGCCAGGACCCGACATTATATTAAACCCGCAAGCAGTTTTAAATGAGATTTTTTCCTTTAAAAATGACATTTGGTGCAGGGACTGTTCTAAACACGGGAAACACGCGTCACTTTACAGGCATACTATAGACACCCCTCAGGTACGATATTTAAAGGAATATTTCACTTTTTTTTTTTTTACTTTAAGCATCATTAAAATCACTGCTCCCGAAAAAACGGCCGTTTTTAAAAGTTTTTTTTGCATTGATACATGTCCCCTGGGGTAGGACCCGGGTCCCCAAACCCTTTTTAGGACAATACCATGCAAATTAGCCTTTAAAATGAGCACTTTTGATTTCGAACGTTCGAGTCCCATAGACGTCAATGGGGTTCTAACGTTCGTGCGAACTTTCGGTCCGTTCGCAGGTTCTGGTGCGAACCGAACCGGGGGGGTTTCGGCTCATCCTTAGTCAGCTGCAGGGTCAAAAGAATATAATAAAATAATAAACTACTGACACCCCCGCCCTACTGACACTGTCCTACTGCCCCGACCCCCCCCCCCCAAAAAAAAGCATTGTGAAAAATTAAAAACAAATTAAATTGTAAAAAAATACATAAAAATAAAAAACTACTGGCACAATTCACCACCGTATACCCCACCACCTTCCCCAGAAGCACTGTGGAAAATAAATATTTTAAAATTATTTTAAAAAGTAATAAACAACAAAATTGTAAAGAATAATAGATAAAATAATAAAAAGAAAAAACTACTGACACCGTCCACTACAATTTAGCGAGGAGAAAAATACAGAGGAGAATAAGTGAAATAATACCTGTTTTGTTTCTCGATAAGTGAACAGACATATTCTGATTCCCCCTGCAAGGGCAACTGATCTTTCTGTATAGAAGTATCAGAACGTCAGGTGTTTGTCCATGGGACCAGCGAAGACTTGTGTCATTCTAACATCAAGTTTTAAATAGGTGGCAGGCCATACACGACTCAAAGTTCTGCCAATTTCTGCTGAATCAGACTAAAATCGAGCTGTGGGTGACCCTGCTGGAACCTCAAGACTCAGCAAAGGTTAACAAAAAATTAAAGGAGCTGAGTGAAAAATTGTCTGCTGACCAGTAACTGCAGCCAATCAAATGCAGTCATTTTGCGGGTATTCAAGCAGCCGGTATTGTTGTTGCCGCCCTAAATACAATAGCCAGCAGTGCAGATTCCTTCATCCATGCTGTTTATTGTGAATAAAGAATGTAGCTGTGTATGGCTAGCTTTAGGCCCCTTTCACACGGGACGGATCCGTGTTGATCCGCCCCGTGTTTATCCGCTGCTCAGCGGGGATCGCTCCGCTTTCCCCAGCTGAGCTGGCAGATGACAGGGCGGGACCCGCACACTGTGCAGGGACCGCCCTGTCAGATCTCCGCTCTCCCCGATGGGGGATCGGAGGAACACGGACCGTCTGTCCGTGTTCTTCCGATCCGCTCTGCAGACGGATAGAAAAAAAGGATTTTCTTCCGTCCGCAGAATCGGACGAGAGCGGAGCCGGACAACATCGGGTGTCAGCGGATGTACATCCGCTGACACCCGCTATCCCATAGGGATGCATGTATGTCCGTATTTCATCCGAAAACGGATGGATGAAATACGGACATACGGTCCGCATGTGTGAAAGGGGCCTAACAGGCAGCATTAGATCAGCTTATTTTCAGTGTATAAAATGTATCTCTAGTGAGAAGTTTTTTGTTTGTATAGGGAATGGCTAGACCCGTGTCAGTCAGTTTCTTTTTTTGTTTGTTAGTTTGTACCGTATTGAGGAGATTTCCCTTCACTTCCTGTCCCCTGAGATACAGCAGGAAATGAGAGAAAATTTCTCCATAGTGTGCCTTATACAGCTGTCACTAGAACAGGAGCAGCTACGGGGGATTTCCCTTCATCTTCTGTTCCAGTGACTACTGTAAACTCTTGAATTTCCATCACTTAAAGTGTAAGTAAACCCTCCCTATCGTTTTCAGCCAAGGAAGCTGCCATCTTTGCTTCTGCTTAAAACGGAGTTCCACCCAAAAATGGAACTTCCGCTTTAAGGGAAAGTGACCCCCTGACATGCCACATTTGCCACATGCCACGTGACCCCATGTCCAGCTCCCACTTCCTCCCAGGGCACCGCGGCGCCGGAAGGAAGATCACCTCTTCCCCCTCCCTCTCGACAATTATCTGGGACACGTCACAGGTCCCAGATGATTGCCCAGCCAGTCAGAAAACGCAGCGCAGCTCGCACATGCGCAGTGCGTGCTCGGCTTTGAAACCACAGCCAGGCACCCACAGTGACAATGCCGGCCCCGCAGAGAGGAGGGGGAGAGGAGTGGGGCTTCGTTCCCCTGCATAGCTGGACCCTGGGACAGGAAAGTGTCCGATTATTAAAAGTCAGCAGCTGCAGTATTTGTAGCTGCTGACTTTTATTTATTTATTTTTTTTAAACAGAACTCCACTTTAATCTACAACTGCCATGATGCTGCACATGTGATCAGTTATGACACCAGCCATTGGATTGTTTGACAGAGAGCACAACCAATGGGACTGTTATGAAACTGTTTTGTGGATGGGTTTACTTCTGCTTTAAAGCTTAACCAAAGTCTGGATCGATCGTACTAATTACTCCTCAGAATCCTTCCAAATCTATCAGTCCAGTATACACTTTATTTAACAGTGGCCCTGATGAAAGAGGACCCTCTAAACCCCTAAAACATGATGGCATTTTTGATCTAAAAATCTGAAAAAATCTAAAGAATCTAAAAAAAAAAAAAAAAAAAAATCTGGACTTTATACGTTAGGAAGAAAGACAAATGATGGTGTATATATGGGCGGCACAGTGGTGCAGTGGATAGCACTTTCGCCTAGCAGTAAGAAGGGTCGCTGGTTCGAATCCCACCTACGACACTACCTGCCTGGAGTTTGCATGTTCTCCCTGTGCCTGTGTGGGTTTCCTCCCACACTCCAAAGACATGCTGGTAGGTTAATTGGATCCTGTCTAAATTGTCCCTAATATGTATGAATGTGAGTTAGGGACCGTAGATTGTAAGCTCCTTGAGGGTAGGGACTGATGTGAATGTACAATGTATATGTAAAGCACTGCGTAAATTGACGGCGCTATATAAGTACCTGAAATAAATAAATAAAAATAAATATGCCTGCCATCATCCTAAGAAAATGTTCAAAAAGAAAAATATGCAATAAAATGCATGGAGGGGATGCCCCTATGGACTTTATAGGGCAGAAAAGGAGTATGAAAAGTAAATACCGTATATGTAAAGTATATGTAAAAGGCACAAAAATGACAACTTTATTGGTATACAAAATTTAAAAGGCAAAATACAGTTCACTTCAAAAGACAACAATGGAATGATTTGATTAAAATATTTAGAACACAGGATATCACCCAGAGCTAGCGAACCCAAAGATCCACCCCAATAGAAATTGGGTACGGTTTGGGGTTGGTAGCTACAGTGTACATCCCAACATGTTTCGGGGAGACCGTAGTCGGACGTAATATTCCTTCTTCGGGGGAATTTACACAGTTGGGTAAAGCTATTCTTTTACCTAAAATATAGATACATATACATGTGATGATGTAACAGAATAACGTGACAGAAATATCAAAGCATGGCCTATCATGCCACTATATAGAATAACCAGGTACATAGTACTTACATAATCAGACTCATTGGGGAGAGGTAAAAACAAAGGGGAAAACACATGCTGGCTGCAAAGGTCCACATATGGCAAGAGAGTATCCGTGTGTCCATATGCCGGTCCACAAAGGCACGTTCACAAGGGACGCCCAGTCCTCCCAGCAGTGATTAAATTAATGCCGCTGTAGGGAGAGATGATGCCATCTTTTTTTCTCTCTTTTATATTTTATACTCCTCTCTATACTTCAAGAGGCTTTTTGAACCTATAATACCCTTTTGGCATCATCTCTCCCGCCCGCCGGGTGACCCCGCCCCCCTCTGACAACATGGGGAAAGCCACAGGGAAGTACCGTGAATACCCTGTGCGTCAGAGGAGGGCGGGGTCACGGGTCGCCCCACCCTCTGTTATATAAGAAGTGACAGAAGAAGCGAAGCGTCATACGACTGAAGACTCCCACTGAGGCGGATCGTGCGGACGGAGCGGAGAAGAAGCCTGGAGGAAGATGCAGGACGAGAAGAGCGGAGGAAGAAGAAGATGGAAAAGAAGAAGGAAGAAGATGAAGAAGAAGATAGAGGAAGAAGAAGAACACAGAAAGAACACCAGAAGAAAGAAGATGGAATAAGAAGCTGAAAAAAGAAGAGATTAATAAAGGACTTGTCAAAAACCGTCTCTTGTGTTTTTAAACCTTTTTGACACTTTTTTTGTGACATGGTACGGGTACATTTGTACCCCATTACCAATTCACACAGGGGGGGGGCGTGATCTGGGGGTCCCCTTGTTAAAGGGGGCTTCCGAATTCCAATAAGCCCCTCCGTCCGCAGACCCCCACAACCACCGGGCAAGGGTTGTGGGGATGAGGCCCTTCTCTCCATCAACATGGGGACAAGGTGCTTTGGGGGGCTACCTCAAAGCACCCTCCCAATGTTGAGGGCACGTGGCCTGGTACGGTTCAGGAGGGGGGGGCGCTCTCTCGTGCCCCCCCCCCTCTTTTCCTGCGGCCTGCCAGGTTACATGCTCGGATAAGGGTCTGGTATGGAATTTAGCGGGACCCTCACGCCATTTTCTTTTTTTAATTTTGGTTCGGGGTTCCCCTGTGGGGGAATCCCATGCCGTTTTTATCAATGAACTTTTATGTGTATTGTCGGACCGAGAATTCATTATAGCCGCGAGTAGTTTTAAATGACTTTTTTCCTTTGAAATGTAATTTTGCTGTCAGACTGTTCTAAACACGGGAAACGTGCGCCCCTTCACAGGCATACTATAGACACCCCACAGGTACGAAATTTAAAGGAATATTACACTTTTATTGTTTCACTTTAAGCATTATTAAAATCACTGCTCCCGAAAAAACGGCCGTTTTTAAAACTTCTTTTTGCATTGATACATGTCCCCTGGGGCAGGACCCAGGTCCCCAAAAACTTTTTTTGACGATGATTTGCATATAAGCCTTTAAAATGATCACTTTTGATTATTCATGTTCGTGTCCCATAGACTTTAATGGTGTTCAGGTGTTCAAACTAATTTATTGCCTGTTCGCATGTTCTGATGGGGGTGTTCGGCTCATCCCTAATGTTGGGATGTACACTATAGCTACCAACCTCAATCCGTACCCAATTTCTATTGGGGTGGATCTTTGGGTTCGCTAGCACTGGGTGATATCATATGTTCTAAATATTTTATATCAACTCATTCCATTGTTGTCTTTTAAAGTGAATTTTCATTTTTTGTATACCAATAAAGTTGGCATTTTTGTGCCTTTTACATATATTTACTTTTCATACTCCTTTTCTGCCCTATAAAGTCCATAGGGGCGTCCCCTCCATGCATTTTTTATGCATATTTTTCTTTTTGGACTTTATACGTTCAGCTTTTGCCACTAGCCTCCTTGCACATTCACTCCAATGTGGAAACAAACAGCAATAAAAACTTTTAAGTGGAGTGGACTTGAAGTTGGGAACTTGTGAATCTGACCATTCTATTCTCTACATCATTTTAATAGCCCTTGTCATGCAAAAGGGATGGCTACTGTTGCATCATGGGCGCAAAGTTTTTTAGGCACTGAGACCCACCCACACACTTGATATGAAGTGAACCCAAAGAACAAAATGTTGCAGTTACCTGACACCAGTATTTAAAGGGTTATTCCACCTAGAATTAATATAGTAGTACCTCTGTTTGACTGTTTTGACGCTTAAGCCTACTACACACGAGCCAAACGTCGGATGGCATCAGCCTGTTCAATAGAAACCGGCTGACATTTGGCCAGTGTGTACTGCAGTCAGGCGGCTTCTGTCGAAGGGGCATGATCGAAAAAGGTCTGCCGATCGGCTTCTGATCGGCCCTTTCAGCCAATGGCCTGTCTCCCTTTCAGAACACAATAGCACAGCAGGGGAGATTGCTGTACTAACATAGCATGGTTAGTACAGTGGCTCCTCCTGAACTGTCAGGTTTTTTTTTTCGTTCAGCCCTGTTGGAAAAAAAACTACTAGTGTGTATTAGGCTTAAGGTTCAACAGACTGCTGAGTTTCTGAATCATATTAATTTCTGCCACACAGTCCCACACAGCTTTCTAAGCCCTGATGAAGGTGAATGTCTGTAGCCCCCGAAATGCGTTGGAGGTAGCATCTTGTGTCATTCCAATAAAAGACTAATCAGCTCAGATTTTGGAATACTGTGATAATTCCCATTCCACTCTCTTTGTTTTCTAAATATTTTTTTAAATGATCCCAATTTGTTCATTGAGGTCCTCTGGTGTACATGAGCTGCCATAATCAGAGTGCTCCTTAAATCAAGCCTTGTCCCATAATAATGGACAAATTTAGCCCAACATTCATTACCACATTTCTAATATTGGAGTGGACAAGTGCTTATCTCTTGGAGAGATATGACCACCATATTTGTGTTCCTTGGTTTGCACACCTGCTGTGGCCTTCATGAAGAGTTCCCAGTCTTGGTGCTAGAATTTTAATTATGTTATATTAACAATGCAGCGGGGGGGAACTGGAATTTGCAAAAAATATTTGGAATCCTGTTCAGCCAGTCTTGTGATATAGACAGACCATGCCAGTAAGCATAGTCAGATTATTGACATCAATTTTCTTTTTTTTACAAAGCAAGGCATTGTCTTTCTTTTTTATATTGTGTTTTTTATTTTTTTTATTTTATTGAAATGTCACAAAGTGACATTTATTTCTAGGTGGTGACTAATGGAGACTTAAGGTGAGCTCCAGTGTTACAGCCCGGCCATTCAAGCGGCCGAAAGCACAGAACCTGGAAGGAAGATGAAGAAAGGGAGCGCTGTGGGCACGCTGTATTGAATACACCGTAGTGCTGGAGGGTTTCTTTGGCAAATAAGTCTGCCATCATGTGCTAATTATTGCATACTAGCACATTATGTCATGATCTAAAAGAAATAAGTTGTAGCGGACTTAACTGCCACTTTAAAGCAGTATTTAACCCAAAAGCAAACATTTATTATATTGCAGTTTAGCAATTTTTAGATGTGATAGCTGCATTAGTTTCCTTTTTTCAGGCTTTCTTTCTTCTATTTTCATCTGGTTATCTGGCCAGTAGTGTTGGGTGAACGGTTCGAGCCGAGCACAAGTTTGGCCTGAACATCGCCTGTTCGCCTTTTGGCGAACACCTGAATTTGCGCGCAGCTCGTTGGGATGTTCGCCCGCCGAGCGCCCCACAATGCACTGCGTGCTTCACAGTGCATTCTAGGGCCCTAATTGAATGAAGCTTTGCACCTGACCGCTGTCAGAGCCCTAAATGAGCAAAGTGATGATGACTTTCTCCAATCAGGGCTCCGTGCTCATAGTCCCACCCCACACTATAAAAGGTACCTTCCCATAAGAAGCTTTTGCATTGTGTTGGAGTGGAGATAGATAGAGCAGGGCTCAGTTTGCTACTAGCGAGTTAGTGTGTTCACTTATTGTGACTCTGAGTGATGTGTAAGTATAGTGTAAGTATAGTGTAGTGTCAATGTAGTGCAGTGTTTAACACAGCTTTACATAACATTTGACTCTGAGTGTATAGTGTTAGTGTAGTGTTAGTATAGTATATGAGTGGTCCATAAGTGGTTAAAGCACACCAAACACCACTTTTCATTCAAAAAAGTGCATCCATTCAAACATTTCCCAGTTTCTAATACATTTTGGTAATAAGTCTTCCTCCATCGTCTGGGAGGCCAACAAGGAGAGGCAGATGTTCCCATGCCACTATGAGGGGGCCAGCAACGTCTGTGTCCACAGGCAAAGGTGGATGTGGTCCGTCCTCAGGCAGTGCATGTTTGTCTCTGTTTAGTGATGTTGCCCATGCTATCCAGCCACAGCATGTAGAGGAGGTCGTGGACTGGCTTACTAAACTATCCTTATCATCTTTGACCCAAAATGACACTAGTTTGTAGTCCAATGCAGCTGCCAGAGTGGCTTATTCTGCCTCCTTGTCCACAGCTACTCCTGCCATAGCCCCAGAATCATGCATGGAAGAGTCAGCTGAATTATTTGACCACAGCGTCAGCCACTTGTTACTTGACGATGCACAGACATTACTTGATTCTGATGTTGGTTCTGAGGTTGAGGAAGAGAGTAACATAAGCCTACAGAGAGGGGAGAACACTGGTACACAAATTGGCAGTCGTGTTCCCCCATGAATTTGGGCCTGAGTATACTATAATTTGGGTTCTTCACATAAGGCTTGCTCTCTGTGGGGCAAAAAATTTTTATTTTCATTCAAAGTCTGAGAAAGATACACCAGAATTTATCCCAAAAATCTCTAATATTGTTCCGAGTGCACTAAATTGTGGCCTCATCATACAGACTGGCTCCCCAAGCCATTGTTTACAAAGTAAAGAAAGCTTGCAGTGAAAATCAATTTAAATGTATTTCTTTTCTTTTCTTTTTTCACAAACTCAAGCTCTCCAGCAGAATGCATCAGTTTACATGGATGAGACAAACCACTTAACATTGGCAGGGGTGTATAAAATGATCATCTTTTATTTATTCATGCAAAACCTTTATCCCTAAAGGAAAAAAAACGTAACCTATTATAAAGTGTGAGTTGGAGTTTTTGCTTCAATTGGTTAGTGTATATAAATCTGCTAATACATTTAATACTCTCCTCCCCTCCCCCTCAGACTGACAATGCTGCTGTCTGCTCTGCCTCTAGTATTCATTCCTCCAGAGTTGTGTCTCACTAATACAGGAGGTGTGTTACTGGTCAGATCACCTGGGGAAAACAGAGGGAAAAAAGTGAAATAGCAAAAAACTGAAGCAGCCACCACATCTAATGATTGGTAAGCTGCAATATAATACATTTTTGATGTTAGGTGTAACACCACTTTATGGATTTGGCAACATTTATAGAACATTTAAAACTGGAGCTTTCTCTTGGGAAACCGGTAAACCCATGGGCCTACTTTTGCTTTAAAGTAAAACTAAAGGCAAAACTTTTTATTTTAGTTTTGGATAGCGGGGGATGGATTAGAACACCTGTCAGTTTTTATTGCTGTCTGTGCCCCCAATAGGGAGATTCACCCTCTCTATTTGTCCTTTTTACCATAATTATTGAAAGTAAAAGTTAAAGAAAATCCTGCATTTTAGGTTGTCCCCAGAAAAGTAATAGAGAAGAAATCTTTCAATGGGGAGACTAGTTGTGGTGACCTGGGGGTCCCCAAGAGATTACCTTTAATCTCCTGTTGGAGAAGTGAAGTGAAGGTAAATCTCCACAATGGGACAAAGATGGCAAAAATAATTTTTACAGGGGCTTTAACCCTCCCTTACTCTATCCAAAATAAAATAAAAAGTTTTGCCTACTTTAAGACTAATTGGGGTTTATGTAAAAAAAAAAAAATTATATACATTATATATATATATATATATATATATATATATATATATATATATATATATATATATATATATATATAATTATTATTATTATTTTTTTTTTTTAATGAACACATAACTGTTTTTTATGTCTTCCTGGAGGTTCAACTTTAAATGTCTATGTATTACAGTGTTAAATGAATACATAACAAATTCCAGTCATCACATCCTGTTTCATCGTTAATGAGACCTCAGCAGGATTGTTGTGTTCATTAAAACCTGGCTTTGCCTCAAGCTCTAATCTTTCCAGGAATGGCTCTCCATGACTGGTGGACCTGAGATGTGTAGGTGTGGAGCGGAAATCAGTTATCACATAAGTATTGTTTGAAGCTCATCACCTATTCAGAAGAGTGTCCTGTATGTGTACAGAGGAGATCATCTGCCAGGAGAGGAAGCCAGGCAAATGTATGCAAAGCACCTGTGTGTGGAGCACGAGTATCCTATATCGTTTACAAGAACATTTGGTTGGGAAATCTGTTTCTTGTATAGATAATTGTATCTCCTTTACCTTATTTTCATAAGCCATGTTGATTAGGTGTCATAATGACAGAGTTTTCTAAATAAGGGATGAAAATGCAACTCTGGGCTGCAAATATATTTTCTGTTTTTATAATAATAACAATGCGAATAGTACATTGCCATTAAATTAAAACATACAACCATGTACAGTATCTCTTTATGATCAGTACAACCTAAAGTGGTTAAGGACCAGAAGGATTTGCTCCCTTAATGACCAGGCCATTTTTTGCGATACGGTACTGCGTCGCTTTAACTGATTTAACTAATTGCGATGTCCTTCGCCGTTGTACCCAAACAAAATTGATGTCCTTTTTTTTACCATATTTATAGCTTTCTTTTGGTGGTATTTGATCACCTCCTGCGTTTTTTTTTTTTTTTTTTTTTTTTGCGCCGTTAAAAAAAAAAGACCATTAATTTAAAAAAAAAAAAAATTCTTTTTGCTATAATAAGAATTCCCCCCCCCCCAAAAAAAAAATGTGAAAAAACAAATTTTTCATCAGTTTAGGCCAATATGTATTCTACTACATATTTTTGGTAAAAAAATCGCAATAAGCATATATTGATTGGTTGTAGCGTCTACAATATAGGGAATAGATTTATGGCATTTTTATTATTATTTTTTTTACTAGTAATGATCAGCAATTTTTAGTGGGACTGTGACATTGCGGCAGACAGATTGGACACTTTTGAGGACGGTGAGCCTGGGGAGCCTGTGGGGGGAGGAAAAAGAAAAAAGGAAAAGAAGGAGAAAGGGGGGTGTTGGGGAAAAAAAGGAGGGGGGAGCAGGAAAGGAAAAGGAGGGGGGAAAGGAGAGAAAGAGGTAGAGCAAAAAGGGGTAGAAGGAGGGGGGGAGTGAAGAGGAAGGAAAGGAGAGATGGAAAGAAGGGAAAAGTGAGGGGAAGGGGGAAGGAGGAACTAAGAAGGAGATAACAGTAAAAGAGGGAAAAGAATCAAAAGGGGGGGAGAGTAAAGAGAGGAGAGGGGGAAAAGGGAAAGGAGAGGGGGGAAGGGAACCATGGAAAGGAGGGGACAGGAGGAGAAGAAGAGGGGAGAGAGGGAGAAGAAAAAAGGGAGGAGAAACATAGGAGGGGAGATAAGACAAAAGAAGAAAAAGGGGAGGAAAAAAAAGAGAAAAGGGGAAAGAAGTATGTGTGAAGAACGAAATGGCTTACCTGGGTTCTCAAATAAGGCTATGTATGTGTATACACCACTGCAGGTCTTAAACACATGCAGCGTGGTAATGTGATGATGGTATTTGAAGATAAGTGAGGTGTAAAGTCACTATATCCCTAGGCTTGGATCAAGCATAACAGAACAGGGGATCTAAATTAGATCCGGATAGACAGACTTTCCACAGCTAGAAGGGAAGAGCAAATAAAAGGTACCAGCTTTTAGAATGGTGTTTAAACTAAGTGTATGAACATATACAAAGAGATAAACGGGGAAAGCCACCGAGAACGGCCGAGAGTGGCCAAAAGCCGCCGAGAATGGCCGAGAGGCTCACAATCGGCGGGGGATCGGCGTATAACACGCACCCATGATTTTCCCCTGATTTTAAGGGGAAAAAAGTGCGTGTTATACGCCGATAAATACGGTGTATACATTTAACATATGAGCAGCACTAGCAGCAAAAGTATGAATAAATAAATAAAATAACGAGACTGTAATTGATACCTCAAATTCAATAAATTAATAGTCTATTGTAGACAGAAATCGACATCATGATTCATTACAAATATGGGTAAGCATCGCATAAGTCCGACGCGTTTCCTGTAAAAACACTCTTCAGGGGCGGATGCTCAATTAATCTATAAGGTATAAAAAATAGTAACATTAGTCTAGTTGTAAATATAAAGGAAAGGCAGGTTGGCCCGTCCTGAATACTTACAGAGGGTCCAATGTGGTGAAATACTGCGACCATGCAACCAAGGCTCCAAACATGGTCTTTTTCAGGAGCTGAGGTGATTAAAGCCGTGTGCGACAGGACACATACAACCAAATCCCCCAATGACACAAACATGCTGCTAATTCATATGTGAAAAACCATGGTAAACCACATGATGGCTACCTGAGGTGGTCTGAAAAAATAACATAGATTATGTGTGAATGTTGAAGGAAAAAAAAAAATTAATTAATTATGTGTAAGTGTGATAATGAAAAATAAATGTGTGGATTGTGTGAACAAGAGCCAATTGGCATGGAAAAAAGGGAAGGATAAAGAAAGATGGGGCCAAAGAAACAAGCCCAAAAGGTGAAAGGCATACAAGGAATAACATAAAAAATGTGTATCAAACAGTGAACAAACTTACTTGTGGAACAAACTGGAAAAAGAGGATTAAGTGCTAAAATGTGGTGTGACGTCTTACGTGTATAGCAGCAAGGTTGTGTCAAGGGAGGCAGTATAAATATGAGTCCCGCACATGTGCACGCCGGCTAAATACCAGCGTCACGCAAGCGTGGCGTAGGCTGGGAGGGGCTCAGGCAGCGGCGGTAGTCACCGCCCCCGACAATAGCCCATGTTTCCCGCCAGGGCAGCTGAGTTGGAAATCACCGCTCAGCGTGTTGGCGCCAAAAGGGACACCACACGCTGGGCAGGATGCGTGGCACCGATGCGTTGTAAGTCTACACCCACTACCCCAAACAGCTCTCCGCCCCTAATGGGCGGGTGGGTGGGAGGGGGTTACGTGTAGAGCGCATCACAGCTCCCATGTACAGACTGGGAAGGAACTCTGGATCGCCAAGGCTGAAGGATATCCCCCATATACTTAGCGCAAAGTGCTGCAAAATCTCATGGACACAATGTGGTTGTGTCCCAAGTGTGCAGTACCCGAGTACGGTACATTGCCACCCGGGGCCTGCAAATCTCTCACTTGGGCGGCAGGGGAACACTGCCTACCCTGTCAGCAAACCTCCATTCCTAGTATATGTCAAATGGAAGGGGGAGGGACTTTATATGAGGCACATATGTGGTGTGCCTCCAACCCTAGTATATGTGTATGCAAAAAAGGGGAAAAAGTGGGGACTTTGAAAGAGGTGGCTGACATTGTGGAGGTGAATATTATACAAATAAAGTTTATTGATCAAGAACATTATATGAAACATGGCAATATATAAACCACATAAACTTTGGTCTACTGAATCATATTAATCCACTTACACATAACATACAAGTGTGGCATGGATATAAAGTACATAGGTAAATGGTTCTGTTAAATACATTGCATGGGTTAAATTCATATATATACATTTAACATATAAGCAGCACTAGCAGCAAAAGTATGAATAAATAAATAAAATAATGAGACCGTAATTGATAGCTCAAATTCAATAAATTAATAGTCTATTGTAGACTGAAATCGACATCATGATTCATTACAAATATGGGTCAGCATCACATAAGCTCGACGCGTTTCCTGTAATTGATACCTCAAATTCAATAAATTAATAGTCTATTGTAGACAGAAATCGACATCATGATTCATTACAAATATGGGTCAGCATTGCATAAGACCGACGCGTTTCGTGTAATCAATACCTCAAATTCAATAAATTCAATAAATAAAACACTCTTCAGGGGCGGATGCTCAATTTATCTATAAGGTATAAAAAATAGTAACATTAGTCTAGTTGTACATATAAAGGAAAGGCAGGTTGGCCCGTCCTGAATACTTACAGAGGGTCCAATGTGGTGAAAAAATGCGACCATGCAACCAAGGCTCCAAACATGGTCTTTTCCGGGAGCTGAGGTAATTAAAGCCGTGTGCGGCAGGACACATACAACTAAATCCCCCGATGACACAAAAACATGCTGCTGATTCATATGTGAAAAACCATGGTAAGCCATGTGATGGCTACCTCGGGTGGGCTGAAAAAATAACATAGATTATGTGTGAATGTTGAAGGAAAAAAAAAAAATACTATACACGCCAGACGTCACACCACATTTTAGCACTTAATCCTCTTTTTCCAGTTTGTTCCACAAGTAAGTTTGTTCACTGTTTGACACACATTTTTTATGTTATTCCTTGTATGCCTTTCACCTTTTGGGCTTGTTTCTTTGGCCCTTTGGCCCCATCTTTCTTTATCATTTCCTTTTTTCCATGTTAATTGGCTCTTGTTCACACAATCCACACATTTATTTTTCATTATCACACTTACACATTATTAATTAATTAATTTATTTTATTTTTTTCCTTCAACATTCACACATCATCTATGTTATTTTTTCAGACCACCCCAGGTAGCCATCACGTGGCTTACTATGGTTTTTCACATATGAATCAGCAGCATGTTTTTGTGTCATCGGGGGATTTGCTTGTATGTGTCCTGCCGCACACGGTTTTAATTACTTCAGCTCCCGGAAAAGACCATGTTTGGAGCCTTGGTTGCATGGTCGCAGTATTTCACCACATTGGACCCTCTGTAAATATTCAGGACGGGCCTATTACATAGAATGCAGTAAGGTAGAAAAAACATTTTGCCTTTACAACCACTTTAACATGCTATGCTTACTAATGCCACTAAACCTGTGAAAATTATGGTGCCTAGAATTGGCCTTTAGCCACTTTATCCTTAGCACCTTACAGTGCCTTAAATGCTTTTTAAACCCAACTCCAGTCAAAGAAGGTCAGCGCAGAAAAAGCTCTGCCCTTCTCAAAGCTATGTACCAGAGCAAACAGGAAGTCCTGATGAATGTCACAGGTGAAAGCATTGTAGTTATTTTATACTTTAACCACTTCAGCCCCGGAAGGATTTATCCCCTTCCTGACCAGAGCATTTTTTACAATTTGGCACTGCGTCGCTTTAACTAATTGCGCGGTTATGCAATGCTGTACCCAAACAAAATTTATGTCCTTTTACTTCCCACAAATAGAGCTTTCTTTTGATGGTATTTGGTCACCTCTGCGGTTTTTATTTTTTGCGCTATAAATGGAAAAAGACAGATAATTTTGAAAAAAAATGATATTTTCTACGTTTTGTTATAAATAAATCCAATAAACTCAATTTTAGTCATACATTTAGGCCAAAATGTATTCGGCCACATGTCTTTGGTAAAAAAATGTCAATAAGGGTATATTTATTGGTTTGCGCAAAAGTTATAGCGTCTACAAACTAGGGTACATTTTCTGGAATTTACACAGCTTTTAGTTTATGACTGCCTATGTCATTTCTTGAGGTGCTAAAATGGCAGGGCAGTACAAACCCCCCCAAATTACCCCATTTTGGAAAGTAGACACCCCAAGGAAATTGCTGAGAGGCATGTTGAGCCCATTGAATATTATTTTTTTTTTGTCCCAAGTGATTGAATAATGACAAAAAAAAAATACAAAAAGTTGTCACTAAATGATCTATTGCTCACACAGGCCATGGGCATATGTGGAATTGCACCCCAAAATACATTCAGCTGCTTCTCCTGAGTACGGGGATACCACATGTGTGGGACTTTTTGGGAGGCTAGCCGTGTACGGAGCCCCGAAAACCAATCACCGCCTTCAGGATTTCTAAGGGCGTAAATTTTTGATTTCACTCCTCACTACCTATCACAGTTTTGAAGGCCATAAAATGCCCAGATGGCACAAAACCCCCACAAATGACCCCATTTTGGAAAGTAGACACCCCAAGCTATTTGCTGAGAGGCATGTTGAGTCCATGGAATATTTTATATTTTGACACAAGTTGCGGGAAAGTGACAAATGTTTTTTTTTTTTGCACAAAGTTGTCACTAAATGATATATTGTTCACACAGGCCATGGGAATTGCACCCCAAAATACATTTAGCTGCTTCTCCTGAGTATGCGGATACCACATGTGTGGGATTTTTTGGGAGCCTAGCCGCGTACGGGACCCCGAAAACCAAGCACCGCCTTCAGGCTTTCTAAGGGCGTAAATTTTTGATTTCACTCTTCACTGCCTATCACAGTTTCGGAGGCCATGGAATGCCCAGGTGGCACAACCCCCCCCCCAAATGACCCCATTTTGGAAAGTAGACACCCCAAGCTATTTGCTGAGAGGCATGGTGAGTATTTTGCAGCTCTCGTTTGTTTTTAAAAATTAAGAAAGACAAGAGAATTTTTTTTTCTTTTTTTAGTTTTCAAAACTTTGTGACAAAAAGTGAGGTCTGCAAAATACTCACTATACCTCTCAGCAAATAGCTTGGGGTGTCTACTTTCCAAAATAAGGTCATTTGGGGGGGGGGTTTTGTGCCACCTGGGCATTCCATGGCCTCCGAAACTATGATAGGCAGTGAAGAGTGAAATCAAAAATGTACGCCCTTAGAAAGCCTGAAGGCGGTGCTTGGTTTGCGGGGTCCCGTATGCGGCAAGGCTCCCAAAAAGTCTCACATGTGGTATCCCCGTACTCAGGAGAAGCAACAGAATGTATTTTGGGGTGTAATTTCACATATTCTCATGGCATGTTTGAGCAATATATCATTTAGTGACAACTTTGTGCAAAAAAAAAAAATTTGTCTTTTTCCCGCAACTTGTGTCACAATATAAAATATTCCAAGGACTCGACATGCCTCTCAGCAAATAGCTTGGGGTGTCTACTTTCCAAAATAAGGTCATTTGGGGGGGTTTGTGCCACCTGGGCATTCCATGGCCTCCGAAACTGTGATAGGCAGTGAAGAGTGAAATCAAAAATGTACGCCCCTTAGAAAGCCTGAAGGCGGTGCTTGGTTTGCGGGGTCCCGTACGCGGCTAGGCTCCCAAAAAGTCTCACACATGTGGTATCCCCGTACTCAGGAGAAGCAACAGAATGTATTTTGGGGTGTAATTTCACATATTCCCATGGCATGTTTGAGCAATATATCATTTAGTGACAACTTTGTGCAAAAAAAAAAAAATTTGTCTTTTTCCCGCAACTTGTGCAAATAGCTTGGGGTGTCTACTTTCCAAAATGGGGTCATTTGGGGGGGTTTTGAACTGTCCTGGCATTTTATGCACAACATTTAGAAGCTTATGTCACACATCACCCACTCTTCTAACCACTTGAAGACAAAGCCCTTTCTGACACTTTTTGTTTACATGAAAAAATTATTTTTTTTGCAAGAAAATGACTTTGAACCCCCAAACATTATATATTTTTTTTTAAGCAAATGCCCTACAGATTAAAATGGGGGGTGTTTCATTTTTTTTTCACACAGTATTTGCGCAGCGATTTTTCAAACGCATTTTTTTGGGAAAAAACACACTTTTTTAAATTTTAATGCACTAAAACTCACTATATTGCCCAAATGTTTGATTAAATAAAAAAGATGATCTTAGGCCGAGTACATGGATACCAAACATGACATGCTTTAAAATTGCGCACAAACGTGCAGTGGCGACAAACTAAATGCATTTTTAAAAGCTTGCGTTTGCATTTGTGCGAGAGCAGGGGGGACAGGGGTGCTTTTTTGTTTTGTTTTTTTTCTTTATTTTTTTTTTGCTTTTTTATGTTATTTTTAAACTGTTCCTTTCATTTTTTTTTTTAATCATTTTTATTATTATCTCAGGGAATGTAAATATCCCCTATGATATCAATAGGTAGTGACAGGTACTCTTTTTTGAAAAAATTGGGGTCTATTAGACTTTAGATCTCTGCTCTGCCCTCAAAGCATCTGACTACACCAAGATCGATGTGAGAAAATGCTTTCCCAATTTCCCAATGGCGCTGTTTACATCCGGCGAAATCGAAGTCATGAAATGCTCGTAGCTTCCGGTTTCTTAGGCCATAGAGATGTTGGAAGCCACTCTAGTCTCTGATCAGCTCTATGGTCAGCTGGCTGAATCACCGTCTGCATTCTCAGGTTCCCTGTTGAAACAGGAGAGCCAGAGAAAAACATGGAACACGGTGGGGGGGGGGCATTCCCTCCCACTGCTTGTAAAAGCAGTCTAGAGGCTAATTAGCCGCTAGGATTGCTTTTAGTCATGAATGGCGTACCTGAAGACAAAAAAAAGGTTAACAATAAAACACAGTAAACAGTAAAGTATAAAAAATTGCATACCTGAAAAACAAACATGATAAAACATAATAACAATAAAACATTGCAGAATAGAATACATTAAAAAAGAGCAGAACAAAAGAGAGAGAATAGAGAGGGGGGGGGCCATGAATGGATGGTCTCCCCCTCGCCTCTGATCGCTCCCGGACAGAAGCCGACCGTCTCGGGCACCGGGGGGGTCCGATCTGACCCCCCGCCCGCGGGAGGCAGATCATGTACAAGGTATGTGATTTTGCCTGCCCGTGCCATTCTGCCGCAGTATATCTGCGTGAGGTGGTCGGCAACTGGTTAAAGGGCTCTGTAACACAATAGGAGGCCTAGGAGCTTCCAGGTCTAGGTTCGGACCTTGGCTGTTAATGGCAGCCCCTGGTTGCAACATCTACCCGGATAGCAAGTAATTGTGCTGCAAGTTTGAAAATGACTTGATAAGCTATTGCTAGGCTTGCCAGGCTTCACAGGTTTGTTGCACAATTGCAAGTCTGCATTGCATGACTCCAGATCAACTTTCTTTGCAAACATTCTGCAAGTCTGCTGCAAGTTTTTGTTCAGTTATGTTGTGCAATAGTCATCCCACCACAGGGGTCACTGTGGCTGAATTTTCACGCTGTAGACTTGCAGAGCTCTTGCTGTAGACTCACCACTGCAACTTAGTGACTTGCCACGCAAATTTGCTACAAATTTGAAAAGTGTCAACTAGAACATGTGCTTCAAGTGCTCTGCAAGTGTTCATCTTACCAGTGAAAATGTGCAGCAAGTTGTAGCGGTACCCCCGTAGGGGCTTATGAATGTAGTGGTCCGTCTGTCACCCTGCCCCAGACAGGCACACACTTTTCAATCGCTCAAATAAGAGACATGAAAGCAGTCCTTGCACTTGTTTTTTTATGTTTTATTGAGGGGAATTTAACTTGGATGGGGATGGGAAACTTATGAGATGCCCTGGTAATCAACAGTCAATATTGGAACCAACTATATACACCACAGTATATACAATCTCCTATTCTCCTCCTGCACTTGCTTGCAGACTATTACTCCTCACTACTCCAGCACATCACTTGCTTGCACTTCCCAGACTAGCTACCACTGTAGACCTGACACTGGCTTAGTCAGGCCTAAAGCACATGCCCTTTGCAGGCAGGGACCGTGGGGCCCCTATGATGTAGCAAAAAATAGAAAGTTCCAGTGCTAGCTGTCCCTGTGGCTACTGCTCCTAGGACCACCTCTTCAGGCACTGTCAGCCCTCCTGGCTGCAGCTGCCCCTCTCCTCTGCCCATGCCACCACAATCCTCCAGACTGGCTCTGCACCCATCCCAGACTGCTCCATCTCAGTCCTCGTAGGCGTGCTTCCCAGTCCTCCCCACTGTGTGAACACTCACCAGCTCTCTTGGCTGCCTCTGTGAAACTCCTGGAGACTTTCCTGGCACTGTTCTCCCACTGTCCTCTCTTGCTCCTCCTGTGCCTCCTGGTCAGGAGACCTCGGTGGATTGTAAGAGGGTCCCGTCTGCATCCAAGCCCAGGCCCAAGGTCACCGCCCCCGGACTGGGGAGCTCCCTCAAAGGCTCTGACAGCGTAACACTCCATCTCCATCTTCCATCCAATCAACTCCTCCCCTGCTGAGCTGACCCTTGGTATTTAAGGAGGCCTGCCCCCTGCCAATCAAGATTGGGGATTGGTCATGGCTCCTCAGAATACACCAGGCAGCTCCACCTCCCCTCTCCACCTCTCTTTCCAGAAAACACCAAAACATTCTGGAAAGAAGTGGGAGGTCCTGGTGATGCTACCTGTGAGTCACCCAGCACTACCCTGAGTAACTCCCAACCCAGATCAAAACACAGCCAAGCCTGGAAATTTACCTGTCCTCACAAAATGTACTACTCTTCTAGCACACTAGAGGGTGCTACAAAGTTAACAGACTTACAATTCAACACTGCCACAAATTTGTGTCAAAGTATCCTTGCTATTTGGCCACTCCAGAGTCCAGAAGTGATTTTAAAATGACCCTAGGACACATACATGAAAATCACAATGGCAGTTGAATTAAAGTGTCACTAAACCCACATCAAGAAAAACTATCAATAAATGGTGTATTACATGCTGTTCATAGTCACTATAAGATTTGTTTTCTGTATGCTGCAAAAAACCTGGTTGATCCTGCTGTTCTCTATCTCCACCTTCTGTTCATGTCCCCAATTCAGCTGGGGATTTTGAAACTGTGGTGGCAACTCTGCACATGCTCAGAGTTTTTGGTGAGCTTCTATGCTGAGCATTTTCTCCCTATCACATCTGAGCAGCCCATGTGACTAAAGAGTCACACATGTGGGCGTATACACAGTGCTAAATGACAGCCCACTCCCTCCCTCTTCCTCCATGCCCACTTACCAGCTAAACACAATGGGAGCGGTATATTGCATTGAGATTAATGGAGGCTTCACCTCCCTCTTATTCTAAGACGCAGACTGGGGGGGGGTGACACAGCCTGTGACTGGCAGAAATCCGCCCACACCATGTTATTGTCAAAAAAAAAAATTATTTCAACTATATATGTGTATGTAAATTTAAAACAGTTTATTGATATTATGTATTTATTTTTAGTCTGTATTCCAAAGGCTGTTTTTTTTTTATTTTGAACATGTGACCAGCAGCAAAGGACTATAAGCTCCTCCTGCTTATGTTTTCCTGCAGACAGGCTGGGAAAGATCTGTGTCATGGTGTATATTGATTAGGAAAAAGGGACTTTTTTTTATTAAAATAATTACAGTGCCATTATCTATATACAGAAATAGAAGGGACAATGTAAATTAAACAGTGTGTGTTTAGTAATGCTTTAACCACATACTGACCAGCGCACGACGATGTACATCGGCACGATGGCACGGGTGGGCAAATGGGCGTACAGGTACGTCCCCTTTAAATAACGGCATTGTGGGCGCACGAGCGCTGCTGGCGGGCCGTGTTTTGGGTGCAATTTTGTTTGGGTGCACGACCGCGCAATTGCCAGTTAAAGCGACGCAGTGCCGTATTGCAAAAAGTGCTCTGGTCAGGAAGGGGGTAAATCCTTCCGGAGATAAAGTGGTTAAATGGTTAAATCTTCTTGACAATAGCATGGAGGGGAAAAATACAGCTGGGCTCAAAAGTCAAAATGACCCACACTGCAGTTTTGATATGTTAACATGCACACTTCGAAGAGATAATGACTTGACAGAACACACAGATAGGGTTAGTGAAAGGACGTCTCTGTGTTATATTTGCCCAGCTGCTACAAAACATATACAGGTGTATTTGTCTGCATTCACGTCCCCATACTGTATGGAAAAATACTAATTTCAATTTGTTTTGCTTAAATAAAGAATTTCCATAGTTTTATTATATAGGTATATGGGAAAGTGAAAACTAACATGTGATTTATTGAAAGTTTCCACACGTGCAGTAGATGTGTTTGTGTCCCTGCTGGGGGGATTCACCCTCTTTATTTGTCTTGGTGCTTGCTGTCATCTGGACTGAGGAAATAAAACGTTTTACTTATGACTGAGAAAAGAATAGAGAGAACTTATTTCAGTGGGGAGTGGGGACATTTACAGTATTGCAGTGGAAACTGTCTAATGCCCCGTACACACGATCAGAAATTCCACCAGCAAAAGACCGATGAGAGCTTTTGGTCAGAAATGTATGCTCCATCAGACTTTTGCTGGCAGAATTCCAGCCAGCAAAAGATTTAGAGTAGGTTCTCTATTTTTCGGTCGGAAAAAGTCTGTATCCTTAAATGCATTCGTCTGTATGCAATTCGGACGCGCAAAAATCACACATGCTCGGAAACAATTCGACGCATGCTCGGAAGCATTGAACTTCATTTTCTTGGCTCATCGTAGTGTTGTACGCCACTTCGTTCTTGATGGTCGAAAGTTCAGAGAACTTTTGTGTGACCGTGTGTATGAAAGGCAAGCTTGAGCGGAATTCCGTCGGAAAAATCATCCAGTTTTTTTTTACGGAATTTCTGATCGTGTGTATGGGGCATAAGAAGGAAGTCCCTCGGATTTCCTTTCTCTTCCTGTTGTGTCTAAAGGACAGGAAGCAAACAGAAATCTCCCTCAGTGAGACCCAAAAGAAACTTGATAAAAAAATTTGTTAGCCTTGGACATACTGTACTTTAATGCTTACATATAGAGACTTTTGTTTTAAAATAGCACCAGGGAATTTTTTGTATCGCACAAAACTGTTGAATGATGACCAACCCTGCACTGTTGACCTGCAAACATATTCGTGTTTACTTTATGCTTTCTTGTCTCTTTACTCACTGCCTTATGAAAACAATAAAAATGATTGAACATAAATCAGCACCAGGGACAGCACTTACATGAATGACAATTGTCCCGTATGCAGGTGGCTGCTCTCTCTTTGAAATCTTCTGTCCTCTGCCCCCTGATACCCCAGCAGCAGTGATATTCCAGTTAATGCAGGGTTGATATAATTGGCTCCATCTCTCACAGGCACTCACCAAAAGTGCTGACTATGCCTTCCCTTTCCAACTGTCAGACTTTTACTTACCAGACTGATGAGTCCGCTTGGGCAGAGGGTAGACTCCCTTACTTATCCGACTCACGGCCCCTGGTAGAGCAGACAGGAGGCACGAGAGTGCGGAATGGTATGAGAGCCTGCTGAAGAGATCCAGGTACAGGATGAGAGATGATCTTCAGACAACAGGTCAGTAGTCCGTAACACTGGTAACAGGTGCTGATCAGGAGCAAGACAGGCAGATCGGGACACAAGCAGGGTTCGGCAACAGACTGGCAGCAAGGTACAATAGGAGCAGGCAGAAGCGAAGTCAAACAGGCCAAGGTTCAGGTACAGGCAGCAAACAGGAGAATCCAAGGGCAATCCGGGTCGTCAGGAGATCAGGTAAACAGGAAGACAAGACAGGAAACAGGAACTATGGCACAGGAAGCTGATGATCAGGCAGCACTGAACAGAGTGCCTGACAAACTTAAATAGGCCGGGTTGCTCACAGGCACGCCCCCAGGCGGCCAATCCCATGACCAGCAAGGTGAGCTCTCTGACAGTGCCCCCTCCCTAAAGGCAGCCTCCGGATGCCCAGCCGGGCCAACTTGGAGGCATGAACATTTCTGAAAGTCTGTAAAAGTTCCGGGGCATGTAAATTGTTTTCTGGTTCCCAGGAATTGTCCTCCGGACCATACCCCTTCCATTTAATAAGATACTGAATTCCATTCCTCCTTTTCCTACAGTCAAGGATTGCCTCTACCTCGAATTCCTCTTCGTTGTCAATTATGACAGGTTTGGGTGGGCCGACAGTGCGACCAGCAAAAGGATTAGAGGTAGCAGGTTTCAGCAGCGTCACATGGAAGACCGGGTGTACTTTTAGAGAGTCTGGCAAATCAAGTTCATAGGTCACATCATTTATTTTCCTCTTCACTGGGAACGGACCCATAAACTTAGGGCCTAATTTCCTAGAGGGACAAGACATTTTCAGGTTAGTTGTGGACAACCACACTTGGTTGCCGGGCTCCAAGATCAATTCTCCACGCCTCTTCTTATCAAACATTTTTTTATTGTAATCCTGGGATTTGGCCATTGTCTCTTGTAGGATCTTATTGTTGGTGGAAAAGAAATTCATAGTCTCTGAGACGGCCGGAACGGAGCATTCAGGTACTGAGATTGGTAGAAAAGATGGATGGAACCCGTAATTAGCGTAAAATGGTGTTTGATTGATGGCAGAGTGCAAGGAGTTGTTATAGGAGAATTCTGCAACGGGTAATAAGGAAACCCAGTCATCCTGAGAGAAGGCAGAGAAGCACCTGAGGTATTGCTCCAAGGTCTGGTTGGTTCTCTCAGTTTGCCCGTTCGTCTGGGGATGATAGGCGGATGAAAAGGCCAATTCAATTTCGAGGGAACCACAGAGGGCCTTCCAGAACCTTGAAGTGAATTGAACACCCCGATCGGACACAATGCTTGCTGGGACTCCATGTAACCTAACCACTTCTTTGACAAAAATCTTTGCCGTATTCATAGCCGAAGGTGTACCCTTCATGGGGAGGAAATGTGCCATCTTCGACAGCCTGTCTACCACAACAAAAATAGTAGAGAAACCCTCGGAGGGGGGCAATTCCACGATGAAGTCTATTGATATCATCTTCCATGGCCTCTCTGGAACAGGTAAGGGTTTTAATAATCCCCAGGCCTTTGTCCTGGTGTTCTTACTCCGAGCACAAGTGTTGCATGAATCCACAAAATTTTTACAGTCACAGGCTAATTGAGGCCACCAGAAGGTGCGCTGTACCAGCTCAGTGGTTTTCAGGACACCGAAATGTCCGGCCAACTTATGATCATGACATAGTTCCATCACAGTTACCCTTAGCTTCTCGGGAACCACGATCTTGTCTCTTCGCCAAAACAGGCCCTCTCTCCAATCGGTTTCGGGATACGGAAGCATTCCCACCGAGGCCTGTCTTATCCGTGAAACAAGGTCCCCTTGGAGGAGCAGTAAGTTCCCCGAAGGAAGAATCGTATCGGGAGATACGGTCTTCTCTGAATCGTAAAACATGCGGGAAAAAGCATCTGACTTTATATTCTTGGAACCGGGCCTGTAAGTTATGTGAAACTGGAATCGTGAGAAAAAAAGTGCCCAGCTGGCTTGACGAGGTCTTAATCTTTTGGCTGTTCTCAGGTATTCCAGATTCTTGTGGTCGGTGTAGACCAGAATAGGATGTGCAGCACCCTCCAATAGGTAACGCCATTCCTCCAGAGCCGCCTTGATGGCCAGAAGTTCTCGATCCCCCACATCATAATTTCTTTCCGAAATTGAAAGTTTGCGTGAAAAGAACGCTGCTGGATAGAGGAGGGCCTTGGCGCCCTGTCGTTGAGAGAGCACCGCTCCCACTGCGATCTCCGAAGCGTCGACCTCCAAGACAAATGGTAGGACGGGGTTAGGGTGTTTCAAAATGGTGGCTGAAGTAAATAGCTTTTTGAGTCTTTCGAAAGCCAACTGGGCTTTGTCAGTCCAAGAGAATCGGGTTCCCTGTTTGGTCAATTCGGTGATTGGAGCGATGATTGCAGAAAAACCTTTAATAAACTTCCGGTAAAAATTGGCAAAGCCAATAAAGCGTTGTACCCCTTTTTTATCTATCGGAGCTGGCTAATCCATAATAGCAGACACCTTTTGGGGGTCCATCTTGATACCCTCCACTGAGATGACTAGGCCCAAGAACTGAATACATTGACGTTCAAACTCGCATTTCTCGAGTTTTGCATAGAGGCCGTGTTGCCTAAGCCGGGTTAGGACATTGCAGACATGTCTACGGTGATCGGTTAGTGAAGAGGAGAAGATCAAGATGTCGTCAAGGTATACTATTACATACAGATCCAGGTAATCATGGAAAATATCGTTGACGAAATGTTGGAAGGTTGCGGGAGCGTTGCATAATCCAAATGGCATGACAAGGTACTCGAAGTGCTCGAATCGAGTATGGAAGGCCGTCTTCCATTCGTCCCCTTTTCTGATACGGATCAAGTTATAAGCTCCGCGGAGATCTAGTTTCGTGAATATGACTGCGGTTCCTAATCTTTGAAAAAGTTCAGGTACTAAAGGCAAGGGATAACGATTCTTAATGGTGATCTTATTCAACTCCCGGTAATCGATGCAGGGACGTAACGAGTGGTCCTTCTTCTCGACAAAGAAGATGCCGGCACCGACTGGGGAGGTAGAAGGATGAATGAACCCTTTTTCCAAGTTTTCATCTATGTAAGTCTTTAATGTGTCTAACTCCTGCTCAGTTAACGGGAAGATTCTCCCAAATGGAACTTCAGTACCAGGTAACAGTTCTATAGGACAGTCATACGGCCTATGAGGGGGCAAGGTTTCTGCTCCTTTTTTACTAAATACATCCAGGAAGTCCAGATAAGCTTCAGGGACGGACTGACGTAGTTCAGCATCTGAGTCCAAGCACAGGAGTTGGGAGGTCATGTCAGAAGATTGCTGTAAACAATGCTGTTGGCAATACTCAGAGAGAAATTTGACTTCTCCTGTGGCCCAGTTGATACTGGGATTGTGGGCCTGCAGCCAGGGCATCCCTAGGATAATAGAGAAGAGAGGAGAAGAGATGGCATCCAGACGCAGAAGCTCCTGATGGTGGGTACCCATGGTGGCCAGCAAGGGGACGGTCTCTTGAGTGACCGGGCCTGAACTAATAATGGATCCATCCGCTAGATGGACAGCAAGCCCCTGAGCCTTAGGTTGAAGTGGAATACGATGGTTGGCAGCAAAGGTCAAATCGATGAAACAGCTGCATGCGCCGGAATCAATAATTACTGACACTGGAATACTCCCTCCTGGAAGCTGCAGAGTGAAGGAAAGAGCGAGATGAGAACCAAGTTTAGGTAACACAGATGCACACTTTGAAGAGGCAGAACGAAACTTACGCATCTTGTTGGGGCAGGCTCTCACGTAGTGCCCGGATTCACCGCAGTATAGGCACAGGTTGTGGGTTCGTCTGCGCATCTTTTCCTCTGGAGTAAGCGTAGGCCGGAGCAGACCGAGTTGCATGGGTTCAGGGGGTTCTGGAGTCAAGACAGATGAAGCCGGAGGAAACTGACTGACCGGACTGGGAACCTTGGGTAACATCCAGGTGGGATGAAGGTGGCTGGTAGACCTTTCTGACCGACGCTCTCTTAGGCGACGGTCAATCTGGATGGAGAGATCGATGAGGTCTTTCAGAGACTGAGGTACCCCCACTCGAGCCAACTCGTCCTTGAGTGGGTCAGATAGCCCCATTCTGAACTGATGACGCAGGGCAGCGTCGTTCCAGTCCGTATCGGCGCTCCAACGTTTGAAGTCGACTGCATAATCTTCGGCCGCTCTGCGACCCTGTTGCAGAGAGTGCAGTGCAGCTTCAGCAGTCGCTGTCAGTTGGGGATCTTCATATAATTGGGACATGGCCCTGAAGAAATCGTCTAGGCTATCTAGGGAGATAGATTTTTGCTCCAGAAGGCGGTGAGCCCAGGTTTGTGGCTCACCTGTCAGCAGGGAAATAACAAAGCCTACTTTGGTGGCTTCCAGTGAAAACGTGCGGGGTTGCAGAGCAAAGTAGAGTTCGCAGGAATTGCAGAAGGCACGATACTTGCTGCGTTCACCGGCAAATTTCTCGGGAGTGGGTACTCTGGGCTCTGGAGGAAGCATTACTACAAAGGGTGCAGATTGGAATCCAGCAGAAGACACCCCCTGGGGGTTGGAAGAGGAAGATAAGGCCTGGACTTGTTCCTCCAATCTTGAGTAACCTTCCTGAAGGCTTTTCACGGCCTGGGTAAGTCCTGCCAGGTGTCTACATAGTTCATCCATGGGGGAGGCCCCCTGCCCGGACTCAGTCATGGCTGCCTGATACTGTCAGACTTTTACTTACCAGACTGATGAGTCCGCTTGGGCAGAGGGTAGACTCCCTTACTTATCCGACTCATGGGCCCTGGTAGAGCAGACAGGAGGCACGAGAGTGCGGAATGGTATGAGAGCCTGCTGAAGAGATCCAGGTACAGGATGAGAGATGATCTTCAGACAACAGGTCAGTAGTCCGTAACACTGGTAACAGGTGCTGAGCAGGAGCAAGACAGGCAGATCGGGACACAAGCAGGGTTCGGCAACAGACTGGCAGCAAGGTACAATAGGAGCAGGCAGAAGCGGAGTCAAACAGGCCAAGGTCAGGTACAGGCAGCAAACAGGAGAATCCAAGGGCAACCCGGGTCGTCAGGAGATCAGGTAAACAGGAAGACAAGACAGGAAACAGGAACTATGGCACAGGAAGCTGATGATCAGGCAGCACTGAACAGAGTGCCTGACAAACTTAAATAGGCCGGCTTGCTCACAGGCACGCCCCCAGGCGGCCAATCCCATGACCAGCAAGGTGAGCTCTCTGACACAAACCCTTTCCTCCATTCATAGAAGCCGAATTATCAGTGCTCTATGAATAGAGGAGACGGACTTTACATTCATCCACCTTACCGCAGGAGTCTGAGCATTGTACCCATGGTTGCAATGCTATGCAGACTCAAATGAAAATATTAATAATTTTTATTTTTTTTTTTAAATCCATGTGGGCGCATATATTTTATTTATTTTGCAAAAGGTACAATATGCCTTTAAACTCTCCTGTTGTTGTAAGCCTCTGAGAGTTTGTTGAACTGCAACTAAACAATTAGACGGTATTCTAGAGAATAAGCTCAGGTTTCTTACAAGGATATAATAGTGACACAAAAGCTCCAGTATTGTATTTTGGCCACACAGCGTGCAGGAACATCTCTCCAGAGAAGGCTCTGATGCTTGGTAAGCTTAATCCAAAAGCAGTAGATACAAAGCTAAATAAATATTATACTGTATAGGGGCTATAGAGACATGTTGTTATATAAAAATAATATCTCATGAAGCTCAACTTCAGGTTGGGAACTGCTAACACCGCTGACCCTCTCCCCTTCCATGTCAATCTTTCACCCTGCTGCATTTTTGTTCACATACCTGTTTCAGTTGCCTAGAATATTGTCATGTGATACATGGGGTTCACGTATTCCAAATGGTGGGAGGATTCTGAATAAACAGAATTTTCCTTTGAGCCCAAAGTGGTTTAACGCCGATGTACGTCCAAACTTTGGCGGCGGATATCGTTGTTATGGCAGCAGCTAGCTGCCATAACCCCGGTATCCCCGTTTCCGTGCGGCGGTCGGCTTTAAGATAAAAGTGGTCCCTGGAGCGGATTCGCCGCGAGATCACTTTTATCGGTGGCGGGAGAGGAGAGCCCCCCTCCCGCTGCAATCCGGTGCCCTCCGCCGCTTACCGGAACCGTCGGTAGCGGCCTTCTCCCTTCTGTGCCTGGAGACGAGTGAGGCTAAGATGGCACCCACTTGTCTCCATGACACTGCTGGCCGGAAGCGACGTCAAAACGTCACTTACGCCCACGCCTCTTAAAGGCACATTTTTTTCAATGTCATTTTTTTAAATTACTTTTCTTTTTTTTTTTTTTATTGTATTTTAGTGTAAATATGAGATCTGAGGTCTTTTTAACCCCAGATCTCATATTTAAGAGGTCCTGTCATGCTTTTTTCTATTACAAGGGATGTTTACATCCCTTGTAATAGGAATAAAAGTGACACAATTTTTTTTTTTTTCAAAACAGTGTAAAAAAAAATAAAATCATGTAAAATAAATAATAAAAATAAAAAAAATAAACCCCCCCCCCGACGAGCTCGGGTGCAGAAGCAAACGCATACGTGAGTAGCGCCCGCATATGAAAACGGTGGTCAAACCACACATGTGAGGTTTCGCCACGACCGGTAGAGCGAGAGCAATAATTCTAGCCCTAGACCTCCTCTGTAACGCAAAACATTCAACCTGTAGAATTTTTTTAACGTCGCCTTTGGAGATTTTTGAGGGTAAAAGTTTGACGCCATTCTACGAGTGGGCGCAATTTTGAAGCGTGACATGTTGGGTATCAATTTACTTGGCGTAACATTATATTTCACAATATAAAAAAAATGGGCTAACTTTACTGTTGTCTTATTTTTTTTATTCAAAGAAGTGAATTTTTTCCAAAAAAAGTGCGCTTATAAGGCCGCTGCGCAAATACGGTGCAAAAACAAGTATTGCATTGACTGCCATTTTATTCTCTAGGGTGTTAGAAAAAAAACAATATATAATGTTTGGGGCTTCTAAGTAATTTTCTAGCAAAAAAAAACTGTTTTAAACATGTAAACACCTAAAATCCAAAACGAGGCTGGTCCTTAAGTGGTTAAGGATGCACCCCAGGGGGTGGATCTTTGTTATTTTGAGCTCAGTAGATTGAATGAGGTTGGTGTCATTCAATCCAGAAGAAGATGGAGCAATGAGTCTGCAGGTGATATTGAAAAGAAAAATAGTATTGCATCCAGATCTGCTTTTTATTTTAAAGGCACTTAATCAATAATACGTTTAATCAGTTAATTACAGCTATAAGGAACAGAACCAGTGAATACGTTAGAAAGTCAGGTTGCAGGTGCGTATGCACACGTCTTAGTCTAGCCATAGACATTTAGATGTCTCACTACAACTTATATCTGCCCTTCATCTGTAGAACCTGGGCCCTCCAATGTTTCTCATGTGATTTGGCCAACTGACAGCTACGGTAAATACCAGATTGCACAGATATTGAGAATAGAAGTGCAGTTTATTTCCTTTTTTTAGGTGCCGCCATCCTTACCCTGATGTTGCATTGGAGGTCAGGCTGTTTATGGCCTGCCCTAGTTGATCAGCTTTTTAAATTAATCATAGCCATGTTTCATTTTTTTATTTGTGTCCATGTCTCTGTACCTGATACCAAAGATTTTTGTTGCACCATTGCACCATTTACCAGAAATATTTGTTGGATAACATTTATATTTCCCATAGTAACCAATATGATGACCGCTATCATTTTAATACCTTTTGTAGGAAAGGTGAAGTTTGAATTAGCTACAGTCCTAGGTTTGTTGTCATCCCACGCAGACCTAATCGAGAGTAGAGGGACTCAAGGCACCACCAACTGACTTTCTAAAAAATCAATATCACAGCACTTCTACTTCTACTTACTCCGTGGCAATACAGCACATGAAGGGCTGTTTTGGGATTTGCACCTCATGCCTTTTTTCTCTAGCCTAGGAATCCTGGTTGCTTCATATCTTCTCAACATGAATTATATACAGGCGGTTTCTGGGTTACAAACATCTGACTTACAAACGGAAGACAACAGGAATTGAGAAGAAAATCTACCCCTAGGAAGGGCAATTCATTCCTGTAAATGTTATCATGGGAAAAATGTGTCTCTGAAGCTTTATCACCAATCCTTATTTCCACAACAACCCAAAATTTTCAAAATCCAATTGTCCCAGGGACAGAAAGTGAGGTGAAATATTTTGAACAGGGGGACAGACAGCAAAACAAATGTTACAGGGGCGTTATCCCTTCCTTATGCTATCCAAAAAAAACTTAAAAATTATTTTTTGGCTGGAGCTTCACTTAAAAAAATTACCTGTTCCGACTTACATACAAATTCAACCTAAGAACAAACCTATAGTGGCTTGAAAAAGTATTCATACCCCTTGAAAGTTTCCACATTTTGCCATGTTACAACCAAAAACATAAATTTATTTTACTGGGATTTTATGTGATAGACCAACACAAAGTGGCCCATAATTGTGAGGTGGAAGGAAAATGATAAATGGTTTTCACAATTGTTTACAAATAAATATCTGAAAAGTGTGACATGGATTTGTATTCAGCCCCCTTTACTCTGATACCCCTACTAAAATCAAGTGGAACCAATTGCGTTCAGAAGTCATCTAATTAGTAAATAGAGTCCACCTGTGTGTAATTTAATCTCAGTATAAATACAGCTGTTCTGTGAAGCCCTCTGAGGTTTTTTTAGAGAACAAACAGTATCATGAAGGCCAAGGACCACACCAGGCAGGTCAGGGATAAAGTTGTGGAGAAGTTTAAAGCAGGGTAATGTTATAAAAAAAAATATCCCAAGCTTTGAAGATCTCACGGAACACTGTTCAATCCATCATCTGAAAATGGAAAGATTATGGCACAACTGCAAACCCACCAAGACATGGCCATCCACCTAAATTGACAGGTCGGGCAAGGAGAGCATTCATCAGAGAAGCAGCCAAGAGGCAGAGATCCACAGATCAGGTAGGAGAATCTGTCCACAGGACAACTATTAGTCGTGCACTCCACAAATCTGGCCTTTATGAAAGAGTGGCAAGAAGAAAGCCATTGTTGAAAGAAAGCCATAAGAAGTCCCGTTTGCAGTTTGTGAGAAGCAAAACACTATGTGAGGCGGAAAACTAACACTGCACATCACCCTGAACATGCCATCACTATCGTGAAACATGGTGGTGGCAGCATCAAGTTGTGGGGATGCTTTTCTTCAGCAGGGACAGGAAAGCTGGTCAGAGTTTATGGGAAGATGGATGGAGACAAATACAGGGCAATCTTAGAAGAAAACCTGTTAGAGTCTGCAAAAGACTTGAGACTGGGGCAGAGGTTCACCTTCCAGCAGGACAACGACCCTAAACATACAGCCAGAGCTACAATAGAATGGTTTAGATCAAAGCATATTCATGTGTTAGAATGACCCAATCAAATTCCAGACCTAAATCCAATCGAGAATCTATGGCAAGACTTGAAAATTACTGTTCACAGATCTGACAGAGCTTGAACTATTTTTCAAAGAAGAATGGGCAAAAATGTCACTCTCTAGATGTGCAAAGCTGGTAGAGACATCCCCAAGACTTGCAGCTGTGATTGCAGCGAATGGTGGTTCTACAAGGTATTGACTCAGGGGGGATGAATACAAATGCATGCTACACTTTTCAAATATTTATGTGTAAAATATTCTGAAAACCATTTATCATTTTCCTTCCTCTTCATAATTATGTGCCACTTTGTGTTGGTCTATCACATAAAATCCCAATAAAATACATTTACGTTTTTGATTGTAACATGTCAAAATGTGGAAAAATGTGGAAAATTTCAAGGGGTAGGAATACTTTATCAAGGCACTGTATCTTGATTGTAACCTCGGGCCGGCCTGTACCTTTTCCTTGACCTATTGAGACCTCTTTTGCTATCTGGTTACCTTTTTACTAATGCTTCCCTCCTTGTACATATCTATTCACATGAGTAAAAGAGCACATCAAAGGAGTTGTAAAGGCAGACGTTAATGCCCTTATCTTAATGCATTCTGTGCATTAAGATAAGAAACCTTCTGTGTGTAGCAGCCACCCTGGCACCCCCCAATTGCTTACCTACCTATCTCCTTCTCTCTCCAGCGATGTCCACGATCCCCTCGGCCATCCAGTACACTCCTCCTAAATGCCTGAGAGAGAGCAGCAGCGCTATAGGCACCCACAGCTGTCAATCAAAGTCAGTCAGTTAATCAGGGGAAAGAGGGGATGGGGCCAGGTCGGGGCTCCTTGCCTGAATGGATACACGGAGCTCTGACTCAGCTTGGGTGACCCTTGTAACAAGCTACTGGCAGAGGGGCACTCAAAAGAGGGAGGGACTAGAGCAGCAAAGAGGAACCCGAGAAGAGGAGGATTGGGGCCACTCTGTGCAAAACCAACTGCACAGAGGAGGTAAGTATAACATGTTTGTTATTAAAAACAAAAACAAAAAAAAATGAGCCTTTACAATCACTTTAAGCTGGTTGCTTCTGTTAGAAGTCAAAAATCACATACCACAAAGACTAAAAGGAACAGTCCAAAACCTTTTTGTCTTAGTGTCACTGCACAATTGCCATAGCCTGACTTTGGCCAAAGAACACATATGTTCCTGACAACACAGGCATTTTCCTTTCTCCAGTTTTGTAACTTAGATCAAAGAGACAGCCTACCATTTCCTAACATTGTGCTTTCTTAGCCTCTGGCTCTCCAGGCCTTTCTACAAATTGGGACTGAAGATCAATGTGTGCTCCAATGCTTTTGTAAGTGTTTACTTTTCCCCGTTTCATGGAGCCTTGCAGAATATGCCAGCACTTTATAAATTATAAACGATAATGTTCAGCACAGTGAAAGAACCTTGTAAAGCTATGGAACGAAAATGTCTCTCAGACACCTTTTTTTCAGAAGTATGTTACAGGATTTTAAGCCTGAAAACCAGGAATTCTTCAAATGATGCTTCTCTTCATCTCCAGGGTGAGTGCTTGTGGGTGATTTGGCATAATGTATCGATAGTGATGACATGGAGACTGCATGCACTTCAGGGAGAGCCGGTCCCTGCTCACAACCTCTTAGCACAACGGATTCAAGGAAAAAAGCTAAGTCAGGTCTTTTTTTATGCAACATGATCGCTGCAAGACAGGCTCTGTTCCATTATTTATTGCCGGTATTCAAAACACATTTGACTTGAGTCCCACGTGACTTTGGATTGCCTGGATTAACTCCTTTGCAACCAGCAACAAATGTTTTTTTTTCTGTAGTATTGTGTTCATTGGTACGCTACTAATAAAATAAACAATCAAAGGAACACAATTTTTGCTCCTTAATTAAATGCTATGGTTTCAAGATCACTTACATGTCTAGATATTTTTTATGCAAAAGCTTGAACAGGTCTCCTGACATCACACTTTTTCTTAATTTTAGAAAACATGCACTTAGGAAGTATGGAGACTGCCATTGATGACCTTCCCTTCTGAAAACATTGGTTGCTATACTGAAAACAAGACGGCTGATTACAAGGTGCCTCTTTCCACCTGCTTCACTAGAATGCTGGTTGGTATTTGCATACAGATAGATATCACCTGCCTCCTCCCCAAGTGATGGAATCACGGTTCATTTTTTTTTTCATAAGGCTAGGTATACCCTGCCACCCATGTGATAGTGTCAATACGTTATTATGGCACTCAACAATTTTCACTTTGTGTTTATTGGAAGAAAATTATTATACTGTGTACACCGCCTGCACTGTAGTATAATATATATATATATATATATATATATATTCTAGACTGACTGTATATATAGTCAGTCTATATATACAGTCAGGTCCATAAATATTGGGACAATAATTCTAATTTCTAATCTTTTTGGCTCTAAACAATCTTCTAAACAATTCTAATCTTTTTGGCTCTACACAACACCATAATGGATTTTAAATGAAACGAACATCTCCAAATACATCCAAATCAGGTGAACAGTGTAGGAATTACAACAGTTTGTATATGTGCCTCCCACTTTTTAAGGGACCAAAAGTAATGGGACAGATTAACAATCATCCATCAAACTTTCACTTTTTAATACTTGGTTGCAAATCCTTTGCAGTCAATTACAGCCTGAAGTCTGGAATGCATAGACATCACCAGACTCTGAGTTTCATCCCTAGTAATGCTCTGCCAGGCCTCTACTGCAACTGTCTTCAGTTCCTGCTTGTTCTTGGGGTATTTTCCCTTCAGTTTTGTCTTCAGCAAGTGAAATGCATGCTCAATCGGATTCAGGTCAGGTGATTGACTTGGCCATTGCAGAACATTCCACTTCTTTCCCTTAAAAAACTCTTTGGTTGCTTTCGCAGTATGCTTCGAGTCATTGTCCATCTGCACTGTGAAGCGCCGTCCAATGAGTTTTGAAGCATTTTGCTGAATATGAGCAGATAATATTGCCCAAAACACTTCAGAATTCATCCTGTTGCTTTTGTCAGCAGTCACATCATCAATAAATACAAGAGAACCAGTTCCATTGGCAGCCATACATGCCCACGCCATGACACTACCACCACCATGCTTCACTGATGAGGTGGTATTCTTTGGATCATGAGCAGTTCCTTTCCTTCTCCATACTCTTCTCTTCCCATCACTCTGGTACAAGTTGATCTTGGTCTTATCTGTCCATAGGATGTTGTTCCAGAACTGTGAAGGCTTTTTTAGATGTTGTTTGGCAAGCTCTAATCTGGCCTTCCTGTTTTTGAGGCTCAACAATGGTTTACATCATGTGATGAACCCTCTGTATTCACTCTGGTGAAGTCTTCTCTTGATTGTTGGCTTTAACACACATACACCTACTTCCTGGAGAGTGTTCTTGATCTGGCCAACTGTTGTGAAGGGTGTTTTCTTCACCAGGGAAAGAATTCTTCGGTCATCCACCACAGTTGTTTTCCATGGTCTTCCATGGTCTTTTGGTGTTGCTGAGCTCACCGGTGCGTTCTTTCTTTTTAAGGATGTTCCAAACAGTTGATTTGGCCACACCTAATGTTCTCTCATGGGTTTGTTTTATTTTTTCAGCCTAATGATGGCTTGCTTCACTGATAGTGACAGCTCTTTGGAGCTCATATTGAGAGTTGACAGCAACAGATTCCAAATGCAAATAGCACGCTTGAAATGAACTCCGGACCTTTTATCTGCTCCTTGTAAATGGGATAATGAAGGAATAACACACACCTGGCCATGGAACAGCTGAGCAGCCAACTGTCCCATTACTTTTGGTCCCTTAAAAAGTGGGAGGCACATATACAAACTGTTGTATATCTCGCAGTGCATTATGGGGCGTTCCGCGGCGCTCAAATTTTCCACGAATGCCCCATATGTTCGGTTAGTTTTAGAACAAATGAACACCCCATGTTTGAGTTGAACTCACATTCAACTCAAACCACGGGCTCATCCCTATTTACCATCACTTTAACTGCCTGCTCTAAACCCAAAGGGTTAGTTTGCTAAATAAGTGGGCATTATATGGTTTATTTAAGTTAGCTAATACCAGTGGCCTTTTCCATGAGCATTGGAAGTTTCCCTAAGAGAATTTCTTTTTTCAGAAGGTAAGCCAATACAGATGCAAACACTCAGCATCTGCAGTCATCTTCCAACCAAATTATCCAATAGGCCTTGTGGCCTTTTTTGTCTGTTTCAAGGAAACAATCGTCAAATATAGCTTAAAATAATGTAGTGTAGTGTAGAGTGAATGCCACCTTTGCAGACATTGCACTGTAGGTTTAAGGTAACATTTTAAGAAAGAGCTTTAATCTGACTGAGAAGTATAACACTATTTTAAGTTTACCTAAAGGAATCTGTCAAGATAAAATTATGGGAGCTGCCATTGCTGACCTATTTTTGAAGGTGCATGTTCCAACTTTATCATCCTGACCTATCTTTCTGTACTTGGTTAGCCGCTGACCTAGTACAACCATCTGAATATACACATACATGCTTTGGTTCTATGACAAACTGAAAGTATTAAAGCAACTATAACTATGACAGCACTGGAAGAAGGCTATTCATTCCTGAGGGATTTCATTCAATATAACCAAGTAACACATCTTTTTATTTCAGTGCAATGAAAGAGTAGCTAATATACTCTTCAATATCCAATGCCCTGAAAGTTGTGTCTAAGTGCCCATCATACTTTGTTACCACATACTCAATAATATCAGAGTTCGTGTAAGATCAGAATAGGATTCTCTTGGACCTTCTGAATCCCTGGTTCAAAACTATTTGTGACATAGTGTAGGACCGTGTTTCTCAACCTTTTTTCACTCAAGGCACTCTTTAAAATGATGGACAGTCTTGAGGCACCCCATTCTAAAATGTAAAAAACTATTCCAATAGTTTTACATAATGCAGGAAGAACCACACATGTTGGACACCCATTGTTAGAGGTGATTTATTCTTCCAAAGCAAATACACTTTTACACACTGGTACTGACTAGTATTCCAATGTTTCTCTTCTCTCTCAATTTCTCTCCATCAGTCAGTTAATGTAACCCCAGTGCTGAGGGAGAGAGGCACAGGAGGGTCAAACAAGGATGCTGTGGAAGGGACAGACATCCTCCTTATCAACTGACGACATCATTGGTTGCTAGGATTCCAGTGCCTGGAAAGTCGTAATGGTGCATAATGAAAACCCGTGGCTTTGTGTAACTAAAATGCAATCTTCATCCACCTGCCGGCTTGTTTATGATTTTTTATTAATTTTTAGGCATTTTGCCAAGACCCCCCTGAAGAAGCCTCAGGGCACCCTGGTTGAAAAAGGCTGCTGTAGGACAGTGGTCAGGCAAAATTAATCTAGAACAGGAACTTAAATTCAAATTTGTACACTTACATTGTTTCAGGTAGTTGAAATCAGGGCATCATAAACCTTAATTAGTTTTAAACATAGGTTTGTAGCTAAAATTGTAATGAGTAAAGCCTCATACACACGATGAGAATATCGGAAGAATGATCATCCGTTTTTTCTTTTACATGCTAGTTTCTTATCGAAAACCCATAACTTACTAAAGATACAAAAATTCTCGTACGCCTGAATTCAACTTCCAAAGTGATTTAATGTGTTGTATTGCAATGTATTCTTTCATTTCCGAGCATGCATGGTCTTGCTCTTCTGATTTTTTTTTCATGCAAATACTATACTGATTAAACTAAAATCGTTCAATCTAGTATCGTACAAGAATTTTTTTTTTGTTTGATCATTTTAGGTGAACTGTCATGATTGGCTCTCAAAAGCTGTGTACTAAAGCTCGGTTTATCATAAGATAGCTCCAAAAGCGGTATTTTTTGTCTGATTTTCTGATCGTGTGTACTAGGCTTTAGTTATAAAACCATTGATAACATAGTGCTTAGCTGAGGTTTTATTCCTGTTTTTTTAAACCTTAGATTTTTAGAAGCTTTTAGAAAGAATGTATTCTGGTAGTTCATTGCCCAATGCTGAAGCACCTCATTGTGTCTGTATCCTATCAGACGGTATAAAATAGTTCATGTCTGAAAAATGAGACATGAGTTAGCTGTTGTCATAAAATAGGTCATCTTGATTGTGCATACTACAGTACTCTGGTTGATGCTTTTTGTACAGACAGCTGTGCTAACGGACTCTAAACCTCCACACTTGCCTATAAAACAGCACTTCAATTAAGACTAATGCAGTTATGCTTTTTTGCCTCAGTACAGGGTGGAGGAGGGCTGACAATATCTGACCTGGGCGACCAAAGCTAAAGTGAGTTTAAACCCATGTTGGCCTAGGGGAGGATAGTCATTAAAATGAACGCAGAACATACAAGAAACAATCACATTAACCCATGGGTCTCTTAATGAAATTCCCACCTTGAAATTACCAGTCACCGTCCACTTTTGCATATGGACATCAGACTGGTGTATTTACATTCACAACAGTTCTTGGGAGCACCTTGATCTATTGAGCATTAAGAGTTTATTAAGCAAAACAGATTGCCGTGTCAGTCCACCTAAAAGTAGTACTTTCTTTATAGAAGGAGTCTGGTTTACTTAGATCTTGGATAACCCAACAGTGAGATCTATGTGTCATATTTCTAATCACTCTTCCTGTCCATCTGGTAGATTTGGGTGTTTTTGGCTAGAGTATGTTCCAGCATCTACTACTCTTGCATTCTTTATAGCATTGCATAAATGAATGTGTATTCTGACGCCAAACCTTTTTTTTTTTCAGTTGTGGACAGAGTGTGGAAAGGTTAGAATACCTGTCGTGCTTTTATTGCTAGTTATGTTTTCCTACTAGAGATATTCACCCACTCAATTCATCCTAATGACCAATGTTACCTGACCAGAAAATCAGGATTCCATGATGTTTTCAAGTCAAACTGATCACTGCTGTATCACATTTGTGACACATGCAAGATTGCATCAATATTTTGGCAGCTATTTAAATCCAGAAAGGTGATGTTCAAGACTTTGCCGTTACAAAGATGGCACCTTATATTCAACCCAAAAGAAATGCGAGCATTGTGCAGAAATGACAAATGTTCTGGGAGGTTACTTTATACACTGCAAATGTATATTTTAATTACTATTTACAGGCAAAAATATTTTTATGGCCTTAAGAGGGAGGTCCCAGTTCCACCATAATAGGGCCCAGTGGGCCTTTGCAATGATCTTTACTGTGTACCACTAAAGGAGGTCTGATGGTCTTATGCCCCGTACACACGATCGGACATTGATCGGACATTACGACAACAAAATCCATGGATATTTTCCGATGGATGCTGGCTCAAACTTGTCTTGCATACACACGGTCACACAAAGTTGTCGGAAAATCCGATCGTACTGAACGTGGTGACGTAAAACACGTACGTCGGGACTATAAACGGGGCAGTAGCCAATAGCTTTCGTCTCTTAATTTATTCTGAGCATGCGTGGCACTTTGTGAGTCGGATTTGTGTACACACGATCGGAATTTCCGACAACGGATTTTGTTGTCGGAAAATTTTATAGCAAACTCTCAAACTTTGTGTGTCGGAAATTCCGATGGAAAATGTGTGATGGAGCCCACACACGGTCGGAATTCCCAACAACAAGGTCCTATCACACATTTTCCGTCGGAAAATCCAACCGTGTGTACAGGGCATAAGAATTGAGTTGTGGTAAGTGAAGAATCTCCTTACGAATTCTCATTCACAATAGTAATATTTTGATGCTTACAGTATGTGCTAAAGATGTCCTTGTGTTGCAGCTGATGATGTAATAAATATTTAATACATGACAAAGGATTCTCAGAACACTATGGGGGAGATTTACTAAAACTGGTGCACATAGAATCTGGGGCTGCTGTGCATAGTAACCAATCAGCTTCTAACTTCAGCTTTTTCAAATAAGCTTTGACAATAAAACATAGAAGCTGATTGGTTACTATGCAGAGCTGCACCAGATTTTGTGTGCTCCAGTTTTAGGAAATCTCTCTCTATGGGTTTTCAAAAGAGAGAGAACAACACAAAGTGTTCCCTTCTTATGAGGGATACACACTATACAATTTTCTTTAGATTTTCTTCCTTTAGATTTACCAAAACTATATACGTAATATGTACTATATACTATATATATAATATATATATGTAATATATATGTAATATATGTATAATATAATAATATGTAATATAATATGTAATATATACTATATATGTAATATGAGGTCAAACCTAAACACGTTCAATTTGTATGCAATCAGGCAGGCCCTTCCACTACATAGTTGAAGGTAAATTTAAAGAAAATCGAACAACAAAAGTTGTATAGTGTGTATCCAGCTTAAAGAGGAACTGCAGTCTGCTCACGTAATTTGTAATAAAAACATCTTTGCCATTCTGAAGCTTCCTTCCAACCACTTTACATATTATTTTATATATACTGTGATTCTGTACTTGCCAAATATGCTGCAGAAATCTCCCTCCACTGAGTCTGGCTGCAGCCATTTTAACTGTGGGCAGCTGAAGCTGCTACCTGTTCACTTCCTGGATTTACACAGACACACAGAAGCACACCTCCAGCTCTGCAGCCCTGCAGCTTTTATTGGCCCTTTATGACTCATTCCCTCTCCCTTCCTGGCAAACTCTCACGAGAGTGAGAGAGAGCTGTGCATGATGTCATAAGCCTAGGCTAATGGCCAGACAAGAAACAGGAAGTGGTCTGTATAAGGTATTTACTGGCAGAAAAAAACATGTTTTACTATCCAAAGTTAAAACAACAAAGGCAGAGAATTTAATAGATGTAAAGTTGAAAAAGTGACTGAAGGTCCGCTTTAAGTCTCTGATAAAATCCTTAACTGGAGCTGCAGTAGGAAAAGGGAGTGAAGATGATGACACCACTCTTATGCCGCGTACACACTGTCGGAATTTCCAACAACAAAGGTTTGATGGGCGCTTGTTGTCAGAAATTCCGACCGTGTGTAGGCTCCATCGGACATTTTCCGTCGGAATTTCTGACAAACAAAGTTTGAGATCTGGATCTCAAATTTTCCAACAACAAAATCCGTTGTCGGAAATTCCGATCATGTGTACACAATTTCCACACATGCTCGGAATCAAGCAGAAGAGCCGCACTGGCTATTGGACTTCATTTTTCTCAGGCTCTTCGTACGCGTTGTACGTCACCGCGTTCTTGACATTCGGAATTTCTGACATTTGTCTGACCGCATGTATGCAAGACAAGTTTGAGCCAACATCTGTCGGAAAAAAAACATGGATTTTGTTGTCGGAATGTCTGATCATGTGTACGCGGCATTACTTGTTTGTATACATTTTAGCATAAGCTATTGAGCACTGTATACATAAGCTTTTTTTTTTTTACAACAGAAGGTAAGGAGGAACTAACCTCAGTACCACTCTCTGCACCCTACGCTGCAAATAAAGGGTACAGTGGTGGTGTCTGGCATTCACAGTAAATGCTCAATCTTTTTGGGTTGGTTGATGCTGGCTGCCATTTAATCCAGAAAACTGAGGATATCTTGTGACGAAGGAGAGGTACTGTTGGCACAGCTTCAGAATGGATGTGAGTATTGCAGCCAGACCTGCTTTTATTTTATATGACAATACCTGAGGGACTTTTTTTAGAAAATAAAAAATTGCAAGGAGCCGGGATTAGGACTAGGTGAGCCAAGAGAAAAAGGCAGCTTCCAAATACACATGCATATACAAAAAAGGAAGTATACAAATAATCCAATAGCAGTGAAGTACAAATACAACCAATAAAAGGAAGTCAAGAAGAGGGCCAATGTTGGCCAGCGAGTTGCAGGGGGACATAGCAAGTATCATCCAGAACGTAAACCAGAAAACATTGACTATTTTTAATAAGTATGCTGCTAGCAATAGTAAATAGATATGAAAGTATATTACATTTACTTGCTTGACACTTTTTTTTACATTCCATCAGTCCAATGTGGTAAACCAGTCAAAATGTGGGAAATTCGAATTAAGCGTATGAAACAAAAATGCTTAAAGTGGACCTTTTACCCCAATATAAAAAATATGCTTATTGTACATGGCACTGCAGATCCATTTATAAAAGCAGCATAATGTTCACCTAAAGTGCTGCAAACAAATACACTTACCTAAAAGCGAAACTTCGCTCTCGCAATCAAAATTGACTATTTTTAATCCTTATGCTTCCAACATTATTAAATAGATTGGAAAGAATATCATATTTACTTGTGTTAAACTTTTTTTTACATTTCTTCTCAGTTACTTCCTGCTTTGCAGGCCTAGGCAAATGATGTCATACATCTCGGAGGTCTTCGGGGGGGGGGGGGGGGTTCTCAACTAAGCACACCCTCCCGCCTGCATGCCTTAGCTAAGGGCAGATGGATTCCAGGAGGTAAGTGCTACATGAAGTACCTGCCCTTACCAAGAATGAACGCGGCTAGAGATGCTAGGGGGAGGGGGGTTCAAAGTGATTTCTCAGCAAAATAAAGCATGAAGACATGGATGGATGGGTGAGTTTGCTTTGAATAATAAAAATGAATTAAATAGCGTTTTTGGTTTGTGGTGCTCAGATGCAGTGCAGTTCTTTTTAAGCTTGGGGGTCACATTGATAATTTGTGCTAAACAACCACAATCATATGTTACTGTTCGCAATTTTTTTCCTTTTTATTTATAAAGCTTATGCAAGGTGTGCAGGCTGGAAAAAGATGACGGTAGGGAAATTAAAGAGGTTTTAAATAATACAACATTCCAAGCATGAAAAGTGCAAGACTTAAGATCTTTATCAATCTGATTCTTATTACATTAGCACTTCTCATTCAATATTACCACAAACCCACTATATAATGAATTCAATAAAATGTCATCTGTTATAGCTCTAGAAAAGCGTCATTGGGCTAAAACAAGTGCAGAAAAAAAGAGTTTATAGCTAAAATATGTTCATTAAAACCTTTTTACAATTACCACACAGCTGTTTCCTTCTAAATATTCAGTGAATGTATTATGCTCTGTACTATTTTAATACAACAACTTTTTTCTGGATTCTCTGGTGAATGATGATCTGCTGAGGGCACATTTTAACAACTTGCTATATATTTAAAAGGCTGTAGGTTTTATTGGTCATGTACAACTGTGGCTTTTTTTTATGTCTCGACACAATTGTGCACACTTGGTCACATTGCCAGAGCAAATTGGGTTGTACCCCAATGCGAAAGCTCGTAATATACAAGGAAATCCAAAACTACTGGCAAATATTCATTTGGGATGACTTTAAATCTATGTGTTCAGATTACTTTTATTAATGTGCAACATTTACAATACACCACAATCCATACATGTGAATATACATGCACTGTGTTGTGGTGTGTTGGTGGAAAATGGTCAAGTTATAAATAGTCTGATTATGACGTCCTTGTGACGAAACGCATAGGGGCGAAGAAGCACGGCACTACGTCACTTCCGCTATCGCAGGGTGGAATGCATGCTAGCTTAGATACACATTTGGAGACATGGAGCAGCCACGGTACATTACCATATTGACGGCAGATAATTCCTGGTGCTGGGGGAGGCACCTAACCATGTGAGAGAGTGCATACCAAACGATTTTTCTGGGATTTTAAATAAACAGTGTTATGTGATGATATCTTCTCTGGTTTTCTTGTATGGAATATTACGGTGGTACGGATGGTGACTCATAATGAGAGACTGACCAGATATAGTAATCATGTTTTGACCTACCTCAGTGTAAGCTCAGGAGATCAACAACCTCTGGTGAGTTTGTTGGTGATAGGACACAAAGATTGTGTTCTTTGCACAAGGCACAGCACTTTCCTTTGGCTAAAGAAAGAGGAGCATATTATTCTCAGCACTTATTGCACTATAATGAGCTATCAGCACTTCAACTATTTGTGAGCACTATTTGCACTTTGCTGATTTGTAGTTTGATAATTGTATTTTAATTTTTTTTTCACTGTGGGAGATAGTGCAGCTATTTTCACTATTTTTGGTTATTAATAAGAGAAACAAAATGTTACCCCAGCTCCACTGCCAATATGAAAGTCCATGAGCTGAAGAGTGATTCGGTGCTCTAGCCAGGACGTTCAGGCCCCAAATACAATACTTGAATCAAAAAGGGCTGGCAACTCGGATGCTCATGAATAAAAGTCCTTTATTGGTTACATGGGTACACGGGTACAGGCTATATGCTGACACGTTTCGGCTAAGAAGCCTTCATCAAAGCAGCATTTTTGGTTATTAATGGTGGTAACACAAGTTATAGCAGCAGCTTTCCCATTCCTATTTTTGATTTGTGCGGAAAGGCTCACATTTGAGGTAGCGCATCCCATATACCATTTGAATACATATACATAGATAAATTATAAAACAAGTGGGAAATACGAGAAACAGGAGGAAGAAAGGAGAATATCAATATTGAGAAAGTAGATGTATAACAAGATAAAGTAGGATGTAGCTGACCTTCACAGAGTTCTGTGGCATCTGCAACTTAGGTCATTGATGAGCCTATCAGGCCTATCAAGGTGGTGAGGTCTTACAACAAAGTCAAAAGTCAACACAAAAGGGAGGAAGCCCTCATTGTTCTCCTTTGAATGAATTTTAGTTCTTGTCTAACTTTAGTATGACGTAGCCTGAGGCTGGCTAGGCAAAAGATAGGAGTCTGTTTGAGTACCTCCTCTGAGTACCACATTGTGTACTGAAAAGACTGAATAATTGGTATTATTTCTTGAGCATGAAATGAAAAAGTTATAAATAGGCCTCATCTTTGGAAGAATCATTTTGTCAGTTTGTCTGTGTTCAGTTTTGCATCTTCAGCCCTTCTGCCCACATGATGGTCTTTATAACTGGAACAGGAATTACGAGTCAAAGATTTGGCTGAAAGACAATTTGCCATTATTTCTTTCCTCACTCTGCCTGCGCATGTGCATATCCAGTTCACCGTCACTCTGTGGATTTGGTTCTGGGGAGACCAGTTACTAAATAGGCAAATTTAAGGGTTCTTGGGCAGAATAATCCTCTGGATATGATTTAAATATTGAACTGCTTTGTTCCAGAATTGTGAGATATGATAACAATCCTACAAGCAGTGTGTTACAGTGTCTCCCACCAGCCCACTGTCAGAAACCATGAATCAGACCGAGACAGAAGTACAGTTAAATCACACTTGTTTAATAATAAAAGTAAATAGAACAAAAGAAGTCAAAACATAGCCAAAGTTCGGTAACCGGAACGGATAGTCAGACAAGCTAGAAAGTCAGGGAACCAGGGATCAGCGTAGTGGAACAGCAAGCAGGACCTGGAGCCAGAAGGAATGTCAGCCAAGCAAGTCTTTAACAGGAATGCAGGAGATAGTCTCTGTGATGTTGACCAACGCAAAGGCAGAGATCATCTGGGCTGGACGGTTTAAGTAGGCAGGACTGATGAGCAGGATATCATCAACAGGTGAGTCACTGTGGAGAGATAGGAGCTGGCAATTAGCCGCCAGCTGAGCGGCCAGCTCAGAGAAGGAAAGGCTGAGCCCATCCCTGACACCCACACTTAGGGCAATTTTTAAGATATGGATCAGGGACCTTGATCTTATGAAAACAGTCAAAGGCATAGCAAGCTGTATACATTGGTACATTCTTTTTTTGGTGTGTGGATGCTTGTTGGAAATAGATGCAATGCAGCATTGCTCAAATGAATGCCTGACACCAGATCTGTACCAATTGCTCACTGTGTTCATTCAGTAAGGGGTCAGTAACCAGCCCCCAACCCTGTGTTCTCGATCTTTAACACTGCACTGTTCTACTGCCTCAGCAGCAGCTGCAGCCAACAGGAAAGGGAGAAGGGGAAGCCAGCCAGCAGCACTGCAAAGTTGGGGGCGTGGGGGATCAGTGAGGGGTGAAAGAAGTGGCTCCTCTGCAGCACTCAAAGCCGGCAGGAAGGGAGAGGAGAAGAAGCTAGCAGCTGCAGGGGAGGCATAGGGGGTCAGTGCTGTGGGGGGGGGGCACATAAAAGTGGAGGGAGGCATTTTGGAGCACAGGTGGAATGCTGGTGGCTCCTCCATGTGTGCAATGTGTGTATGAGCACTGTGGGCTCTACCACCCCTCAGGGCCTGTATGCAACGCACACATTGCACAGATGGGTGATACGCCATGCATTGGCTAGATATCTCTTCACCTCCTGTCATAGGGATACAATAGGAAGTGAGAGGGCATTGTCAGTGGTCACCAGAATACCCATTTCTGCTCTGTTAAATACTACAAATTACTGTATTTTCCATCATTTTCTATCTTGCTGACAATCTACCCAGTGAGGATACAGACAAGAATAAAAATTTAGCAGACGTTCTAACCTTTCTACACTCTAAAAACAAAAAATATATATATTATATACAACGTACATACTGTGTGTGTGTGTATATGTATGTATATGTGTGTATTGTGTTATTAGTGTGTTAAAGTAATTAAACTATAAATGGTGACATAAGCAAGACCCACCAAAGAGCACATGAATCTAACAGTTAATATGTGTTCAGAGCCAAGGCCAATTGTGATGCTGCGCTGGTTCTAACAGGGCAAACAGTACAAATGATTTGCATTTAAACTGAATTACAACCAAATTATCTGTTTTTGGAACATTTTGTATACTAGCAGTGGCGTCTCCAGCTTTCATATTTAGGGGGGGCACATGGGGGGACAGGGACAAAAATAGGGGGGCAATATAAAATGCAAATATATATATATATATATATATATATATATATATATATATATATATATATATATATATATATATAGATATGTAGATATATATAGATATATATATAGATATATATATCTATATATATATAGATCTATCTATATATAGATCTATATATATAGATCTATATATAGATAGATATATATAGCTATATATAGATATATATAGATATATAGATATATATATATTTATATATATATCTATATATATATCTATATATATATAGATATATAGATATATATATATATATATCTATATATCTATATATAGCTATATATAGATATATATATATAGATATATCTATTTATCTATCTATATTTTATCTATCCTGGGGCCCTTTACCCCTTTGCTACTATCCCACAATGGCCCTTTCACATGTTTTGCAGTGAGCTCCCTTCTTACTGTATTGGGCCCCCCCCCCCCCCAGGGTGACAGAGAACAAGAGATATATGTCACCAGCATACCAAGAAAATATAAGGGTCCAAAGCAGTGGGACAACTATCAGGGTTGCAAAGGTTGTCTTGCCACCGGGCCCTGGTGTTCTGTCACTGTGGGGTTCCCCAGCCTCCTCTTGCTGTCCTGCCCCTGCTATTGACAGCGCTGGTCTGGCATTTCTTGGAATTTACAGGCTGGTTCTCCTGTCTCCTGTCTGTTTTTTTAGTAACTGAGAGTCCTGGTGGAGTCCTTCCTGCAACTCACTCTTCTCCCTGCCAATGAGGATGCAGGGGAAGGAGCAGATCTGGCGGACATGGTTGTGTGAGCGCTTGCATTATGCAGTGTCAGCGAGCAGAGGGAGGGGGGAGGAATCACCCGCAGGAGCTGACTGGGGACGTTCTCCCTCTCAATAGAGACTGTGTTACCCCAGCGGTGGCCCGAGTAAGATGCGGCACATCCGATATGAATACAAACAAAAAGAAATTGCCTTTTTGTAAAAAAAAAAAAAAAAATTTTTTTTTTGGGGGGGGGGGGGGGGGGGGCACATGGTGGGGCCCAGCATAATGTTGGGGGGGGTCAGGGCCCCCTCTGGCCCCCCCCCCCCCCAGGGTCGCCATTGTATACTAGGCAGAATATTGTCGGGCTCATTGTCCTTTCAAGTTTCAAAACCAAAATTATTGGTAGCCTTGGATTAACCTGTACGTGCAAATAGCACATATCTTTAAAGCTGAATTCTAGGCAAATGGCTAACTGCACAGATGAAATACATTTATGGAAGCTTTTTACCTATCAAAGGGTTTGTATTCCTGTCCATCCAGTCCTGAGATTTACACAGCTTGGCCAAACAGCCTTATATAACTGGGTAGGACACCTTTTTTTTCTCTGCTGCACAAGTAGTAAAACTTGCAGCTCCCCCTCCTCCACCCTGTAAATGGACAGTGAAGGGAAAAGCAGCAGACTGATGAGCTCATCTCTTTGCCCTTCCCCTATCGGCATTCTCTTTGCACTTCAGCACAGCTGATAGACTATTTGTTTTGCTTCTCCTTCTCCCTGTCTGAGCTCTGCTGTACAGGGACTACAGGAGGCTGATAGCAGATCAAATTCAGGAACACTGCTTTAAAAATACATTTAAGGATTTACTAGAAATCCAGAGGTATGTTAGTTTGTCTCTTTTATATCTACCTACTTAGCTTTAAAGCTGGGTTCCCATATGTGCGAATTGGATGCAGATTTTCTCCGCATGCAATTCGCATGACATGCGAGTGTGACCGACTCTCAATGGAGCCGGTTCACACTGGTGTGGGGCAGCCGCTGTCTGCATTCCAAAAGGATCCTGTGCATGTTTGGCTCCGGTTCAGGTGCAAATTTAGACAAAATTTTAGACCTGATTCGCACCTGTGCTGAACTGGCAGTGAACAGGAATGCACCGGACCCCAGGCAAGGAACCATGGCCGCACATATGTGAACCCGACCAGAACCAGTGTTTGCAAAATAAGGGATGCTGTATGTACTGCTATGTCATGGTACATATTCACTATGGATATTTCTTTTCAAGGCTTCAGATTTAAATACAAGATCGCCTAGAGATGGTTGCTCATGCTAGGCTATAGAGAGACCATCAAAATGGAGTCTTCTGTAAATGTCTTCTGTAAACATCAATGGCTGCTTTCACCAGAAACAAGCTGTCTCAATAAGCTGGACGATGACCATTGTGTGCACCATTGTGTTATCAGAATAAAGTTCATGTGTTCCATATGGAAGTAAGAAAAAAAAACCTCCGTGGGCAATTATTCGTAGTGCCAGCACATATATCTATAATTATTTAGTTGAGTGGTGGTTATTTGAAATAATACTAGTGCTATTCAGGCTTTCCAAAAATGATGAAGGTGCCTCGTGACTGACCAATCCATAGAAAACAATGCATATGGCAGTTCATCTTTGAATTTCTCCACTTGGCATTTGGCTGCACTCCATAAGATCTATGTATGAGAAATATTATACACATTTGTGACCCTGACCTTCTGCTAACTGCCAGTAAGGATCCAATGTGTGTAACAGGAACTGAATAGTAGCACTTACTGGCCCTTGTGTGTGTCGATAGTACACATCTACTACCAAGGGAATATCACACAGTTTTCTGCAAAAAATCTCTCTAAGTAAATCGGATTAAGACTATGTGGAGCATATTTTAGTCAATGAATCTATATTTTCCCAAGAGACTTACAAGTTCCTAGGTCTGAGCTGTTCAGCCATTCTCATGTAAACTCATTATGCAGACACGTGCCATTAACAGAGCAGATAAAACATGATATTTCCCAACACTATTAAACAATCATTATTTACCGTTATCAATATACACAGTAGCTAAGTGTTTGAGCAGATAGATATTTGCAAGGTTTATGCACTGCTTTTGGTAATATCTAACAAATACAGATGATCAATAAAAATAGTGCAGTGCAAGAAACATATAAATCTTATAAAATATATAAGAGAAGGTCCAAATACATTGCCATAAAAAGTTCATTAAAAAGATCCCGGATGGTGCAAAGTAATGTCTCTAGATTGAACATGCAGGTGTCATATAATGTCCAGCACCTCCACCATACACACAGATGGCCACTCACCTTAGGACAGTGGTTCTCAACCTTTCTAGTGCCGTGACCCCTTGATAAAATTTCCCAAGTTGTGGGGACCCCCTAACAGTAAAATTATTTTCGTTGGTCGCGTTTGCTGGCACAGTGGCGGCGTTTGCTGGCACAGTGCTGACAATTGATGGGCACAGTGGCTGCACAGTGGGACGTTTGCTGGCACAGTGGCGACAATTGATGGGCACAGTGGCTGCGTTTGGCACAGTGGCAACAATTAAAGGGCACAGTGGCTGCGTTTGCTGGCACAGGTGGCGACGTTTTGCTGGCACAGCGGCGACAATTTATGGGCACAGTGGTTGCGTTTGGCACAGTGGCAACAATTAAAGGGCACAGTGGCTGCATTTGATGGCACAGTGGCTGCGTTTGATGGCACAGTGGCTGCGTTTGATGGCACAGTGGTGACAATTGACGAGCACAGTGGCTGCATTTGATGGCACAAGTGGCGGCGTTTGCTGGCACAGTGGTGACAATTGATGGGCACAATGGCTGCATTTGATGGCACAGTGGCGGTGTTGCTGGCAGTGGTGACAATTGATGGGCACAATGGCTGCATTTGATGGCACAGTGGCGGTGTTGCTGGCAGTGGTGACAATTGATGGGCACAGTGGCTGTGTTTGATGGCACAGTGGGCGACAATTGATGGGCACAGTGGCTGCACAGCGGCAACGTTTGCTGGCACAGTGGCGACAATTGATGGGCACAGTGGCTGCGTTTGGCACAGTGGCAACAATTAAAGGGCACAGTTTCCTGCGTTTAATGGCACAGTGGCGACAATTGATGAGCACAGTGGCTGCATTTGATGGCACAGTGGCGGCGTTTGCTGGCAGAGTGCGACAATTGATGGGCCCAGTGGCGACAATTGATGGGCACAGTGGCTGCACAGTGGCGACGTTTGCTGGCACAGTAGCGACAATTGATGGGCACAGTGGCTGCATTTGATGGCACAGTGGCGGCGTTTGCTGGCACAGTGGCGACAATTGATGGGCACAGTGGCGACAATTGATGGGCACAGTGGCTGCGTTTGCTGGCACAGTGGCGACAATTGATGAGTACAGTGGCTGCATTTGATGGCACAGTGGCGGCGTTTGCTGGCACAGTGGCGACAATTGATGGGCACAGTGGCGACAATTGATGGGCACAGTGGCTGCACAGTGGCGATGTTTGCTGGCACAGTGGCGACAATTGATGGGCACAGTGGCTGTGTTTTGGCACAGTGGCAACAATTAAAGGGCACAGTGGCTGCGTTTGATGGCACAGTGGCGACAATTGATGGGCACAGTGGCTGCATTTAAAGGCACAGTTGCAGCGTTTTAATGGGGGTTTTATTTTCAGATTTTTTCAGTTTGTTTGCGCCCCCACCACTTATTTATATATAAACGTCCCGGTTGGTTCCTCAAAAGTGGTTATTCCGTGCCAGTGCTAGATACACAAAGTGTATAGCACCCAAACATGTATCTAGCACTGGCACGAATAAACACTTTTGAGGAACCAACTGGGACATTTATATATATATATATATATATATATATATATATATAATATATATATATATATATATATATATATATATATACGTTTATATATATATAAATGTTAAGTAACATAATGAAAAAAATGTTATCTTGTCAGCTTCTCCTGTGTGTCTGACTTACCAGATGTCACAGTGACACAGGTGTTCTTCTTCAGGTGTGTCGTTGCCTCCCTCTTGGTACACTCATCCACAGCAAGCGGACTTCGGTGGGTGTAACAAGATGTCCGCTTGCCGACTTCTAAGTCTAAGCATTACTGTGGACGAGAGTACCAAGATGGCGGCGACGGAACGTCACTTCCGTGCAGTCTCTCCTGTGCAGGAAGTGACATCTCGCTGGCCGAGACGGACGGACTCCGGCAGTAACTTCGGGTCCGTCTCGGCCAGCATCTCAGGCAGCATCTCGGCCAGCATCCGCGACCCCCTGGAGAATCGGCAATCGACCCCCCAGGGGGTCGCGACCCCCAGGTTGAGAACCGATGCCTTAGGACCTTTATACACATTACACATTTTTTTATGTATTTTTAATGTATTTTAAAATTATTATTATTATTTTTTTTTATTTTAAAGTATTTATTAGTTTCAAAGAGAAAATGAGTTTTAACAAAACATTGCCAGTTGGGGATACCCTGGCTCGGTGTAAATACCAGAGAAACAGAAGAAAGAATAAAGAACAAGAATAATCACATTATACATCTTCAGAATACTTCAAGGTTTGAGAAGTTAAAATGATTTGGATCAAGTATGCATGTAGAGAGAGAATAGTATTGCGAAGAGTGCGTTAAACAATAGGAAACAGATATACAAAGGGTGACAATCTGTGAATTTGTTAATATTATGAAAGGTTTTGGATACTGCCTAGGAACCTTTTGCAGGTATTCGGATAGAGGGGTTGGGGTTGTAAAAGATTGGGCTAGTTGGAAAGGTTGGTAGAAGGTTGGTAGAAGCCAGTATTTTGTCTAATTTATATATATATATATATATATATATATATATATATATATATATATTTTTTTTTTTTTAAATTACAATAACATCATGATTTACATCATACTTATTAAATTATCCAGGGGTTAACACACTTGAAAATGTATATCTTTGTTTTAAAATAGGTATAACCATTTTTTGTGTTTGTATGCAACATTGTTATAGCATGCAGTGTCCCCATAACCATCATTTATCAGATATTTGGAAGAATTTACACTTTTCCTATTATAAACTGTAAACGGCCAGACAACAGATATTGTAATCAGTTACCAAATGGGCTGTTTGGGATTATAAGTTAATATGGGCATGAGAGTTAATTTAACAGAAAGGATAATAAAATAATAGATGGCGCTCGTATTCATTTATCGACGGACTAACCAAAAATGGCCGCGGTCACATGACTAATAATCAGGGATCACCACATGGTCTTTAAACCGGATGGTGTAGCAAGATGGCGCCGCTCCAGCTGACGTCTTGATGACGAAATGCGTAGGAGTATAATATAGGGATACACAAAGTGTCACACAGGGGCATGCAATTATTGTACCCTAGAACAGCGCCACACCTACCTTTCCTTATCTAACACATGACCCGCTGAACTAACAGGATGGTCAAACAAGCATTCACATGAAGGGATCTAATAGTCTCCCAATGGTCTGAGTGGATCCAAGACAGCCAATTCCTCCATAGGATCGTGGATATCGATATAAAAGCAAATATAATCTAGTGCTCTCTGTTATATAATCATTTATTTAATAAATATAAAACCACTTACAATTCTGGCACTTTTCACAAGTGTTGCCTTGAGTCTACTCAGACCATTGGGAGACTATTAGATCCCTTCATGAGAATGCTTGTTTGACCATCCTGTTGGTTCAGCGGGTCATGGTCCTAAGGTGAGCGGCCATCTGTGTGTATGGTGTAGGTGCTGTACATTATTTGACACTTGCATGTTCATTCTACACCACTTTGCACCATTCGGGATATTTTTTATAAACATTTTATGGAAAATTTTTTGGCCTTCCTCTTAAATATTTTATAAGATTTATATGTTTTTTAATATGTGCACTATTTTCACTTATTAGCTTATTTGAAGGTGTTCTGTAATTGGCCTTGAGTGTTCAGCTGCAATTATTAGTTTATATTTATTAAATACAGATGAGCAGATATGTTGTTCATCATGCAACCTGGCCGATTGAGAGAATTGTGCTATAAAAATAAAATTTTTTACTCAGTTTCATTCAGAATGTACAAAGATCAGTGGGAATGTATGGTACAATAACCCGTAACAACCAATCATGATCTAGCTCAATGGAGTCACACCGTTGTGAGATTATTTTTGGATTGGTAATTGCTTTGGCGCAATTTGCATATCATCACTAATCTTTAAACTTCTTTGTTAAAGAAGTAGTGTTTGTTTTTTCAAGGCCCATTTGAACTCTCTTGATTTATTACTCTAATGTTTCAGGCTGTATATACAACAACAAATTAGCACATTTTTTCCTTTTTAAAAAATTTTTTTTTTAGCTGTTGCGTATGGCATCAAAAAACCTGTGTTGGCAGCACATAGGAGAGTTGGACCGATGTTCTCACACACAGCGCAGAGGCCTGGCTCCCAAACAGTCATACATGCCCTTCCCAAACTCTGCTCTAACTACCAGCACACTCACTCCCTGAACAGCACTCTTAATTGGAGCTAAAAAGTTAAGGTAAAAGAGCAAAACATTTACTTCAATATATGCAGCCTGACTGCACTACAGTAAAAAAAAAAAAAAACAAGAGGGTTCACAGATGTAAGATATGCTGGAACTGTATGTGCATATCTGTTTGCCAGTACAGCATTGGGGTGGGGAAGTCAGAGCTGTCAACTTGTGAAAATTGACAGCTCTCTGTCCCAATCTCCTGATAGTGACTGCAAATCTCCTAAAATGCCTTCTCAGAGACACCTGACAATTAGCATAAACGTTTATATAGTTTTAATGGCTCACTTGTTTAGATCTCCAAATAACTGGTGTTAAAATTTTTTCCTAGCATTAAAAATTTAGTTATGTACACATTAGAAGATCTTCTAAGCCAGAGACCCATATATCTGATTTTCTGCATTGCCCTTCTTTTTTTTAAAGGGTCAATCCTCCAACACCTTATATTTTGAGTTTTGGTGTGTGCTGGAGACATAAACCACATAACAGTTCCAAAGAGGCTCCTGTAGTGATCATTTTGCTGGTTTATGACAGTCACAGTCCTTGTTGTATTTTTAATGTGCTCTATATAGTGACAAATGCAACAGAAGCACTGGGAATACCTAAATGTCGGGAGCACTTAAAGTCCAAGGTGGGTAAGAAGAGATGCTAAATCTATAGCAGGAAGGTAAACATGAAAAAACAATGAATAGAGTGAAAAAAGTGCAGCGCTAGTAATCAAGTATTGAGTATTGACATATCAACATACCGTGATATACAAATATATTGCGATTAGCATATACAAAAACTCTAACACCATCATCTGATTGAGAGTGTCTATAAATAAAGTGCACTGTGCAAATTGTAAATCAACATTGGTAGTATAGTCCCATTGGTGATTAAACATACATTCATTAGTATATATTGAGGGGAAGGAATCAGGAGTGTAGGACTAAAGGAGTCACCACCGTGTGTGCATCCACCACCCAGGGGAGAAGATTAAATATGCTTACGAGAAGGTAGCATCAATCAGGCATGTGATATCAAAGCTCTGGATAGCGAGTGGTGCAGTTCCTCCTCCTTAGCTAAGCCACCTCAGGCAACCTTGGCCCAGCATGTGAGAATATGGATCAGGATGGCAATGTCTCAGATGGTAAAAACAAAACTCCTTCCACCACAGAACTATTTGGTAGATTTATGGTTAACACCATAAAAAACAACAGAAAAACCATATGGTTATGGGTTTAATTAGTATAAAAAGGCTTTACAGAGATTCCAAGATGTATTGCATCAAGTAAAAAATCTCCTCTGTGATCACAAAAGCATAAAATTTAAAAAGGCGCAATGGCATGGAAAGGACTCATCATCCCAACGCGTTTCATCTACAAAGACTTCAACTGGGGTATGAATCTGCATCCATGCACTGCGCAATAACATAACTCAATAATTAATAATGACTAAACAAACCTGTATACAACATAATGACATGTGGCCATATTCAACATGGTATCCGGCGTGTGCTCCAAGCCTCAATGTGGCCACCAATGATGATAGGTGCTAAACCACAGCGAGGCCCGGATAGAGCCAAGCCTCAATGTGACCACCAACAATGATAGGTGCTAAATCATAGCAAGGCTTGGATAAAGCCAAGCTCCAGATATCACTCAACTGCACAGCCACACACAACGCGTGTGTTTCAAGCCTCAATGTGGCCGCCGAAGAGATGATAGCTAAACCACAGCGAGGCCGGATAGAGCCAAGCCTTGATGTGATCACCAACAATGATAGGTGCTAAACCCCAGCGAGGCTTAGATAGAGCCAGACAGATATTCGGCTGGAAAAACACATTCCAAGTTTCACTCTGAACACCACTCTACACAGGCAGATCCTTGGAATGCAAATCGGATTATAATCCGACCTACTTAATGATTATACAGATTAAACCAATAGAATATAAATTAAAATTGAATAGATAAAATTGAACATTTAAATATATTATGTACCAGGTATATAAGCGGAAAATATCAGTATATTATGACAAAAATTAAAATTAAGCGGTATTAATAAAAGCATTAATGTCCCAGTCAACATTCATGCCATATGGCCAATAAGATTTGAGTTCATAAATCCAAAACGTTTCTAGCCATGATACACCTCTAATACTGGGACCCCCCCCTCATGGGGATATATATTTGTCTATAATAAGAAACTGAGTGCCTTTAGGGTGTTTATTATGATGTCGGAGATAATGTTTAGGCACAATGTGATTAGTTATTCCTTTCTTTATATTTGTTTACCTGTGACATTGATAATAACCCTTTACATTGTGAAAAAATATGGGTCTACTGGGAGGTTCAATATCATTGGGAGATATCCTATTCTGTAATGATGGAGCACCACGGTAAGTAACCTTGGCGTTATCCGGAAGGAACTGACCCAAAATCCGGTCAATTTTAAGGACATCCCAATGTTTATTGAGAATGCCCTTAATCTGTTTGTGTTGAATAGAGTACGTAGTAAAGAAAGACCATTTGAATTTGTTAGAAATTCCTTACTGTTGGATGATACTATCTAAATGGTAAGCTTTTTCTATTTTTGAATCAATCATAACTGCGCTATAGCCCTTCTCCACAAATCTCTGTTTAAGAATCTGGGCTTGATGGCAAAAAACAGAAGCATTGGTACAATTACGTTGCAACCTCACCATTTGACTCAGAGGGACAGATTTCAACCATGCATTGTGGTGACAACTGTCTAATGGGATGTATCCATTTCGGTCTGTATGTTTGAAAAAGGTTTTTATTTTCAACTGTTCGTTTATGATTGATATCTCCAAATCTAAGAAATGTATTTTATCTCTACTGGTTTCATAGGATAAGAAATGCCTCTATCGTTGGTATTTAAAAATGACATGAAATCACACAGTGAGTCATGGTCACCATTCCAAAGGAGGAGGATGTCGTCTATATAGCGTGCCCAGAGGACCAATTCTATTCTATCCTGAATCCTCCTCCCACTTGGCCAGAAATAGATTGGCCAAACTAGGGGAAAACTTGGCTCCCATGGCCACTCCTCTTTCTTGTACAAAAAACTTATTATCGAACCAAAAATAGTTATGTTTGGCGGCGAATTCTAAAAGTTCCATGATGAAATCCTGTTGGGCCATGGGTAAACTTTTCAGTCTACTATCACGAACCGCACATATTAGATGAAGCACTTCACCACTTGTGCAACAAAATGTATTGTTTACTTACTCACATGTCACATGTAAAAAACAATATGTTGGACAGACTATACGTCCATTTTCTGTTTGATTAAATGAGCATATAGCAATAATAAAGAAAGGAGTAACTAATCACAGTGTGCCTAAACATTATCTCCGACATCATAATAAATACCCTAAAGGCACTCAGTTTCTTATTATAGCCAAATATATATCCCCATGGAGGAGGGTCCTAGTATTAGAGGTATCACGGTTAGAAATGTTTTGGATTTATGAACTCAAATCTTATTGGCCATATGGCATGAATGTCGACTGGGACATGAATGCTTTTATTAATACCGCTTAATTTTAATTTTTGTCATAATATATTGGTATTTTCCACTTATATGCATTGTACATAATATACTTAAATGTTCAATTTTATCTATTCAATTCTAATTTATATTCTATTGGTTTAATCTTTATAATCATTAACTAGGTTGGATTATAATCTGATTTGCGTTCCAAGGATCTGCCTGTGTGGAGTGGTGTTCAGAGTGAGGCTTGGAATGTGTTTTTCCAGCCGAATATCTATCTGGCTCTATCCAGGCTACTCTGTAGTTTTGCACCTATCATCCTTGGTGGCCACATTGAGGCTTGGAACATACGCCGTATATCAAGTTGTGTGTGACTGTGCAGTTAGGTGACATCTGGAGCTTGGCTATATCCAAGCCTTTCTGTGGTTTAGCACCTATCATTGTTGGTGGTCACATTGAGGCTTGCCTCTATCCGGGCCTCACTGTGGTTTAGCACCTATCATCATTGGTGGCCACATTGAGGCTTGGAACACACGCCGTATACCATGTTGTGTGTGACTGTACAGTTACGTGACATCTGGAGTTTGGCTCTATCCAAGCCTCGCTGTGGTTTAGCACCTATCATTGTCAGTGGTCACATTGAGGCTTGGCTCTATCTGGGCCTCACTGCGGTTTAGCACCTATAATCATTGGTGGTCACATTGAGGTTTGGAACACACGCCAGAGATACCATGTTGAATATGGCTACATGTCATTATGTTGTATAATGGTTTGTTTAATTATTATTGATTATTGAGTGTATATTATTGTGCAGTGCATGGATGTGGACTCATACCCTAGTCAAAGTCTTTGTTGATGAAACACAGCTGGTTTGATGAGTTCTATCTATGCCATTGTGCCTTTTTTAATTTTATGCTTTTGTGATCACAGAAGAGATGTTTTACTTGATGCAATACATCTTGGAATCTATGTAAAGCCTTTTTATTCTAAATAAACCCGTAACCATACTGTTTTTCACTATGTGGAGGCTTTCTGTTGTTTTTTATCAATGCTGTTAACCATAAACCTACTGAACGGTTCTGTGGTGGAAGGAGGTTTTTTTTTACCATCAGGGACATTGCCACCCTGATCCACATTCTCACATGCCGGGTCAAGGTTGCCTGAGGTGGCTCAGCTGAGGAGGAGGAATTGCACCACTCGCTATCCAGAGCTTTGATATCACATGCCTGATTGATGCTACCTTCTGGTAAGCGTATTTAATCTTCTCCTCTCGGTGGTGGATGCACACACAGCGATGACTCCTTTAGTCCTACACTCCTGGATTCCTTCCCATCAATATATGCTAATGAATTAATGTTTTAATCACCAATGGGACTATACTACCAATGTTAATTTACAATTGGCACAGTGCACTTTATTTAGAAACACTATCAATCAGATGATTGTGTTAGAGTTTTTTGTACATGCTAATCACAATTTATTTTGTAGATCACGGTATGTTGATATGTCAATACTCAAGCGCTGCACTGTTTTCACTCTATTCATTTACACAATTTTTGTTAATTTTTGTTTTGCTGGCTGCTATTGTTTATTTATGTGTATAGCGCAGTATTTTTATATTAATTCCTTAAAAAAACAATGGGTTGACAGACATCGGATCCCACCTAAAACTAAGATACTTTTTTTTTGAGTAAGCAGACCTTATCTGTAATGGCCCTTACACACGATCAGAAAACTGTATGAAAAATACCACTTTCAAAGTGATCGTACGATAATCTAAACCGCTAGTACACGGCTTTCAAGAGCCATTCACGACAGTTCATCCGATATTATCCGATGGGACAAGTATGAAACCACTGTGGAAGTCTGTGAGAAAAACCAACACTTTTGGGTGTGTTGATCTCCTGGGTCCCCACAGCTCTTCTTGGTTCCTCCTGCTAACCTCTGGTTCACCACTGTCTCCTGCAAAAGTGTCAATTTCCCAGTGGACTTCAGTCGAGCATTCTGGAACTGAGCAATGGATATTTACACCCTTCTTTTGCAAGGTATTTGCTTTGGCAGATTTAAAATTGTTGACAGCTGTTTCTGATGTGATGAACACATTTTTAAGTGCTATGTTATTCATATTTGTGTTATTGTATTAAATACAAAGATATGTCCATCACTTCTACTTGACTATTTACCTGAATAAAATTCCCTTTCAGGAAATGCTTTATTTATAACGAGTCAGCAAACGCATTGTAATAAGGAGCACTAAATCACAACCATTGTTCAGCACTGCAAAGCAGTAAGCAGTGTACTTAACAGAGTCCATGTACATTTAGAAACAAACTGTACACAGAGACAAGGGTTTAAAAAAAAATAACATGCATTCATTAATTTTTTTTTAAATCAGTTGAAATCTTTGTCATATATATATATATATATATATATATATATATATATATATATATATATCAAATTAAAAGACCATACATCCTCTTTGCAACAGATTACCACACAAGTGATTACCAAAAGAAGGCACCTATGCTACAAGAATGATGTCTGGACTTTAGGTAAAAAACAACTACAGGGAAAACTAAAAGTCCTTAAGTCCTCGAATGGAGACACAGATGGTGTTTATGGTGTTTTGGTAATTATCATATTTTTATCTATAATCTTGTCATTCTGAGTCTGGACGTGGCCATTGCATATGGAGTAAACATACTTTATAGATTTATTACAAGGTAGATAAGGTTGTCATCATAATACATTAAATGCATATACAGAAATGCCAAGCTGATTGGTAATGACTGGGATGTGTGATACATGCTTAAAGGTTACAGATGTAAATACATGGTTATTAAAGACATCTTAAAACTCAATGCGTTTCGTGAGCTACCACTCACTTCTTCAGGAGTGGATGCATTTTTACCATTTTTACTCCTTGTCCTCACCTACTACGTCACTGCAGTATTTTGTCACATTATATCTAGACACATATACATATATTTGTTACAGTAATCACTTTTGATGACAGATACGGATGGACACATTCTTATTCCACATATGCTATGTCTAGCCTGTATGTGCTCCTTCGTAGGTTTCTCCTGGTTTCGCTCCTACAGCTCCCAGGCCAGATGTACCTGGCTGACACCAGATGGAAATGTTGCTATGGTATTCTGGCTCAGCTGATTTGTAAGTATGGGGTCCCTTACAGGGTCCCTTTTGCTCTGTAAGACAATGTTTACCAATTAAAATCATGAATCACATTCTAAAGTTGATGTTCTATTTTATAGATATGTTTTATGCGCATCTACTCCTGAAGAAGTGAGCCGTAGCTCACAAAACGTGTTGGTTTTTAAGGTGCCTTTTATAACCATGTATTTACATCTGTAACCTTTAAGCATGTATCATACATCTCAGTCATTACCAATCGGCTTGGCATTTCTGTACATGCATTCGATGTATTATGATGACAGCCTTATCTACCTTTTACTAAATCTATAAAGTATGTTTACTTTATATGCAATGGCCACATGTGTTCACCTCATTTAAAGTACCAGGGCTTTTTATGTTTTGTTTGTATATCTATTATGGAGGTGTGTCACTGGGGGCAGCACCAGACCACTTATATTAATTTATTTAATTTTCGTAGTGCTGTTTATATAAATTTCTAAGTCCATATTAAAGTTTGAATACTCATTTTTTACATTATCATTTGGGGTCGCATTTAATACCTATTTTTCCTTGGGGTACTTTCTCCCAACTCTTTTGTATATTGTTTTTACATTGCTTGACCCTTGAGTAGGGTATCTGGTAACCCCACAAGTGAGTATACTAGAACTTGTATACATCTTGCAATCCATCACTACACACCCAGAAATAGCTTTTTCTTGGCCTTTTGTTCCCTTTTTGCCTTTTTTTTTCTTGCTTATCCGTAGTAACTATATCTCAGAACATTTTTAGAAGAGTATGAAGGATGAATGTGAGGCAATTATGACCCTACAAAGGTACCATCCCATATAAAACAATTACCGAATGATAACAAAAATGGGGTGGAACCCTTGCAGGGTCTAATAAATACACATACCAAATAGGCTTAAAAAATAACTAATAATAATAATATTTCTCAGAAAAGTGATAGACATTAGACTGCTGTTTGATATCTGCTATTCCTAATGGATCATAAGGGGGTCAATCTGCTTTTCAGGTTAACTTTGAATGCAAGTGATGTTCTTGGAGGACTTCCATTGAGGAAAAATCCTACTGTGGTATAGTCTGGTATTCCCCCAGCAATGTTCTAAGAGCATCTTGGTGCTGCTGATCATGATAACCTACAAGAGTGTATTCTTATGGCCCTTTTAGGGAAAAATACTGTACATTTTTGGAGTTTGAATCGTTTTATCACTTCTGATCCCCATCAATTGTTAGTGATCTTCTTCATAGTTCTGTCCACTCAGGGGTTGTGTAGGCGAACGAGTCCACTTGTAGGAAAATTGTGGTCTGTGTAATAAATCGAGGCCCTGCTCACTTGTTCCATAGCAATAATGCACGCTTTACCGCATTGAACATAAATGCATTAATGCATATTATGTGCATTAATGTGCTACAGTGCCATTCATTTTCATTTCATTTTCAGCCACAAATGTGGGAAATGAACCTTTAATTGCCATTTTAATCTGTGTGTGCCACCTTCTGTGTCTGTACCAAGTCTAAACATTCCAGGGTATGTAAACTTTTTATCAGGGCCATTTGGGTGATTTCTGTTATCATTATGATTTTAAAAAATCCAAAAAAACGATGCGATAATAAATCGCTTCATGTGATTGCTATCCTCAAATAAATGACAGTTTTTTGGCGTGATCAGTCATAGTTTCAATATTAATACCAACATTTCACAATTTTTGCCAGGGTATGCAAACTTTTGAGCATGACTGTATATCCAGGTTTTAGATCAACATATGCTCTAATCCAGACTATGTCTTTTTCAGGGAAGGCCTTCAATATTCAGCAGGACAATGTTAACTGCCTACTGCATCTATGACAAAAGCATGGCTTCGTAGTAGAAGAGCCCATGTACTTAACTGGCCTGCCTTCAGTCCAGACCTTTCACCAATTGAAAAATGAAATGAAAAATACGACAAAAAACAAAATATGACAAAGAAGACCCAGGATTGTTGAGCAGTTAGAGTTCTTTACCAGGCAAGAATGGGACAACATTCCTCTTCTAAAACTGGTCTCCTCAGTTTCTAGACTCTTACAGTGTTGTTTAAAGTAGCGGAGATGCCACACCGTGGTAAACGTTGCCCTGTCTCAACTTTTTTGAGAGGTGTTGCTGCCATCAATTTCAAAATTAAATTTTTTTTTCTTAAAATGATACATTTTCTCAGTTTAAACATGTGATATGTTTTCTAATTTCTATTGTGAATAAAATATAGCTTTATGAGCTTTACATTCTGCTTTTATGTAGATTTTACACAGCGTCCCAACCTTTTTGGAACTGGGGTTTATTATGTTTTATTATTAGTTCATTATGTATAACACAATGTATAGAATGGAGAATTCAGCAGTATGTGTCATAGAGCCCCTTATATTATTGGTCAGCAGGAGGAAAAATTGGCCAATGTCTGTGGTCAATGGAGGGAAAAAAATGGATGAGAGAGGGGTAGAGAAGGAAGCGCCACCTGAGTGTAGTATTAACAAATGATGTTTAATGACACCAGGTAAAAACACACTTACAGGATAAAAACATATAAAAGGCTCATCTGTATAGGTATGTGGTCCTCGGTGTTCCCTCTGATCCTGTGGTGGTGACGCTGCAGAGATGCTGGGCTGCAGAAGGTGGATTACCAGCCGGGAGCTCCTTCTGTGGCCATCAGGAAGAGACTAGGGGCCGGCGTGGAGCGCACGTGGAGCGTGCATGACGTCACAGGTCGTCCGTCTGCTTACGGGTACGGTATCCAGGGGAGGGATCATCCAGGGAGGAGGGCTAGCAGGGAGGTTGAGAGAAGGTTACGCGCTCAGAGCCACTGCTCCTTCAATAGGCCTATTGAAGGAGCAGTGGCTCCGAGCGCGTAGCCTCCACGCCGGCCCCTAGTCTCTTCTTGATGGCCACAGAAGGAGCTCCCGGCTGGTAATCCACCTCCTGCAGCCCAGCATCCCTGCAGCGTCACCACCACAAGATCAGAGGGAACACCGAGGACCACATACCTATACAGATGAGCCTTTTATAAGTTTTTATCCTGTAAGTGTGTTTTTACCTGGTGTCATTAAACATCATTTGTTAATACTACACTCAGGTGGTGCTTCCTTCTCTACCCCTCTCTCACCCATCACAGAGCCAGCTCTCTGAGGACAGCAGCCGCCTAGCCTACCAGCCTACTTTTACCATTACATTATCGGTTACCACTTAACACTTGAACTTCCAGCCTGTTCCCTATGGACTAAGTTGCTCAGCCCTTTATATCTCCTGTCCTGTATATGGATTGTGTGTTTGTGCTTACAGTTACCAATACTCTGGAAAAAAATAGATGTCATAAAAGCAGAAAAGCAAAAAAATGCCTGGCATTGATAGTCAGGGGAGAACAAATGTCTGACGTCAGTGGTCAGGGGGACCACTGACACAGGTGTGTTGGTGAACAGGAGGAAGGAAAATTCCCGGTATCAGTGGTAAGTGGAAGATAAAAATCTTTGACATTGGTAAATAGTGCGAGGAAGAAAATGCTCGGCATTGTTGATCAATCGGGAGAAGAGAATGCCCCAGTGGGGGGGAGAGGAAGCATTGGGGCTCAGTCAGGGAAGAGGAGGGACACTAATGCTCTGTGGGGGAGAAAGAGGGCCACCCCATACTCTATGGGGGGAGAGAGGGCACTGATGCTCTGCGGAGAGAGAGGGTGGCACTGGAGCTTGGTGAGGTTAAGATGCAGGTCATTGGTGTTCAGTGAATGGTTTGTCTGTTGAAGCTCTGTTTGCGACGTTGCTGCCTCCCTCTACCCTCTGCAGAGGTTCACTCCCTCCAATACAGTGTTTCAGCACCCAGCCATCGGGTAGAACACAACCCAGATCCATGGGCCGATAGGACTGTTGGGAGGTATGCGTCAATTATTCAAAAGTATAAAAAGCAAATTCCTGTTCATTTTGATTACTCAGTCATGTGCAACTGGTTTTCACATGATTGGATAATTGCAGTGAAAATTCTTGCAATTTTTTTATATGAAGATTTTGAACTCCTTTAATATTTGCCTCAATATACTTTTGCAGCAGACAACACGGAAGATTGTGCATCCATGCTATGCAACGCTCTCTTTTTACTAATTGTTTTAAGTGTCCATAAAGGCCATATTTTATTCATATGCAAAGGCACATTTTCAGCCTTAGTTTGAAAAATAAATGTAGATATTTGCAACTACTGTTGACTACTAGGTAATCTGTGTTATTTTGGCATGGTTACCTATGACACTTTTTGCCACTTAAGATGATTACCAAAACATCGTCTCTCAAGCAAGAGATATAAACAAAGATTTAAACAAAGAAGAATCTCCATGTTCTGTATGTAATATCAATAATGGAATAAATGAGTTTCTGAACATTTTTTTTTTAATCTAAAAAAGCCACAAGGCATTTGGATGTGGCATGAGGAGTCTGCTAAATTGGCGCATTCCCAGGGGGCAGCTGTAATGCAATATGTTGTCTCGTGTGTAGGTTCATATGACCAATAAAAGGCTGCTAGACTTTCACTGCCTGGCTCTCTCCTTTGGATTTTAGAAAGCATTTTATAGATCACATATGACATTAGTAATCAGGGATGGGCTTGGTTTAAAAACAAAAGAGAAATCACCAGTCATATAATATCAGGCTATTTTTTCTATATCTAATTTATATACATTGAAAATGGAATACACAAGCTACAGAAAATAACGAATTTACCACGTTACAGATGACATTATTATTATTGCAGTAAAAAAAATATATATATACAATATATACTATATAGAGTGTGTGTATGTATGTACAATATGTATATATATATATATATGTATATATATATACATATATATATATATATATATATATATATATATATATATATATATATACAGTATCTCACAAAAGTGAGTACACCACTCTCATTTTTGACAACACTGAAGAAATGACACTTTGCTACAATGTAAATTAGTGAGTGTACAGCTTGTATAACAGTGTAAATTTGCTGTCCTCTCAAAATAAATCAACACACCGCCATTAATGTCTAAACCGCTGGAAACAAAAGTGAGTACACCCCTAAGTGAAAATGTCCAAATTGGGCCCAATTAGCCATTTTCCCTCCCCGGTGTCATGTGACTCGATAGTGTTACAAGGTCTCAGGTGTGAATGGGGAGCAGGTGTGTTAAATTTGGTGTTATCGCTCTCACTCTCTCATACTGGTCACTGGAAGTTCAACATGGCACCTCATGGCAAAGAACTCTCTGAGGATCTGAAAAAAATAATTGTTGCTCTACATAAGGATGGCCTAGGCTATAGGAAGATTGCCAAAACCCTGAAACTGAGCTGCAACGCGGCGATCAAGACCATACAGCGGTTTAACAGGACAGAAGAAGTTGAGTGCACGTGCTCAGCATCATATCCAGAGGTTGTCTTTGGGAAATAGATGTATGAGTGCTGCCGGCATTGCTGCAGTGGTTGAATGGGTGGGGGGTCAGCCTGTCAGTGCTCAGACCATACGTTCATTGAGGGAACCATGAATGCCAACATGTACTGTGACATACTGAAGCAGAGCGTGATAACCTCCCTTCGGAGACTGGGCCGCAGGGCAGTATTCCAACATGATAACGACCCCAAGCAGACCTCCAAGAGAACCGCTGCCTTGCTAAAGAAGCTGAGGGTAAAGGTGATGGGCTGGCCAAGCATGTCTCCAGACCTAAACCCTATTGAGCATCTGTGGGGCATCCTCAAACAGAGGGTAGAGGAGCGCAAGATCTCTAACATTCACAGCTCTGTGATGTCATCATGGAGGAGTGGAAGAGGACTCCAGTGGCAACCTGTGAAGCTCTGGTGAATTCAAGAGGGTTAAAGCAGTGCTGGAAAATAATGGTGGCCACACAAAATATTGACACTTTGGGCCCAATTTGGACATTTTCACTTAGGGGTGTACTCACTTTTGTTGCCAGCGGTTTAGAAATTAATGGCGTGGTGTGTTGAGTTATTTTGAGGGGACAGCAAATTTACACTGCTATACAAGCTGTACACTCACTACTTTACATTGTAGCAAAGTGTAATTTCTTCAGTGTTGCCACATGAAAAGATATAATAAAATATTTACAAAAATGTGAGGCGTGTACTAAATTTGTGAGATACTGTAGGTGTTGATTTACCAAAGGCAAAAAGATTGTGCACTTTGCAAAGTGTAGTTGCACTCTACAAGTGCAGTTTCTCCAGAACTTAGTAAATGAGGTAAGGCTTAGCTTTGCAAAGAATACCCAAACACATGTAAGGAAAAAAAGTGCACAGTCTATTTGCCTTTAGTAAATCAACCTCATAGAGTGAGCTATAGGTGTTAATTTACTAAAGGCAACTAGACTGTTCACTCTGCAAGTGCGGTTGCTCCAGAGCTTAGTAAATGAGCAGAAACTGCTGACTTACATCATCCATTCACGCGCAAGCAAAAATATTTTTTTTAATTTTCCTTGCATGTGACTGGGTACTCTTTGTGTAGTGAAGCTTTACCTCATTTACTAAGCTCTAGTGCAACTGCACTTGCAAAGTGCACACTCTATTTGCCTTTAGTAAATCAACCCCATAGAGCTCCAATGCAGACTACAACTCAGGCACCTATTTTTTCAGTTTCCCTTCACATCTACTTCACGGGAACTATATATCGTGCAGTGATTTTTAGTATGCAGTATTGCATATTGTATCTACTTTTACTCTAATATTCATAAATGCTTTGCCAACACTTTCTAAAGCTGCTTGCTAATGGGAGGGCGTGTCTTTACTACCTAATCAGGCTCAATAAGCAAACCTGTAACTACAGAATCCATTTAGCATCTTTAAAAAGAAACTCACCAAGGAGCAATCTCCTATTGCGAGGGATGCCTGTAAGTTGGCTTTAAGCTCTCAGCAGATTTTGGGGAAAAGCAATGAGATTAGATGATCAGAAGGTGGGATATTTGGGCACCACCGCACACAAAGTACTGTTGCCATAGATACAAAAAGAGACTTGTAGTTTTGGGACAGTTTTATTAAATAATTTAGACTAAGATTCAAAGGCATTTTTTACTAGTATTAAGAGTACCTGTATTGAGAAAATAAAATGCTAAGCTGGTCTAAATGCAGGGAAGAATGCGTCAAAATGTGTCAAATCATACTTTCATTGTTAGAATAATCTTTCTGACAGCTTTGCCTGAATATTCTGAAACTCCAACTTTCAGAATGACAGTGCTCTGGCCAGGTGATGGGCTTCTCAGGTATAAGTGGGTGAGCAAAGTGGGGGGCTTATTCCCACACTTTCCATAGCCCAGAAATTGGGGCATTACATTATTAAAGGGTTAGTTCACCTTAACCAAAAAGCTACCAATGCAGATAAGGGGCATCTGTAGATAACAAAAAACAAATTGTGCAGTTCTGACTGAGACTAGGATCACATCTACTTCATTTGAATGGGCTACCTTGTTCTGCGAAATGCAGGAAAGAAGTCACTGCACTACTTTGGAAATCGTAGCCCACAAGATTTCTCGCATGTAGCCCTCACATAGCCCGCACAAAAATCGTAGCCCGCACTAGTACAGTGTGGTTCCCAGTGTGGGTGCGATTTTGAGTGTGGGCGGTGGGCCATTAGGATTAATGGCACCCGCCCGGGGGTCCAGTGGTGCACTGTGTGGGTGGTTGCAGATGCGGGAATTTGTGTGGGTCCCGCAGCGGCACCACTCGCACAGGTGTGAACCTAGCCTAAAGGTGAATAATGCCCTTGCTATAAGTGTAGGCCATTTACATACAGTTGTGCTAAGTTTATATACCCTGGCAGAATTTATGATTTCTTGGCCATTTTTCAAAGAATATGAATGATAACACAAAAACTTTTCTATCACTCATCTTTAGTGTTTGGCTAAAGCCATTTATTATCAATCCGCTGTGTTTACTCTTTTTAAATCATATTTACAACAGAAACTACCCAATTGACCCTGATCAAAAGTTTACATACCCCAGTTCCTAATACTGTGCATTGCCTCCTTTAACATCAATGACAGCTTGAAGTCTTTTGTGGTATTTGTGGATGAGGCTCTTTATCTTCTCAGATGGTAAAGCTGCCCATTCCTTCTGGCAAAAAGCCTCCAGTTCCCTTTAAATTCTTGGGCTGTCTTGCATGAACTGCACAATTTGAGATCTCCCCAGAGTGGCTCAATGATATTGAGGTCAGGAGACTGAGATGGCCACTCTAGAACCTTCACTTTATCCTGCTGTAGCCAATGACAGGTCGACTTGGCCTTGTATTTTGGATCATTATCATGTTGGAATGTCCAAGTACGTCCCATGCGCAGCTTCCTGGCTGATGAATGCAAATATTCCTCCAGTATTTTTTGATAACATACTTCATTCATCTTGCCAACAATTTTGAAGGAATTCCTGTGCCTTTGTAGCTCACACATCCCCAAAACATCAGCGATCCACCTCCGTACCTTTCATCATAGGCCTTGTTGAGGCCTCTCCAAATGTAGAGTTTATGGTTGTGGCCAAAAAGCTCAATTTAGGTCTCATCACTCCAAATTACTTTGTGACAGAGAAGGTTTGAGGCTTGTCTCTGTGCTGTTTGGCGTATTGTAAGCAGGATACTTTGTGGCATTTGTGTAGTAATGGCTTTCTTCTGGCAACTCGACCATGCAGGCCATCTTTCTTCAAGTGCCTCCTTATTGTGCATCTTGAAACAGGCACACCACATGTTTTCAGAGAGTCTTGTATTTCACCTGAAGTTATTTGTGGGTTTTTCTTTGCATCCCAAACAATTTTCCTGGCAGTTGTGGCTCAAATTTTAGTTGGTCTACTTGACCGTGGTTTGGTTTCAACAGAAACCCTCATTTTCCACTTCTTGATTAGAGTTTGAACACTGCTGATTGGCATTCTCAATTCCTTCGATATCTTTTTATATCCCTTTCCTGTTTTATACAGTTCAACTACCTTTTCCCACAGATCCTTTGACAATTCTTTTGCTTTCCCCATGACTCAGAATCCAGAAACATCAGTGCAGCACTGGATGAAATATTCAAGGTACTGTCAGGAGTCCAGAAACGCATTGAACTTTTATATACACACACTAATTACAAGCAAACAGATCACAGGTGAAGATGATTACCTTTAATAGCCATTCAAACCCCTATGTGTCAACTTGTGTCCATGTTATCAGGCCAAAACCACCAGGGTATGTAAACTTTTGAGGTAGTTTCTGTTGCCATTATTATTTAATTATAATATTATTTATTATTTATTATTTAAAATGAGTAAACACAGTTGATTGATGATAAATGGCTTAAGCCAAACACTAACCATGAGTGAAAGAAATGTTTTCATTGAAAAATGGCCAAGAAATCATAAATTCTGCCAGGGTATGTAAACTTATGAGCACAACTGTAACTCTTTAAGCCTGACTGGAATACACCCAGGACATTGCTAGGACATTGCTAAGTGAAGTCTAGTTGTTATTGCTCACCTCACCTATAAAGTGGTTCTAAAGCCTTAAGGTTTTTCACCTTAATGCATAGAATGCATTAAGGTGAAAAACCTTCTCTGCTGCAGCTGCCCAGACCCCCCCTTTTCTTAATTATACCACGATACCTCATGGTTCCGGATATTCAACCTATGGAACGCAAGCGGCGATTCTAGGTAGCGCTTGCTTCCCCATGTTGTTTGGAGAGTACGAGAGCATGTGAGCTCCCTCTCCTGTTTTTAAACTTTTTATCAATTCGTAAAGTATATTCCTTGGATAATAAAATAATCAAACGGAGTTACGCTATGTGGACTACCCTTATTTCTGTTCCGTGAAATACATCATGAGGATGCCCAATTGGGAACCCCATTAAAACGGGAGCCAGTGGAGTTTTTTCTTCCGTACTTGTGGGTGGATGACCCTGAATCATACCGCTGGGAGCTGGAAAGACACAGGCATGTTGGGATCAACATTTATGCTCACACCCCTGCAGGGGTAGGGCACTCCGGTGAGTGTAATCACATAGGGGAATACTGCTACATCCCTGCATCTTTTTCACCTGTGTCCCATTGTATAACGAGGATTCCAAATATTTCGGATGGAACATTACGTCACCTCTATGGACTTTTTTACTAGATCAACACATCATATACGTGTTTAAATTAATATACAGCAGGCTTATGAAATTATACTATTGCTGTTTTCAAGTGCACACTCATTTTTATTGCACATTTATTTTGCACTGCACATTAATTAATTAATGAATTTTTTACACATATCCATATAACCTTGCACTTGTCACTTTAGACCCTTATTATATAAGATTCATTTACACGAGTATCATCAGTACACGTCACTTTAGTCTTTCTGTGTATGCTTTGTGGGTTCTCCCACTCACATTTTTGGGTACAGTGACTGTGTTCCCACCATATGTATATTGGTTTATAATTTCTTTTGCACAATATTAGCACTTGCCACTTTATATTTATAACAAGAGAATTTATTGTACTGAGATACCTTTATCATTTCTTTTGCACAGGTTGAGCACCTGTCACTTTTGTGTTTGGGTATAGTGATCGAATTCCCATCATACGTACATTGGTTACAGTTTTTTGCACAGAAACAGCATTGGTCACTTTATATTTTTTACAGTTATTGTACTGATACACTTCCAGTACCTGTTTACACAGATATAGCACCTGCCACTTTTACACATATCATTGTATTGATACCCCCCCCCCCCTTTTCCTTACCTGAGCTCATCTGATCCAGCGATATGCACGAGTGCAGCCGCTCCCGCCGCTGTCTCTCTCCTCATTGGTCAGATTGATAGCAGCAGGAGCAATTGGCTCCCATTGCTGTCAATCAAATCTGATGACACAGGAGCGGGGGGCCAAATCCCGCTGTCTATGCCAATAGACGCAGCAGTGGGACTTGGGAGCGAGCACGCACGGGTGCCACCAGGGAAAGCATAAGGCAAGGTCCATAAAGACATGGATGAGCGAGTTTGGGGTGGAAGAACTTGACTGGCCTGCACAGAGTCCTGACCTCAACCCAATAGAACACCTTTGAGATGAATTAAAGTGGAGACTGTGAGCCAGGCCTTCTTGTCCACATCAGTGCCTCACCTCACAAATGTGCTTCTGGAAGAATGGTCAAACATTCCCATAGACACGCTCCTAAACCTTGTGGACAGCCTTCCCAGAAGAGTTGAAGCTGTCATAGCTGCAAAGGGTGGGCCAACTCGATATTAAACCCTACAGACTAATGCCCTGTACACACGATCGGACATTGATCGGACATTCCGACAACAAAAATCCATCGGATTTTTTCAGACGGATTTTGGGCCAGACTTGTCTTACATACACACGGTCGCACAAAGTTCTGAACGCGGTGACGTAAAACACGTACGTCGGGACCATAAACGGGGCAGTAGCCAATAGCTTTCGTCTCTTAATTTATTCTGAGCGTGCGTGGCACTTTGTGCGTCGGATTTATGTACACACAATCGGAATTTAAGCGATCGGATTTTGTTGTCGGAAAATTTTATAGCATGCTCTCAAACTTTGTGTGTCGGAAATTCCGACGGAAAAAGTCAGATGGAGCCCACATATGATCGGAATTTCCGACAACACAATCCGATCGCACTTTTTCCATCAGAAAATCCGACCATGTGTACAGGGCATAAGACTGGGATGCCATTAAAGTTAATTTGCGTGTAAAGGCAGGCATCCCAATACTTTTGGTAATATTGCGTATGTAGACAGGAAGTGGCTGCAAAGATATTAGCAGCACTGAGATACAACAAAGCATGAAAAAGTTGAAAATGTATTATACAAAAAAAAAAAAAGGGAAAAAAGTCAGTGGTTTATGATATACAGTACTTCAACAAAGTAAATGTCATTCAGTTAACATCTAGATTACAACAAAAAAAAAAAAGACAAGGCTTCTTTAAATAAGTGCTTATCGGCATTATACAAAGCACAGCGCTGTCTCCTACAGAATATACAGTGAGCTCTGTGCTGGAGTGCTTTATGAATCATAAATGATGTGCCTTTTACAGCTTCCATCAGACTGCACTGAATAGAGAATGTGGTTTCTCTGCAAGATTTCCTGCCCTTCAGAGAGGCTGTAATATGCCGCAGCTCTCTACAACTGGGCAGCTGCAGAAGAATTTTTTTTTCTAAGGTGGATTTTGTCATTCCTGGACCATATTGTCAAACTATCCACACTGTGCTGTATCAATGTGATTCAGAGTAACACATTAAGCACAAAGCTTAGTTTTTTATTTTTTGCCAATCTAATCTTCCTGTATATTACACCATCCCCCCACTGAAACAATTCAAGTACAGAGACTTGACACAGCAGTCATTACGTATTCATTTTCTGCAGAATAACTGCGTCAGGATATTTCTCTCAGCACTACACTGTGTAACTGAAAAATCACTATTATTTAAAGGTATACTCCGCTTTCAATAAAAATCAATGTAATGTGCAATGTTTTGTTACTAAAACTGGAGAGTGCAAAATCCGGTGCAGCTGTGCATGGAAGCCAATCAGCTTTTATCTTCAGCTTGTTCAATTAAAGTGGTACTAATCCCACAACAGTAAAATCAGCCTATAATATGCGGTAAAGCATGTTTGTTATTTATACACACCGTAGAACCTAAGGGGTTAATCATCTGCATTGTGTAAAAAGGCTGTTTGATCCTTTCTTCTCGGATCCTCCCCTTCTTCCACTGTCCCCAATCTATCTGCTGATAGAACAGAGCCTTGGGGGCAAGCTGCACATATTCAGTTTGGTGTGTATTGCTAGATTATTTTTTTGGGGGGAGGGTGCATGTGATCAGCACAGGGCCAATCAGCACTGTCAAGACACAGGGTCAGGGGTCCTGCAGCCTCATAGGACAATCAGGTGAGAATGAAAACTCCTCCTACAAACTTTAACCAGACACTGATAGAAGTCACAAGACTGCTATATACTGCTGATGAGAAAAGGTATTTAGCAGTTTATATGTACTAAAATAATTGCATTTCCATGTTCTGTGCACTGTGGGACACCAAATATAGTGAATGCAGGGTCCTGGATTTAGTAACACATTAAGCTTTGACAATTAAACCTGGAAGCTGATTGTTTTTGTGCACAGATGCACCAGATTTTGCATTCACCAGTTTTAGTAAATGAACCCTGTAATGTTGCACAAGAAATTTAGTATAGCAATATTATGAAAAGTACCTTTTTAGATTAAATTGATGCCAACAATAACTTTCTTTAGGGCTCAATCACACGGGTGTAACTATTTTATAACATAAACATAAACACAGGGCCTTGGTGGAAGAAACTGACAGCAAGATCCTGCATTTTTATTTGCAACACTTACTTGCATCCAGCGGTAAAGCATACATGGACCCTTTTGTCCAATAACAGTTTTAACCACTTCCGGACCGCCCGCCGTCGTTTTACGTCGCTAATTTGAAGAGGAATACCGTTGTTATGGTAGCAGCTAGCTACCAGTATCCTCTTCAAGAGTGGGCCCGCTTCAAGATAAAAGTGGTCTCTGCGGCGGATTCGCAGCGAGATCACGTTTATCAGCGGCGGGAGGGGGCCCTCCCCTTCCGCCACTCTGGAGCCGTCAGTAACAGCCGAGGTAATCAGATCCTCTCCCTAGCCTGACATGGAGACGAGTGAGGGGAAGATGGCCCCCACCTGTCTTCATATCATTGCAGGGCGGAAGCGACGTCAAAACATCACTTCCGCCCAATGCTCTTAAAGGGACTTTTTTTTTTAATTGCATTTTAGTGAAAATATGAGATCTGAGGTCTTTTTGACCCCAGATCTCATATTTAAGAGGTCCTGTCATGCATTTTCTATTACAAGTAATTATTTTTTAAAAGAACAGTGTAAAAATCAAAAATAAAAGGTAAAATAAATAAGAAAAAATTATTTTTTTTAAACGCGCCTTGTCCTGCCGAGCTCGCGTGCAGAATCGAATGCATACGTGAGCAGCGCCCGCATATGAAAAAACGGTGTTCAAACCACACGTGTGAGATTTCGCCGTGATAGTTAGAGCGAGAGCAATAATTCTAGCCCTAGACTTCCTCCATAGATCAAAACATGCAACCTGTAGAATTTTTTAAACGTCGCCTATGGAGATTTTTAAGGGTAAATGTTTGTCGCCATTCCACGAGCGGATGCAACTTTGAAGCGTGACATGTTGGGTATCAATTTACTCGACGTAACATTATCTTTCACAATATAAAAAAAATGGGCTAACTTTACTGTTGTCTTATTTTTTAATTTAAAAAAGTGAATTTTTTCCCAAAAAAGTGGGCTTGTAAGACCGCTGTGCAAACACGGTGTGACAAAGTGTTGCAACGACCGCCATTTTATTCTCTAGGGTGTTAGAAAAAAATATATATAATGTTTGGGGATTCTAAGTAATTTTCTTGCAAAAAAAACAGTTTTTAACTTGTAAACACCAAATCTCAGAAAGAGGCTCGGTCCTTAGGTGGTTAATAATGGGTAGTCATTGTATTGCTGAGTAAACACTATTGATAGGCCCCTGGTGCCTAGAATCTTTGCTTGCTATGATGCAGATGACTCCTGTGGATTAGCACCGTTCGTTGCTAGGATGCAGGTGGTTCCATTTTCCTATTGTCCAAGGTTGCTAGGACACAGGCAGTTCTTGACCCCTAGCATCTTTGGTTGCTATGATGCAGGTGGCTTCTGCTGCTGTTTTGCTTGCGTCTATCTAGCAAGGTTACTCTGTGGTATAAGCAAGGAAGCTGAGATTTCTGCAGTGTGTAAATGTGCTTTACTATACAAAGATGCTGTACATACAAAAACTATTACAATATTAGGAATACAATACAAGACTGACAGATATCTATAACAAGCAAAATGCCTATCAAATGAACAGCCTATAGTCTATATCAGTACAAATACACTTAAAAGTTACTTATCTTCTGTTACTGTATGTTCGTGATCTCCATTGCCAACAATGCTTCTTGGACACCAGGCAGTGTTCTTGTATCACGAGTGGCGGCTTCTGATCTTCAAAGCATGATGGTGTGTGTGTGTCCCTGTCTCTACTCACCCCTTTTATGTGTCAGGCTGTTTACCATAGTTACCAAACGACAGAAAACATATCTGTTTACTGTAGCTGTAGAAACAATGGACTGTTGCAAACTGTCAATTGAATACAAAAATGGTATCTACATACCATTGTCTAATCACCTGACAGTAATCTAACAGTCATTCTTTCAGTTTGAGAGCTGAAAGAACCTCAGACAAGTCTTGTTTACTGTAGCTATAGAGACAATAGCCTGTTAATTGAACTGTCAATTGAATACAACAATGATATTTACCCCCATTGTATAAAACAGCATTTGTTTGAGAAATCTACTCAAGCCAAAAAACTGACAATATCTCTATGACCAACCACTATTGTGTAATGTTATGTCCCATGTATCCTAAGTCTGATTAATAAAAAAAAAATGATATTGTAACAAACGCAATACATTCCGCCCTAGATTTTTTTTTTTCCCTTTCAGACTCCATACAGAAAATCACTTCATTATTATGAAAAACTCATTTTAAACATTAATTTTCCTTGAATGCAACACAAAGTTCATTAGAAAGTCCATTCTAAAGTTCTTTAGAAACAAGTCCATGCTTGTAATACATCAAAGGCCTTGCTCTCCGCAGCTCTTGCGATCTTCCGTCATTCTTTGCATCATGTAACCACTTTTTTCACTCTTGGTTTCTATGTCATGGGAAGCAGTAACATGGTATCTGTTAAGCCCTGTTCTTTCGGGAATCTTACATAAATACAGAACTCTGCACTCCAGCTGTGGAATCTGTGCCCCAGGCCCTACCATCCTCTCATATGGTGTGCTTTTGGCTACTAATACGGCTACAATCAAATCAAGGCTATTGGCTTAGAATTTAACAACATGACTGCCTGTGTGAGGACCCAATCCCACCCCCTTAGTGTATGTGTGGGTGTAAGTTTGTGTATATGGTCCTTCAATAGCTCGTTGTATCTTTCAATCAAACCAGCTGCCTGTGGATGGTATGGGATGTGGCACAACCAGTACACTCCACTGCTGTATTGTTGATCCAGTGAAGTGTGAGCCGTTATCACTTTGGACTTGTTTGGGACAACCATAAGCAACGACAAGTTTCTGGAGCAGTTGAAGCGTTGCGGCTTGATCTGCACGTTTGCAAGGATGAACAAACATAAGTCCTGAATAGGTGTCCACTGCAGTGCAACAATATCTCAGTCCATTATTTCCCCGGGGCAGGGGACCGATGAAATCGATCTGCCAGATCTCTGCAGGCCTCTCACCCCTCTTATTCGACCTGGTGGAGTACTTTTGCAATGGCCATTGTCGCACTTCTCCACACACTGTACAGTTCCCTATTACAGTCTTTATCATGTCCATGGATATAGGCAATCCTCTCTGCTTTGCCCATTCATATGTTGCTTTCTGCCCCAAATGTCCAGATTGCTTGTGGGTCCAGTTGGCCAAGTTCATCATGACAGGATCAATTGGCACAACTGCCTTCACTTTGGCAATTTCATCTGAAACTCTGTTATAGTTCTCAAAGTCTGGGACTAGGGGCACATGTGCATCAACATGCCCCACTTTTATGGTGCGGGAGTGAGCTTCCTTCCAGATGTAGTCCAGAATTCCTTGCCTCCCCACACCACCTTTCCATGAATCATCCATTCATTGGACTTCCACGTGGGCATCCAAGTTGTCAGTCCTTTAAAAACTGCCCAGCTGTCAGTGTAGATAGTGACATGGGAAGAAGGATCATCCTGAAGAGTCATCACCACAGCTTTCAATTCTGTATACTGACTGGACCCTCCAATTCCGGTCTCCTACAGGACTGTGTCTGTACTTGGGTTGTAAGCTGCTGCTGTCCATTTACGTCCAGACGAGGTGACTATGGCTGAACCATCAGTGAACCACGCTGACTCCTTCATGTCTTCTGACAGAGACTCAAAGGGTGGAGCCTCTTGAATGGGGGATGACTGCAGCACAGGAATTTCTTCTTCTGGCCGGGTGCTGGTAAAAGTGACAAGCCCAGCCAACTGTTTTGAAATGTCTCTAACATCCCCAGCTGCAATACCCCCTCTTTCTTGAAGGTACCACTTCCATTTCATCAGTGTCTGGTTCTGGGCTACAGCTGCCCTAGTGGTCAGTCCATTATCTCTCACCCATCCTGCTATTGGCAATGCAGTATGGATGGTGACTGTGTCCTTTCCTTTAATGGTCTCTACATGTTGAAGTGCTGTGTAGGCCCCAAACAGGTACTTCTCGAGGGGCGTGTATCTCTTCTGTGCCCCTGTCAGTTGTTTGGACCAAAATCCAATGGGTATTGCTCTCAGTCCTTTCTTTTCATTTGGCTGCCGCAGACTCCAAGATATGGTACCATTCTGCTCCACTACATCCAGCTGAAATGGTACTCCTTGTCTCACAGGTCCTAATCCCTGATGCTGCAAAATAGCTTCTTTAGCAGCCAGGAATGCAGTCTGCTGCTCTGAACCCCATGAGAACTCAGTCTTTTTTCTGGTGACATTATATATAGGCCTCAGAATCAGTCCAAGATGTGGGATGAACGATCTCCAGAACCCCACAACTCCAATGAACTTCTGTGCCTCCTTTTTGGTAGTAGGGGGCGACAGCACCTGGATAGTTTGCACAACTGTCTCTGGAATTTTCCTCTGCGGCCCAGTCCACATCACTCCCAGGAATTTCACTTCTGTGGCAGGTCCTTGGACTTTGTCTCTGTTGATAGCCCACCCTCTGTTCTCCAAGTGCTCTATCAGCAGGTGCAGTGCTTCAGTTACATCTTCTTTTGTCCCAGAGATCATGATGTCATCAATGTAGTAAAACACAGTGACTTTCAAATTCAGGGTACTTAAATCTCGGGCAATCAGTCAATGACAAATCGTTGGAGAATGAACATAGTCTTCAGGAAGCATGGTGAAAGTGTACTGGCGGCCGTCCCACACCATAGCAAACTGGTCTTGACACTCTGGGTCTATCAAAATTGAAAAGAAAGCATTAGCCAGGTCTATCACAGCATGATATTCTCCTGCATCTTTAGCAATTTTTTCAACAATTGAGATCATATCTGGTACAGTTGACTTCAATGGAGGTGCCACTTTGTTTAGACCTCTGTAATCCACAGTCATGCTATATGTCCCATCGGGTTTCTTTACTGAGAACACCGGAGACGAGAAAGGACTTACAGCAGGTCTAAGGATCCCTACTCTCAAATATTCTTGAATGGTCTCCCCAATTTCTTTGTGGCCTCCAGGAAGTCTGTACTGCTTGAGACAGACTGGCTTTTCTGGTGGAGGAATGTAGACAGGGGTCCATTTCGCATGACCTCTGACCACAGCCTTCACCGCCCTAACCAGATACGCTTTATCAGGATACCCGAATGTGAATGTACCTCTTTCAGTCTGAATTGACTGACCTTGAAGTACATCCATCCCAAGAGTATTTTCGGGTAACTCTGATACCAAAAGATTTGTCATAAATCCTGATCCCTTGCCAATAGCCAATTTCACCCGTATCTTAACTGCTGGTGTAGTTTGCCCTCCCAAACCTTCTACATAATCACCTAAATCCATTACATGTGTAGGAGAAGATGACCTCCCCCACCATACAGTGACAGGTGCATATGGGCGTCAGTCTCCTGCTGTCACTGCCCTCACGGCTATTACAGGAGACTCACCTTCCCTTCATAAAGGATAAGGAACCTCCCAATACCCTTTTCTGATTCTCTCTAACTCCTCCCCAGGATAAAGGGATTTGGGTTTGTGTTCAATTTTAGTACTTGGTTTGGGGCTAACAGGAGGGGTCTGTTCTGTTTTCTCTAAGTCCAGGCTGATGTTATCTTCACTAGGAGTAGTGTTTCTAACCCTGACAGTTTTCCCTACTAAATGTTTCCACCTCTTCAGAATTTCTGCAGTAGAAATGCCATCTATCTCATCTTTAGGTACTCCTGCCTTTAATAGGTCCACCCACATTTGTTTCCTAGAAATAACTAGCCTGGTTTTCTCTTCACCTCCTGTCATCTTTACCCCATTCCCCTTCTTCTCTGTTCTTTTCTGCTTGTATTCTTCCTGTCTGGCCTTGACCTTATCTACTGCCCTGACAGGTTTTGTTTTAGTCTTCTCTAGCTCCCCCAACTGGCTTAAAAGGGTTGTGGCTTCATGAATCTTGCTGTTTAATCCCAGGCCTCCCAACAAGGACAATAATGGAGCCCTGAGATTAAATGGCGCAGACTTCATCAGCTTAGAGCGCAGAACAGACGTAAAGGGTTCCATATCTGGACCCATCCATTCTGGAAACGTATTTAATCCGGTTATACAACCCATCTCACGTAACCTGGAAATACCCTCTCCTATTGCTCTCCATGAGTAGGTATTTTCCAGGTCAGTAGGACTAGCGTATACTCGGACTATTCCATCTCTCACGAGGTCTAACAGTGAAAAATTCACGCTAAACTCTCTGGCTTTTCGCATTGCCTGACGCAATTGTGGATCATGGGTTAACACTCCCATAGTCACTGTTTCCTTACCTGACAAAACAACACCGTCCATCCCTTCATCCCATAAACGTAGGAGCCAGGTCAATAGGGGCTCCCCAGACCTTTGTTTGTATTTTTTTTGCCAGCTCATGGAGTTCAGTTTGTGTAAACTCCCATACTTCTTCAAATTTAACATCTCTGGGGTTGCAATTAGGGTTGTCCCGATACCACTTTTTTAGGACCGAGTACAAGTACCGATACTTTTTTTCAAGTACTCGCCGATACCGATTACCGATACTTTTTTTTTAATGTCACGTGACAGTGCTTGCTTTTTTTTTTTGATGGGGGGGGGGGGTTGAACGTTGTATGTGTATATCTGCTGTATTCATTTTTCACTTCCTCCTCCCTGGCCATGGCCCATCGCATCATTTCCTGTTTGCAATGCCTTCTGGGAAGGGGCGGCAACTTCCTCTGACACTGCCGTTGCTATGGAAACCTAACCTGAAACCTATTACACTGCTTGTGCTGCACTGAGCATGTGCGAGATCTGCAAGGATGAGATCCAGGAAGAAATACAGTCTGCTTTAGATGCCCACACTTAAGATGGCCACGGCCTGCTGTAAGTTTATAAAATAACAAACTACTGCTATAAAATAACAAAACAGACCTTTACTAGAATACATTAAGCTTGTGTATTATAGGGGTATTTTTATTTAAAAAGTATAATTTTTTTTAACACCACTTTAAGTTTTTATGTTTATATGCGTCCTACATAAATAACGCTAAAATTTAGGGCTTCCCCCCACTCCCCCCTCTTTTTTTTCTTTTTCTTCTTTTTTCCCCCACCTCTGTCCTCTCTCTCCCCCTTCTTCTCACCTCTCACCCACTTTCTATCTTTCTCTTTCACCAAACAATTTAAAAAAGAAAATACAAACCCTTGCATACACCACATATGTCCCTCCTATCATGCCACCCACATATCCTACCTACTGTAAACACCTCCCCTTGATGAGATCTGCCCCATTAAACTCATCCACACTCACCTATATCTCAAGGGCAACTAAATGTGATCTATACCATCTCATCCCATCAAATAAGGCATTAACACTGAATCACATAAGTTAATATTACCAAACATTGCATTTTAGTAAAGGATCACCCACCCCACTTATCTCAGGCTATGCATTGTTAATTGACTCCCCTCTGTAATTTTACTTTGTTTCACCATCTTTGTTCAACAACTCTTTGAACTAGTTGTATGTTATTCTTCCACTTAAATAAATAAAACTTTTATGGAAAAGAAAAAAAGAGATACAAAAAAAAAGTAGGGCTTGTTTGTGCCCCTGAATGCAAAGCAACATTATGGCCCTGGATGTAGCTGTCTGAATGGGTCCATAGACTTATATGCTGCCGCATGCAGATGCTTAAAAAATTGTATGCTATATGCATACATTTTTAATACCCGTGTGAATGAGCCTACTGTCAATAAATAAATAAACAAATGTCTCTTCTTTGCAGTGCCATGTTGAACTTCCAGTGACCAGTATAAGAGAATGAGTTGTTGAAAACACCAAATTTAACACACCTGCTCCCCATTCACACTTGAGACCTTGTAACACTAACGAGTCACATGACACTGGGGAGGGAAAATGGCTAATTGGGCCCAATTTGGACATTTTGACTTAGGGGTGTACTCACTTTTGTTGCCAGTGGTTTAGATATTATTGGCTGTGTGTTGAGTTATTTTGAGGTGACAGCAAATTTACACTGTTATACAAGCTGTACACTCACTACATTTACAATGTAGCAAAGTGTCATTTCTTCAGTGTTGTCACATGAAAAGATATAATAAAATATTTACAAAAATGTGAGGGGTGTACTCACTTTTGTGAAATACTGTATAACGAAAGGCCTTTAACACCAATACCTCCAATTAGGCCCTGTGGCACAGTTCAGTTGCAGGGACCCCTGATGAGTTGACTTGCAAGGCGTAACACAATCCAGCTTGAGAGGACGAACGCTGATGCATCTATGGAGCGGTGGCTTCCTGGGGACGCTTGTACAGACAAATACACTGATGGCAAATCAGGCCTATCTAGCCTATCTCTTGGTCCCTACCCTCACTATAGGCTATCAATGCGACTGGACCGCTACGTATCTAAATGGCCGTCGGAAGCCTAGCCTGTCGCTACCGTTCCCTAGGCCAATACTAGCTAGGAACCCCCCCAGACCAAAAAGGGACACTGTTGCTTTAAATAATGAAGTGATAGATATACACTTCATACACTTCAACACAAACCAGTCACTTGAGGTTATAATCAAATGAGCTTTGCTCTCATACACTTGAGAATAGCCCAAGTATATTGCAGTATGCAAATAGAACGTTTCGGTGAATCAGAGAAGCCTATAACAGATATCTCTGATTTGCATACAGTGCTCACACAGGAGTGACAATAATATAACAAACAGTCAGCTACACGGTGCAGCTGGATGGATAGATGGATGGATACAGCACAAAATCAGCCTGCAGCACCTCCTGGCTTGCACATAATGTGTCTGGCCACTCTCTCTCCCTTAACTTCCTGTAAGACATTCACATATATAGCCTTGAGGGGCTTCCTGACCTTTTAAGCAAGGGCAGGAAATAACCTCTTAACAGGAAGAATCCGTTTGTAATCAAGAACCCTATGGTTATAACCAGGCATGAATGTAAACAACCTCACAAAGAGTACAAAAGAAGACTTCCCTACACACTCCCCCTGGTGAAACCTTTACATCCTGTCAAAGACAACATAACATATATATGTAGCATCCCAACAAAGAAACAATGTTGATCCTCTCTCCATAACAATGGTTTGCTGAGGGAGAAGGCAAGTTCATAAACCATTCCAGGTGAAGCAAAAACTGGTAGCATTTTAACCAAATTAGAAAATACTCCTACCCAAACATGATACAAGTGAGGCTGAGTAATGAATCTGGGATTCCCCAAACTATCATAAGTCAAGATGGGTGGTGGATGCCTAGCTCGTTCTCCTCTTTGTACTTCTCTCTGAGGTAAAGCTGTGTTCCAAGGCCCTGAACTAGGACTGAGTCATGGGAAGTATTGGTACTGGTTGTGGTCAGAACTAGGCCCCTGACTGACACAAATTCTGGAGATTCTGGAGACCCAGGATCCAGCATCTCCCGGGAAGGAGAAAGCGTGTCGGTGCTGGCAACATCAGGGGTCGCATTCCACTCACTCTCACTGAGACCAATCAGCAAGCAGAAGTGATGTGCTGCAACCTCTGGCAACCTATTGCAATCACTGCCTGATCTGCTGCAGTAAACTCTAGTCTAGCTGCTATTTATTGTACATCCCAGAGCAGTTGAAGAGCGAAATTGCATATGGGGGGAAGCCCAAGAAAATGGGCCAATTGGAGCCTTATAAGTGGATCCTGAATGCAGGCTCTGAATATAGTGGCACTACAGCACCAAACATTCTCAGTTCAAATACATTCAAAAGTCATATGTTTATACAAAGATAATTTATAAATAAATAAAATATAAATATATGAATTTTGAATGTATTTGAACATGCTCGGAAGTTTTTCTGGGGGGATGCAAGTAGCTAGTCTTGCCTAGGGTGCAAAATAATCTAGCACTGGCCCTGGGTGGGGGAGTATGATGTAGTCAGTGCTGGTGCAAGGATTTTTGACACCCTAGGCGAATCTTCATTTTGCGCCCCCCTTGGCTCCACCCCTGACTCCACCCCCTTTGGCCTGCCCATGTATACGGTGGGAGTGGCGATCTGACATCACGCAGCACATTTTAACACAGAAAAAAAGAATGCATATCAACATTGATAGGTTACAGCAGTACACAGTGTGAAGAGAAGAGCTCCCAGGACTACAGATCCCAGCATGTAAGACAAAGACAATTCCATAGCTCAACTTACCAACCAGTCTGCTGACCAACCAAATTAGCCTGTCTAACCGTCTGTTAAAAGCAGGGGTTTAGTTAGCACACATTTGCAAACGCATGTGAAAGCTGCAAGGCCTCGTCAAGGCACTCTGTATTACTTGCAGTCCTAACACTAAATTTATAAGTGTCTCCACAGTGGAAGCACATGCATTGAATGGATAGGTGTGGGACAGGTGAGCCTGGAGGCCGCCCTAGCCCCCTTAAAGGGACAGGACACACACTGGACACCCAGCAATAGCAGCAAAGGCGTCCAGTGTGTCCCCGACCCAAATATACAAACGGTAACAAGACACTGGTCACCGCCCATACCCATAACTGGCCTTCACAGTAAGGAGCACATGGAGGGCATATACATGTAAGACAAAGACAATTCCATAGCTCAACTTACCAACCAGTCTGCTGACCAACCAAAACTATGACATTGTCAGCCATGGTCACCCCAAGATGGTGCTGGAAATGAATGGAAGGAAAGTTCCCAGCTGTCATGTACTGTACAGGGAGGGGGAGGCTCACCTTGTCCCATTCCTCAGCAGCCTGGTACAACCCCGCGTCCTCCTGCTCCGCCCTATCCCCCTTTCTCCCGTCTCTGCCAAAACAGACCACCTCCACCTGGAATGGCTAGCACAGCCGTGGAGGCATCCGAGGACTAGCGACGTGTGAGGGGCTCGCCTCTGTCTAATTCCGCACAGCGTTGCCACCTGGTGGTGTAGAAGGAGGGAGACACAGAGGGTGCAGTGATAGTGAGGGAGTTCTATCATAAAACAGTGCAATGACTAAACATACCGTACATTACAATGTGCTAGAAAGCGTTGGGTACTGCCGCTGTGCGAGACATTGCTGTGTCAGGCAGCCCACTTTCACTGAGCCTGCACTCGGTGCGGGTTGCACCACACTACCGCACGGTGCCCCCTATCGATATGTGCTCTAGGCTGGCGCCTACCTTCGCCTATTGGTAGCAACAGCCCTGGATGTAGTGTTGTGGGGGAGGTGCTAGGAGAGGGAGCCTGCAGCTGTCACCTGTGCCCTTTCCCCAAGCATAGTGCCCAGGTCATGTGACCCTCCCCCCCCTTGCCTTGGCCCTGCTTCCAGTCATATGCTCTATTGATTTACTGAACATCCTTACCCTGTCCATAGATCTCCTGCACTGTATGTACAATGGAAATTTGGCGGAACACCGCATGCCACTGTGACACATTTCCACCATATAAGTCAGTCTCTGTTCACATCTGCACGTTCCAGTAATGCACACAGAAATGCACATTTCCATGCAATCCTTGAACATGCAAAAATATGTGCCTCGCGCTTGTAGTGCCATTTATTGTAAATGTTGCCCCAAACGTGAGACGCCAATACAACAAATGTGGTAAAATGAGTGGGATATAAAACAAACTGAAACACGCCATGAGCAATGAAAAACTAGACTCATGCAGGTTGACATGTTAATTGCCACCATCCCTATTATATAGGAAATACAAAATACCTCAAGAATGGGATTTTTAACGAAATTTTGGAAATGGAGATTGTATATATATTCATAAAAAGGTTGAACATTTATTGGTACAATTTAAACATGATAAAAAACATTTTTCCAAGGAAGAAACCCAAGCCAAAAACACACATGTACAAGTATCATAATACAGGTAATATCACAAATGGCATCACCCCATTACACATAAAATACCATCCATGGAGTAAATGAATGATGATGAGTAGTGGGAATATCTAACGCGTTTCGATATATGTATGCAAAATAAAATCTTCTTCAGGGACTGATGCCACTTCTGAAAGTGCAGAGTAAAGTATGAATACAAGTTGAAATCATCATAGATAAATATGGGACATAAAAACATTTTAAATATTTTCAAGATACAAAACTTACAGGATTTGTAAGCACTGGATATTCCCACTACTCATCATCATTCATTTACTCCATGGGTGGTATTTTATGTGTAGTGGGGTGATGCCATTTGTGATTTTATCTGTATTATGATACATGTACATGTGTGTTTTTGTTTTTTCCTTGGGTTTCTTCCTTGGAAAACTGTTTATATCATGTTTAAATTGTACCAATAATTTTTCAATCTTTTTTTGAATATATATACAATCTCCATTTCCATAATTGCCTTAAAAATCCCATTCTTGAGGTATTTCGTATTTCCCATGCCATGAGCTACTTTGCCACGCTTGTCTCGCATAGGGTAGCGCACTGAAATCAATGGGCTGCTCTGTGCTTGTTGGGTAAAAAAAGACAAAATGGGTGTTTGCCATCCAGGTTTATGTCAGAGGTGTGACTGGGGCCTTCATCATTTCACAAACTATGGAATGCTTGGAGACCAGAAATCAGCAATTAGCACATGTGCAAAATGAAAAAAAAAAAAGTCCAACAGTGAAAGGGTTAATATGACCCTCAAAATGACTATCTGAGCGCTCACCCCTCCCCCCTTTAGCAGTGGCAGTTGGTCGGGTCTGCAGACACTACACCCCCTCATAGCCCCATGTGTAATATGCTGCACCCTTTTTTAGTCCCCAGCATCCTCCGCATACCAGCTAAAAGATAAAATAGAACTAAAGACAATTTTTTTTTTTCATTTACAATAAAGTAAGGAAGGGCTATAACCTCTGTCAGGTTTTCTTTGCCATCTGTGTCCCCATTGAGGGGATTTCCTTTCACTTCCTTTCCCATAGCCAAAATAGAAGTGAGAGAAATCCCTCAAAGTGACATAATACCTGGGTGTCACCAGATTTCCCCTTTAATTCCTCTTCTGGTGACAACCCAAAATCTGGAATTTTCTTTCACGTTTGGTGGTAATGGTAAAGATGAAAAACAGAGAGGATGACTCACTCTAAAGGAGGCATAGACAGCGATATAAACCCAACAGGAGTTCTACTCCCTCTCCACTTCAGCCAACACTAACAATAAGAAAATTTTCCTGTATTTATAATTGAACATAAGGGTGAGAAATGGAAAAAAATCATTTGTGTGTGTAAGGGGGGGGGGGGGGGGATGTTACTTGGTTTGACAGTTAAAGGGTTGAAACAAATGAACAATATAGTTTGGTAGTGAAAGGGTTAAATATCATTCACAATAACCGTCACTTCAAGAAAAACCCCTAGAACCATATCCCTATTAGATCTGTATACTGAGCCTACAGGCTGAATTCACAAAGCTCACAAAGAAGGCTCCTTTAAGAAAAATTGTCTGTTATTTTAATAATTTTTCAATAATTGCATTTATAAAGCCAAAAAAAATTACATTTTCCCTGCAAGCTGCCTTTATTTTGCTCAGCAACAGCTGGGGTGCCAGTGTATATGAGGAGGCCACAATGTAGTGCACTGGGAAGATTAAAGATTTTTTGGATACATTCTGGTGTCACTTTGACTTTGGATAGAAGTAACGGGTGCGTAACAATTGGTCTTTGGGTGTTGGGCGCCTTCCCACCGTAACCCTAAGCAAAAATTGGCCTTTCTATAAAAAATTGCAATGATATGCACCTGTCAAGCAGGTGCAGAAAAATTGGTCTTTGGGTGTTAATTGTGCCCATGAAACTTATACCAAAACATTCTTCCAGATGAAATGATTGAACGCTGTCAAAGCTAGGCAGCCTCGAAGTCCTGCAGAGATTCCACATCTAGTGCCTAGCACCACTATTTACTTTTAACCGATGTTTGGTAGATGTTGTTTTATTATACTGCTAAAAATACTTGTTGCTGGCTTCCAGTTATGGAATTTTAGTGGGTCGGCATAACTGCCAGGCAACCAGCGTTTTTATACAAAGGCCAACAACAGTTGTTCCTGTGTCACTGTCATGATGGGTTTATTTATTGTCCCTGGCACTGGAGCTTTGAACTTTTTTCTTTATAATTTGATGTTGTATAAAGAAAAATATATGACATGTAGGTAAAGATGCTAAATCCAATTCCTCTTTCTTTATTGCAGATGAAGGCGAGATTTACTGCTGCCACAGTGAGCAGGATTTAAAGGGATTTTCACATTCAGACTTCAGAAGCGTGTGTCGCCCACATTCAGACTCCACAAGAGTGTGTCGCCCACGTTCAGATTCCAGCAGAGTGTGTCAACCACTTTCAGACTCCAGAAGCGTGTGACGCTCACGTTCAGACTACAGGAAAATGTTTCGCCCACACTCAGACTCCAGAAGAGTGTGTTGCCCACACACAGACTCCAGAAGAGTGTGCCACCCACACTCCGACTCCAGAAGAGTGTGTCACCCACGTTCAGACTCCAGAAGAGTGTGTTGCCCACATTCAGACTCCAGAAGAGTGTGTCGCTCACATTCATACTCCAGAAGAGTGTGTCACCCACATTCAGACTCCAGAAGAGTGCGTCGCCAACACATTCAGACTCCAGAAGAGATTGTCGACCACGTTCAGACTCCAGAAAAGGGTGTCGCCCACGTTCAGACTCCAGAAAAGGGTGTCGCCCACGTTTAGACTCCAGAAGAGTGTGTCGCCCACGTTCAGACTCCAGAAGAGTGTGTCGCCCACGTTCAGACTCCAGAAGAGTGTGTCGCCCACGTTCAGACTCCAGAAGAGTGTGATGCTCACGTTGAGACTCCAGCAGAGTGTGAGGCCCATGTGCAAACTCCAATAGAGTGTGATGTGCACATTGGGACTGTACCAGACATTGAGACTCCACCAAAATGCCAGGGGAACCATGGGATCATCTCCTCCGGTAAAGATGGGGCAAGGTTACAAGAAAGGATAAGCAGATACTGGTGGTAGGGGATTCAACTATTAGAGGGACAGAGAGGGCAATTTGTCACAAAGACTGTGAACTCCGAAAAGTATGTTGTTTACCAGGCGCTCTGGTTCGGGACATTGCAGATCGGATGGAAAGATTGTTGCGTGGGGCTGTGGAGGACCCAGCTGTCTTGGTACATATTGGTACCCATGACAAAGTTAGAGGAAGATGGAGCATCCTACAAAATTATTTCAGGGACTTAGGGGCTATGTTGAAGAAAAGGACCTCCAAGGCAGTATTTTCAGAAATACTGCCTGTACCTCAAGCCACAACAGAAAGGCAGCAGGAGCTTAGGGAGCTTAACAAGTGGCTGAAGAACTGGTGCAGAGAAGAGGAGTTTGGCTTTATGGAGGACTGGTCTGACTTTGCGGTCGGTTACCGGCTCTATAGCAGGGATAGACTGCACTTAAATATAATGGGCCGTTCAGGCTCCAGAAGGGTGGGCCGTTCAGGCTCTAGCACGATGGGCCATTCAGGCTCCAGCACGAAGGGCCATTCAGGCTCCAGAAGGGTGGTCCATTCAGGCTCCAGCATGATGGGCGGTTCAGGCTGCAGAAGGGTGGGCCGTTCAGGCTCCAGTAGGGTGGGCTGTTCAGGCTCCAGCCCTACTGAAACTCACTAATGACCTACTAACGGTTAAAACCAATGGCCACTACTCCATACTCATACTACTGAACCTCTCTGCAGCCTTTGATACTGTTGACCATCCCCTCCTTCTCAAAAACTCCACTTTCTTGCCGTTCAAGACTCTGTTCTCTTCTGGCCTCGGACCACTTCTCTTCTCCATTTACACCTCCTTCCTGGTCTGTTAGTAAACTCTTATGGCTTCCAGTACCACCTCTATGCTGATGACACACAAATCTATATCATTACTACTCACCTCACTCCTCTCGCATTACCAGCTTACTAACTGACATATTAACATGGATGTCACACCACTTCCTCAAACTCATTCTTTCTAAAACTGAGCTCATAATTTTTTCTCTAGCCCATACCCCTCCCCCTGACTTCTCCATCAAGATCAATAATACAGCAAAATCCATTTTCCTAAATACATACATATACTATCCACTACCCTCCTGCCTCCCTCCCTACCCTCCCACTAATCCTCTCTTCTACAATCAGTATGGTATAGTCAGAGGCTTTCTAGATCTTTTCAAATTCAGGTATCGGGCCAACAGTATCCATCCATGCTTTCCATAGTTTCTCAAATCTAATTCCATCACCCTTTCTTATGTAGGCTATTTTCCCCCTTATTATTGTATTAATGACCCTTCTTGCCCACTCTATTACAGAGGGCAGAACAGGTTTTATCAACTTCCTGGTAATCTCTTTCCTAGCCTGATATAAGCATCTAAGAATTGCAATACGTGTAGATGCTCATTTTGTTCCAGATACCCCAATATACACAGTATTGGATCCATCTGTAGACCCAATCCAAATATAACATTTCTTTTTCGCAACACTCCTTTCCAATATCTATACAGTTTGGGACACCTCCAGAGCATATGAATCAAATCCCCTGTTGTAGCTCTACAACTAGGGCAAAATGCATCTGGACTTCTCCCAAACCATGCTCATCTCCAGGACTTCTCCAGAGCCTCTCCCATCCTCTGGAACTCACTTCCCCAATCTGTCCGGTTATCTCCTACTCTGTCCACTGAAAACTCATCTCTTCAAGGAGGCTTAATTTGCCTTCAGCTAACAACTGAATCTTCTACTTTCCTCATCAGTTCATCCCTCACACTTACTACCTTTTGTTACACCAGCCCTTCCTTATTAGATTGTAAGCTTGCAGGGCACTCCTAACCCCCTTGTATTGAATTATATTGTGCTGTACTGTCTGCCTTTATATTGTAAAGCGCTGCGAAAACTGTTGGCGCTATATAAATCCTGTATAATAATAATAAAACACATTAACACAACACTCTAAAGCTGGGTACACATGATCCAAATATTGGCTGGTTCAGCAGAAACCGGCAGACGTTTGGACAGTGTGCAAAGCTGCCATCTGACAGAAGACGGTCTCATGACCGGCTTCTGTCAAACAGATTGCTGGAAAATCAGCATCTAACCAGCAGCTGATCAGCGCTTGCAACCGATGGCTGTGAGTATTGATCACTGTGTTCTTGTGGGGGGGGGGGCAAGGAGGCCAGTCCCCTGCAGTCCCTCTGTTCAGCCCGCTGGCTGTGTGTGTGTACCCAGCTTAAGTCTGCTCACCTCTCAAATTAAGGCTGGGTGCACAGGGGAGATTTTTGCTATGGTGATCATCACTTGTGACTGACCTGTGAGCAATCTCTAGAAATCACTGCATATAGTATGTGGTAGCAATCATTCACACATATTTGAAGCACTGTGCTACTATTTATGATATTGCTACTGTGCTACTACATGCTACATTGTTCCCAATGTGCATCGATCAGAAGTGCACTTCCGTAGGAAGATTACACAAAGTGACACATAGTACAGCTTGGCCAAAAGTTTTGCGAATGACACAAATCTAAATTTTTACAAAGTCTGCTGCCTCAGGTTTTATGATGGCATTTTGCATATACTCCAGAATGTTATGAAGAGTGATCAGATGAATTGCAATTGATTGCAAAGTCCCCCTTTGGCATGAAAATTAACTTAATCCAATAAAAAAAAAACATTTCCACTGCATTTGTGAAGAAGGCTTCAGGGCACCCAAGAAAGTACAGCAAGCACCAGGACTGTCTCCTACAGTTCATTGCGGGATCGGGCACCACCAGTGTAGAGCTTGCTTAGGAATGGCAGCAGGCAGGTGTGAGTACATCTGCACACACACAGTGAGGTGAAGACTTTTGGAGGATGGCCTGGTGTCACGAAAGGAAGCATATAAGCCACTTATCTACAGGTAAAATATCAGGGATGGACTAATATTCTGCAAAAAGTATAGGGATTGGACTGCTTAGAACTGGGGTAAAGTAATTTTCTCTGATAAATCCCCTTGCTGATTGTTTGGGGCATCCTGAAAAAACCTTGTCCAGAGAAGAAAAGGTGAGCGCTACCATCAGTCCTGTGTCATGCCAACAGTAAAGCATCCTGAGAACATTCATGTGTGGGGTTGCTTCTCAGTCAAGGGAGTGGCTCAGAAGCACTCACAATTTTGCCTAAGGACACAGCCATAAATAAAGAATGGTACAAAAACATCCTCCGAGAGCAACTTCTCCCAACCATTCAAGAACAGTTTGGTGACGAACAATGCCTTTTCCAGCATGATGGAGCACCTTGCCAGAATGACAAAGGTGATAACTAAGTGGCTTGGGGAACAAAATATGTACATTTTGGGTCCATGGCCAAGAAACTCCCCAGACCTTAATCCCATTAAGAACTTGTGGTCAGTCCTACAGAGACGGGTGAACAAAAAGAAAAACACAAATTCTGAAAAACTCCAAGCACTGATTATGCAAGAATGGGCTGCCATCAGTCAGGATGTGGCCCAGAAGTTGGTTGACAGCATGCCAGGGCGAATTGCAGAGGTCTTGAAAAAGAAGGCTCAACACTGCAAAATATTGACTCTGCATAAACTTAATGTAATTGTCAATAAAAGTCTTTGACACTTAGGAAATGTCTGTAATTATACTTCAGAATTCAATAGTAACATCTGACAAAAAGATCTAAAAACACTGAAGCAACAGACTTTGTGAAAATTAATATTTGTGTCATTCTTTAAACTTTTGGCCACAGCTGTACAGAGAGGATGGGAAAATGAGTAAAAAAAAAATTGATCCAGTTTTTCTAACAGGGCTTTATAGAACATTATAACATTTCTTTTTATGAGAGTTTAGTTCTACTTTAAAGGAGACCTCCAAGCTTTAAAAATGTTTAAATGGGGATCAGGTAAGTATAATTATATTTAACATACCTCTGCCTTGATCCAGAGTTTAGGATGCATCTGGTCTTAGCGCTCTTCATTATTCCTCAGATTATGCAGGAGTCTTATTGTATTTTGCAGATAACTAGAAGACTGCAGAAAAGTGCACTCAGAGCCTGATTACATGGTGCATTGTAGTAATGCATGCATCACAGTCCACTTTAACTGAGTGTTGAGGAGTAATGTGTTGCTACTGCCATTTCCATTTGAATGGGCTCCAATGTAGGAAAAAATGCTCATGCTCCATCCTTTTTTTTTCCACTGAAATGCACAGTTTCAGTGCAATGTGGTGCCCTGCACTGTGCTGCATAGCAGATGGGTTCTGTAGATGTACTGGGGTGCCAGTCAAAGAAAGTGAATGTTTTTGAAGTAAAATTTTGTCAGAATTTAGATTAAAAAAAAACACAACCTCCTAATGTGATACATGCTCTTTAAAAAACTGTTATGAGGGAAATACAGGATCTGGCATTGCTGATCTCTGGCTGCCTGTCTATCATCCTGATCCTCTGACTTCAGATTTGTCTGAGTCACTGATATGGACCACTGTAGCAGAACCAAACCTGCTTACCCAAATTTAACTTTTTCATTTTTGAGTAAACAACAGTAATGTGAAACATACAATACATCAACACTTGAAAATATAAGATGAACATTATGGATTTTAACTGCAACATTGCTGTCAGTTACTCCATTTTTCTTATGTAATAAATCATTTACTGCTTTTCAATAGGTCAGAGTAGCTAAATGGATTACATTAATGACTAGACGCTTGCCTTAACACTCGTCCCCAGGGAACAACATTCAGGTCAGAGCAAGAGCAATAATGCACTCAATTAAAAGTATCCCTGAATAAGCAATATTCTCCCTTTGTCTTAAACAGGGTGGAGCAGGGATAACATACAGAGGATCTGGAATCTGCGATAAGCTTAGCATTCTGATTTGACCTGCAATTATTTACAAAATCTAGGGCCTAAATTAGATTTTTATTGCACTGTTTATCACTAATCCTGTACTTGGAGTAGAAAAAAGGAAATGTATGATGACAGTATACTAATGTATTACTTAAGCCAGTCATAAATTATTCGAATCTCGATTGGTTCAGCAGGGACCAGCTGAGATTTGAACCATCTATGGGCAGGCTGATTGTACCCAAGTCGATCCATCAACCAACTTGGGTACAACCAGCATGTTAGATTTTTACATGTGATTATTGCCATTGGTTATAGCCGCTAGCAATAATCACTGAGAATTCCCATCGGGGAAGGCTCCTCGTGCCCCCCACCAGGAGACACAATAGCTCCGCAGGAGTTATTCCCCCATCAATACTGACTATGTTTGATGGGGGAATCAAGGTACTTTCTTTCCTGCAACCACAAATCTCATCATCTATGGCCAGCCTATATGTCAGTACCTGCTTTTGGAAAAAAGTGAGTGGCAAACACAAGCAAGAAGAGGTCAATGACTTGGCCTTGCTGGCTTTGGGCCTTAGTGACCTCTTTTTTGCCCTACCCTGAAGATAGGGATACATATACTATACGTTAACTTAAAGAAACACTGTCAGTTTGCCAATGCAGGACAAAAGTCCACCCCCCCAAAACCTTCTTTTATTAACCTTTCAGGTGCTCCCCACTGCTCCTTTCTCCATTGCAGTTAGTGAAACTACCTGGTGCTTTCAATATGTGCGAGCATGTGACCTTGTCCCAAGTCACAGTGCCTGGTCCTGCAGCCAATTAATAAGCCCAAGTAATGTCACATGACCATGGCAATCACGTTACGGCTCCCCCTGGTAGCGAAAACAGATGATTTCAGTGCTGGCTGCAACGGAGGAAGTAGCAGTGAGGGGGCACAGACAAGGTGAGTATATATGGTGATGGGGCCCTTTGGAGAGATGGAGTCACTTTGCTTTTATCCTCTATGGAGGGAAAAGCAGTGGTATATCTTTAATCTCCTTTTCTCTTGAAATATGCAATTTTATTCTTCGTATTCTCTCTTTTTTAAGGAACTTTGTGGAGATAGAATTATGGGCACTGCCATTACAGAAAGGATTTTCAACTTGAAAGCTGCACAACAGTCATCCAGATGCTTTAGTATTTAGTCAAGCAATGACTTGGAACAAGTATGCTGGGCAGGAGTTTGCTGGTGCCACAATTGTCCCAGGTCTATCACAGCTCCCAAATGTCCCTGATTTCTAGGGACTGTCCCTGATTTGGAACAAAGTCCCTCTGTCCCTCTTTTCTCCTTATTTGTCCCTCATTTTGGTCTGATCTATATAGTTGTATATAAAATGCACTATTTATCTTTCTAATAGTGTTTTACAGTGCTAAACTTTTCATCCTAATTCTAAATTTTGGTATTTGTAAATTTCAAAAGCCAGTATAAAGGAATAGTAGTGGTAAAAAGTGGTAGTAGTAGTAAAAAAAAGCACTTGTGGGTATGGCAGGGGGTGTGTCCTATTCCTACTTACTTTTGCTAATAGGTGTGCCTCATTCCTAAAAAGTTTGAGGTATGAATCAGTAGTTGGTAAAGGCAGAATCTGTTTAAGAACCCCCAAAAACCTTCATCTTGGAAAACATGCTAACAATAGCAGCTTTCGGATTTCTGCCCTTGCAGGGTCAAATGAAAGGGAATTTATTACAAGGATCCTTACCTTACTGATGCTTTTACTGTAGAGGCCTTATTTGACCTTTGGACCACATACTAGTTCCACATTAGCCATATTGCACAGAACTAACTTGTAGTTGAGGGGTAGCTTTGTCTCCCTAGGACAGGAAGTGTAATAGGACTACCACAGAATACCTCTCTCTTCCCTCTTCTCTGAAACATAGAGAGGAGGTATTCTGTAGTTTACCAAGAGAAACATGCAAGGATCATAACAATGCTTGAGATTTTAATGCATCAAAGGCACTGTGTTGAATCACTACAGAAAACGATTAGCTCTCTGGATTTCTGGCAGGTATATTTTGCACTTATTCAACAGATTTAACAAAACATTTTCAATGTTATATATTTGTTAGACCACAAGAGAGCAAATAAGAGACGTTCCTTGTTGGGTATTACATTACATGTTACCCTTTTTTTCTAAGTGATAAGTAATAATATCATGGCTTTAAAAAAGCTGGTGCCGAAGAAAAAAACTGTCTCAAGGTGTTGAAGCGGACCTTCACCCTCCTAGTGAATGTTCCTCCACCTCCCCCCTTGGCAGCAGTGATATCGGGTTAATTCTTTTTGTTTACTTACTGTTTTTTCTGGCTTCAAATGCTCGCCCCACCCCCCAACATCCGGAATTCACCTAGGCGAATGATGCAGCGCCCCCGGTGCTTCCTGGGATGCATGACATGCAGTTCCATTCAGTAAGGAGGAGGGGGTGGGCCTAGAAGAGCCGGCAGTTGTCACAGGCAACATGCAGGCGCCGGACCCGTGTAGCGGCTGCAGAAAGGAGCAGTAGCTCAAGGCTGGATCCACTGGCTAGGTGAGTATCCTTAATGTATCACACAGTATCAGGTAAGCAGGCTGAAATTCCTCCTTATGCACCACCTCTGCAGTAGGCTACATACACTTATATATAGCTTGATGTTATTTGTAGTGGATGACTTTCCCTCTCAATCACTGCAGTTGTAAAACAAGAATAAAAATATATATTCTATTTTTGTAGTATTTACGTAAAAGCAATTTTTCATGTAACATTCACATTTTTGCATGCTTACTGTTCCTTATTTTCATATCTGTTTTTATATACAGTCAACATAGGTGTACATTTTCTTTTTAGTGTGGGGGAGGGCAAATGTCAGCCCTCCACCTGTTGTAGAACTAGGTAAGTCCTATCATGTCTCTGGAAGTCATGCTTGTGGCTGTCCGAGTCTTGCAAATAGAGATGGGCTGAACGGCCCCCTGTTCAGTTTGCACCAGAACGCTCAAACATCGCAAAATTTCGGAAACGAACGACAAACCCCACTGAAGTCTCTGGGACCCGAACAGGAAAAAGTTCCCATTTGGAAGGCTTATATGCAAGTTATTGGCCATAAAAAGGGTATGGGGGCCCAGGTACCATTGCAAAAAAAAAACTTTTAAAAAGTATTTTTTTTAAAGAAGCAGTGATTTTAATTATGCTTAAAGTGAAACAATAAAAATAAAAATAAAAAATTCAGTTAAATATAGTGCCTGGGGGGTCCCCTTAGTCTGCCTGTAAAGTGGCACATCTGTACCCTGTATAGAATCTGCTGCAGCAAAACTGACATTTATAAAGAAAAAAAATTACATTTGAATAGATTTTCCCTGCAAGCTTTCTTTGTTTAGTAAACAACGTCTTGGGGAGCCAGTCTGTATAATAAGGCCTAATGTACACAGGACTCTGAGACAACCTCTTCTGAATGATTTTTTTGAGAGCTTGAAACCGGCGTTTAAAAACACCATTTAGCATCGTTTGCATGCCATGTTTAGCAGCGTTTTTAGCCGCGTTCGCGTCTAGGAGCGTTTATTTTAGATAACATCATAAGACCCTCCCAAAGCACAAAAAAAATGTATTATTTAACTATTTCAGCCATTCTGTGAGACGAGAGTGAGTAGCAGCAGCTGAGAGAACAGCAGTATACTTGTATCTGCCTCAGTTTCGGTGCTTTTTCTATGGATCCCATAATGAGCATATGTGAGGAAATGCTCCTGACGTTGCTATTGATGAGGCTGGAAAGACGTCGGAAATTGCGTGCAAGGACCAGAGTTTATTGCTACTGGACTCATCCATTGATTGCGCAGCTCATGTCTGTAGGATATTTTTCCAACATGTATGTACAGCTAGTGGTGTATTGGATTGGATCATGGGCTCATTAGGGGTATATAAATGGTCTATGAAGCATTTCAAGCAATTACAAGTTTTTAAAATATTTTTTTAGTGCTTTTTCATCACTTGCTATCATTTTTAAGTTTTGTAATGTACAAAAAATAGGGCACCTTTAAAAATGCTTCTAAACGAAAATAGGGCTAAATGCCGATACCGCGCTTAGCCACGTTTAGACTCATTTGGCGTCGGAAACGTCAGAAACTTCGGCGTCTGAACTCATTTTTTGCCTTCAAAGAAAAGCCTCTAAAAGCAACTGCCTAAAAATGACATTAAACGAACCTGTGTACATGTACACATAAGATAACATTGGATGAGTTCAGGGGCAGCTGAAAAAAGCATCCAACTGCCTCTGAACGTTTGTTTACCAGCAGCAGTGTACATGAGGCCTAAGGCCACAATTTAGTGCACTCGGAACAAGCTTAGAGATTTTTTGGATAAATTTTGGTGTTTTTTTGGCAGACTTTGGATAAAAATAACAAAGTTTTGGACCACAGTGAGCAAGCCTTATGTGAAGAAGCCAAATTATAGTACATTCAGGCCAGGATTAACAATTTTTTTTGGATAAAGTTTGGTGTCTCTTTTGCAGACTTTGAATAGAAGTAACAGGTGTGGAAAAATTGAACTTTGGGTGTTGTTGGTGCCTTCATCCCGTAACCCTATAGAGGTAGTCTTGATGAAAGCAAGAATTGGCCTTGCTGTAAAAAATTTTAATTTGATGCCCCTGTCAAACTGTTGCAGAAAAATTGGTCTTTGGGTGTTGTTAGTGCCATCACCCTGTAACCTTGTAGAGGTAGTCTTGATGAAAGCAAGAATTGGCCTTGCTGTAAAAAATTTGTATTTGAAAACCCTGTCAAACAGTTGCAGAAAAAATGGTCTTTGGGTGTTGTTAGTGCCATCACCCTGTATCCTTCTAAAGGTAATCTTGATGAAAGCAAGAATTGGCCTGGCTTTAAAAAAATAGAATTTTACACCCCTGTCAAACAGTTGTGGAAAAATTGGTCCTTGGGTGTTGTTAGTGGCATCTCCTTCTCGAGGTAGTATTGATGAAAGCAAGAATTGGCCTTGCTGTAAAAAATGAAAATTTGATGCACCTGTCAAACAGGTGCAGAAACATTGCTCCTTGGGTGTTAATTGTGCCCATGAAACCTATACCAAAATAATACTTCAAGATAAAATCAACATCCACAAAGCTAGGCAGCCTAGACAGTCTTGCAGAGATTTGCAAACCCAATACTACTTAATCAGGACTGATTAATTTTTACAAATGTCAGCCGGTCAACGGAGTATGTGGACAGACGCACTCTTTTATCTGTCACAAAACCTCCAGCAGCACTGAATGCCCATTCAGAAAGCACGCTGGATGCAGGGCAGCCCAGCAGCTCAATTACATACTGTGCAAGTTCTGGCCAGTGGTCTATTCCTATGACCCAGAAACACAGTGGATCGTCAACTGGAAAGCTCTCCATGTCTGTTTTCGCCCCTAGATAATCTCCCACCATATATTGCAGACGCTGATAATAGGATGTTGAAGCTGACACCCCTGGGCGCCGTGGACTAAACAAATATTGAAATACATGACTGAGGCGGCCCCCTTTTCCACCGCTTGTCCTTTGACCAACAGAAGCCTCAAAACTAGCTTTTCCATTAGACTGTAACCTACGAGAGTCTAAAAACATTTTTCATAAACTCCTCTTTAAGGTGTCCTCAAGATATTTCATCTTCTGCTCCTTCTGTGGGGACGGGATGAGTTCCGAGACTTTACCCTTATAATGGTGGTCAAGGAGGGTTGCAAACCAATAATGATCCTTATCCTTGATGCCATGAATTCTCAGGTCCTTTTGCAGGCTTTGAAGAATAAGGGGGTCCGTACACAGCAAGTTTGCAAGTTTGCGGAGGCATGAGAAGCAGAGTCCTCAGGGTCACTGAGGATTACAGTATCTGGAACTGCCTCCTCCCAGCCACGTACTACTCAAGGTTTCTGGGGACTGAAAACCATCTCTTAAGATGTGATGTATGTCTTCTTCTGCTTCACTGCTTCCAAAACTTCCATAAACCTCCTCCTCCCTCTCCTTTTGTGTTCTGTGGCGTCACAAGAATGGTGTCTGCATAAAGCGGGCCTTGAAAAGAAAGTCCTCCTCTTCCTTCCACTGCTCTGCCTCGAGTGCCCTGTCCATAATGCCACTCAGAGTCTGCTCCAGCAGGAACACAACAGGGATTGTGTCACTAATGCACGCATTGTCATTTCTCACCATCCTTGTCGCCTCCACAAATGGTGACAGTACAGTGCATGCATCCTTTATCAGCAACCATTGGGTGGGGTAAAGAAGCCGAGCCGCCCTGAGCCTTTGGTTGTGCCATACTCACACAGGTAGTGGTTGATGGTCCTCTGCTGCATGTGCAGCCCCTGCAGCATTGATAAAGTTGAGTTCCACGTGGTGGGCATGTCACAAATAAGGCAGTTTACGGGTAAGTTGTATAAGAAAAATGGGAAAAGGTCCCCCGAGCGGGGTTTTTAGGCAGCTAGCCATAGATATGAACAAGGCATTAAATAAAATATTAAAGTGCTTTATTGAAGGGTAATGAATGAATGTAACAACATATAAATATAAATTGGGAGCTCCAGTGGGAAAATACCCATACCAAATACATATAATAGCAAACATAGGTTATACACAGCATATGATAAGGCTATTGCATAACAATCCTGACGCGTTTCGACCCATGAATTTTGGGGTCTCTTCAGAGGATGAGTTTGCTACAGAAAAAAGAAAAATTTATAACAGTATGTCCAGCTTATTTAAAAGAATTACAGCATAGGCAAGTTTGTTTAGCAACACTTTGCACATAATTACCACTGAGTTTGGATGTACCCCTCGATCAGAGCCTCCCCACACAGATACATCTGATCATCAATGCTTTGTCAGACCCCATAGAATAATATTTTACTTATATTTAATTTTGATTTATGTGCACACCAGCTCTGGATGCCGTAGACTTAGATACTTGGCAATATCATGCACTTTTTCCTCAAATTCACACATCACACATACACTCTTTTTTGTTTTGTGTTGGTTTTTATTTTATTCATTTATTTATTTATTTTTTGTTTCTCTGCTGTTCAAACACTCACTTGCATCATTTTCATGCACATTCTTTTTTTCACATAGACTTAGATACTTGGCAATATCATGCACTTTTTCCTCAAATTCACACATTACACATACACTCATTTGTTTTTTTTTTTGTTTTTTTTTTTTTTTTTTTCTGTTTTAAACACTCACTCGCATCATTTTCATGCACATTCCTGTTTTCACACATATTTTACATGTCATTATTCACTGTGCACATCCTTCACTTCTCTTCCTATCACTGCCATTGTCAGCATTTAAGGACAAGGTCATCCCTAACATATTCTATATTAGTTATACCAATATAGTCACTTTACTCATTTTATTATCCTTCACATGATCAATTCAAGCTGTAATAGATTATTACAACACTTTCTGACCGCCCAACAGTTAAATCTAACTACTAACCTATATGGGTATATTCAGGAGCTAACGCTCTGACAATTTTCGTAGGTTCCGGCCCCACCCCCCAGTGGTGTGTTGGTGGGGGGGCAATTATACGTGTGACTCCTTGCAAGCCATATCAAGTGGATTCCTGTTCCCCCTTCTTCCTGGGGTGCTGCTACGTGCGGGCACACTGGATGGTCTGGCTGCTGTGTGGGGAGGCTCTGATCGAGGGGTACATCCAAACTCAGTGGTAATTATGTGCAAAGTGTTGCTAAACAAACTTGCCTATGCTGTAATTCTTTTAAATAAGCTGGACATACTGTTATAAATTTTTCTTTTTTCTGTAGCAAACTCATCCTCTGAAGAGACCCCAAAATTCATGGGTCGAAACGCGTCAGGATTGTTATGCAATAGCCTTATCATATGCTGTGTATAACCTATGTTTGCTATTATATGTATTTGGTATGGGTATTTTCCCACTGGAGCTCCCAATTTATATTTATATGTTGTTACATTCATTCATTACCCTTCAATAAAGCACTTTAATATTTTATTTAATGCCTTGTTCATATCTATGGCTAGCTGCCTAAAAACCCCGCTCGGGGGACCTTTTCCCATTTTTCTTGTCCATATTGGGGTGAGCAGCATTGACTCCTTAATGTGTCTTCCCTCTTTGCTACGGGTAAGTTGTATTACCTCTGAATTTCAGCCAAAAAAACACTGACTGTGTATGACCACCTTAAATGGCTACAGACTCTTCTGACCTGCTTTAGAAGATCTTGCAAACCTGGGTACATGTTTAAGAAACACTGCACCGCCAAATTGAGGACATGTGCATGGTACATGTGTCAACTTTCCCTGTCAAATGGCAGACAGAAGGTTATTGCCATTATCATACAACACCATCCCTGGCTCAAGCTTCCATGGCATGAACCACCTCTGGGCCTGCCTCTGTAGAGCTGAAAGAATCCTGTCCCCTAGACAGACCAGTTAAAGCCCTGCTTGGCATCTTTTAGCCTAAGTCCTTGAACGCCTAGAGGGTACTGGTGGTTCATAGGACAATCCAGCAGAGGAGGAGGGGGTGGAGTTTACAGATCTCGCACCATCACCACCAGCTGTATGGAGACGTGGCGGAAAAACAAGCTCCAGCACTGTCCTGCATCCTTCCTATTTGCAGGCAGAGTTGCCCAGTGTGCTATGAACTAAATAAATATATATAACGCCTTGTCAAGCATCTGGTACCCAAATGGCTGATGTTGCCACGTTTGATCTGCTTGTGACACAAATTTCAAATTGCAACAGTGCTATCGGCTGCACATGTGCTAAAAAAGGGCCACACAGCTGAGCTGTGGGAAGTGGACTGGGAGATAACAGCTCCACAATCGGATGGAATAAGGTGGCTGCTCTCCACTATTCCATGATGCCTGCCTCTGGAGGACATCCTGCCTTGTTGGGGTTGTTTCTCCCCCTCACTTTCCTCCTCTGCTCTATCCGGCACCCAAGTTGTGTCAATTACCTCATCATCAGCATCCCCTCCATCCTCATCACCACCAGAGCCAACTTGGCAATATGCTGCGGCTGGGGAAACATGAGTGCCAATTTGTTGTTTACCAGTGTTTACCTCTACCTCAGAATCAACATCTGAATCAAGTAATGTCTGTGCATCCTCAAGCAGCAAGTGGCTGATGCTGTGTTCAAATAATTCAGCTGACTCCTCCATGCATGATGCTGGGGCTATGGCAGGAGTAGTTGTGCACAAGGAGCCAAAATAAGCCTCTCTAGCAGCTACAGTGGACTGCGCACTAATGCCAGCTTGAAGGGTCATAGAGGATGAGGGAGATGAGGATGGATAAGTAAGCCAGTCCATCACCTCCTCTGCATGCTGTGGCTGAAAAGCATGGGCAACATCACTAAACAGAGACAAAGGTGTCCTGCTTGAGGATGGAAGGCATCCACCTTTGCCTGTGGACACAGATGCTCATAGTGGCATGGGAACAACTGCCTCTCTTTGTTGGCCTCCTAGACATGATGGGGGCTTATTAGCCAAAAGTTATAGATACAGGGATATGTATAATTGGATACACTTTTCAATGAAAAGTGGTGCTTGGTGCATAAAATTGAGGACTGACGCTGACAGAAATGTAAAAACTATAAAAAAAGGGGGAACGCCACTTCTCAGTCAGAAAAACTGTGGCTGACAATTAAAAAAAAGGGAGCAGGCAAGGGACCAAAAAATAAAAATAAAAAAACATCAGAAACCCCCCAAAAAAAGGGTATACAGCACTGTACACGGCACTAAATATAATGTAACGCTGTGTTAAACAATGCACTACACTAACAAACTACACCGACACACTATTCTCAAACACTATACTAGCACTGCCACTGAACTAACACTCTACACTCAGTCAAATGTTATTTTAACATCTTTAAGGTCATCACAGAGGACAAGGGGGCACTCTTTACGTCTAGAGGAAAAGCGATTTCATCTCCAAATATGAAAAGGTTTTTTCACAATAAGAACTGTAAAAATGTGGAATAGTCTGCCTTAAGAGCTGGTTCTGGCCAGCTCAGTAGATTGTTTTAAGAAAGACCTGGATTCTTTTCTAAATGCATATAATATAACTGGATACTAATATTTATAGGTAAAGTTGATCCAGGGAATATTCGATTGCCTCTTGGGGGATCAGGAAGGATTTTTTCCCCTGCTGGAGCAAATTGGATCATGCTTTATTATGCCGCGTACACATGATCGGAAATGCTGCCAGAAAAAGACCGATGTAAGCTTTTGGTCGGAAAATGCAACCGCGTGTATGCTCCATCGGACTTTTGCTGGTGGAATGCCAGCCAGCAAAAGATTGAGAGCATGTTCTCTATTTTTTGGTCGGAAAAAGTTCCTATCCGCAAAAAATCACGCATGCTCGGAAACAATTTGACGCATGCTTGGAAGCATTGGACTTCATTTTCTCGGCTCGTCGTAGTGTTGTACGTCACTGCATTCTTGACAGTTGAAAGTTCAGAGAACTTTTGTGTGACCGTGTGTATGCAAGGCAAGCTTGAGCGGAATTCCGTCGGAAAAACCATCCAAGTTTTTTCTGATGGAAATTCCGCTCGTGTGTACGTGGCATTAGGGTTTTTTGCCTTCCTCTGGCTCAACTGTGGGTATAGGATTGTATATATAGGATTGTATATGTGTGTGTATATATATATATATATATATATATATATATATATATATACACATACAGTGTATATAATTTGTTTTTGTTTTTCCTTTTATTGGTTGAACTGGATGGACTTGTGTCTTTTTCAGCCAGACTAACTATGTAACTATGTTATGTAAAGCTGTTAAACACTGCACTACACTAACATACTATTCCCACACACCATACTAACAATAAACACTCTGCACTCAAGATATGTGAACAGTTCACCATAAGTGAACACTGAACACACTAACTGCTAGGAGCAACACAAGCCCTACTCTATCTCCACTCCAACATACTACAAGAGCTGGCTATGGGAAGTTAGCTTTTATACTTGTGGGGTGGGACCAGGGCCATCTTTAATATTGATTGGCCACTGGGAAAACATTTTCTTGGGCCCTCCCCCTTCCATGTAATTTTGCTCTCCACCTGCTCTGAGACATACAATAAATAGCAGCTAGACTCAGTTCACTGAATCAAATCAGGCAGCAATTGAGATTGATCACCAGAGGTTACAGTGTATTATTACCACTCACTGACTGGCTGCTAGAGGTTACAGCACACATTATGGCTCACTGATTATTTGCTAGAGGTTACAGCACACGACTTCTGCTTGTTGATTGATTGCTAGAGATTACGGTACTATTATCAATACTGCTCACTGATTGGTTTCTAGAGGTTACTGGACATCCTTACCACTCATTCATTGGTTGCTAGATGTTACTGCACATCCTTACCAGTCAATGATTGGTTGTAAGAGGTTAGCGCACATCATTACTGCTTACTGATTGGTTGCTAAAGGATAGAGCACATCATCTCCTCACTGCCCGTACCCCATGGACTGGGGAGGTGAGGGGGCCCATCAGTAGACAGAAAACTGCTAGGGATCCTAGGACTCCTAAGAGCAGTGGCAATGATGGGGGAGGGGGGTGTGTGATCAGTGGCAATGCTGGGGGGTTGATGGGATTAGTGGCAGTGGTGGGGGGATGGCATTAGTTAGGAGGCAGTACACTCTGGCAAATTCTGAATCATGTAGAGCAAAGCTGGAAATCTTTGGCAAGTATATAGTGGGGGATTCTACACTGACCACCAATGCGAGGGGGGATTTGCACTGACCACCATGCAACAGGGGATTTTACGCCACCCACCAATATAAATAAGGATTTCTAGACTGACACCAATGTAATAGGAGCATTTACACCAACCACAAGTGTAAGGGGGAATTTACAATGACCTCCATGTAAGGGTGAATTTACACTGACTACCATTGTACTGACCACCAATGCAAGGTGACATGTCTACACTGACCACCAATGTAAAGGGGGATTTACACTGACCACCAGTGTAAGGGCAATTCTGCACTCACCACCAATGTAAAGGGAAATGTGCACTGATCACCAATGTAATGAAGAATGTACAGACAACCAATGTAAGGGGGACCTTCACACTGGCCACTAGTGTGAATGAAAGGATTGTACACCAAGCCCCAATGTAATGAGAAGATTTACACTGACCACCAATGTAACTAAAACATTTAGCCTGCCTTCAAATTTTTTGTGTCAGGAACGCATGCAGAATTGCTTTCCTGACACGACAGAAACATGCTACCCTTTAGCAGATACACAGTAGTGCCATTAATTGTTAATTACACCCTCTTGCATCTGCTTAGATGTGTGTATTCACATCCACCAAAATTCACAGTGCTGTGGCACCATGTTATTTTGAAAAAGGGTTCCATCTCCAATTTGCTAACCTTTGCAGAACAGGCTGAGGTTGGGCTTAATGTCCACAGTTGTAGGCTGGACTTTCAAGCATGCCCCTTCACCTCCCCAGTGGGCAGCATTCAGCAGAAGTGATGGTGATTATGACCTCAGGGGGTATGATATACATATGAATGCCACCTCTACTTACACATCAATGTTGCAGGCTGTGGCTATTTACATATTAATGCCGCCACTATTTACATATCAATGCCGGTTATTTACATGTAAACACAGGGTCTGCAGGTGAGTCACCTGTACATGACAATAGGGCAGAACTGGGCAGCATTAGTAACTGAGACAAGGGAAATTCAACTGGGATAGTTGGCAAGTATGAGGCAGCTGCTTTGGGCCCCACAACAATGATGGGGCCCAGGGCAGCTGCTCCTTTTGCCCTGCCTTAAAGATGGCCCTGGATGGGACTATGAGCACTGAGCTGTGATTGTAGAAAGTAATCATCACTTTATCCAATCAGGGTTCTGACAGTGCTGATTGGCAAAGCCTTGCACCTAACCAGCTGTCAGGTTCATCTAATTAGGGCCCTAGAATGCACTGTGGAGTGTGCAGTGCCTTGTGGGGCGAGAGAAGAGAGCAAGATCCCTGGTGCCGCACGTCCATGGTGGTATTAGAGAGACAACTTCAACCTGGGCTCTCGCCAGGCCGCACCCCAAGCAATTCACTCCACCTCCCGGAGCTTAGTCATGGGAAGCTACCTGCAAATTCAGATGTTCACTGAATGGTCCAACAGACAAAATTCAGGCTGAACTTATGCTTGGCTTGAACTGTATGCCTATCTCTATATATAAACTCTTCATATTTTAGAGAGGGCTGTCAGCATGCTTGCTAAACAACTGCTAGGATAAAATATATGCCGCATACAGAATGTGCTAATCGGACAAACTGAAGAAGAATGGCAAAGCTAGGTCTGAAGTTAACATAAGGTACACTAGCCCTGCAGAAACATATACTTGACTTTTCCCTGTAAAGTTACTAGACACGTATTTGTCCCCATCAGTAGAAACAACATATTTGTACAATACTGTCACTTTATTCTAGGCCAGGTCATAAATAGTAAAACAAGTATTTTGTTCCGAGTAAGGCTTCTTGCACATGGAAGTAAGAAACGCCACAGTTTTTACTGATCTGAATATAGATGTATTGTTGTCTATGGAAAAATGCACACAGCTGTGTAAAGATCAGTTAAACAGCGATGAGTACAGAGCCGTAAAACAAAAATAGAAAATGTTACGATTGAGTGCAGTAATTTATGTGCGTATACAGTACTGTGCAAAAGTTTTAGGCAGGTGTGCAAAAATGCTGTCATTTAAGAATGTTTTCAGAAATAGAAGTTTTAATATATTTTTTTTATCAATTAACAAAATGGAAAGTAAATGAACAGAAGAGAAATCCAAATCAAATCAATATGTGGTGTGACCACTCTTTGTCTTCGAACCAGCATCAATTATTCTAGGTTCACTTGCACACAGTGTTTGAAGGAACTTAGCAAGATGTTCAGCAAGATGTTCCAAATATCTTGGAGAACTAACCACAGATCTTCTGTGGATGTAGGCTGCCTCAAATCCTTCTGTCTCTTCATGTAATCCTAGACAGACTCGATGATGTGCAGATCAGGGCTCTGTGGGGGCCAAACCATCACTTCCAGAACTTCTTTTTCTTCTTTACACTGAAGATAGTTCTTAACAACATTGGCTGTATGTTTGGGGTTGTTGTCCTGCTGCAGAATACATTTGGGGCCAATCATATGCCTCCCTGATGGTATGGAATGATGGATAAGCATCTGCCTGTATTTCTCAGCATTGAGGACACCACTGATCCTGACCAAATCTCCAACTCTATTTGCAGAAATGCAGCCCAAAACTTGCAAGGAACAGCCACCACCATGCTTCACTGTTGCCTGCAGACACTCATTATCGTACCGCTCTCCAGCCCTTTGTGAACAAACGGCCTCCTGTTAGAGCTAATATTTCAAATTTTGACTCATCAGTCCAGAGCACCTGCTGCCATTTTTCTGCACCCCAGTTCCTACATTTTGAGTCGCTTAGCCTTGTTTCCATGTCGGAGAAATTAATTTTGGTCACAATTCTTCCATGAAGACCACTTCTGGCCAGACTTCTCTGGACAGTAGATGGGTGTACCTGGGCCCCACTTGTTTCCGCCAGTTCTGTGCTGATGGCACTGCTGGACATCTTCTGATATTGAAGGGAAGTAAGCATGATGTGTCCCACGACTGCTACATTATGTTTCCTAGGCTGACCACCGCATCTGTGGTCCTCAACGTTTCCCGATCAATGATGTCCTCATTTCTGAGAAATACAGGCAGATACTTGTTCATCATGTAATACCAGGGAGACATGTAATTGGCCTCTAATTTATTGTGCAGCAGGACAATGACCCCAAACATACAGCCAATGTCATTAAGAACTGTCTTCAGCGTAAGGAAGGAGTTCTGGAAGTGTCTGTCTGGGATTGCATGAAGAGACAGAAGGATTTGAGGCAGCCTACATCCACAGAAAATCAGTGGTTAGTTCTCCAAGATGTTTGGAGCAACCTACTTGCTGAGTTCCTTCAAAAACTGTGTGCACGTGTACCTAGAAGACTTGATGCTGGTTTGAAGCCAAAGAGTAGTCACACCAAACATTGATTTGATTTAGATATTTCTTCTGTTTGCTCATTTTGCATTTTGTAAACTGCTAAAAATAAACAATTAAAATATACAGTATGTTTTAGAAAGCATTCTTAATTTACAACATTTCTTCACACCTGCCTAAAAATTTGCACAGTACTGTACATGCGAATATTGCAGCACTGGCAATGAAGAGGAATTTTACACTTGTATATGCCTACATTTACACGCCTTTACACACATTTATGCTTTACAGAACATAATTTCTGCCAACAATCTTAAAAAGTCCTCATTCACACGGCTGTGAACATTTCACTGATGTTATTACACGTGTTTCTAGGAGAAAAGTTTCTGCTTAATGACCAGTAAAATACTTGCCTAAAGATGTGTTTAAATGCATAAAGACACATATGTGTACATAAAGGAGCAGGGAAAGTGGGATTATCACGGTGCAAAAAACAAATTAGAACACAATTACTATAAAATTGTATTTTTATTAGTATAGAAGTCTAAAAAGTATATATAATTAATACATATACATTATAAACAAATAGATCAAACATAATACACTGTACAATTTTAGATATTGACCGACACCAAGGATGTTGAAAGGTGATCGATAGTCAATTCATCCCAATTAGTTTCGCCAATACATTGGCTTCATCAGGGGGGTAAACAAATAATACAAAGAAGTAAAAACACTGAAGAGAAAGACAAAAGGAAATACATTAATGATAAAGCCCAAACATCATAACATAATTCAAGCAAGCAATCATGCTACAAAGGAATCACAATTTTGTCCAACCAAGACCCCCAGCCCCCCATTCCCCACATCAAAGACATACCGTGCCAGACTCCCAGGACACAGAGTAAGCACCACCAAGCAGCCGGGGACAGTAGTCGAACTCAGCCCTGTAATTGGCTACAGGGGGCCCAGAAGGGTGCCTAGAAAAGCTAAAGATTGACATGTTGGTGATTGTACTTAACTAAGATTATTTATTGATTAATCAATAAATAATCTTAGTTAAGTACAATCACCAATATGTCAATCTTTAGCTTTTCTAGGCACCCTTCTGGGCCCCCTGTAGCCAATTACAGGGTTGAGTTCGACTACTGTCCCCGGCTGCTTGGTGGTGCTTACTCTGTGTCCTGGGAGTCTGGCACGGTATGTCTTTGATGTGGGGAGGGGGGGCTGAGGGTCTTGGTTGGACAAAATTGTGATTCCTTTGCAGCATGATTGCTCGCTTGAATTACCATATGTTATGACGTTTGGGCTTTATCATTAATGTATTTCCTTTTGTCTTTCTCTTCAGTGTTTTTACTTCTTTGTATTATTTGTTTACCCCCCTGATGAAGCCAATCAATTGGTGAAACTAATTGGGATGAATTGACTTTCGATCAACTTTCAACATCCTTGGTGTCGGTCAATATTTAAAATTGTACAGTGTATTTTGTTTGATCTATTTGTTTATAATGTATATGTATTAATTATATATACTTTTTAGACTTCTATACTAATAAAAATACAATTTTATAGTAATTGTGTTCTAATTTGTTTTTGGCACCGTGATAATCCCACTTTCCCTGCTCCTTCATATACTATTTCTCAGGGATGACATGCCGTATCTATTAGGACATTCCACCTACCACCCATTAAATATGTGTACATAATTTGTTTTTATGATTCTTTATTTTTCCACTTAATTTACACGCTTATAAACGTATATACATGCGTTTTTGCGCATAAGCAGATTTTCGAATTCTGAGTAAAGCACTGTTACCATGTATTCTTATAAAGCAGGCAGAACATTCTACATTTTTACTGAGCAAATATAGCTGCCCCCAAACAGCTCTGTGTTCTTTTAGAGTTCATGCTGCTTAGTCACAATTTTCTGAGGGTTTATTTTTTTGTTTGTACATGGCCCACCCCAAAAGGACTTTTTATTTTATTTCTTAAACTATAGTGAGTCTTCTCCATTTGGAATCCCCTGCACCCCTTTTTGTTATAATTAATTTGATACATTTTACACAAATATCCTGAGGTGGATAACAGAGGATCACAATGTAAATAAAATGAAGACAGTTTATACAATATGAGGCTTGGTTCTGTCCTTCTAACTTTCCTAGGTATTGACCAACAATGCTATTTTGTTAAATACAGCTCTGTTCCCATGTACATATGATACAGTTTATACACATATTTTTTAAAAACATTAGCATACCAATAAGATTATTACTCTTGTCACCTATACATATATTTTATATAAAATTTCAAACAAACCCAATTGAAGTTTCAAGAATAAATATCTACAGTAAAACCTTGAATTGCGAGCATAATTTGTACCGCAAATGTGCTTGTAATCCAAAGCACTTGTATATCAAAGCAAATTTCCCCATAAGAAATAATGGAAACTCAGATGATTAATTCCACAACCATTTATTCATAAGTCCTTCAGTTTATAGTTCATATAAAAAGATTATAGCAATATGATAGGTTGTGTAACCTTAAAATGTCCATCCACAAATGGCAGCCTCCACAAGGGGATTAGAAGCAAAATCCAGCAGGAGCTACAGAGTTTAAAAGAGAAGAGAGGTGCCTCTAATGTAGCAATCTGGTTACATTTAATAAAGGTACAACATTTAGCAACTCACATGGTTGATGATGATTAAAAGAGGCACATCTAACTATGCAAGCATCGTCACTACCTCCCCGAGTTAGGTAAAACAGTCCACATAGACCGTCCTTCCCTCTCATCACCGTCAGTATGCAATCGTGACCAGGAAGACTACCCTGCAGTAGAGTGATCTGAAAGTGAGGCTTGTACCGCTCGTGGAAGGGAAGACTTTGATGGCAGTGCAGACGACGGTTTATGTGGACAGCTTTACCCCAGATGTCTGCATATTTAGATACGCCTGTTTTAATCATCAACCTTGTGAGTTGCTAAATGTTGTACCTTCATTAACTGTAACCATATTGCTACACTTATGCCCCGTACACACGGTCGGATTTTCCAACGGAAAATGTGTGATAGGACCTTGTTGTCGGAAATTCTGACCGTGTGTAGGCTCCATCACACATTTTCCTTTGGATTTTCCGACACACAAAGTTTGATAGCAGGATATAAAATTTTCCGACAACAAAATCCGTTGTCGGAAATTCCGATCGTGTGTACACAAATCCGACGGACAAAGTGCCACGCATGCTCAGAATAAATAAAGAGATGAAAGCTATTGGCCACTGCCCCGTTTATAGTCCCGACATACGTGTTTTACGTCACCGCGTTTAGAACGATCGGATTTTCCGACAACTTTGTGTGACCTTGTGTATGCAAGACAAGTTTGAGCCAACATCCGTCGGAAAAAATCCTAGGATTTTGTTGTCGGAATATCCGAACAAAGTCCGACCGTGTGTACGGGGCATTAGAGGAGCCTCTCTTCTCTTTTATACCCAGTTGTGACATGACGCTACTTATATCAAGACATCGCTTGTTTATCAAGTTAAAATTTAATACAAAAAATTTAGCTTGTCTTGTAAAAGATTCGCAGACCAAGTTACTCTCAATCAAGGTTTTACTGTATTTCAATTGGTGCGGCATAAAAACTATGATTTTTAAATGTCTTAATGTTATCTTTTTTTTTTAACCGAGACCCATTACCATTCCAAACCCCTCTCTCCTAGGCAGCAGGCTGCAGAAAAGTACCACTAGTACTAGTCTCTCTGCAATATGACCTGGCCTTTGCACACCTACAGTGCTAGAATTGGCAAAGCTCACACATTTTACCGATTGCCATGGTCATAACTCTGACTCAGACCTCGGCAAAGAGACTGCTGCTCACACACAGAGAGCACCAGCACTTCTCTGCAGCATGCTGCCTAGGGGACAGAAGTTGTGACCAGTGTTGGGGCTCTGTTATAAAGAAGATAATAGTAAGACATTTAAACATTATAGTTTTTTTGCCTAAACTGGCCTTTGAAAGTGATTACAGACATGAGTTAATGACCTGTTTATTTCTGAAAGACTTATCACAAGCAGATATACTGTTATTGACCAAGTGTGACAATTAACACATTTTGCAGACATCCCCAGTATCAGTATTGCAGGAATGATGGTGGTTTTAGAGAGAAATTCACCTCACCCATCTGACCACCCCTTCCACTAACATAAGTCATCTATGGGTTTTCTTCCACAGTTGAAAGGTACCCAATGCCATTGCTCAGTCTAACTCAAGCTAATCGAAACTGACCAGGTTAGGTTTACTTTAATTTGCACTCGTATGAAAAATCCACAGACTGAAACCGAAAAACACAGACCCGGAAGACAAATATACAATACAAAATGTAATCTTTATTCTTTTGGCTTGTTTGTAATGTAGTTAGCTGTAACTTTAGGTAATAGCATTTTCCTGCATGCAGTTCACAGTACACTACAAGTCATTATTCCTGGAAAGCAAAAGAGTCTACATTGAATGTCATCGTGTGTCCAAAACAGAACTGAAGGTAACATGGTGTCGTAAGCAAAGTCATGTTCTTTTGGAGAAATGAAGCATGTGGATCCCACACATTGGCTAAACATTCCAGTGCAGCATGAATTAACAATAGTAGAATGAGTAATTCAGTTAGACTATAGAAACAAAAAGTAAACTATACTTAAGTCTAATCTGCGTTTTGCCAGCTTTGGATAAACTGCATTTCCTAGAAGGTTTTAATCAGGATTTTTAAACTGACAGCACATTCCAAAATTTGCAGCTTAAAGAGCACCTGTTAGCTGCACAAAATTGCCATTATTATCCAGCACAAAGTCAATCCATTAAAAATTAGAGGCACAGTGGAGGTAGCCATTTTGAGCTGAGGTAATATTCAAAGGAATGCGATCAATAACGTTTCTATAAGCCCTTCATGTAACTGAGGCTTTAACTGCTTCAGTTATGGTGTTTTATCCAATAATTAACAGTTAGCATTCCAGTGGATATTGCCTCAGCTCTGGATAACCCAGAAAGTGCCTGTGATTTTTCTGGTTTTTGGTGAATACAGAGCAACTTTCTAATGACTTTTACATCATTGTTGCTTAATTTTAAAGACAAACACCTTGGTACTGGGGCTACTTGTTGGTCGGCATTCAGGCCCCACATTCCATTAAGATCTCAAGCCCACAAATTACCATGAGCCAATTATGTACCGATTTTGGCCCATAAATGTCCATGTACAGAGTTAGATGCCTTATCACCGCTGTTAGAGCAGCAGGTTGCCTAAACCATATGCAAATCAACCAAAAATACAACTATATTTAACCTTTCCAGCCATCACTTTATGAAAGAACTTGTTGCTCAAGTATGCGGAGTACCCTGGTGCTAAAAAGGTTAAATCCCTGATGCAGGCATATCTCGCAGTTTCTGCATATTTAACCTGGTGTTTTCTAAAGTACATCTTCAATATAAACATTTTTCTTGTGCGAGCTGTGGTCCCCAATTTCACACATTTACTTTCACATTCAGCATGTGCACCAAAAGAAAACTCCCAAAAATTATAATAAAATAGCAAAATTTACAACTCTCATTTTTTTATTTGCAAAGCTCTCCAATTTAATAGTGCTAAGTGTGGGCGAGTACGAAAAGTGACCACAACATTAACCCCTGAAGTTTAGTTCATTTTTTTCTTCTCTTCTCTTATGTACAAAATGCTGAAAAATAAAGCTAAATGAATATTTACAGTATTTATAGAATCAGTTTGTTAAAAACTCTTGTGTCCTTGAATGCAGTTTGCAACATTTCCAATTTTTTGTCTAGATCAATACAAAACGCTTTTAACAAAAGCAAAAATAACAGAATGCAAAAAAAAAAAAAAAAACACAAAAATAGAAACAAAAATAAGATGGAACACAAAAGAAAAGCTGCAAACTATTGCCTAACCAGTTCGAACTACAGAGCAGCAGCGAAGAGGTTAACAAAGAAATCAGACCTCACTGAACAATTTGTCTTATTTAACCAACGACGTATGGCTTTCCATAATATACTGCTGGACGGTGGGGAAATAAAACATCATAAGCAGCCCAGGCAATATGAACATGCACCTGTGATAGCGTCCAAACTATTTATATTGGTACAGAATATTTTTTTTTCTATTATTTTCCAGAAGCTTGCAAACTACACATAATGTGGTACATATTTGATGCAATAAATACTGTGCCCAAATCATTATTTCCTTGCTCAAACATCCACCACGTAGTAAAGGAGCTATTTACATACTGTAACACAGGCAATTCCATTGGCTTGTACAAAGTAAACCTTGCTGACAAGCTGAAGATGGCCAAACAATAATGCAGGATAAAGCCTAAAAAATGGATTTTGGTCAACCTGTGCAGTCAAATAAATAAATTTCACTCAAACCAAGTTGTAAATGTAATTAATTCCTTCAGGCACCAAAACTTTACCAATTTCTTGCATAAAAATGATCCTATCTTCCCCGTGACATGGGGGTTAAATTGGGGCAAAACAGGCACCTTTCAACTTTATGTGACACTGCATGAACAGTTAAGCACCTCAACAAATAGTGTCACATAATGGTCATTTTTTTTAAGATCTATGTTTTTTTTTTTTTTTTCATTTTTTTCCCCCATGCATGACCTATGAGCCTGGCATGCGTTCATGCAATCACTTTTCTTCATATATGTTATGGAGAAAGATATTGAAGAACACCTGGTTCCCATACCTTTGAAGTCGTTATTATCAGCTCCTTCCCAACATAAAACCCATTTACAAAAATAGTCGCATATAATTGTAGAGAACCTATGAATTCAAAAAAAGGATGAATCCATAAACATAGAACTTGTAAACATATGGCAATTATGGCAGTTGAAATGCAAACAGTGGATACAAGTACTTTACTAAAGTGTTCAACACACAAAAAAAAACAATAGGTTTGTATCCCACAAAATGGTCCCCATTCCGCACAGTCTGAGTAGCCATTTTGACTATCCTCTTCAGCAGTGTCAGCTGGGAAATCAACCCCTTTACTTCCTAAGTGGCCAGCAAAACATCCCTGGGCGATGCATTGCAAGCCTCTATAGCAGTGAAGTGGTTAAAACAGTAACCTCCAGTCAAGGGCATTGAGCGTCTTTGTAGTCCATTCCTGACAGGGGGTCACTGTCGTACAGTAGGCACTGACCATAAGTACATAATTTTAAGAACTGTCAGTTTGGCATAATTCTCTGAAAGGAGTCCTGCTGACATAAATAATGTTCACAGGCTGTAAACATTTTGCCACAAAAGGTTACTTCTTACGCTCCCTGATATCTTTTGCCCTGTCTTCTTTCTCTGTTTTATCTTTTTCATGTTTCTCTTTGTCTGGTTTTGTAACACTGTCATAAGATGGGGGAGACGTTGTCGAGGGTGTTATGTCTACTTTGTCTGTTGTAGAGTTCCCATTGAGTCGATCACTCAGTACGTCCTTTCGTGTTATTAGACTGTCTCCATCTTTGTCTTTAGCATTATGGTACAGAAAGGAAGCACGATTTATGGTTTTCCTTAACATGTAACTTCGAAAGGCGCGCTGGATCACAACAGCAGACAGTTCCTCTTGTTTTCTACGTAATGTAGAAGTGATTGGTTCATAGGAGACCTTTGAAGGGTTGGAAGCCATGAAACGCTCCTCCATTGGTTGACGAAGATTATCCATTTCGTCTCCTTCTCCCAACACTCGCTTTGTAAAAGCAAATAGGATGTCAAGGCAGTGAATTCTGTCACCACTTACCATGGGAAGATCCATTGCAATAAGCTGTACATTGTTTGGTTTTGGCATACGAAGAGGTGGATCTAGAGCATCGGCAAAGTCAGTCAACTTATTGTATTGAATGAACTGTGATGCATCTGAATCAAACTTTTCCCAGACTTCATAGAACATTTCAAAGTCATCCTCTCCAAGAGGTTCTGCACTTTCCTCTGTTGCAACACCAAAGTTCTCTAAAATTACAGCGATATACATGTTTACCACCACTAAAAAGGATATGATGATATAACTTACAAAGAAGAAAATCCCAACAGAGGGGTTACCACAATCCCCTCTTACGGAACTTCCAGGATGTTCTACAGTTGGATCACAGTCTGGGTATTTACTGTTGAGAATAGGTGCTAACAAGCCGTCCCACCCAGCTGATGTTGTAATCATGAATAAACAAATCATACTGTTGCCAAAGGTTTCAAAATTGTACATGTCATCAATGCCACTTTCCTTCTTGACATATGCAAAGTTGGACATTCCAAAGATAGCATAAATGAACATCACAAGGAAAAGTAGCAATCCTATGTTAAACAAAGCAGGAAGTGACATCATCAAAGCAAACAGCAAAGTACGAATGCCTTTTGCTCCTTTGATGAGACGCAGGATACGTCCTATTCTGGCAAGTCTTATTACTCTGAACAAGGTTGGTGATACAAAGTATTTTTCAATCAGATCAGCAAGGAACATACCTATGGGAAAAAGGAGGAAAAGCAAAAATAAGCATACATACAATATATTAAACAAACATATGACTTCAATAAAAATTTGCAGTGTTGGAAGGCTACACTAGAAAGTGTCAGAATTCATTAAAGTAGATCTAATCTAAATCAATTTAAACTTTACCTGTTAGATGAAGGCAGCTTGATGCTGTAGAAATCTGTGCGGGGATGTCCTTTTCCTGCTGCTGAACCTCCAGTGCTGCAGGGGTTAAAGTAGAACTATAGACACAACTTTTTTTTTCATTTCAGAAAGAGTAGGGGAGGGTTATAACCATCTGTGTCCCATTGCAGAGATTTCTCTTCACTTCTTGTCCCATAGCCAAACAGGAAGTGAGAGCAAATCCCTGCAAATTAAGGGAATTCCTTGGGGAACTCCAAGTCACCAGAACAGGTGTCCCTTGTGGAATATTTCCCCTCTATTACTTTTCTGGGGACAACCCAAAATGTGGGATCTTCTCTTACTTTTACTTTCAATGATAATGGTAAACAGGACAAATGGAGAGGGTGAATCTCCCTAGCGGGGACACAGACAGCCATAAAAACCTGACAGGGGCTCTAATCCCTCTTCACTCTATCCAAAACTAAAAAAAGTTTTGCCTTTAGTTATACTTTAATAGCTTCAGGCCACCTGTGAAAGTGCTGTAAAAAAGTTCACGACAAGGACCTGCCCCCTCATTCATTGAGAAATGTTCTTTCATTGCTCTTACCACCTGGAACGTGACCTGTGAATGAAGGAGAGAGTCATTAGACTCTCTCCTATTCACACATCAGGTTGCAGGCAACGAAAGCCACAAAACAATGTTTACCACTGGGGGGACATCTGGAACTTTTTCAAAGCAGCTTCACAGAAAACCGGAAGCTATTAAAACCTGCACCACTGGAGGTTCAGTAGCAGGAAGAGGATGGGGCAACCCTGCAGAGAAGATTCCTCCAGGATCCAGCTGCATTTACGATGTGGGACATCCTTCATTACAGGTAAGTAAGCTCACTAAAGCTATTTTTGTTATTAAACTTCAGCTTTAACACAATAATTTCAAAAGTTGTTTTCAATCACTTTACATCTGCAGTTTGCAACAAAGGAAAACCTGGTGATTCTGTCATGAAGGTGATTCTGTCACTTCCTGTTCTGGGGTGAATACGGTCTCCCATTTGCTCTCCTGTGTTGTCACCCTGTCACAGATACAACTACAAGAGTCTAAAGGTGGTTATTTCAGCACATTGCCTAGAGATGATTCACTATAATCACTACCAGGATGCAGGTTCAGAGCAATGATGTGCAGACAACGCTAAAGTGAGTGCATGTAGACAGAAAGGGACTGAAAAAAAGCTTTTGGAAAGTAGCAGCAGTACTTAGATGCAAAAGAAATGATCAAAAGGGGAAAATAGTATTTTACGACAATACAAAACAATAAATATGGTAATTGTTTACGATACAAAGTGCTTTAGCAAACAATGTGTCATTTAGTCTATTAACTACTATGGGAACTCATTAGTGAATGTCTTTCCCCTGAGGTGTGTGTGAGAATTTAAAGTGGAGGTTCACACAAAAATTGAACCTCTGCTTTTTGGAACCCTCTCCCCCTCCGATGTCACATTTGGCACTTTTCAGGGGGGAGGGGGTGTAAGATACCTGTCTAATACAGGTATTTGCACCCACTTCCGGGCGTAGACTCCCACGGAAGTCTAAGCCACTTCCCGTCCCCCCGAACTGTCCCCACGCTGTCTGCTGGGACACACACACTGATTGCACAGCGTGACTCACGCATGCGGAGCAGGGAACTGGGAAGTAAAGCCGCAAGGCTTCATTTCCTGATTCCCTCACAGAAGATGGCGGCGGCGACACCTGAGAGCCAAGCGACAGTTCGGCCTCGGGTGCCGACATCGCTGGACCCTGGACAGGTAAGTGTCCTTATTTTTAAAAGTCAGCAGCTGCAGTATTTGTAGCTGCTGACATATAATTTTTTTTTTCGCGGGACTCCCTCTTTAAGCCATTGTTGGCTATATCTCAATGGCAAGATTTGCTGACAGCGAAAATCAGACACATCTTTGGAACCTTCCATGACCTTGTGTACAAGTACTGTTATTTTATATTCCTTTAAGCAAAGTGTATCATATGTTGGATGACTCGTGATGTTTGTTTCAATTTACATATAATGATATTTAATAATACATGCAATAATAACTATTAATGCAGGAAATTGATAAAGTTTTCTAGTGTTTTTGTTGTCTACACTTTGGTAACATATCATCATCTTTGCAGAAATTCTTTCAAAACAGTCACTTAATAAATTGGATACGTTAAGGAAACTTACTTCGCTATAGTTATGCTACATTATATGTTCAGTTATACACTCTAAGGCTGGGTTCACACTATGTGTGGCACAGGGCACAGCAGGGAGTCCGGTGAGCCCCCATTCATCGCTTCAGGTCTGAATTAGGTCTGAATTTTTGCCTGAATTCGGACCAGAAATGGAGCCAAAGACACACAAGACCATTCTGCTGTGCGCTCCGCGGCTGCCCCGGAGATGTGTGAACCAGCTCCATTGAGAGTCGGTCACACTCTCCTGTCATGTGCATTGGATGTGGGGAAACCCAGCCTAAGCACCTTTATTTAGAGTTCAGAACTTTCAAAGTTCCCTGAAAAGAACCATGTCTTTTTATTCTGCTGATTACATTTTAAACTGTGAACCCAACCACTAAAATCTCATGTTAGCTTTTGTAATGTTAAAAAAGAAGTATGGGAATTGGGTCTTTTTTTTAGAATCATACTTACCTAGGTGGATGCAGCCTCGGTCTAACAATGAGAACCGAGCGATCAAACACCGGTTCTCACAGCTTCATGAGCAGAGAGCTGGTAACTGTCAGTCACCAGCCCCCCCCCCCATGCTCACTGGAGCGCTGGGCTGTGGAGGGGGCAGGAGCGGCTGGCTCAGGCTCTCAGCGGCTTGCTGAGAGGCTGAGCTGGGTGCCAGTCCAGGCATGTGGACAGATCCTGACCATATGATCGTGATCTTTCCCGAGCCTGGACTGGCTCTGTGACGTCAGCCAACAACGAGCTTTGTACTTCTTCTTTAATGTAAGTTTGCAATATTTTAAAATCTGAAGCTTTAAAATAACACATGGTAACCATGTCATGAAGGTCCTTGTTCAGGCACTGTTATAGGGTGACAATGCTCTGTCCCAGTCTTCCAATTGTACTTCTGCATTGTTACCCTGTTGCATGGGCTTTCAGTGAAGACTACAAATAACTATTTTAACACACATTATGCAGGTATGGTCTACTATTGTCACTATCAAGAAACCTGCCCTGGGAAATGCCATACATTGAACTGTATACTTATTTGAGTGAATGTATATGGACAAGAATTGGCTGCAAAGAGACTGCAGAAAATTTGCAGCACTGAAAATACAGCTAAGAATAGTAAAACATTTAACTTAATTAAAATATGGCAATTGTTTGTGATACAAAATGCTTTAGCAAACTATATATCATTCATTTAGGTTTTACTTGTATTGTTGGAAAACAATGAATTGCAGTTGTCATATTCCTGCCTTAACTAAAAAATATTTTTATATACTTGGTAAAACATATTTTGCATCATCATCTTCAGTCTATATTTTGATAATCTGCATCATATTTCATAATGGCGAAGAAGTAGGAGGCATTGGTCCTTTTTGGTCTGTCCAGAAGAGCTCTTCTGTTAGGTAATTCTTGGAAGAGCTCCAGCACAAGCCTTCCAGAGGGCAACTATCCAAGAGGCCCTCACCATCTCCTCTATCCTCCTTTAACTTCTAGAATTCATGATCTCCCTTCTAGTTATTTATATACCTACCTACTATAGAGAGAATGACAACCACAAAATCAAATATATTCCATCCCATTGTGAAGTAGTAATGTCGTAAGGAAATAAGCTTGAGTACGCATTCTCCGGTGAAGAGCACAATGAAGACTGCATTAACCCAGTACAAGATATTTTCCATTTCTTTGCTCTGGTCGTCTGTCTCTATCATCATTGTTACCATGTTCAAGCAAATTAAAACCATAATGGTGATGTCAAATGGTTGCATGGACACAAAATCAAAGACAGCACCTTGGATTTTATTCTGAAATACACAAAACAAGAAATTACTTTATATCGTAGTTATTTATTTTGTAATTTTAGTTTTAAAAAAAGATGTTGCAAACACTTATTTTCCAATGTGCACCGTGAGTTCACATGCAACCCTTCAGTACTTGTTGTATGTCACTTGTACCTGAACTGTAAAGCGGGCTGTAATGTCATTGATTTCTGCAGTCTCCTATAACGTGCCCTCAACCACACCTGTAGCATGTCCATAATGTCTGACCATCTCCTGTAGTATGTCTCTGACAGTTTATTTTAGCATTACATGTAATATATAATATGTGCATCCCCCTGGTGGTATCATAGGCAAGCCCCCTACACCTTCTAAGCTGAGCACCACTGTTGTAGACTCGTAGACTCTGAGACATTTTATCTATGTGCAGTTCATCTTCTTAATACCACTTGCCTTCTAGTAAGCCTTTCATAAAATGGTAAAATTACTCACATGCGGCCTAGGGACAGGCTTTTGTGGCTTTTTGGAACCTAGTTTTTTCATGGCATTGTAATATTTCTTTTGTTCTTCTGTCATGAAGATATCTTGACCTCCAAATTATAGGAAAAAAACATAAAAATGGTTATGACAAAGCAACCATGTTTATGACAGAATTAAAATGTACTTTATGTAAACCCAAAAGCTCCTGTTTGATATATGCACCCTGTTACCCTAATAGCTTTATGATTTTTTTTTTTTTCTCCAGCTTTATTAATAAATTAACTCTAAACATTCAGGCCTGGTCATTTTCTTTTTCAGAGTGACAATGCTCACACACTGCCATACAATGCAGCAGTCTCACTCTTTATATGCACTCCTGCTGTGCCTGCAAGCTTGTTTAACTTACAGGAGAAGGAGTTTAACTTTAGAATCGGGAGTCATGTTAAAAGTAACCAGCCGCTCACCGCTTCAGCCAGTTCACAGAGATCCACAGAGAAGGCAGTTGTGTAAACACTAACAAAATCAAAGATTATATTTACTTGTAATTTATTTCTTAATTGTGTTTATACCTTGGCTGCATTCATTTTTTTTTTTTTTTGGGTATTGGGTTTACATCTGCTTTAAAGTAAACTTGCTCTTGAAAAAATATAGAAGGAAACTAGTAGCATTCATCTTTACAAGATCCAGATTGGCAGTGGCTAGATCCTGGAAGGCGCCCACGATCCCCTTTCACTTGGTGAAAACGAAGTTGTCATGGATCATGATCAATGAATGCCTTTTGGCAATATTGCTGGATAAGCAAGCCATCTTTGATAAAGTCTGGGAACATTGGATTAAATATTTATCCGAGCCTTATGAGATATCTGTACATTGTAATGCCTAGATAGTCAGGGGTGCACATCCCTCTTTCTCTTATCCTCTTCTCTCTTTCCTTCCCTTTCTTCCCTTTTTTACTGGCTTTTTTTCCTCTCCTTGTTTTCTCTTTGAGCAAGCAGTGAACTACACATTATCTGAAGCATTGTGGGGGCTTAGATTCTAATTACAACTTGGATCCCTTGTTTGGCTTCTTTGCCCTTATTTATCTCATGTCACATAACTTTAATGATATTAGCCACCTGGTCACGTGGTTGTGGTTCACTTCTCTCCCTTCTCAAAGAGCCCAGGGAGCGTCAGGGAACCTAGAATAGGTCAACTCTTTTGTTATTTGTTTTCTGTCTCCTGTTTATTATGTTACAGCTCATAGAGCGAAGCAATATCACAGGTATAGTTGTTTGAATATGTCATTATATTTATACTTCTCATACTTTGATGTATTTTCCGGTATGCTGTAATACCTGTCCAATGTGAAAAATATCTTGTTTCCGAATTTGATATGTAAACTCTCAATAAAAATTATTGGACAAGAAAAAATATAGAAGCTTTTACCCATAGTGTTCAGTGAGCTCTACTGTAGGTGGAGCTGAACTACCGTTTTTGTCTGTAAGAACTACTGGACTGCCTGTAACATTGCTTCGTGTCTGCACTACTAGCTAAAATCATCAGTATTCCGACATCAAAAGAAAAGTATGATTTTTCTTTTTTTTGTATATTCATACTTACCTAGGTGGATACGGCATCAGACCAATGCTGCATCTGTCCCCCAGCGCCTCTGCATTGAGAACCGAGCCACGGAATATCGCCGATGTGTCAGTCAGTATCTCTCCTCTCTGCTCCTCCACACTCATTGGAGCGCTGAGCTGTGGAGGGGCGGAGAGCGGCCGTCTCAGCGGCTCACTGAGACTGCCATCAGTCAAGGCAGCTGGCGGACCCAGACGCTATTGCGCTAATAATAGCGCCTGCAAACCGACCTGAAACAGCCGCTGCTGTCTCTCCAGTGTGAAAGCCCCGAGGGCTTTCACACTAGAGCGGTGCACTAGCAGGACGGGAGAAAAAGTCCTGCTAGCAGCATCTTCGGAGTGGTGAAGGAGCAGAGTATACACCGCTCCTGCCCATTGAAATCAGTGGAACAGCGCGGCTATACCGCCGGCAAAGCGCCTCTGCAGAGGCGATTTGCGGTGGTTTTTAAACCCTTTCTAGGCCACTAGCGGGAGGTAAAACCGCCCCGCTAGCGGCCGAATACCGACGGTAAAGTGCCGCTTACAAAATATGCACTGTCACTATACTGACACTGGCAGGGAAGGGGTTAACATCAGGGGCGATCAAAGGTTAAATGTGTGCCTGACCAGTGCTTTACTACTGTGGGGGAGGTGCTTGTACTAGAAGAAGGCATGGATCAGTGCCCCTGCTTAGCAAAGACATAGGATCCATGTCTTCTGTCTTCTTGTTTACATAGGCAGACCGCCGTTCTGTCAGTGCACCGAAGCATTGGCGGGTGCTGGCGGACATCAAGTCCGCCGTACCTGCCAATCACCTCCTGCTGTGTCTAATCACAGAGGGAGCAGGGCACCGGCAGCGCGCACCCCAGACACGGAAGTGCAGGATCATATACTGGGTACGTGATCCTGCGCAGGAGAGCCGCCTTGCCGCCGTATATATACAGTATACGGTTGGCAAGTGGTTAAGCTTTGGCAATAAAACCTGGAAGCTGATTGGTTTCTATGCAAAAGTGAGCCTGATTTTCTACACTGTCCAGTTTTAGCTGGCAGTGGAGTTGAAGTGAAGTTAAAAAATCCCAATCTACATGTTCCAGGTTAGTGACTCAGAAGCAAGTGAATCTATTGGAGCAGCCAGGACAGCTACATTTTTCATGATGGCTGCATGCATGTTTCTCTCAGTACAGGTATTCTCAGAATACTATGGGACCAGGTAATCTAGAGATCAGCTCCTTTTATAAACAGTAAGGCATGTGGGTGATTTTTGACGCAAGCATCAAAAATTTTACTTTGTAAATGTTACAGAGGATATAAAGTGATGAATATCCTACCCAGCAGGGACTAAAGCTGGATACACACTATACAGCTTTAGTTGTTTCAATTTCCTTTAGATTCACCTTCAACTATGTAGTGGAAGGGCCTGCCTGGTTGCATACAAATTTAAAGTGTTTAGGTTTGACCTCATATTATATGGTTTTGGTAAGGCTACATGCCCACGGACCTTTTTACAGCCACTTTTATGAGAGTTTTTTGCAGCTTAAAAATGCCTCTCCATGTTAACCTATGGCCACATGCCCACCTTGGCCTTTTTGAGCTGTAAATGGCATAGACGTTTTTAAGCTGCAAAAAAAAAAAAAAAACAGGACCAGTGCGTTCTGAGGCTCCAGTGCTAGAGCTGTAAAAATGACAGATGCTGGTAAAAGGTGTTAAACACAATTTAACGAGGCTTAACGCTGTATACACAGCTTTATGCCTCGTCCAGCGTTCCTCTGTCTCTATTCAAAATCAATGGTTCCCTATGGGAGCACATTGATTTGAATAGAAGTTGCACCAGAAGTCGGATCCAGATGATCTGACTTGCGGTGCCATTTCTGTGCTGAAAATCTTGAAGGGGAACCTCGACAAAATTTTGCGTGAGGTTCCCCCAAGATCCATACCAGACCCTTATTCGAGCACATAGCTTGGCAAGTCAGGGGACGAGCGAGCACCTCCCCTCCTGGACAATACCAGGCAATATGCCTTCAACATGGGGGGGTTAGTGCTTTGGGGCAAGGGGGGCCCCTACGCCTCCCACCGCAAAGCACCTTGCCCCCATGTTGATGAGGACAAGGGCCTCTTCCTGACAACCCTTGCCCGGTGGTTGCCGGGGTCTGCGGATGGGGATTTATCGTGATCTGCCCCTACCCATTCACCTAAATAAAAAAAAGTGTCAAATATAAACACACTACACAAGTTCTTCTCCCTCTTCTGGTGACATGTTCTCTCCTCTCCGGTCCTTCTCCCCTCTCCGGTTCGTCTCCTCCTCCGCTATCTTCTTCTCTTTTGCTCGGTCTTCTCCCTCTGTTCTTCTTCCGATGTTGACTCGACGCGATTTCCCGGTGTAATGCTGGTCCGTCGTGTGCAATGACATATTGACATGGGGTGGGGCCACCCGGTGACGTAAGTTAGAGGCCACGCTTCTTGTTATGTCATAACCACATCATGCCCTGGGTGTCATAACCCCATAAGAACCGGAGAGGGGAGAAGGACTGGAGAGGAGAGAACATGTCGCCAGAAGAGGGAGAAGAGCCGGAGCTGCTTTAATAAAATACTTTAAAAACCTGTGTAGTGTGTTTATTTCTGACACTTTTTTATTTAGGTCAATGGGTAGGGGTACGATGTACCCCATACTCATTCACCTAGGGTGGGGGCCATGATCTGGGGGGGCCCTTGTTAAAGGGGGCTTCCAGATCACGATAAGTCCCCGACCGCAGACCCCAACAACCAAGGGTTGTCGGGAAGAGGCCCTTGTCCTCATCAACATGGGGACAAGGGGACAAGGTGCTTTGGGGTGGGGGGGGCGCAGGGGGTCCCCCCTGCCCCGAAGCACTAACCCCCCATGTTGAGGGCATATGGCCTGGTATGGTCCGGGGGGGGGCTCATCCCCCCCTTTCCTGACCTGCTGGGCGGCATGCTCGGATAAGGGTCTGGTATGGATCTTGGGGGGAACCTAACGCAAAATTTTGTCGGGGTTCCCCTTCAAGATTCTCAGAACACAAGTCGCACCGCAATTCGGATCATCTTGATCCGACTTATGGTGCGACTTCTATTCAAATCAATGGGCTCCCATAGGGAACCATTGATTTTGAACAGAGCCAGAGAAACGTATCTGAAAGCTAGCGTGGCTAAACACGCATTGACGCCAATGAAGAATGCAAAAAAAACATGGCATCGGTACTAGCTTTGCAGCTCGTTTTTTAAAACGTCCGTGGGCATGTAGCCCAAATCTAAATAAAAAATAAAAGAAAATGTATATACTGTATCCAGCTTTAGACAACAGTTAATAAGAAAAACAAAACAAAAAACAACAGAGGCCATTAGCTCTATGTTTGGAAAATAAAAACATATAAAATATTTTTATTCTACAATTTAGCAAAAATATCATTTTATATGGATTTTTGACAACAGAAACAATATTTTTTTTTGCATTTAGTAAACATGTAATACTTATCTTCTTTTTCTGCTGATTAAAGTTATCAATGATGACACCAATGAAAAGATTAAGTGTGAAAAAGGATCCAAATATGATGAAAATGACGAAATAAAGGTACATGTATAGATTGTCTTCATATTTTGGTTGCTCGTCTACCTGGAAGTGAATAAAGTCTTATTCAGTAAAAAAATAAAAAATAAAATTGTCAAATACATACATTATATACACAGATCAGCCATAACATTATGACCACCCACCTAATATTGAGTATGGCCCCCTTTTGCTAAAACAGCCCTGACCCATTGAGGCATGGACGCCAAAGTAACATTCACATGAATGGCAGGACCCAAGGTTTCCCAGCAAAATATTGCCCAAAGCATCACACTGCCTCTGCCAACTTGCCTTCGTAGACCACACATGCACCCGGCCATCCACTTGATGTAAAAGAAAATGTAATTTATCAGACCAGGCAATCTTCTTCCATTGTTCCGTAGTCCAGTTCTGATGTTCAAGTGACCATTGTAGGCACAGGTCACTACGGGCTTCAGAACCCCATACACAACAAACTGTGATGCCCATTTATTTTTCTGCTTTCACCACATCAACTTTATGGACAACATGTTCACTTGCTGCCTAATATATCCCACTAATTTTCAGATGCTATTGTAACAAGATATTCTCTTTATCTGTCAGTGGTCATAATGTTAGGGTTGATCAGTAGTTATGTGTTGTCCTCTTGCACGTTTGTACATCTGAATTCATATGAAATGCTTTTTAGTGCACTGTTACATAAATACCAAGGAATGCTGGGAAGTAGACTTGTGAGAAGAATGATTGCTGATGTAACATGTTACATGACAAGCAGACCAGGATTTGTAGTGGAACTGTGCTGTCTAAGCAGTATGGTGTTCTCCGAATGCCAAATCAAATCAACAGCATTGAGCCAATAGATGCTTGCAAGTTTGTACAACTGATTTCCGATGGAAAACTTTTCAGTACTTTGTTGTTACATAAACAATAAGGAATCCAGGGACTAGATTCCCTATAATACAGGCAGATGTGCTGGCAAAAGCATACAAGCTATAACTAGCATTCTAGCTAAGAGATGTGAGCTTTGGAAAGTTAATTTGCACTAAATGTTGCTCTTGAATAAAGCTATTAGTCAAATGGTTTTAACATTGTCTTGCAAACACCTCCTGGAGCTCTTGAAAGACCCCAAAACCTCCAGCTACTGGTAAAGTGAGTCCATAAATTTCCTTCAAATAGTGTTGCTCATACCCTTATTCGCAGTCCTCAAATCCAAAACTCAAACCTAGTCTAGATTACCCCTGGGAGTGATGGGAAGAATAAATTTAATAAAAATGATCCTCCTTCCAAAAATGTTGTACATGGTTTGGCACGCCCCTCTTTACATCTCCCTAAAAACCTTTAACCGCTTCAATACCGAGCCTATTCTGGCACTTCTCTCCTTCAAAAAAATCATCATTTTTTTGCTAGAAAATTACTCAGAACCCCCAAACATTATATAATGTTTTTTTTAGCAGACACCCTAGGGAATAAAATGGAGGTCATTGCAACTTTTTATCTCACACGGTATTTACGCAATAATTTTTCAAATGCCTTTTTTTTGGAAAAAAAATGGTTTCATGAATTAAAAAATAACAAAACAGTAAAGTTAACCCAATTTTTTTGTATAATGTGAAAGATGATGTTACGCCGAGTAAATAGATACCTAACATGTCACGCTTTAAAATTGCGCACAATCATGGAATGGCGCCAAACTTCATTACTTAAAAATCTCCATAGGCGACGCTTAAAAATGTTTTACAGGTTACCAATTTAGAGTTAGAGAGGAGGTCTAGTGCTAGAATTGTTGCACATGCTCTAACGCATGCGGCAATACCTCACATGTGTGGTTTGAGCGGCGTTTACATATGTGGGCAGGCCGTACGTGTGCGTTTGCTTCTGAGTGCGAGCTACCGGGGACAGGGGCATTTTAAATTTATTTATTTACTTATTTATTTGTTTATTTATTATATTTTTAATTTTTACACTTTTTTTAACTTTTTTTTTGTAAACATCCCTTGTAATAGGAATCTATGTGACAGGTCCTCTTTATGGAGAGATGTGGGGTCAATAATAATACCCCACATTTCTCCTCCAGGCTGGAAAGCATGAGATTGGGAAAAAAAAATCTCATTCTGACAGCCGCGATCGCGGCTTTATTTCATAACGTCGCGCCCAGGCCTCCGACGGTCAAAGAGATGACTGGTGACCACCAATAGTCGATTCTTTCTCCGGGCACCCGATGGCATGGGAGATCCCGGAGAAGCACCGGATGGCGGCGGGAGGGGGGGACATCCCCTCCCGACGCCTATAAGAACAATCAAGCAGCGGAACTGCCGCTATGATCATTCTTATCGTGCACAGAATCGCTGGCTTCAAAGAATGATATCTGAATGATGCATCTAGCTGCAGGCATCATTCAGATATCACCCCACAAAGAAGAGGACATCATTTGACTATAGCCGGGTGGAAGCAATCTTAAACTCATTTGTCTGGGGACATAGTAGACATAAATTAGCCTGGCATGTACTAAAAAATCTCACATCTGAGGGAGGATGTGCCCTCCCAGACATACAAGACTACTACTTAGCCTCACAACTTTCACACATGTATTATTTTAACACGACAGAGACACAGCGCTATAGGTCTCTGGTATGTGATAAACCAGGCCACCCACTATTTACCCCTATCCAAGTGATTCTTAGAAAGGGACCAAATAGTAATAGATCCCCTAGATATAATATGGGGATGCTCTCGCACCATCAGAAGGTATGGGATATCGCCCTAAGAAAACAGAACATTATGTGTCTGGCTATTCTGTACTTTGTTATTCTTTCAATATGAACATTGAAATTTAGAAAACAGAACATGACTCAGCTCCACTCTCACACCCCACTATGGCACAATAATCATATGCCAGAACTGGATACTGTCCCAGACCCAGCATTGTGGGCTTCGTATGGTATAATATACCTGTTCCAAGTCGTGTCAGAATCCGGGCCTAAGACCTTTCAAACACTTAAAGAGGAATTCTCGCTTCCGACCCACTTACTGTTTAGATATCTACAATTTAGGTATGCAGTGCGGAGACAGCTCTCAAATCGTGCAGTCACACTAGACACCACCTGTCCTAAATACTATTTTGGGGGCAGACGCTTCCAAACTTATAACCAACATATACTATACGCTTAGAATCCAAAGGGAAAATGCAGTTATTTGGACAGCTAAAATTGCATGGGAAAATGATGTGGGAACCATAGATGATTCTGCCTGGGTAGAAATATTGGAAGGGGTCAAGACCGCATCCCCTAAACTTTCAGATAGACACAACTATATATTGTACATCATGCATACTTAACACCGCTGAAACTAGCTAAGTTTCAAGCCATGCGAAGTCCGCTATGCCCCTTGTGTACACTGGCCCCCGGGTTATTTTATCATCTGATATGGGACTGCCCTAACATACAAACCTACTGGATGCAGATAGTTTGCTTCCTTCATAACAACATGGGCTCCCCAGTGGTCCTAGACCCAAAGCTATGTCTACTGGGCTTATTGCCTGACACTGATGTTGACAAATACCAAGCTATATTTATAAAAAGAGGAAAAAGGAAATGAACAATACCCTTCCATATAGAAAAATGATCTATACCCATAGAGGATGCACACAAAAATACTCTAGAGTGTGGGATAGATGGCTGGAGGATGGCGAAACACGTACCTAACCGACCCACACAAAAGTGTGGAAATAAAACAATGATACTGATATTGTACAGGCAGTTTATTAATCACATGCTATGTAAGATACTGTATACTTATGTTGATTGTACCTATGTTTACTATGTTTACATCTCAATAAACATGAAGAACGAGTATAGCCTCAGATAGATCAATAAATATACAAAACAAAAATCAATGCCATCATCCCGATTGAATAAGCATTCTCTCCTCTCCTCCTCTCTTTCCTTCTCCCTATGCCCTTTCTTCTCTCCCCTCCCCCCCGTTCCCCCCCTACTTTTCCCCTCCCCCCCTCCCCCTTCCTCCCTCATATTTTTCCAGTCCCCCCCTTCCCCTTTTCCATCCTAAGTCCTTCCTCCTCCCCTTTTTCCTTTCTCCCTCCTTCCTTCCCCTGCCTTCCCCTACAATTTTTCCTTTCCTTCCCTCCTCCTTCCTATCCCTCCCCTCCCTCCTTCCTTTCCCTTCCCATTCTTTTCCCTTCCCTAGCTCCTGCTGTTTTTCCCTCCCCTCCCCCTTGTCTCCCCTCCTCTTTCCTCCCTCTTTCCCCCTCCTCTTCTCTTCCCCTCCCCCCTTTCCCTCTCCTCTCCTCCTTTCTCATTTTACTTTCTGTCACTCCTCCAATTTTTCCTTTTCCCATCATTTCACCCGGGTGAGCACTCCCCTACTCCTTTTGTTTATTAGTATTTACATTTTGGTCATTACCTATTTAATCAGAACCTGTCCACAATCCCCCGTGTCCATCGTGGGGGGATCTGTATGGGGTCCCATCTTCTCCACTGAATACGTCTGAGTTGGTGAGCCAGTTTTCTACAGTGTTATTATTTTGTATTGTGCTCTTTATCCCCTTTTGCTGTGTTATTTTTAATCTTGTCTAAACTCAAAATTATTAATTTTAGACCTATCCCTCCTGAAGAAGCGGTTCTAACCGCGAAACCGGTTCTAACCGCGAAACCGGTTGAGGAAACAATTCTATATACCCCTCTGTACAAGAAACTTTACGGTTTTTCCGTCATTGTTTATGTCCGATGTGGTGTATGTAACTGATTTTATTATGTTTCATATATGCACTATTTTGTAACAATGATTTGCAATGTTTGTGATTATTAAAGTTTATATATTTTTTACTTATCCCTCTCCTTACTTTTGTGCCATTAACTAATGCCGAGATAGTCCCAAATTTCATATCATGGGGTATTTGCGCGGTTAGGCAGGTAACAGCACCTGCTTCCACGCCTTCACCTCTTGTTCTTCCACGCTTACATCTCAATAGAGTTGGTTTTTCCCAATTAAAAAAAGAAGGGTTGCTCATCCTGAGACTTTATTTTTTTTTTTTTATATTGCCGAGAGTATGTAGTGGTTTTGTGGTATTGTGGGTGCATCTTTTTTATTTTTAATTTTTTTTTTTGGTACCTATTAACATTATTTTCTGTGCAGTCCAGTGTGCGCTAGGCTTTGTTGTTTAGTATCATGTACATACCAGCTTTGGATATATACAGGATCTGTAAGGACTGACAATGGGATAAAAGGGTAAATTGTGCAATTGCCATGTGAGCGCATTCTGTTTTATATCATGAATTGTGATTGCCTAGATTCCTAAACAGGGTTAAGCCGGGTACACACTCTTGGTTTTGTTGGTTCAACCCCACGGGTTGAACGGAAAAAACCTTCCAGCTCTGGTCATAGCCACTGTACTAACCATGTGAGGTTAGTTCAGCAATCTCTCCTGCTGAGATGTTGTGTTCTGACAGAGGGAACCCCCACCAGAACACACCGATCAGCACTCTCTGCCATTGGCTGTGAGTGCTGATCAGGAGTTTGGCTGGCTTCTGTCAGACAGACCGACATACACACAGGCCGAATGTCAGCTGTTTTTTTTTAACCGGCCGTTGTCTCCCGGCCTGTGTGTAGCCAGCTTTATTCTTTGCAGATTAGACTGATCTACATGCAAACATTTAGCAGCAACAAAGCAATGCATCAATGGTTCTCCTAACTCAATCACCCCTACTTCTTAGCTCGCTTCCAACTCCTTTTTATAGTAGCACAGATCATATGAAGTGGTTTAGTTAAAAAACATGACCCTATAATATGCCTTTACTCTTCATAAACCCATTTAACTTCAAATGCTAAAGGCATACAGGGCATATATTTAAAATGGGCATGGATTTGCTTTGGACTGTAGCAACCTGTGTGACATAAGGATTATAAATAGATCACATGTACTGTTCTTTTTTATTTTTAATGAATCAATAATTCTATAACAGATCTCCTAAGGCTCAACCTATGTAAACTTACCTAGAACAATATAACTATAACTTCTGTATGTTTTAAGTGCATTTTTTACTCAAAGAATATCTAGAGAGTTTTTATATCCCAAATTAAGCAACACCAACCTTTCTAGAATCAACAGCGGCATACATAATGTCCATCCAGCCTTTAAATGTTGCCTGTAAAGTGAAAATAATAGTAGTCATTTTTTAAGTCCGTTATTAGTAAAGAAGTATTCATTATACTAAAACAGCAAAACACAAATAAATTACTACGTTTATTCCTTATATAATAAATACCTTTGCACCTATACTCCTGTGTAAATATATAGCCTTTTTAATTGTCTTTCTGGAAAGATATGATCGCTGCCAAAGTGGTGGACAAAAGTTCAGACTAACCGATTCTCTCTTTTAGTAGAGATCACATGTTCAAATGTCTAGGCTATTAGTCATTTGACTGGCATTGGGTGAAGCTTATAGCATTTTTTTTTAAGTAAAACTTAAAATAGGAAGTTCTGCTCATTCTCCTGCAACCCCAACCCCCCAAAGTTTAACCTCACCATCATTGGAAATTGTTTTTTTTATGGGATACTTATCTCTGAGAGGTACTCCCACTTTTCTCACACCCCCCCCCCCCTTCCTGCCCGCACCTTCTGGGTCTTGCAGTACATCTCGCTGTGGAATGACAGCTGTGAAACAGCAGGAAGTCCCAACCACCCTCCCACGATGAATACCAGCCTGGGCGAAGACAGCACTGGACTCCTGAGTACCTTTATTAAAAAACAGCAACTACAGTATTTGTAGCTGCTAGCTTCTAATTTTTTATAAATGACCAAATTTCTCTTTAACGAAAGGTATTTTCAGCGGTTTTTCTTCACCTCAACAACACTTTTTAGGTGGCTTTAGCTTCTTTAACCCTTTCCCGCCCATCCCTTTGGGTGGACTATTATCGGGTTGGAAAGTTTGTGCAACCATGTGACCACTGTGATTGACTGTCGTGGTGAACATGTGATCAGGCTCCGCCAGTTCCTGCTTATTAGTATAGACTGAAGTTGACTTTAACAGCTTGTTCTGTGTCCTGAGAGTGCACTGTGAATACACAGTCAGCACAGAAACCCCTGCAGCCCATAGACGCATATAGAGAGTCACCGCATATATGTGTTATGTGGGTGGCAAGAAGTTAAAGGTTATGTAAAGGTTCATTTAAAAAACAAAAAAACAAAACAAACATGTCATAGTTACCTCCTCTGTGCAGTTGGTTTTGCACAGAGTGGCCCTGATCCTCCCCTTCTCGAGAGCCTCGTTGGAGAGCCCCTCTCCCTAGGGGCACTCATGCTGCTGCGTCCATTGACACAGACAGCAGGACTCGGCTAGGCCCCTGGCTCCCGTGTCATTGGATTTGATTGACAGCAGCAGGAGCCAATGGCTGCGCTGCTTTCAATCTATCCAAGCAGGACCCAAAACACCGGCTGGAGCTGGTGTGCTTGTCCCCCGTCGCTGTAAAGACCGGGTTCATGTAAGTAAAAGGGGGGCAATGGGGGGCAGCTGCAGCACAGGAGGTTTTACCACCTTATTGCATAGAATGCATTAAGATGAAAAACCTTGAGGGTTTACAACCCCTTTAAGCTAAAAAAGTCTCTGTTAGAATATTGTGTGCCTCAGTTTTCAAGGCCCCTGGGACTTGCTACAGCTTGAATATATGGAAAAAAATATTTTAAAAATGACAAGCTGTAGCAGATATAAATAGATTTGTGTATGTAAATTTTCTTATGATTATTTGCACAGCCATTGGCACACTCTGCCATGTGACAATGCTAGAGCTACTGATAGGGTGTTTAGGCACCCTATCAGTTTGTACATTACATTGTGTGATAGAAGATGGGGACATGCTTAATTTCCACCATTGGGAAGTAGACACACTTCAAGGAGTTCCAGCTGGCACTGAAGGAGTGTATTATGTGATTGACATGAAGACATACATGTTGGATGCATATGTTGTCAGCAGTCTACTAAAGCTTGTAGTTCATTTAACATTTCATTCTCAGTCCTTTGCTTCAGTCTTAGGGACATATCATCCATATCTCACAAACCAATAATACATATTTTCTTGGATATTTTATTAATTTAGATTATAGTTAGTATGTGGATTATATTACATTGATATACCACATCATATTTAAGGATTTTTTTTCTTTATTATAGATGCTGCTGTCTTAATGGTTGATATGGCCGTTATTAAAGAGTTACTAAACCCACAACAGTAAAATCAGTTCATATATGCAGTAAAGCATGCTTGTTATACTCACTGTGGAATCTAAGGGGTTAATCCTCCGCATTATGTAAAAAGGCTGTTTGATCCTATCTTCTCTGATCCTCCCCTTGTTCCACAGCCCCCAACCCATCTCCTGATAGAACAGAGTATTGGGGGCAAGCTGCACATGCTCAGTTTGATGTGTATTGCTAGAAAGTTTTTTTTTTTCTTTGGAGAGTGCATGTGATTAGCACAGGGCCAATCAGCACTCTCCCCCCAGACAGGGGGTGAGGGGTCCTGCAGCCTCATAGGACAATCATGGGAGAATGAAAACTCCTCCCACAAGCTTTAACCAGTGCTCTGCTGGACACTAATAGAAGTCACAAAACTGCTCTAACTGCTAACGAGAAAGAGTATTTAGCCGTTTATATTTACTAAAACTATTGCATTTCCAATTTGTGTGTACTGCGGGAGACAAAATATGCAGGGTCCTGGGTTTAGCAACTCCTTTGCCGCGTACACACGAGCGGCATACTTGGTCCGGCGTACCGGAGTCCATTGGACAATTCGATCATGTGTGGGCTCCAGCGGACTTTTTCTTCTCAAAAGTTTGACGGACTTAGATTTGAAACATGTTTTAAATCTATCCGACGGACTCGAGTCCAGTCGAAAAGTCCGCTCGTCTGTATGCTAGTCCGATGGACAAAAACCGAGGCTAGGACAGCTATTGGCTACTGGCTATGAACGTCCTTGTTTTAGTCCGGTCGTATGTCATCACGTACGAATCCGTTGGACTTTGGTTGATCGTGTGTAGGCAAGTCCGTTCATTCGTAAAGTCCGTCGAAAAGTCCGCCGAGCAAAGTATGCCGTAAAGTCCGGTTGTGTGTACGCGGCATTTAAGTAAGGTGCTGGCAAATGTTTTTGTAGCTAAGAAAATACAAATCATATATAGATGTTTGTAAAGTGCTATAAAATACTCTATATTGCTTGCAAGCAGCAAATATGTTTATTAAACAAATTAACAAATAATACAAAAAAAAATGCTAAACTCATTTTTGTGCATCAAGAACAACTTAAGAGAGATTTACAATTAGTAAAGTGTCACATAAAAACAGATCATAAAAAACACAAAGCCTGTGCAGCATTGGGTGAGTTAAACTGAATTACACAGTAAAATATAACACATTTATATTTATATCTTACCACTTGAAGCAAAGATAGATAACCAAAGCCAACATTATCAAAGTTCACTTTGACGGTTTTCCATCTTGCGCTTTGATTATTGGCTGCTATCAGGGCGTCACACTCTGATTTATTATTGACCACCTCAACATCAAAGTATTCCTCCGATGTGACATTTAGACAGTAGCCATATTTTCCTGCGAACATGTTCACCCCCATAATGCTAAAAATTAGCCAAAATATTAGACAAACCAGCAGCACGTTCATGATGGAAGGTATGGCACCTATGAGGGCATTTACAACCACCTAGTACAAAAATTGAGACGGAGGAAATACATGTTACCAACAGCTTCCACAGTCTTTTGAAAACGTGATAATGAGATGAGCTATGAATGTATATCTAAGATTAAACACATACAAATAAACACTGAAAAGGAGTTTCACAATAATGTAAAAAAATATATAAATCAGAAGAAAGAATACAAAATATAAAAAACGCCTAGATGATTTACATAACTAGAGATTTAACACACATGTTAGAAAAAAAGACAAATTAAAGGGTAATTAAATACATACTGTAAATAAATGTGTTAAATAAACATGCAAACAAACTAAACAAAATAAATGTGACATACATTTTAGATACAAGGGTCATTTGTTAACGCCACACAGTTGGGCAATTTCACTGATCTATTATATGGATGTATGCATTGACAGGAATGTTAAAGGGACTCCCATAGCCAGGTTGTGAAAAAACTTCTTGAATATCGTGCACCTAAATTTCCACCTTGCTGGAAGTTCTCATCTAAGAACAGGGACAAGTCTTTAAAAATATCAACAAAAAATTAGAATATCCAAGAATCTGTTATCTAAATATATACTTGTCCAAGAAACCTCCAATGGGATGGGTAGATCTGTAACTCCCCATTACATGCTAGTTATAGGGCAATTTAGGTTTTTGGCTGCATTGAAACGGACATGACTGCCCCTGTGTATGCAACCTAGTAGCTGAAAAGGCCTGCTATCATCGGAAGCTGCCCAACCTTATACCATAAACCCTTTAATTGAAAGATTTACTTCTCCTATTATATACATACGTAATCATTACACTTTTTTTATAGACTGGTGAGAAAACCCACCTAAAGTGGCTAGAGTAAGAGTGCTAGTTCTACAACTCTCTATTACTGTACATGCTGGCTATAGAGAAGAAATTTAACCTTTCAGCTTTATTAATAGAATTCAATGTTATTTTTAGAGGCCAGAAGTAAGTGTGACCTGTCTTACCCTGTCTCGTCTATTTCCTTACACCACTGTATTTACCGATTTTTCTTTTTCTTTATTATTATTTATTTACCTTTATTACACAGAATTTGGCAGAGGCCGTTTATGCACATAGCATGCATTATATTTTATATAGGGGCTGTCAAGCCCGCTCTGTGGCTGCATTTCCCCCTTGGTCCTTATCTGGAGGCTTCCCGACTCGGTTGAGATTACTCACATCAGACCACCGTCCAATCCTACCTTTGGAGCTAATTCCAACTTATGGGCCGCTCTGTAAGTAGTAAAGATATCACCCTTTCCTTCATCTTTAGGGTAGAATGCATAAGTAGCAGCTATTAAACTTATTAAATATTCAATTACTTTGTAGTTCAACCCATGCATCAAACTCCTGACGATTGGCAACAGGCTGTGAAACACGTTGAGTGTTCATCCGGGGATGCCAAGCCAAGCTTGCTCCAATAACTATAACAAACTATTATGTTCATTGTCTGTATCAATCATGTGAACTATGTATTTATCATTTGTATATAATCGATTTTGTTCTGATTCTCATTTACTGTTTGTCACAAATCATGTCCAGTAATCCATTATTTATTATTAAATGTATTATTATTATATCAACTATGTTGATTTTTTATGATTATATTCTTTATATCATAAATGCTTGATTCTATTGATTAATTATGTTCGCCAGTATTGCTATCATGAATTGCCCCTAGGGGATTGTGACATCCAATGTATTTATATTCTACATATATATTATTATACACATCCACATGCCTCATGTAAAGTCCCAATCCTATCCTCCAATTTTTCTCATCAATGTTATTTTTAGCTTGGTGAAAAAGTTGATTCAAGGGCCAACCACAGGTTGACCAAGGACAAAAAATATTTTTAATAAATGACCCTGTATCAGTTTAATAAATACAGTTCACAAAATAATTAAACAAAACACACAACATAAACAGATGACAGCTGAGAACAAAGAAAGTGTTACGTAATCATGCAGATGTGATTTTTTTTATTGGGAATGAAGAACTCCTAATGCAAGCAATCGCTTCACATGAATCATTCACAAACTGCTGTACTAGTAGCTACTATTGTTGTGCATAAAGCCAGGCACGCAGTAATGATGTATTCACTAAGACTTTTATTCCATTCTCTATATGGAAACATTCTTAACAAATAAAACTCTTTCCATTTAGACAAAATATTTGTTGCATCAATTTCAAACTTCAGTCATAAGCCATAGTATCTGAACTGAATTTGTAAAGTCATTAAAAGGCATATAAATAATTAATTCTAAATTGATGTTGCTGTCCTTAAAATATAGGAATCTGGTCTCATGCTCATATGTAATTTTAATGAGACAACATAAAATTTGGTGAAATGCTATATTGCCAAATAGAAGAGAATATTTATAATATCTAAATGCTATTTTGTATTTTTATAATTAATATTGTTAACTAATTAGATAAACTGTGTTTAATAAGTTAATGCTAAGGTTAATAATATTATATATTTAAAAATATTTCAAATGGACTGTCTACCATGTTGGTGTTAAATACTTACTGTGACATTGCAAGATCTTGTGATATATATTTTATAGAGAGGGAATCATAGAATTCCATGCTTGGATCCTGCTCATAAAACCATCAATCTTAAATTACATAAAATATAACAAAGCCTGAAATGTGTTTAAAATCAGCAGTACATTCAAGTTTTCTCTGTTCCCTTAACATAAATGCAATAAATAAATAAATAAAAACTTAAGATTTCTTTTAAAATACCACATATGCCTCCAGCTATCTGGAGTGCCATTTATCAGCGTTACTTTAGAAAACACACTCGGGCAACCAGTGTGTCTGTGAATGGCTGTGGTCTGAGCTGTCACTGGACAGTTTAGATTACAGTCACAATGTTTAGAGCCCATCAAAGTGGCTTTGTTCCTTGTGATAGCTCTGAACCAATCATAAGTGTAAGCACATTTGAAATATAAACACGAGTGGTGTTTAGAAACATTTGGTCCATTAACAACAGAGGCAGCTCCCCTTCCTCTGTTGTGAATGCACTGAATATTTCCAAGCACGGCGGGGGGGGGGGGGGGGGGGTGTTAGATTGCCACTGGCCTCCAATGATTGTGGGATTGTTTTTTATTCTGGGACCTTAAGGTGTCATTGACCACCAATGATTATTGTTTTTTTTTTTAAGGTTGGGGGGGGGTTTAAAGTGCCACTGACTACCAATGATTCTGGGATCTTATTTCAAAGATAAGAAAATGAAAGGTAGGTTTAAGCAAGCCCAATTTTTGGTATTTTCCTTTGTACACTATAGAATAAAAACCCAGTGGTTATTAAAGTGATACTAGAGGGTTTTTTTTTTTTTTTATTAAAAAAATAACAAACATGTCATACCTATCTCCTCTGTGCAAGGGTTTTGCACAGAGCGGCCCGATCCTCCTCTTCTGGGGTCCCTCAGGGGCGCTCTTGGCTCCAACTCTTCTCGAGTTCCCCCTCGGAAAGCAAAGGGAGCACTCATGCGGGCATGTCCCTGAGTCCTGCTGCTGCGTCCATTGACACAGACAGCATGACTCGGCCCCGTCCCCGTCTCCTGTGTCACTGGATTTGATTGACAGCAGCGGGAGCCAATGGTGGTTCCTGCTGCTATCAATCTATTTAATGAGGACCCGAGACAGCATCTGGAGCTGCTGTGCTTGTTCTCGTCACTGGAAAGACTGGGTACAGGTAGGTAAAAGGGGGGCTCTGGGGGCCTGCAGCAGCACAGAAGGTTTTTCACCTTAATGCATAGATTGCATTAAGGTGAAAAACACTGAGAGTTCTCAGAGACTTCTCTAACCTCTTTAAATACTACCAAAGGAAAGCTCTATCTGTCTCAAAAAATTATAAAAAATAAACTTAGGCAAAGTGTTGCATGATCGAGTAACTGTCAGTCAAATTATGACAGCAATGAAAACTGAAAAAAAAAATAGCTTGGTAATGAAAGGCTAGTACTCAAGTGGTGGTGCATTCTCCAGTAGGCTACATTATATTAAATTCAGTTTACCGCAGTCAAGATTTCTGTAGGACTCGGCAAATCAGTAGAAACCCTTGCATAATTCCTAGTTAAGCTACTTATTATAAACTGAACCACGTTTGTGTGATTGAATGTTACAGTCTATGGAGGAAGTTTTTCAAAATTCCATTGACAGTCTTACAATGTATATCTGGAGGATATTTTACAATATTTAATTTTTTTTTTAATCTAATCTAAATTTAGTCCAGAAACTCATAAAAATATGTTTGCATATGTCCACCAAGATCAATAAAGATGGATAACAAAATAATTGTTAATTTTTTTATATTTAATAGATATATGTATATTTTGAAAGTAACTTAAGTTAAGTAAAAAGAGAAAAGGCTTCCCTGTAAATTATGTTTTTAAATAGTAGATGTTAAAATGAATATGTACTCCACTACAGATAAAAAAATATCATTATTATATATATTGGTTTTAGAATATGTTAATTTTCTTTCTGAAAATTTTTATTTTTTGTGTCAGAAAGTTTTATGTATAGATCATTGATGCTGTTTAGTTGATATTTGCAAGTTTGAAAAATTTGAAAATCAATTGATAATCAACCAGAGGCATCACTGACTCCAATTAATTGTTCCTTTTAAAACCTTAAAGTGGTTGTAAACCCTTACAACACACTTTTTGCTACAGGAAAGCCTATAATAAGGCTTACCTTTAGCTACCCTGGATATCTCCTAAACCTGCACGGTTTAGGAGATATCCCCTGTATTTGCATGTGCTGACATCATTGGCACATGCGCACTGAAGCAAACTGAAGCAATTGCTTCAGTTAGACTGTTCTGTTACTGGCGGTTTCCATGTACATGCGCGGGAGTGACGTCATCGCAGCTCTGGCCAATTACAGAGCCGGAGCCCGTAATACCCGGAAGTAACGATGTCGCGGGCCGGAGCAGTGAACTAGGACTGCTGCGGGGGTTTCGATCTAAGGTAAGTAATACATAATGAGCTAGTATGATATGCATACTAGCTCATTATGCCTTTGTCTTGCAGTTTTTTTTTTTTTTTACTTGCGTTTACAACCACTTTAAGCTGGTCATATACTGTAAGATTTCTCTTGCTCAACCTTGTGGAATGAATGAGAAAAATCTATCAATTTCCCAATTCATGCTAAACAGTGGGGATGAAGGAATCTCCACTGATGGCTACTGTATTCTGACAGCCAGCAGCCAAAGTACCCTAGTGGATGCATCCATTCAAATGCAGCCACTCTCTAGCCAACAATTTTCTACCCACATCCCATGATTTTCATATCAAGGGATGTCAGGCGGGTACAAGTAATTTTTTCTTATTTTCAGTTTATGTATTTTATTAATTTTTTTGTAAATGAAGTGTGGTATTTTTAAGGCTGTTTGATTATCCACATTTATGTAGCACTGAGAAATGACTCAACACTTCACAAAATATACAGAATAATGACTAAAATGTTATTTTTTTTTGTACAGCAGACATTCCTTCACTTTCTTAAACATTTAATGGCACATTGTACAGTAAAACAAAAGCAGAGACACATTCTTTGCAATAAAACAACTGTGTACATTAAAAATATATAGTACTCTAACTGTAATCTTACAAAGTTTAAAAAATATATAAATTAGCATGTATAAAATCAGCGACATTTCTTTATCTGAGGGCATTTTTTATGTTTTTATAACCTAAGTGGTTTATTATTGCATGAAACCATGCAAGAAATTATTTATTTTTATGATATATTCAAATTTACACATGCACATGTTAAAATTTGTAAAATGAGCATTATACTAGTTATATGTAGGACTCAAACTGGTTGAATTGGTTCTATTCACAGGTTTATTTTTATTGGACTTGAAGTTTGAAATGCAATTTTATTCAAGAACAAGCCAGTGAGCATGCATATCTGACAGTTCAACTTTATTTTTCATTTTTAAAGTTGAGTTGTCTTATTTATCCTTAAAATCAAGCAGTGTACCATGCTTACGTGTTTTTTTAACCATTGAATGCATGCATTGAAATATTGTATTTTTGATTAAATCAATGGAGACTCTTGCTGCACATAAAATTTCACCAACAATTACAAAAGTAAAAATGAGAATTAAAACCTTTTCCATTAAATTTCCATTTAGTCTGTGGATTGGTGGTTCATATAATATAGTTTATTTAATTTGAGCAAAATCTATAGCATTTTGTTCCTGAGAATTTTAGCTATAGACTAAGCTCTATGCTGTTATCTGTTTTAAAGCAAAAACTTTAGTTCACGTGCCCTCTCAAAAATTACTGTAAAAATGTAATATTGACTGACACACAAGAAATGTGCAATGTTAGGTATCATAGCATCTGTTCATTGATGTTTAAAGCTAAATGTCCTGTAGTATAGAAAATAGTGATGATGATAACAATAATAATAATAATAATATTAACGATTATCAATATATATAAATTCCTTTTTTAGATTGTAAGCTCTCAAGAGCCCTCCTAACCCTCTTGTCTTGTGGTGTAGTCTTTCTTTGTTTTGTAAAGCACTAAGCAAACTGTACAAATCCTTTTTAATAATGATAACAATTCTGTTAGCTACACTGCTTAGCTATCTTTGTTACATTTACTTTACATAAATATGGAATGAACAGTTTTTGCATTAACTGTTTTCTCTGAAATTATTTATTTAAGGTCTGTTATCATCAAAAATTCTTCATTTTCTCACTTTATATCAACACAATCCAACAACCTACAGAGAATTTTGCCTGTTCACTATTGGCATCCCTTAAAGAATAATTCTAGGCATGGGTACTTTATACATAATTATGTTGGTCCAGCTTGTGCCAATATAACTATGTATATACCATGACTGGTTGATGCCCCTGAAAACTGGAAATCAATGATAGTAGACACATCTACTCCAATGATCTCCACTTGCTTCCAGGCATTGCTAATTTTGATGTCAAATTTCGATTTAGTTTTAGCCATAGTCTTTTGCCTCAAATGCCATTTTAGTTTCAGTCATACTTTAGTCATCTAAATTGTTTTAGTTTTAGTCGTATTTTAGTCGACCAATTTCTAGTACATTTAAATCGACTAAAATCGAATGGGTTTAGTTAAATCGTTATGCATTTTTTAAGCATTTCTATAGAATTGCTAAACTCATGATATACTCCTGGAGTAAAAATCTATAAAATGTTATTATTTCTGGTATTAACGTTTGAACACACATCTGAACAGACACAGATTTAGCCGTTCTCTCATTGGACAAGGTGGAGAGTGTGATTCCACTGTCCCACCTCTCCACCATGTCCATTCATTTTCCCACTCACGTTCCATAGCCTAACATCACCTAACATCTGTTGATGTACTACCAGTTTTTGGGTCCCACACTCTCCTGCAGTTAATGAAGTCCATATTTCAATTAGGACGGTAAAGCTGTGATCATTTCCATCATCCAATCATGTGCAAAGAAAATTCTTCTTTTAATTGCACTACACATGAATAAATATTCAATGTGAATACTCAGCTCGCAACTTCTTATGCAAATCACCACCATGGTCTTTGCAATGTCATTAACTATATGCAAAAGCCACCTGAACGTATCTTTATGTTTTTAAACTTTTCTCTGAACCTATGCTCTTTCCTATTTTGTGTCTTTTAGTCACACAAATAAAATGATCAAAATAATTTAATCCATTGGTAAATGTAACCTTAGTTTTTGTTATTTAAAGCATTCACCTCATACATTAGTTGGGTAATGTACTTGTACATACAATGAAAATGGGTTCCATGCCATCATCATGTTAAATACATTCTTAAAGCACCCTTGTGTGTCAGTCTGCAGATGTGTCCATTAACTTGTATACAAACAGCTCGGTGCATTTAATGGGCAGGTTAATTAAAGCAGATGTGTTTAATTTTTTTAGACAGCGATTCACCACGTATGATATGGCAGCAGATAGTGGTCAGGGAATGCTTATATTTCAGTTTTTATTGCCAATTTCAAATATGTGAACACTGACAGTGCATCCATGCATCAGATGAAAATACATTTATTTTCTAGTAGCCTTAAGTAACAAAAATCAAAGGGTCTATTAAACAGAAAAAAACCAAAATGACCTCTTTTCACTGGGGTTTCCAGTTTGCATTTAGAACAAGTAAATGAAACTGTACGTGTTTGTCACCATTTATGAATATAGCTTAAAAAGGTGTCATGGCATCCATTTGCCAAAAGGCAATTTGGCTATTATTAATAATAGTTGCCCTTAATATTCAAACAATCACATTTCAAAAAAATTAACTTTGGTTGCACCTAGAAGCTACTGTTCATGAAACAATGCAGATCACTACTAGTCCTAATACTATTAGGTGCCAACCATAGTACTGGTAACTCTTGGAATATTGCTAGTGGTATTTACACTAACCTAAATGTATTATAAATGTAACACCACTAAACCTCGCCTAGCTTTACTTTAACTATATAATTTCTGTTGAATAGACTCAAATATTAACAAAAAAAGCTGGTATGTTGTGATAGCATATGGTTTTGCAATGTGTTAAAGCATCCTACCTCATATCTGTTAGTGCTAAACAGTATGTATGAGGTTATTGCAGCATCTCTGCATGGATTTATCATATCGTATGCTTTTTTTCACATGCACGATTCATTTCTATGCATGCATTATCTTAGCGTCTTTTAGGTGGTCTTACCCTCATCCCTTCAAATCGTGACAGGGCCCTCAGAGGTCTCAATGCCCTCAGTGTCCTAAGGGACTTTATGGCCCCTAATTCTGAGTAGCCCAAGGCATTAGCTACTAAGCTAACCAATGACACCTACACAAAGACACAAAAGTAATAATCTCATTGATCTTCCAAATTTTTTACTTAGATATTAAAGAAATGTATGTTTTGTTAAGATACTCCAGGATGTCCAGGTGAACCTAAGAAAAACTGTGAAAAATATTAGAAAGTAATGTTAAACCTGTTGGTAAAGCTGTAAGAAAAATGTTAGTCTTCTTACCCAATTTTTATTAAAGGCCAGCTTGACAAATTGAATGCACCTATTAAAAAAAAGTAGCACTATTTCCCTGTCTGTGTATATTGCTCTTACCCTGATGCCGTCAAATCTTGACAATGCACGTAGAGGTCTCAGTGCTCTTAAGGTCCTTAGAGACTTAATAGCGGCTAGTTGATCATACCCAAGGGCCACCGCCAAAAGAGATATGATAGAAATCTGTTCAGAATTAATGGCATCATTAATCAGGGCCTTAATTCTTATTCTACGGCTTGGCCTTAGAAATCGGGGTGAGGTGATATTGTGTTTTGTAAATAGTAGAGGGTACAATGTAGATCATAATCTACCGGTATATATATATATATATATATATATATATATATATATATATATATATATATATATATATATATAAATATATATATATATATATATATATATATATATATATATATATATATATATATGCATTTGCTTATATCATTTGCTTATATCAAATTTCAATGTAGTGAAAAATAATGCATGTATTTATATTAATGTGCCATTAACTTGAAAAAAGAAACTAAAATTAAGTCATTACATTCTATACAATATTTAGATAATATAATAATAGAGATTAGATTAGATTAGATTAGATAATAAAATAATAGACTAAACTACTTAATGACTTATTATCCATACTAAATTAATCATTTAAAAGGTTTTTATGTAAAAAAAGAATAACTGCTTACTAAATTATCAAGTAAACATATATTAAAATATATTAAATAGTTTATTTTGATTTACAAGTCTAAAACTATTAATATACCATAGATATTTTTCATTTTAATCTAAAAAAGACATGACTCTTATAAAGTGAGGCATGCATTGGAAATATCTCAATAAGAGAAGTGTATGTTGTTTTTACACATTATTCAGAAAAAAAAAATACTGTCATGCCTTTTAAAAAAGGTAATACCTGATAATGAAAATGTATTATTACTAGTGACTACTGGGGAAACTATATTAGTTTTGGTTAGTTTTCCTTACATTTTGATTATATCTATTAATATATTGATATTAATATTTTCAAGATTATAAATTAGTATTTTATATAATTTTCTTTACTTGTTTACAGTCTTTACTTTACAAATAAACATTTATTTCAATGTGCATCCATGATATTTAATTTGCAGAACATACTAGGCTTTCTAATAATGAGGACGATATCACAGATAGTCCACAAGCCAATGAGAAACTCCAATAACACCGGAGTGGAAAGGTGGAAATAACCATCAGAGTTGACACACTGCCACCACCAAGGTAAAGATTGGCCGCTCTCCTCAGACATATGACCCCTGAATGAACAGGAAGGTCTAACAGGCTTGTCCCCCCCAGGGGTAAAAAATGCTCAATGAGGTCCGGTAATGATATCTCCCTTTTTTAGGGAGTGGACATTTTTTGCACTGCACTGATTTATTGCAATGTCATATCTGAGGAGCTGTGAAATCTTTTTCTAGTGTTCAGCTTGCAACTTTTCTTTCAATTTTTTTTTTTTTGTATGCGCTAATTCTTTTCCATTTAAATTTTGAATAATAAGGTCCAGCATTGGCTGCTAACTTGACTGCCTCTTTCTAGCTGATAATCCATATGAGCTAGCATAGGAAAAGGGTGTGTCCCTCCATTTATCTGTGTATGTTTTCTAAAAAAAATTGCAGATGATTCAATGACCCATGCTATTCATAAAAGTAGTAAACCCCTAGCAAAAGAAGTGGAAAGTGTGCTGGAGTACACAACTTGTTAGCTACAAGTGACAAATATGAATTACGGATAAGTGGGAAATAATGGGAAATAAAACTTTAAAAACTTAAAAAAAAAATTGCATTCTGTTTAATAAAGTAATTCTATACATAATACTATACATTCCCTTAAATCACAAAGGCATATGTGTTATTTTCTAAACAAATAAGACAAAGGTTGGCTTATTTTAAAGGGAACATATAGTGTTTCATATACTTTCACGTTATTAATCATGGTCAAAATTACTTTATTTAATGCAGTTAGATAAATATGTATGTGATTAATATTCCCATATATTTACAATTTACATTCAGCAGGTGAAGCTCTGGGTTTCTTTTCATGTGTTTATCAGGCTAAAGCTTAAATTACACATACGCAGCTGAATGAGTTATAAGAGTGACTTATCTATCCCAATAGAATGTTTAAATTATATAGAGAAAGCCTGAAAGTAAACAACTCCTGCTGCATTTGAAAACCCACAATGATCTGTGACGCCAGTGTCAGGGGTGCACCTTGTATTAAATATTTGTTTATAAAATAAAGATTTTATGTAATAGTAGATATAAATCATCTATTTAAAAAAAAATTTCTTCAAAATAATGAAGTACTAAAGTAGCCCCAAAACCACTATAATTTTAGTTCACTATAAGTTTAGTTTATATACATGTTCATATGGACCTAATTGTAATACCCTCTTGGGAAGGGAAAAAATAAAATAAAAATACAAATCAAATGAATGTGTGTTTTCATGTAAATACACTAATTGATTTCTAATGAAAGATTTTTGCTTCACAAATGGAACACAAGGCAGAACAAAAATAATAATGAATAAAATAGATGACATACACAACAATGAAATCACGCTCCAAAGAATCACACCACTCTAACTCCTTTCATTAGAATCATACCGCAAGCAGTGATCGAATGCATTTGTATGAATTAGCCTGGGCAAGCTGATTTATTATTTTGTCTTTTTTTTTCTGATTCAACTAAAATATTTTTTTTTTTCTAAAATTCAAAAACTGTAACTAAATTTTACAAAAGCTTCACTTCGACCAATGCTTGGTACACAGAATGTCATAGGGCAATAATGCAGCTGATTAACATACCCGCTACTGAAAAATTTTAGCACCACTGTTTCCTTTGCAATTGGCACTCAACCTTAAAGTTTCTGATTACCTCCCAGTCTTCTTCATTTGTGCTCTTTAGCCTTGATGAAAAAGTATGTGTTATTATTAGTTTTTGTACTTACCATGTACTGTGGATGTTGCACATGTGGGGAATGCCTGATTTATTTCAGCATTTAAATATTATGAAAATAATAAATAATCATTGTTTCAGTATTTAACAATTGCAGTGGCCATTCAAAAACATAACATATTAATACAATATTAAAGTAATGCAGTTCATTATCATTTCATCAAATATGAAAGACCACAGAACATCATAATTCATCATACTAAAATACCATTATCCATTATGATTACAAATTTCTTAAGTGAATAGATATGTGACCAGTAGTCGTGGTTAGCCAGGGCCAACATAGTTTTAAAGAATGCATATTAAATACAGATTTGTTTATTAACCCATTCATTTGAACATTGAACTTTGATTGGGTTTATTTTGCAGATTACAGAAATCCACAAATGCCACTAAATCTGCTACTTAATTAAGGACACATTGTCTACTTTTTTTAAATTAACATTCATGTTCTTTGTGGACACTTTGGCAAGATTAGTAAAAACATTAAGGGGTTGACTTATAATGCGCAGGAGCTAGTCATGTCCACACACAGGACTGGGACAGCCGCTGTAAACTGAGCAGCACATGCGCAGCTCAGCTTTAATTCCGGAGATCACTGTGATTAGGTAAGTATTTGTATTTTAATGCAGAAGAAACATTGCACGTCTCTTCTGCAATAAAAAGCCTGTTCTCACAGTGAGTTACAGCAGAACTTTATTTCCGCTTTAAAAAAAAGACTAATTTACTTTTTGTGAATTTGAGAAGATGTGTCATTACTGATTTGTTTCTAAAGGTGCACAGAGCAGTTCTCCTGGTTTCACTACCTAGTAAATCACTGACCAAGAACAAGTATGCAGCTAGTGAAGTCAGAAAAGTTTGACCCACCATCCTGTATACCTGTTCCAGGTCTGTGATGACAGACTCAGGGTCTGCATAATCAAAAATAAATTGAAAACGACAATTTCCATGTTCCTTGTCTTACAGGCTCCTTTCTAATGGTGCATTAAAAAAAAAAACCTAAAACCAGTGACGGTTAGAGCTGAATGTAGTTATCAGAGAAGAGAAATGTGCTTAAAACTGTACTGTTTCAGATATGTTTTGGCTTTACTTTTTTATCCCCAAAGGAAAACATTGCGTAAAACATTTTAAAGTGGTTGTAAACACTCATATGTACCCAGTGAAGTGACTAGCATTAGGTGCTACACAGAGTTTAAACAAATCCTCCTACATAAGTTGTAGCTGTGTATCTGCAGGCAATTCTTTTGTAGATCGTTCTGAATGTACATAGAAGTGTGGATTGCTTTTTGGTTCTATCAGTAGGGGTCAGGATTAGAAAAGTGACGGCAGAAAAAAGACAGAGAACTCCATTGAGTTTGCCCATTTTCACACAGCCAACAGCTATGAGCCCTGATTTGAGGAAAAGGACACATCCACGACTGAAAAGCTATTGAAAGCTAATAATACAAGCCCTGATGGGCAAGGAACCTGGTCCAGATGGGCTTATGGCCCTCTATTACAAGAAAGTTTCCAATCTCTTAGCCCTCCCTTTGACATTATATTTCAACGCAATCCAGCAAGCAGGTCCCATAGATTCAGGCTCTAATACAGCTTATATCACCCTACTTCCAAAACCACATAAGGATCCTAGTGATGTAACCAATTATAGACCGATATCACTCATTAATAATGATTTGAAGTTGAATTTGTGCTAACTGCTTGCTATCCCTTGTGGATCACTACATCCATTTGGATCAGGTTGGTTTTCTCCAGCATAGACAGGCAGCTGATACTTTGTGCAGCATTTTGAGATGCCACTCTCTGAAGATTTTCATCTCCAACAAATTCTGAATTGTTTATACTCTCTCCAAAAGTGATGACCTAGCAAATCAAACAGTGTTTGAGAACAAATGTTTACAAGCCACACTGCAACGAGGGTGCATCTCGATGCTGTACAGATTATAGGTTGCCCGTTCTCCAAATTATCCTATTAGTTAGCGTGGGGAAAAGATCTTAATATTAACCCGAAAGAGGTAGATTGGCATACCTGGAATGCATGTATTTATAATGGTGTAATGAATGTAGCATTGGTTGAGGTGGGCTTTAAGGTTTACTCTAGATGGTATTTAGTACCATAACACCTCTCAAAACTGTTTCCATGCTCTTCATCTTTATTCTTTTGGGGTTGTGGACAGATAGGGACACCCCTTCATATCTGGTGGATGTGCCCCAAGCTTAGACGTTTTTGCAGATGTGTCCACTCTTTGATATATTGAATTAAGCAGGTTAGGGACACCTCGGATTGCACTGTTGAACATTTCAGTTGATAACATCCCAAAACATGCACAGACCCTAATTTATTTTATATTTTTAGCGGCCTCAACAGCTTGGAAAAGCCCAGTAGTCAACTTAGCTTTGCTGAAATGCACGTTGACTTGGATCATGCCTAATGAAAAGATTGAGAGCATTTTAAGGGATAAACAGGGACTTTTTGACAAGATAAAGAAGCCTTGGCTTTCTAATTTACAAGTACCGGATGTTTAATAGTGTTTGGATACATGGTCGGTGGGAGGATTTTGGATGGACAAGACTGTCCTCTTCCATCTTTACTTCCTGCCTCTCTTTCTTCTTTTTCTTATTCCTTTCTTCACTTTTTCTTTCTCATTTTCCACGTTTCCTTTTTTTTTCTTCCCAACAATGCTGTATATTGTGTAGCTTAATTAACACACTTATTTGATGGTTGATCACCAGGCATATTGGTTATGCCCTATATGGGGCCTGGTTCCATGACCTGCTGCTCCCACCAGATTACTTTATTCTTCTAGTATGACTCATGTCTATTGCTTTCTCTTTGTATGATGCCTAGGGAAGAGCCCAATTTTTCAAGTCGAATGTAAGTTCGACTCAAACATCGGGTGTTTGCCCGTTCGCCGAATACCGAACATTATAGGGCATTCGCGGGAAATTCGAGTGCCCAAGGAATGCGCCATAATGAAAGGCGGGACCATCAATGCACTGCGAGATCGCAGTGCAATGACGGCTGCTGATTGGCCAAAGCATGCACCTGACCTGCATGCTTTGGCCAATCACAGCTCGCAGGGTGCCTTTGGCCAATCATGGCTCAAGGGGCCAGGGACTCAGGGGAGTCCACGCCCCACACTATGTAAGGCTGCTTACACGACAGCCGTACATAGTTTTATGAATGAGAGCAGCAAAATGTAAAGGAAAAAATGTAATTTAAAACAGACCACATGCCCTCAACATGGGGAGGGCATTTTGGGGTCTCCCCAAAACACCTTGTCCCCATGTTGATGGACCGAGAAAAAAAACAGAAAAACTCAGCTCCTGCAGGCTTTCTGCATTGACAGCTGTTATATAGCCGAGGGTGGGGCCCACCAGTGATGTAAACAGGTGCCCCACCCCCTCTGGAGTTGCGCGACATCAGGCATGTGGCCTGGTATGGTTCAGGAGGGGTTCTCTCTTGTCTGTTGCCCCTTTTCCTGCGGCCTGCCAGCTTGCGCGCTCAGATAAGGGTCTGGTATGGATTTTGGGGGGACCCATACGCCATTTTTTTTCAATTTTGGCTCGGGGTTCCCCTTAAAATCCATACCTGACCTGAAGGGCCTGGCATGGATTGGGGGGGACCCTACACAATTTTTTGTTTAATTTTGGTGCGGGTTCCCCTTAATATTCATACCTGACCTGAAGGGCCTGGTAATGGGCTGGGGCCCATGCCGTTTTTTTCAATGATTTTTATATATATTGCCGGGATCCGACAATTCATTACAGCCGCGAGCAGTTTTAAATGACATTTTTTCCTTCAGAAATATAATTTTGCTGGGATCCGACAAGTCATTACAGCCATGAGCAGTTTTGAATTACATTTTCTTCCTTCAGAAATGTAATTTTGCTGTGGTACTGTTCTAAACATGGGAAAGATGCGCTACTTTACAGGCATACTAGGGACACCTCCCCAGGCATGATATTTAACCTTCTTAGCGGTATTCCCGAGTGTGGCTCGGGGTGAATTTTCCATACCAAGAGAGGTAACCCCGAGCCACACTTGGGGCTGCATCGCAGTATCCAGGGAAAGTTACTTGCCTTGTCCCCAGGATCCTGCGATGTCCCCCTGCTTTGTGCGGCAGCTGTGTCTTCCGCCCGATGCTCTGTATGCCGGGCTCCGTTCCCTGCGAGCTGCCTGATGCACGGGGACGGAGCCCTGCGAAAATTGTGCAAAAAACAGAACACATACAGTACACTGTAATCTTACAGATTACATTACTGTATCAAATTATTTCACCTCCCTTTTGTCCCTAATGCTTTGTCCAGTGCACTGCATACAGTTTTATATTATATATACTGTTCTTTCTGCCTGGAAACTGGAGAATGTCCATAGCAACCAAAAAGTGTCCCTTTACGTCAAAAGCGATTTTAGACCAGCTAAAAAACAGCGATAATAAATTAGAATCACTTGCAGAATTGAGCGATAGTGATTTGTGGGGAAATTCATCATCAGACACTGAAAGTGACGACAGCGACAATTCTGCAACTGAGCACATTTCAGTGTTTTTAAGTTGATTACATTATTGAATACATTTAATTATCATTATATTATTATCTTTCATAATTATTTATAGTTATTTATTATACTATAATTTATGATTTTGTGTTTCCGACTTTATCATATCCAGGATCTCTACTAGACACTTGTTTGGATAGATTTAAGTGAGTTATTCCTAAGAATTACAGGCCTACAATATAAAACGCCAAATTTCCATGCGAAACAACTTTCAGCATAAAAAATCTGACATAATCTTACCGCCCGGGAGGTTACAGGAATATTTCACTTTTATTGTTTCATTTTACGCATTTTTAAAATCACTGCTCCTGAAAAAACTGCAGTTTTTAAAACTTTTTTTGCATTGATACATGTCCCCTGGGGCAGGACCTGGTCTCCAAACACTTTTTATGGCAAAAACTTGCATATAAGACTTTAAAATTATCACTTTTGATTTTTCATGTTCGTGTCCCATAGGCTTTAGTGGTGTTCGCACAAATTTTTTGCCTGTCCACAAGTTCACTGGGGGGTGTTCTGCTCATCCCTAATGATGCCCCTTGCATTACTGCCAGGTTTGGAGTTTTAGGGGATTGTTATACGCTTAATTTTTGTTAATTGGTACTGATCGGACATTCATTTTGTTATGCATACCCATAGCAAATTTGGGTTGCTTTACTCTTCTAGTTTTATCAGTCATATTTTCAAAATGCGATGGATGTATACAATGATATTACAATTTGTTTTGTATCTTGTAAAAAATAATTGAAACAGAAAGGGACATACCCCCTTCACACAGTACGCAAAACAAGACCAGCTGTGGATAACAGTCACGAGCTGAGTGCTGCAGCTCCCTCCCCTGTCACCATTTTAACTCTTGGTGTCGGGAAAAGCTGCTAGAAGTGACTCATGTTCTAGAACTAGGCAGCAGAGAGAAATGACACTCCAGCTTTGGAGACACATACTCAGTATAGAAGGATGTGCTTTTTTCATATTTCATGTCTGAGGTTTACAACCAGTTTAAATTATCTAAATTGTAATGTCTAGAAGACAGTGCCAGTTTAAAATCCCTTATACCTTTCAGACAGTAACTTAAAAACAAAATGTTGCCACCTAACACCCCTGACATAAAGCTAGTTCAAATAATAGACTGAGGTCTTTGGGATACAAATTTACAGTCAAACTAGAAGTTTAATTTTGATAAAAATATGAATATGCTATTAATGTGGCACTAGAAATTGTAAGAAAGAGTGAATATTTAGTCAAACTGATTTTGTTCAAAAGTACACTTAGTTGGCTTGATTTACTAAAGGGAAATAGGCTGTTCACTTTGGAAGGGAATTTCATTTAAGAAGAGAATTTTCCTTTAGCTTAGTGAATGAGATGAAGCTCTGCTGACTTCCACCATCTAATCACGTGCAAGTAAAAATAGTGTTTTTTTCCCCTTGCACATGATTACCTTTTTTTTTTTTTTTTTGCAAAGTGATATTTACCACATTAACTAAGTTAAGGAAAAAATCCCTTGCAAAGTGAACAGCCTATTTCCTTTAGTAAATTAATACTAATACATATTAAAAGAGAAGGATGTTTTTTTTTTCTTGGGGTATTCATACTTACCTAGGTGGAGGCAGCATCTCTCCCCCGCCACCTCTTCACTGAGAACCGAGCCACCGAACATCACCGATGGCTCGGTTCTCTCATATCCCTGAGTGGAGAGATGATGCCTGTCGGTCAGCATCTCTCCTGCCCTGCTCCTCCTTCATTGGAGCGCTGAGCTGTGTAGGGGTGGGGAACGGCTGTCTCAGCCTCTCAGTGGCTCGCTGAGAGGCTGAGACTGCCATCAGTGCAGGCAGCTGGCAGATCCAGACTTCCTAAGTGGGGATGACGTGGTGCCTGGACTGATTCCAGTGACGTTATCGGAGAGCGGACTTCAGAGCGCTCTCTGCTGAAAACAGGTCACAGGTGTGCAAAATGAATTGCACTCCTGAGACCCTTAGGAAAAACCCAGCCTAACAAGCTCAGGCTGGACTTCTCCTTTAATGCTGCATACATCAAATAATATTGTGTGAGTTTCAAGATATGGGATAGTACATTCCACCTTGTAAATTAAATATTGAAGAGCCTACAGATTTTCCCAATTTCTACACTTTATTGGTTATATATATTATTTTTACGGTGAGTGAAAAGCCCACCAAGTTCCTATCACTATATGCACACACCCACACAGGGAAGAATCAGTAAACCTCTATCTATCTATCTATCTATCTATCTATCTATCTATCTATCTATCTATCTATCTATCTATCTATCTATCTATCTATCTATCTATCTATCTAATCTATCTATCTATCTATATCTATATATATATATATATATATATATATATATATATATATATATATATATATATATATATATATATATGTCTGTAGTAATAACACACAGGTGGTTAAGAGTAAGTGAATGTACAGTCTTTACCAGGAGGATCAGCTAGTATTTTTGAACGTTAAATGTTCATTGTTGCTAGCCACCATACATTGAGAATAAATGAATTAAAAGGCAGTTAGGGAAAGAAATACATTCCTAAATACCTACATCGACAATCAGGAAGTCCAGCCAGCACCAGGCATTGGTGAAGTATTTAGCAAATCCATAGGCCACCCATTTCAGAAGCATTTCAAGGATAAAGATGTATGTGAAGACTTTATCGGCATATTCTAGCATGGTTTTAATTGTTTTTCTTTGTTCTATGTAAATGTCTTCAAAAGCCTAAAATTAAAGAAAGTTTAGGGTTTCGAATCAATCATATTAAATATGTTACTGAAATAAAGATGAAAAAAGTTACACTGTACTTATGCAATAATTAAAACACCATAAAAGTGAAAAAAAATGTTACCTAATAGACATGTGCACTGCCGAAAAATTAGTTTTTTCGTTTTTCGGGCCATTCTTTATGATTGCAACTGGTAAATTTGTAAATTCGTAAAATCTAAAATTCGTAAATTCGTAAATTTAAAAAATGCGAAAATCCAAAAATAAGAAAGAATAACTAACTAATAATAACTAACTATTAAATTATAGGTATTGGAATTTTCTTTCATATTTGGCTGTTAGTGAAGTAACAAATACGAATTTATCCGAAGTTACGAATTATCCGAAATAAGGAATGCAGCATCTAAACAAATGGAATGGAACAAATTAATAATAATAAATAATAATAGTATTTTTTTACTATTATTATTGTTATTCAGAATTATTAATTTGTTAATGTTTCATTCGTTTAGATACGGCATTCGTTATTTCGGATAATTCGTAACTTCGGATAAGTTTGTATTCCTTATGTTCACTAACAGCCAAATTTGAAAGGAAATTCCAATACCTATAATTGAATAGTTAGTAATAGTTAAGTTATTAATAGTTAGTTAGTATTTCAGATTTTCGTGTTTTCGGATTTTCAAATTTCCGAATCTTCGAATTTACGAATATTAAAATAAATAAACAATACTTGTTAAACGGGTTTTCGCTAATTCAGATATTTCTGAATTAACGAATTTGTCTAAATTCATTAAAAAACTAATTTGGAACAAAACGAATTGCGCATGTCTATTGCCTAATAAGTTAGTAATAATTGTGTGACTTCACCAGTGAAGATTATGCAGCTTTACTTTAGGAACTATGAGCAAAATCAAAAATTACATTAACACAACAGATTTTAGTTTTTTCATAGTTCTTCCAATAACAAATACTTTTATTAGCTATTGATCCTGCTTGCTGGTAGATCCATTATTTTGCCACTGCCTTTACCAGGGTGACAACATTGTTTCTCCTGCAGTGAAATCCCACTCCAGCATTGTCACCCGATGGACAAGGTAGTCTTAGATGGACATGCAATTTCAAAGGAGGTTTGAAGTACGTGACAAACAAGTAAAAAACTAACTCTAGCTAACACTTTTAAGTAAAAAAAAAAAAAAACACTTTTAAGCTATATATATATATATATATATATATATATATATATATATATTATATATATATATATATATATATATATATATGTATATATATATATATGTATATATATATATGTATATACAGTGGGGACGGAAAGTATTCAGACCCCTTTACAATTTTCACTCTTTGTTATATTGCAGCCATTTGCATCCATTTGCATTTTCACACCTGGATTTGGGGATCCTCTGCCATTCCTCCTTGCAGATCCTTTCCAGTTCTGTCAGGTTGGATGGTAAACGTTGGTGGACAGCCATTTTTAGGTCTCTCCAGAGATTTTCAATTGGGTTTAAGTCAGGGCTCTGGCTGGGCCATTCAAGAACAGTCACAAAGTTGTCATGAAGCCACTCCTTCGTTATTTTAGCTGTGTGCTTAGGGTCATTGTCTTGTTATAAGGTAAACCTTCGGCCCAGTCTGAGGTCCTAAGCACTCTGGAGAAGATTTTCATCCAGGATATCCCTGTACTTGGCCGCATTCATCTTTCCCTCGATTGCAACCAGTCATCCTGTCCCTGCAGCTGAAAAACACCCCTACAGCATGATGCTGCCACCACCATGCTTCACTGTTGGGACAGTATTGGACAGGTGATGAGCAGTGCCTGGTTTTCTCCACACATACAGCTTAGAATTAAGGCCAAAAGGTTCTATCTTGGTCTCATCAGACCAGAGAATCTTATTTCTCACCATCTTGGAGTCCTTCAGGTGTTTTTTTAGCAAACTCCATGCGGGCTTTCATGTGTCTTGCACTGAGGGGAGGCTTCTGTCGGGCCACTCTGCCATAAAGCCCCGATTGGTGGAGGGCTGCAGTGATGGTTGACTTTCTACAACTTTCTCCCATCTCCCGACTGCATCTCTGGAGCTCAGCCACAGTGATCTTTGGGTTCTTCTTTACCTCTCTCACCAAGGCTCTTCTCCCCCGATAGCTCAGTTTGGCCGGACGGCCAGCTCTAGGAAGGGTTCTGGTGGTCCCAAACATCTTCCATTTAAGGATTATGGAGGCCATTGTGCTCTTAGGAACCTTAAGTGCAGCAGAATTTTTTTGTAACCTTGACCAGATCTGTGCCTTGCCACAATTCTGTCTCTTCAGGCAGTTCCTTTGACCTCATGATTCTCATTTGCTCTGACATGCACTGTGAGCTGTAAGGTCTTATATAGACAGGTGTGTGGCTTTCCTAATCAAGTCCAATCAGTATAATCAAACACAGATGGACTCAAATGAAGGTGTAGAACCATCTCAAGGATGATCAGAAGAAATGGACAGCACCTGAGTTAAATATATGAGTGTCACAGCAAAGGGTCTGAATACTTAGGACCATGTGATATTTCAGCTTTTCTTTTTTAATAAATCTGCAAAAATGTCAACAATTCTGTGTTTTTCTGTCAATATGGGGTGCTGTGTGTATATTAATGAGGAAAAAAATGAACTTAAAGTGGAGTTCCACCCACTTTTACAACTCTTCAGCATCCCTCACTAAACTGTGAACTGTAAACAAATTGGATATATTTTTTATTTTTTTTCTCAGCACCTACTGTATATCTGCTGTATTCATTTTTCACTTCCTCCTCCCTGGCCGCGGCCCATCGCATCATCTCCTGTTTGCAATGCCTTCTGGGAAGGGGTGGCAACTTCCTCTGAAACTGCCGTTGCTATGGAAACCTGACCTAAAACCTATTACACTGCTTGTGCTGTACTGAGCATGTGTGAGATCTGCAAGGATGAGATCCAGGAAGAAATACAATCTGGCTTTAGATGCCAACACTTAAGATGGCCACGGCCTGCTGTAAGTTTATAAAATAACAAACTACTGCTATAAACTAACAAAACAGAGATTAGTTTACAGACTAACTTTACTAGAATACATTAAGCTTGTGTATTATAGGGGTATTTTTATTTAAAAAGTATAATTTCGGCTGGAACACCACTTTAAATGATTTTAGCAAATGGCTGCAATATAACAAAAAGTGAAAAATTTAAGGGGGTCTGAATAATTTCCGTCCCCATTGTATATGTAAATAAAATATATTTTCCTATTTACTAGGGCTGTTAACATAAGGAGGACTAGCAGCATGAGATATAAACAATGGAAGCCATGATTTTTGGATTGAGGTAAGTACCTCTGGATATGAGGGGTGGGATATGTTAGGTCAGCTTAAAGGGGCAAACAGGGTAAGTGCGCTTTCTTTGATTTCCAATAGTGAAAGTCTATCTGTAGATTACCCTAGATGCCAGTACATTTATTGGCATTCATCTGAAATTAAAGTGCCACATTATTGTGAATGCTGGAAATTATTGTGGATGCATTGTGGATGCATCTCGTATATCTCTGCGAGCCCTTAGTGGAAGTTCGTTGCATTTGAGAAATCTAGTCTGAACACCAGCCAAGATCATTACAGCAAAATCTTTCCTATCCTGTACAAGTTTGAATTTGTGGAAGAAATGGGAATACCCCAAGCAGAATCTATCTGTGAGTAAAGTGTATGGTTTGGGTGGACTGGCCCAATCTGGCAAATGAGACAATTTCCAACTTTGACAACTCAGGCATTAGGTTAGATGTAGCCCAGTTATTCAACCTTCAAACTAAAAAGAAATCAAGAGTGCATTGGCAGTGTAAAGAAAGATTATAGGATCTTTAATAACACACTGTATGTATAACATAAAAAATGCACTTAGCATTTTCATCTCAACAGTCAGACTATAAAAATAAGACTCTGCTTTTTGTCTGTATACTTGCTACCTTGTTACACCATCCTGCACTTTTATACCCACTACTCTTATAATGCTACCCCCCTCAGAGCCTCATTGTGCTGGCTACCCTACTGGTATATGGTTGCCATGAGCAGACTGAATAAAGTGTTTATGGGTTGCACTGTTAGCTCAAAGGCAGAGGGTGTGGCCCTGGAAACATGTCAGAGAGGATATGCACTGAGGCTCTGACAGGTGTAGCATTGCAAGGTGGAATGAGTATAGCAGGGATATAACAAGGCAGCAAGAGTCTGAATTGAATTGGATGTCTACTGATGAAAATAATGAGCGCATTGCATATGTCACTTGTGAGTATGTTTTTAATGATATATGTATGATTTTTAGCATGCCAATCCACTCTATTTCTTTTTGTTTCTCTTTGCTGATTGGCCCAATCAAGATAGCTGCAAAGTGAAATTGGAGGGGGCTACTTTGAATTACAACTGGATTGGCAGTTGTTAGTATTGGAAAGAAAAAGTATCCTTTGGTGTCTGAGCATTTCTGTAAACCATGTGCTAGTCAACCTTAAAGTGGTGTTCCGGCCAAAATTATACTTTTTAAATAAAAATACCCCTATAATGCACAAGCTTAATGTATTCTAGTAAAGTTAGTCTGTAAACTAAGGTCTGTTTTGTTAGTTTATAGCAGTAGTTTGTTATTTTATAAACTTGCAGCAGGCCGTGGCCATCTTAAGTGTGGGCATCTGAAGCCAGACTGTATTTCTTCCTGGATCTCATCCTTGCAGATCTCGCACATGCTCAGTGCAGCACAAGCAGTGTAATAGGTTTCAGGTAAGGTTTCCATAGCATCGGCAGTGTCAGAGGAAGTTGCCGCCCCCTTCCCAGAAGGCATTGCAAACAGGAAATGATGCGATGGGCCGCGGCCAGGGGGGAGGAAGTGAAAAATGAATACAGCAGATATACAGTAGGTGCTGAGAAAAAAAATAAAAAAATATCCAATTTGTTTACAGTGCACAGTTTAATGAGGGATGCTGAAGAGTTGTAAAAGTGGGTGGAACTCCACTTTAAGGCGGGGTTCACACTAGTGCGAATTGGATGTGGGTTTCTCTGCATCCAATTCGCATGACAGGAGATTATGAGTGGTTCCCAATGGAATCGGTTCACACAACTCTGTGGTGGCTGCAGAGCGAATTGCACAGGAGTCCTGTGCGCTATAGGCCCTGTTTCAGGTCCAGAGTCAGGCAAAAATTAAGACCTGATTAATCCCTGAAACGGAGAACAGGGACGCACCGGACCCCTGCTGTCAGCCGTCTGCAGTGTGAATCCAGCCTTAAACATTCAAAATGTATCCCCTACTCTGTTAAGTTGTGCCTAACTTAATTAGCATTATCTCTTTAAAAGTAGTCATATAGATAATAAGCATTCCCTTTGCTAACCTAAAATGAAGGTTTAACAAATGAGTTTACATTATGTTTTGCAGCTTTGCAAAAGGTTTTACTGATGTTATTTGTACAAGGAAGTAGGTGACATCTTTACAACTGAGAAACACTTACCAAAGCTCCGCTGCTAAGAAGAATCATAAAGATTATGAATGTCTCAAACCAGTTGTGCTCTACTATTCTAAAACATGTTTTTCTTAGGTTCCACCATTGCTTGCCTCTCCCTTCTAGAGTACTGACATCACAAATAGGGAACTTCCTGATACACCCTGTAAATACAATCACAACAGAAATTGTCAACTTTAAAAAATAAAATGAAGTTGGAATTTTTTCGTCATTAGTTATTTTTTCATGATCTTTTGCCTTTACTATGGATACAACCTGGCCCTTTACTAAACTGTTTCAGTGTCATGGGGAACAGCTGCTTGCTATTTGTACTTCACTTCTCACCCATTCTGTCTGGGTTAAGTAAACACTGAAAACAATACATTTCCTCTCCTTCTTTCCTCCTTGTGTTGTCATATGGTTTGTTTCTGAGAAGCCAGTTTTAAAAACCTATAGCCAGGCTCTATAGGGCCATGTATAAAAAAGGGCAGGAGGAGCCATGCAGATGGGAGGAATAATAAAGCAAGGCTCCATCTACATTTAAAGAAAACCTGTTCTTAGAGAAACATAGAGGCGAGTTTCTTGTCTTTCCCAGGGTTCCATACTTCTTGAGTCACTGACACATGCATGTAGTAAGTGAAACCAGAGTAGGTCAGATCTCCTGACCTTCTCACTGACTCTGGGTCAAAGTCATGAAGCAATTATATAAGTGTGTAGGCCAGAAAGCTAACAATTTCAGAAAGATGGATTATCAATAGCAGCCAAAATATATGTTTCCTTTTACAGGTTTTCTTTAAATGCATTGACAGAGCACTGGTATTTGGATATGTGGTTGCTGAAATGTAAATGTTCAAGTAAATATATGGGTTCCCATGGAGCACCTTAAATCCTAGTCCTTAAAGGCCTTGTAAACCCTTGTTTTTTTGTATTAAAATAACAAACATGCCTATACTTACCTGCTCTGTTCAATGGTTTTGCACAGAGCAGCCCTGATCCTCTTCTGGGGTGCCCTGTCGGCACTCCAGGGTTCTCCTCTTCATCGAGTGCCCACATGGAAAGCCACTTTCCCCGGGGGCACCCATGCGGGCTCTCTCCCTGCTCCTGTTGCTGCATCCATCGATACAGACAGCAGTACTCGGCCCTGCTCTCCACTCCTGTGTCACTGGACTTGCTTGACAGCAGCGGGAGCCACTGGCTCCTGCTGTTATCAATTTGTTTAATGAGGAGAGAGACAGCGGCTGGAGCCACTATGCTTGTGCACATCGCTGGAGCGGATCGGGCTCAGGTAAGAAAAAGGGGGGTCTGGGGGGGAGCTGCAGCACAGAAGGTTTTTCACATTATTGCAAGGGTGCTCAACCTGTGGCCCTCCAGCTGTTGTGGAACTACTAGTCCCATGAGGCATTGCAAGGTTGTCAATTAAACAAGTATACAAAAACAGAAAGGAAGGACCAAAAAGGACAAAAACAGAAAGGAATAGCATCCCGCCACCGTGCTGTTGGTGGCTGGGACAAAGGGATCTCCACCAAACACCTTGAACCATCTCCAAAATTCTCCATAACTTTGGGACCACTCACAGCCGCAAAATCTAATGTGATCCAACCATCTTACTGCCTCCGGGTGTGGCTCCATATACCACTCTTCATACAGCCCCTGGATACGGCCAGTCTGGATGATCTGAACCCTGCTACACACCGTAAGTTCCAATTGGAATGAATCAACACACACAAGAACGCATGGGTTTTCAGTGCGGACACCAGTCAAGTGAGGATATCGTGGCTATACGGGACATTGGAGGATTATGAGTCTATCAGCACAAGACGTCTAACGGTGAGCTATCTGTTTACTCCAACACTTAGGAGCTACACAAATTAGAGCTAGTGTCGTTTGATTTCCTTGTGAGACTCTAACTCATCATCTTATAGGCTACGGTTCCCCACAATTACTCGCACTGCTTTGCACACGGTGGGCTGTGAGTTAATACTTTATGAATGATCCCCTTCATGGAACTCTCGTCAAATGACAAGCACAAGGACTATGCAGACAAGTGTTTTGAAAGTAAGCCCATGGATCTGTAGGCTACTATAGCTACATCTGAGTATCTCGGATGATCTCTTTCATACAAGACCAGGGTCCAAGACATATGTTTGCATGTGTGTGTGTGACGAGTGATTGAGTTGTGTGTATTAGGTATGGTGGCCACCAATGTTCCATCTAAGACATCAGTCTTATTTTAATCATGTGTTGGAGGTGGGAATAATCTTTTGTATCAACATTGTTTATAATTTATTTTTTACTTGGGGTTAATCAATAAAGATAATTAACTAGTAACATCGGTCTGTCCTTGTTGAAGAACTGCTTTTGGATTTCTTTTCCGTTTTTTTGATGTCAATTAAACAAGCATGACTCCCAAAGGCAGAAGCATGATGGAGCTTGTAGTTCTGTAACAGCTGGAGGGCCACAGGTTGAGCACCCATGCCTTAATGCATAGATTGCATTAAGTTGAAAAACCTTGAAGCTTTACAACCACTTTAAGCCTCATTAAAGGCATAGTTCACCTTTCCCAAAAAACTGCTTATGCAGATAAGGGCCATCTGTATATAAAAACAAGCTGTGCAGCTTTGACCAATGTTGAATAATGCCCTTGCTTACGTACCATATGAAGTCCACATTGCTAAGGGCAGACTAATGCTACTGTTCACCATTCACCATCACAGGAACAGCTATTTCTCTGATTTAAACGTGCATTTTCTCTCCCATGATGCATTAGCTCTGAGCTCAGTGTTTGAGAGCTCACTCCTGTGTTGGTGAAGGTGAGCAGTAATAGCTGGGCCTTTTCTCAGCAACATCCATAACAACATCCTAGAAGTATCCCAATCCGGCTTCATGAGGTACTGTATATAAAGGGCTTACACCTATAGCAAGGACATTATTGAACTCTGGTCAAAGCTGCACAGTTTGTTTTTATCTACAGACTCCTCTTATTGTATAGACAGTCTTTTGTTAAAGGTCAACTTACCTTTTAGGGTCTCCCCTTTTTTTTAGTCTCTCTCCTTATTAGGCAATAGGGGCTCTGATAAAAGACAGAGAATAATGGTGTAGGGCTTAGTGCTGGGGTGGAATGGAGGAAGTAAATCTTGACTTTGATAAAAGGTGAAGATTGCATGCAGCCTGGGACTAGAATCAAAAGAACTGATTTGAAGACAAACACCAGTACTTACAGGCATCGGGTGCCTGCATCCCAGCACTATTGTTATTCCTGACACTTTTTATGTTACAACTACAAATGGATACAATTTACAGTCAGATTTTTATGTCACCATAATGTCATCCTTTTCTTTTAGGCTTTTGGCATTTACAGGGGCAAGATTTTGAAAAATTAATTTAAAATGGGTTATTAAATGAGAGGATCTCTTAGTAAAAATACATTTTGAAACTGCCATGTGCAAGCTTAGATTTTCCTGCCAGTTTTGTGTTTGATTCAGTTTGTATTTTTTCTTTCAGTGTAACCTCTTTGTGTTTAATGATTTCTTTTTTGTTGTAATTGTGTAAGGCGTACCACAGGGAGAAATATATTAAACTCGCGGAGGGTAATTATTATGGTGCTGAAATACAACTATTGAAACTTTAAATGGCTAATTTAGAGATTAATATTTTTCTGCTGTGAATGAATATATGGAAAACAACAAACGGGAACGTGTAGAGGACAATGTGTCACAGCTTGATAGAAGTACCTTCTGTAAAGCAAGCTTCTGGCTCCATAATTTCCTCCGGCTCCACTAAAGCTGCAGGTTCACCTTCCCCGGCTGGCCTTATGTCAACAGTGCTGCCTTCTGATGAGCTGGAACAGGTCAGTTTCTGCAAGAGAAATGGTTCATCACAGTGGAATACATTATAGACGAGTGAAAATGTATTGCTTAAGTTATGAAAGTACAATATTACTTTTTCACTAGATTATCAAATATTTTTTCTTATTCCAGCTATTCCATCTAACTACATAGTATATATAAAGCCCAAACTTTATAGCTTTGGATTAGCTTTGGATGGAGTGACAAGGTGTTGGAACCCCTGTCAATTTTTATTGCTGTCTTGGTCATTCCTAGAGGGATTCTTTCTTTCTGTATGTCTTAGTGACCACTGGGACAATCAAAATTTTTGCTCTGACACCAGAGTAGGAATAGATGAGAAATCTTCCAATGGGGACACTTGCTGTTATTTGTACATGACAAGAAGTTAAGGGAGATCTCTTGAATGGGAAACAGGTAGCAACCAAAACCTGACAGTTGTTTCAACCATTTACTACTTTATCCAAAATAAAAAAACACTGGTTCAGAGCATATACATATATACATATATATTTATATATATATTTACATTACTTTGTAAGGTTTTAGGCAGGTGTAAAGAAATGCTGTAAAAATTATTTTTTATCAATGAACAAAAAAGTAAAAAGTAAATTTGGTGTGACTACCCATTGGCTTCAAACCAACATCAATTCTTCTAGCTACATACAGTGCTTGTGCACCCAGTTTTTGAAGGACCTCAGCAGGTAGATTGTTCCAAACATCTTGAAGAAATAACCACAGATCTTCTGTGGATGTAGGCTGCCTAAAATCCTTTTGTCTCTTCATATAATCCCAGACAGTCTTGATGTTGAGTTCACCACATCAGTGATGTCAGTGAGAACACCATTGATCCTGACCAAATCTCCAATTCTTTTTGCAGAAATGTAGCCGCAAACTTGCAAGAAACGTCACACAATGCTCCACTGCTGCCTGCAGACATTCATTATGGTACCGTTCTCCAGCCCTTCAGCGAACAAACTGCCTCCTGCTACAGCCAGCTATTTCGTATTTTGACTCATCAGTCCAGAGAACCTGCTGCCATTTTTCTGCACACCATTTCCTATGTTTTCATGCATAGCTGAGTCACTTTGCCTTGTTTCCACGCCAGAGGTATGGCTTTTTGGCCACAAATCTTCCATGAAGACCACTTCTGGCCAGACTTCTCCAGACAGTAGATGGGTGTTCCTGGGTTCTATTGGTTTCCACCAGTTCTGTGCTGATTGTTGAAGTAAGCAAGCATGATGTGTCTTTCATTTGCTGCATTAGGTTTCCTTGATCGATCACGGTCCTCAACATTGCCCAATCAATGGTGTCCTTAATGCTGATAAATACAGGCAGATACTTATCCATTGTACCATACCATCAGGTAGGCATGTGATTGGCCCCAAATATATTCTGCAGCAGGACAACAACTTCAAACTTACAGACAATGTCATTAAGAACTATCTTCAGTGTAAATAAGAACAAGGAGTCCTGGAAGTGATGGTTTGGCCCCCACAGAGCCCTGGTCTCAACATTGTCAAGTCTGTCTGAGATTACAAGAAGAGGACACCTTTGATCCACTGACAGCACTGATGTGGTGAACTCAACATCAAGGCTGTCTGGGTTTATATGAAGAGATAAAATGATTTGAGGCAGCCTACATCCACAGAAGATCTGTGGTTTATTCTCCAAGATGTTTGGAACAACCTACCTGTTGAGTTCCTTCAAAAACTGTGCGCACAAGCACTGTGTGTACCTAGAAGAATTGATGCTGGTTTGAAGCCTAAGGGTGGTCACATCAAATATTAATTTGATTTAGATGTTTCTTCTGTTTGCTCACTTTGCATTTTGTAGATTGATAAAAATAAACAATTAAAATATACATTTTTGAAAGCATTCTTACTTTATAACTGGTCTTGGCTACAATGACTGTTTACATTTTTGTAATAAAAACTTTGCTTGAAATGTAATAACAATATTAATCAGTTCAGAGTCACCTAACTCTGCAAGAATCTAACCTCCTAACATTGCTAGTATCCATCCTGTCCCCCTATAGTATAACAGGTGAACTTTAAAGCATATCAAAACTCAAAACTGTGCTTTCTTATAGAATAAGGAATTGTTCAACACCATTTTTTTCTCCTCTGCTCTGGTAACAGCTCAAAATGTTTAATTCTCTCTCATCTTTAGTATCAATGACAATGACCACTGGGACGAATAGAGAGGGTGAATCTCCTAAGCAGGGACAAAGCAATTAAAATCTGACAGGGGTTCTAATTCCTCCCTACTCTATACAACATTTAAAAAAAATCCTTTAAAATACACTTTAAGCATACAGTTTTATCTGACTAATCTGTGCAACGGATTTTTTTTGCTAAACCACAGTCTAAGCTATTTATCTTTCAGAGTAAAACAATTCAATTAGACAGCATTCTAAGAATAATTGTTTTATTTTTATAACTGCAGACATAAAAACAAAATTGGATTATTGCTAAAGCAGTGCTTGCTATCCTCTGACCCATAATTAGCTTGTAATAGATCTGCATTAACATGTTCAAAAAATGTGCTAATGAAGCTCCAAGGATTTTACACAGACTCAGCTGTAAGGGTAACAAAGTAATCTACTTAAATTTAACCAAACTCTGACACAGACATCACATTTAACTTTAGGCTCAAAAAGATCAGCTAAGTGTACACAGACAATTGAAGAAGGATTTCTTTGCAGAATATGTCTGATTATATGACTACTATTCTGTGTAGAGAGCAAATGACTGCATGAATAGTGAGGCCCTTAGATAACAGGTGGGTTGCAAAACTTATGTCCATCTTCGCAGATGAAAAACAAATAAATGATAACAGCCCAGTACAATAAAACAGCACACTCCATCAATGCTTCATAAGTAGGAATAGGGACATTGCCAAGCTTGTACGAAGTCATAGCATACTGCGCAACAGGGACAATGACAGCAATAAAAATGTGTGTTAAAGCGAAGTTCCACCCAAAAGTGGAACTTCCGCTCATCTGATTCCCCCTCCGGTGCCACAATTGGCACCTTTCAGGGGGAAGGGGGGGTGCAGATACCTGTATTAGACAGGTATCTGCACCCACTTCCGGGAATAGACTCCTGTGGGAGTCACGCCCCCTCCTGCACCCCCCGCTGTCTCCTGGGAAACACACAGGTCCCAGGAGATAGCGGGGACCACTTAGAATGCGCAGCACGACTCGCGCATGCGCAGTAGGGAAACGGAAGTGAAGCCGCAACGCTTCACTTCCTGATTCCCTCACAGAGAATGGCGGCGGCAGCCGCCGAGAGCCGAGCGATTGATCGGCCTCGGCTGCCGGCATCATTGGACTCCAGGACAGGTAAGTGACCATTTATTAAAAATCAGCAGCTGCAGTGTTTGTAGCTGCTGGCTTTTAATATTTTTTTTTCTAGGTGGACACCCTCTTTAAAGAGTCTAATGAGTGATGACCACGCCCCCAGGGACTGTGACGGCATAAGGGGGTGGGGTCACCGCCTATATAAGTCACAGTGGAGCGCCCAAAGTGCATTCCAGCCGGAGAGAGCGTCGTGTCAACATCAGAAGAAGAGAAGAGGGAAGAAGGCAGAAGGCAGCAGACCGGACTCCTCCGCTAGCAAAAGAGAGGCAAAAGAGCAGAAGATAGCGGAGGAGCCCGGCAGAAGACCCAGAGAGCGCGTAGAAGAACCGGAAAGACCCCCGAAGTCAGAAGAAGACCCCCGAAGCCGGAAGAAGACCCCCGAAGCAGGAGGAAGACCCCCGAAGTCGGAAGAAGACCCCCGGAGCTGTCTAATAAATTACTTTAAAAATCTGTGTAGTGTTTTTTTTATTGACACTTTTTCCCTAGGTGAATGGGTAGGGGTACCATGTACCCCATACTCATTCACATAGGGTGGGTGGCCGGGATCTGGGGCCCCCTTATTAAAGGGGTTCCCGGATTCCGATAAGCCCTCCGCCCGCAGACCCTGACAACCAACGGCCAGGGTTGTCGGGAAGAGGCCCTTGTCCTCATCAACATGGGGACAAGGTGCTTTGGGGTGGGGGGGCCGCAGGGCGCTCCCTCCCCCAAAGCACCCACCCCCCCATGTTGAGGGCATGTGGCCTGGTACGGCTCAGGAGGGGGGGGCGCTCGCCCGTCCCCACCCCCTTTCCTGACCGACCGGGCTGCGTGCTCGGATAAGGGTCTGGTATGGATTTTGGGGGGAATCCGAGTCGGATCCCCGTGCTTGTCGCTCATTGGGAAAGGAAAAATCATTTTTCCTTTCCCAATGAGCAGCTCGGCGCTGTTATCCGCAGCTGACACAGTGCACTGCGATTACCTGCGGTTATGTGCGGATAGCTGCGTTAAATCGCTCCTGGACGCAGTCAATTCTATTTTTTCTATCCGCACAGAACCGCATTTATCTAATTCGCAGCTAAACGCAGTGTGTGAATGGGGCCATAGGAAAGCATTGTGTGCTTTTAGCTGCGGATTTACTAATTTTCTACCGCAGCTAAAAGCACACAATGCTTTCCTATGGCCCCATTCACACACTGCGTTTAGCTGCGAATTAGATAAATGCACCATTCTATCCATCCGTGTGAAAGGGGCCTTAAGCTTGTCATACATTGTCATACAATTTTCTTATTTAATTTCCTTTAGATTTAGCTTCAACTATGCAGTGCAAGGGTCTGCCTGATTGCATACAAATTGAAAGTGTTTAGGTTTGACCTCATATTATATGGTTTGGCAATTATGTACAAATCGCACAAGAAAATATAAATAAAAATATAAATTGTACAAGAAAATAATTTAATGTATGGCCAGCCTTACCCTCACAGACCTCTGTATGATGAAAGGTCAGCAAAACAGGAAATCAAAAAAATTGAACAGAGTCCCACTTAGCGGTAAAACCTGACAGGGGTTCTAAACCTTCCCCCTCTTTTCAAAACTATAAAAAAAAAGTTTTGAGTGGACATATACTTTAACTTCCCTGGCGGTATGATTATGTCAGATTTTTGATGCTGAAAGCGGTACACTGTTCTGCATGAAAATTTGGCGTTCTATATTGTAGGCCTGTAATTCTTAGGAATAACTCACTTAAATCTGTCCAAACAAGAGTCTAGTAGACACCCCGGGTATGATAAAGTTTGAAACACAAAATCATAAATTGTAATATAATAAATAACCATGAATAATTATCAAATATAATAATATACTAATAATAAAATGTATTCAATATTGTAATCAACTCAAAAACACAGAAATTTGCTCAGTTGCAGAATTGTCGCTGTCGGCAGTTTCAGTTTCTGATGACGAATTTCACCATGAATCACTATCGCTCAATTGTGCAAGTGATTCTAATGAACTATTACTGTTTTCTAGCTGGTCTAAAACCGCTTTTGACGTAAAAGGGCCATTTTTTAATTGCTATGGACATTTTTCAGTTTCCATGCAGAAAGAACAGTATATATATATTATAAAACTGCATTCAGGGCACTGGACAAAGCACTAGGGCAATGAAATAATTTGATACAGTAATGTAATCTGTAAGATTACAGTGTACTGTAAGTGTTCTGTTTTATGCACTTTTTAAATATCTCGCCGGGCTCCGTCCCTGTGCGTCGCTCAGCTCCCAGGGAAATGGAGCCCGGCATATAGAGCATTGGGCGGAAGACACAGCCGCCGCACACAGCGGGGGGGACATCGCAGGATCCTGGGGACAAGGTAAGTAACCTGTACCAGGATACTGCGAGTGGCTCGGGGTTACCACACTTGGTATGGAAAATTCACCCCGAGCCACACTCGGGAATACCACTAAGAAGGGTAAGCTATTCTGCCTCTGCCTCTAGTGGATGGTCTACTAACCTTAAATTTAGGGTAAACACTGCAATAATAAATTACTGGGGTTAATTTAGTAAAGGAGTAGAGCATGGTAACTTTCAAAGTGAATTTTCACCTAGCTTAGTGAACCAGGGGAAATTGTGCTGACTTCCACCATCCAAACATGTTTAGGTAAAAATCTTGTTTTGTTTTTAATTTTCCTTGCACATGATTGGGTATTCTTCAGAAAGTGAATTTTCACTTTGTTTCACCTTGTTCATTTAGATAAATAAATATGTACCGTATTTACCGGCGTATAACACGCACTTTTTTCCCCTTAAAATCAGGGGAAAATCTCGGGTGCGTGTTATACGCCGATCCCCTGCGATCCCCCGCTGACAGATCTAAAAAATCGCTGACCGCGATTTGAAAATGGCGCCACCGGCGCCGAAATACACAGAGCCGGTCCTCGGCTCTTCTCGGCCACTTTCGGCTTCACTCGACGCCACCCGAACCTAGCCGAGTGTACTCGGCTAGGTTCGGATAGCTCCGGGCGGGACTACGAGTGGAGCCGAAAGTGAACGAGAGCCGCCGAGAAGAGCCGAGGACCGGCTCCGTGTATTTCGGCGCCGACGGCGCCATTTTCAAATCGCGGTCGGCGATTTTGAAGCCCAGGATGGCAGGGGATCACTGGGGAAGGCTGCACTGGGGAAGGCTGCACTGACAAGGCTGCATTAACAAGGCTGCACTGGGGCAAGGCTGCACTGGGGAAGGCTGCACTGACAAGGCTGCATTAACAAGGCTGCACTGGGGAAGGCTGCACTGGGGAAGGCTGCGCTGACAAGGCTGCACTGACAAGGCTGCACTGACAAGGCTGCACGGGGAAGGCTGCACTGGGGAAGGCTGCACTGACAAGGCTGCACGGGGAAGGCTGCACTGACAAGGCTGCACGGGGAAGGCTGCACTGACAAGGCTGCACTGACAAGGCTGCACTGAGAAGGCTGCAATGATGGGCATTTAAATGTAAGTTTTTTTCCCTTCAACTTCTCTCCTAAAAGTTTTTTTTCCTTAAAATTCCCTCCTAAATTGGGGTGCGTGTTATACGCCGGTGCGTGTTATACGCCGATAAATACGGTACTTTGAAAGTCAAAGTGCCACATGCCTTTAGTTTCCAGTCAAGATGTACAAACGTTGTGGTTGATTTACTATAGGAATAGGGATTGTTAACTTTCAAAGTGAATTGTCACATTGCAAGATGAATTTTCGCTTATCTTAGTAAATTATATAAAACAAAGCAAAAATTCACTTTGCAAAAAATACTTGTGTGCAAGGAAAATAAAAAAACAAACAGGATTTTCACTTACATATGATTAATTGATTGAAGTTAGCACAGCTTCACCTTATTCACTAAGTTAACTAAATTTTAATTTAGCAGTGTCAATTTTCACTTAGCGAAGAGAATGAGGTGAAGTTGTGCTGACTCCAATCATCCAATCATTTGGAAAGCAAAAATCTTCTTTTCTTCTTGTATATAATTGGGTATTCTTTGCAAAGTGAATTTTCAATTTTACATAATTTACTGAGAAAATTGAAAAGTAATTCACGAAGAAAAGTAAACATGCTTCTTTACTAAATCAGGATCATTATAATTTACCATGAACAAAAATCACACAGAATTTTAAATTTTTATATCTTTACTGAACAAACAGTTTAAACATTAAAGTAACTGATAGACATGTAAACCTATAGCTTTGAAAAGGTAACTAGAGCCAGTATTCCAGGTGCTGAGTCAGATATCACAACCAATTCAGATGAGGGTTTGATCTACTCCACTGAATTCAAAATTCAACATACCTGGCTAGGGAGAACCTTAAAGATTTCAAATAGCCTCAAAAAAGAGTTGTTAAAGCTCCTTTTCTACACAGTGGGATTGATTTACTAAGACTGGAAAGTGCCAAATCTGGTGCAGCTCTACATAGAAACCAATCAACCTAAAGGCTTTTTGTCAAAGCCTAATTGAACAAGCTGAAGTTAGAAGCTGATTGGTTTCTATGCAGAGCTGCATCAGATTTTGCACTCTCCAGTTTTAGTAAATCAACCCCAGTGCTATGACTGGGAAAAACTACAATACAACGCCAAAACTTGATTCCATCTACGAAGCATGGTGGATGAAGCGCAAATAAATTAAAAAGTGAATCATGAAATTCTGCAGCAGAATTGCCAGGGCATACAGTTGTGCTCAAAGGTTAACATACCATGGCAGAATTGTAAAAAAAAAGAGTAAACACATTTGATTGATAATAAATGGCTTCAGCCAAGCACTAACCATGAGTGAAGGAAATGTTTTTGTGTTATCATTCCTATTCTCTGATAAATGGCCAAGAAATCATAAATTCTGCCAGGGTATGTAAACTTATGAGCACAACTGTATATGCATGGTCTGCAGTGCAAAATAAGTTGGCTCACACATCACGACACAGCATTTCCTGAAACAGTCAACAACAAAGGGTCTCAAAATGAGAAATCAGTCAAATCAATGTTCTAATCTAATTCTTATTGAAATACTTTCAGAATCTGCATTAGTCCATTTAAACAATTATTGCAGGCTAACTTATGCTGATGTCTGATTGGCAACTACACAAAGATTGGTGGTTGAGGTTATTGCCAATAAAGCAAAGGTGAAGTTTTTTTTTATTGGTGACATTGATCATTTAAAATATTTAGTCAAAATATGTACAAAATTCTGTTTTTTCACTTAACCACTTAAGGACCAGCCTCGTTTTGGATTTTAGGTGTTTACATGTTTAAAACAGGTTTTTCTGCTAGAAAATTACTTATAACCCCCAAACATTATATATGGTTTTTCTTCTAACACCCTAGAGAATACAATGGCGGTCATTGCAATACTTTTTTTTGCACCGTATTTGCGCAGCGGTCTTAGAAGCGCACTTTTTTTGGAAAAAATTAACTTTTTTGAATAAAAAAATAAAACAACAGTAAAGTTATCCCAATTATTTTTTATATTGTGAAATATAATGTTACGCCAAGTAAATTGATACCCAACATGTCATGCTTGAAAATTGCGCCCGCTCGTGGAATGGCGTCAAACTTTTACCCTCAAAAATCTCCATAGGCGACGTTTAAAAAATTCTACAGGTTGCATATTTTGCGCTACAGAGGAGGTCTAGGGCTAGAATTATTGCTCTCGCTCTACCGGTCGCTGTGATACCTCACATGTGTGGTTTGACCACCGTTTTCATATGCGGGCACTACTCGCATATGCGTTCGCTTCTGCGCACGAGCTCGTCGGGACAGGGGGTTTTAAAAATTTTTTTTTTTTTTTTTATTATTTATTTTACAATATTTTATTAATTTTTACACTGTTTAAAAAAAAAAATGGTGTCACTTTTATTCCTATTACAAGGAATGTAAACATCCCTTGTAATAGAAAAAAGCATGGCAGGACCTCTTAAATATGAGATCTGGGGTCAAAAAGACCTCAGATCTCATATTTACACTAAAATGCAATAAAAAAAAAAAAAAAGTCATTTAGAAAAATGACATTTGAAAAAATATGCCTTTAAGAGGCGTGGACGGAAGTGACGTTTTGACGTCGCTTCCGCCCAGCAGTGTCATGGAGACGAGTGAGCGCCATCTTGGCCTCACTCGTCTCCAGACACACCAGAGAACAGGACGCGATCGCCTCCGCCGCTACCGACGGCTCCGGTAAGCGGTGGAGGGCACCGGATCGCGGCGGGAGGGGGGGGCCCTCTCCCGCCACCGATAAAAGTGATCTCGCGGCGAATCCGCCGCAGGGACCACTTTTATCTGAAAGCCGGCCGCCGCACGAAAACGGGGATACCGGGGTTATGGCAGCTAGCTGCTGCCATAACAACGATATCCCCGTTCAAACTTAGGACGTACATCGTCGTGCGGCGGTCGGGAAGTGGTTAAAGCGGGGTTCCACCCAAATTTTGAACAATATCTGTATGTATTCTCTTCCTTGCCTAGATGCTGACATGCCGTTTAAAAAAATTTAAATCGCCGTAATTACCTTTTATTTTTCTATTCTTCTTTGCACTTCCTGGTTCTCCCATGGGAGTAGGCGTGTTTCTAGCCTCTCCCGGACTCCCCAGTGTCTCCTGGGAGCTAGTCTCAGGCTTCCCAGGATGCCACTGAGCATGTGCGGGAGCGAGCGGTGAATGCTGGGAGCACAGCATTCACCGCATCCAGGAAATAAATGCTTGTGGGCTTCAAATGCCCACAATGAAGATGGAAACCGCCTGCAGTGAATAATATAAGTTATTCTTTCCGACGAAATCTGACACAGGCGGACATATTACACACAATATGTGAGTATGTAATGCTGAGAAGAAAAGTTTGTGAATGAACTAAAAAAAAAAAAAATGATAGATAGGTGGACCCCCGCTTTAAATGAAAAGAAAAAAATTCAGATCATACTTTGGATGTCATTTATACAGATAGTTTTCTCCTAAAATATTCATAACACCCCCCCCCCCTTCTTTCTCCTAAAAATGTTCATGACAAACCCCCCCCCCCCCCCTTTCTGATCCTTTTTTCTTTATTGCCCTCACTTTCTCTTTTTCTCTCTCCCCTTCTCTCTCTAAAAAACTGACAGCATGTTTGAGGAAGAAACACTGAAAAAGAGTAATGATTTTTGAATGTCAGGGTCATATTTCAGCAGTCCCTGTTTATGCTCATTGGGTTGGGAAGATGAGAACATCACTATTAGCATTCTATATTGTTTTGCATTTAGCCTCAAGCCTAGAGACTCTGAGTATTGATCAAGACCTTAGTGCAGTTGTAGTGTTTCCAGGAAATTGTGTAATGGACATATAGTACACATTGTAATAAATAAATGCATGTTATTAGAATCTAGAAAGTGACCCCTTCCATGTCTAAATCATATAGATGGCCCGAGATGAAAAGAACAGTTGCTGACCATTACTAGATGTGAGCAATGGTCAGATTAACAGATGCTGAAGCATCTTTGCTTCTAATAGGTAGAAGTCACACTATGACCCTCATTTGTGCAACACAAGAATAACAGCAGGATTCTAATTGGCTGCCTAGAACAGCAGACAGGCTCCATTCTTCCATGTTTTTCTAATACGGCCCAATGTATTATGTCGTCATTTCTTAACCAATAATTAGCAGCTGCTATTATTTTGGGTAACTCCTATTATTCTTAGGTGTTACTTCAAATCAGAAATCTGTTCAATGAAGTGATTAGCCTATCTATAATCTTTCAGTAAGATTTATATAAACAGTACTTCTTATCTCTAGTCACCAAAACATCACATTGTTATACCAATAAAAGCTGAAGCTTGGTCCATACATTGATATAGTACCAATAATGGCTGTCTGACATTGCACAAACATGCACATTCACTTATTATGCTATCATAGGATAGTATATTAGCAATCCCTAAGGGTCATTGATATGAAAAAAAAAAAATTCTCATCCGTCAAATGTGGTAAACGTGCCACAAATGTGAGAAACTTCTGAGGAAATTCCGATCATGTGTAGGCTCCATCTGACTTTTACTGTCGGAATTTCCGACACACAAAGTTAGAGAGCAGGATATAAAATTTTCGGTTAAATTCCGATCGTGTGTACACAAATCCGATGCACAAAGTGCCATGCATGCTCAGAATAAATTAAGAGACAAAAGCTATTGGCTACTGCCCGTTTATAGTCCCGACGTACGTGTTTTACGTCACCGCGTTAAGTACGATCGGATTTTCCAACAACTTTGTGTGACCGTGTGTATGCAAGACAAGTTTGGCCCAAAATCCGTCTGAAAAAATCCGACGGATTTTGTGGTCTGAATGTCCGATCAATCTCCGATCGTGTGTACAGGGCATTACATGAAAGCGGAACTTCACTCTCTCAATCAGCATTGAATATTTTTAATTCTTATGCTGCCATCATTAATAAATGGATAGGAAAGTATATCATATGTACTTGTTTTAGACTTTTTTTTATATTTGTTCAATTACTTCCTAGTGTCCAGGCCTAGGCAAATGACCCCAAGAGACATCAGAAGGGGAGGAGGGGTTTTCTCAGTCAAGCACACCCTCCTGCCTACATCCCTGAACTCCGGGCAGATGGATTTAAGGAAGTAAATGCTACACAAATCATCTCCCCTAATTTAAGATGACCGTGGCCAGAAATGCTAAGGGTTTGTTTTTCAAGTGATTTCTCAGCAAAATAAAGCATGACGACGCAACTGGATGGGTGATTTGATTTGAATATTAAAAAGGAATTAAATAGTGTTTTTTTGTTTGTTTGTGGTGTTCACATGCAGTGTAGTTCTGCTTTAATGCAACTTCCATCTCTATAAAAACACTAGTGCTGTTGCCTTTACCTCCAAGCTGCCTTCAGGGGAAGGCGGCATCACCAGTGCCTTTTAGGCAGCTCTTGGTGCTAAAATGTGAAATCTTGCAAGATCTCATTCCCTCTTATATAGAAGCACAATGTTAGAGATCTTATGAGTAACACGAATGAGATTCAGTGCAGACATTATTGGTGGGCTTGCCCCAAAAAGGAGAAAGACGAAACCAGCCTTCAATGCAAACTGGACAGAGTCATAAGATCTCGTAGAACATGAAAACACTGGGGAAGTAGATCATCTAATTTTACTGGTGCTTTAATAGTACAGAAAAGAAATTACAAGTTAGGGTGGGGGCTGAGGTCCACTTTAAAGTGAACATGTGCTTTGCCCACAATAGGCAAAACAACAGGCTTGCTTTAGAAAAATGACCATAATCATTATTTAAAAACACCAAATTTCCGCGCTTAGGAGAAAAGAACTGCAGCCCCCCTAACAAAGAACATCACCTCAGTGAGGTTCAAAGGACAAAGAAAATCTATTTCAGGGGAATTGGCACTGTTCAAAAGTGATACGCGTGATACGAGGCGGGGCATAGGTGGTACGCAATACATCATTTCCGTTCTCTCCGATCTTCCGTTTTTTGCCAGGCCGGCTGTGGAACGCACGCCGTTACCACGCGGATGATATGGAAGTCGGTTACAGTTGGTTAGCGGAGCATTGGAGCTCCTTTGTTTTAATGAATTCAATAAATTCTTTTTACCTATGGATTCACGCTATGAGGCTCATCTTTCATGTATCTATGTGGATGTCTGCCGCTGGGGATTCCTAGAAAGACTTCCGTGGAGAGGGAGAAGATTATGGCACCCACCCGAAGGGCTATCCACCATAAGGGGACACTGCTGCTGGATCTCAGCTAACATGCTTGTTACCCCTGCAGGGGTTAGGTGCTCCGGTGAGTGCGGGCACAAGTGGGAGTTGCGGAGGAAGGCGGGGAACACTGAAGAGTCATTATTATTTTTATTTTTGATCGTATGTATGGATATTATTCACAGACTAAATATTTTTTCAGTGTATAGTCATATACACAGGCACATCTAGTTGGACTTTTTCATCACTATTTTTTATACTACTCAGTGTCAATTTTTTCCAATACATTTTTTTACTTTACTATTTATTCCATTTTTATTATTTACACATTAATTTTTGATATTCACTTGCTTGAAGCATTTTCTTTGGACTAACATGGGGGTACTTTTCATTTATTAAATTAGCCCCTTTAGCTATTTAGCACAACACTTGATATTATTATCTGATGTGGGGATTATCACTGGTATTTATTGTTCATGAATTTTTTATTTTTATATATTTCAGATTTACTTTCTAGCACTTTGCACTTTATTGAGAGTTTTTTAGATTTAATAACACAGAGGGTTCACTTTTTATTTTATTTTTTATTTATTATTTTTTATTTATATATTTTTTATCAATTTTGAACAGCGCCAATTCCCCTGAGATAGATTTTCATAATCATTATTTGCTTTTTCTGGGCTCTCCCACCACCCCAATCCATTCCCCAACTAACCAAGATTTAATGTGATTGTAAAGGAAATAAAAAAATAACAAACATCTCTATACTTACCTGCTCTGTGCAGAGCACCTCCGAACCTACTCTTCTTGGGTCCCCTGCCAGCTCTCCTGGATCCTCCTCTCTGTCCAGCGTCCCCATGGGAAGCCACTTCCCATGGAAACACTCATGCATGCTTGTCTCCGAGCCCACACACAGACTCGCCCCCCCCACTCCCTTGTCACTGGCTTTACTGACAGCACTGGGAGCCAATGGCTCCTGGTGTCCCAGCAAAGCCAGTGAGACCTGGAAGTGAGGGGAGAGAAGAGCTGCAGATGTGCACAGCGCTGGATGTATTGAGGGCTCAGGCAAGCATTGGGGGGGTGAGATATCTTTTGGGGCCTCTGATCTGCTTATCCCTTCTGGGTGTTGCACCTTTCCCTTTCATGCCATTCAGACTCACCTGGACACACAGGCAGTGTCATGTCTCTTGGCGCTAAGGCTCGGTTTCCACTAGTGTGACTTATCATCCGACTTGGGACTACAAAGTCGCATGATAAGTCATACCCCATGATTTCCAATGAGTACCTTTCATATCTGTGCAACTTCAAGTCGCACCAACTTCAAAGTAGTCCCTGCACTACTTTGGCCCGACTTTGATTTCTTGAGGTCCACAGACCTCAAGAATACACAGACAATTGACTCACATCTAAATTGCGGCAAAATTGCCGTAAAAACTTGCAGCAAAATCGCACGACTTTCAGGTCGCAATAGTGGAAACCTAGCCTAAAGGTTTGTGAAAGCTGTGTATAGTATGTGGAGACTGATAAACATTAGACTTGGACGGCCTGTTAGGTACGACTCAGATTGTCAGGGAAATTTAGTATAGAACTGCACCAAGGAGTTAGCAAACAACTATATGAAAAAACAAACAAAAGCAGGGGGAAAAGCTGTTATCCTAATTTGATATAAAATCAAAAGCTATTTAGGAATAAAAGAATGGACATCACTGACCCTTTTGTGCGTCTCAATCAGTGCTCACAAATGCAATATGTGCAATGTAATATTAGCTACCGTAAAACATGAAAAAAAAAATCTATATAAAGTGCCCTGTGCAATCTACACCAAACCAAATCATTGATAAAAAAAATCACAAACTTATACAAAATTCATCAAACACAATATGTGCAAAGTGTGTTAATAAAAAATAATGAAAATTATTATAAAGCTCAAATCCATATACATGAAAGTGCCCTGTGCAATATATAACATGCAAAAAAACAGTGAACATAAATGTAAGAAAATTCATATGTGCCAAATTTCATAATAATAATTTGATCAATAAATTGAAAAGTCCTAAATGCTACCAAAGGTGAAGTGAATTGTTTCAAGTACTTTCTTCAATCTGGAACTTCAGGTGTGTACTCAGAAAACACCCAGTGTAATCCACCATCACAAGTACTAGATGGACTCATCAGAACGGGTTGCTGCTATAAACTATAAACCTCCCTGACAATGGAGAAAGTTTAGATATACCTAGCTTCTACCATAATAATGGATTAGCATATCATTTTGGCTATAATTAGTCTATGTATATACTAATCTTTTGGACATGAGGTTTTCACTCAAGGTCACCTCCACGTTTTTTTATCATATGCTCAGTTTGAATTGCCCAGGAGTGTGGCAGATTGGCTTTAAAAAGCATTAGTCTGACCATGCCCTTATACACAAAAAGGTGCATCACTAAATATAAAGCATGACTGGAAATACTCTAGAAATGATCTAGCAGTTCCCCTGGTCATTTAATTTTCTTCCAAACCAGGATTGTATAACAAGCAAAAATACAGAAATGGAAATAACAGTAACTAGAGATACCAAAAGCCTTTGCAGTTCTAAGCCTCAATATAAAGCAATAGGCAACATTCTAGCATTGCCTATACAACCACAAGAAAATCCACTTTGCACTGATTTACAATCATTACTGCCTTCTTAAGACTTTTTTTCCCTTTTGTTTTTCCATCTCAGTGATGGACTTTATCGACAAAAAGCATTTACACAGTTTTTTTTATTCATTGCATGTAAGGTTAGAAAGCTAGGTTTGTAGATATAGCAGGAAAAGCCAGTTAGGATTTAAAGAAGACACCTTCAAACTTGTTTAGAACATAAGACTCTCTAAAATTGTTGTCCCAATAGTATACTAGCTTAGAATGCATTGCTGCAATTTGGTACCAGTTCTGAAATTACCAAAGTCTATCACAGATTTAAAAACAATATTTTAACAATTTAAAACAAACCTATACTTTGCAAAATAGTAGTCAACATAAAATGTTCAGCAGACACAGCAAGCATCCTGCACTCACCTACTGCCCCAATCTGCTGTCAGAGCACCAGATTTTCCCAACTGATAACTACTATCTATTGCTGACACTGGCCAAACCAGCTGCTGACAAGGCATGTGCTTAGAATCACACTGGAAAAAATAACATTACAGGTCCAGTTCAGTTCTAGTCTATTAACATTGTTGTCAATCAATTCTTAATGGAGGGGGCGGTCTTGGACCCCTGAAATGTGTTGGCTACTTTTGTTCTGTCCTCACTTTTATTGGAATAAACTGGTATCTGGACCTCTTAGCTGCGGTGTGCCCTTGACTTTACGTTTTCGTTATATAGCTGACACTGGGACCTCTAAAGAGCACTAAGAAGTACAAATGTTTCCAATACAAAGATAAAACTGGAAAGAACAGGCACAACAAATGTGTGCATTAAACAAAGTAATCCGTTCTTTAAAAAAAAGATTAAAATGCACTCATAGACTTTTTGGAGGAAAGCATTTTGGAATGCATCAAAGGGCATCAGGCAGCTCTCAGTGGTCAGTGGTGGGACTGCAAATGCAAGCCAGGAACTGTGAGCTGGATCACTGATGATAGAATGGTGGAGGACCAACTGAATGATGGAGAGATGCAGTGGCATCCTCCTGGCTCTTGGGAACACTTTTGACTTGTGAGGTGGTAAGGCTGCTGTGGCAACGTGTTTTGGAGATTTTATTCCCCTTTTCCAATTGTAGTATATAGGCTAGTGGGACTATCTTTATAGAGGTTATTAATAACTGGGACATGGCAGCAGTTAGTAGTTACTTCTGCAAAGACAGTTCAGTCAGCCCATGTACTAGCCTTGGGAAAGGGGAAGAATTCCCCACAATGCTTTCCCACAGCAACCTCACCACCTCACAGCCTGGAAGTTTTGCCAGAAGCCAGCCTCTCGCCAACGTTTGGCAGATGCATCACCATTGTGTCAGCTGTGCTTGAAGGTACAGTTCTTGGCTTGGATTTGCAGCCTCACTACTTGACACCGAGGGCTACTTCATGCCATCCCTATGCTGCAGGCTCTGATATGCACCTTTCTCTTGAAATGTTTGTGAGTGTATTTTACCTGTCTTTTATTACATGGATTACTTTGTGAACAAGATAGTTGCACCCTTTCTTTCTTCTTTGATCTTTGGTCAATTATCAATCAACTATCGATAATAGTTTAGGCTTTTCTGTATCCTCCTAGCAGCAAGTCCTGAAGGACAAGTAATTTTTTTTTAAAATGTTTACAATACATCTGTTGCGTCTATAAACCCATCAGCAGAGCTGGATCATCCACAAGGCAATCTGGGCAGACGCCTGGGACTGGGGATAGTTTATTGGCCAAAATTGTGCATCTGCAAGTCATTTTACAAGTGAGGGTGCACTAGTAGGCAGTAGGTGACTGATGGGGCGGGGGGGGCAAAGCTTCTATATTTCCTAGAGCCCCCTGTTCTCTTTTGATAAGTCTCTGTCCATCAGATGGGTAAAATCTTGTTCAGCCATCAGACTCTTAATGTCCAACAACCATCTGATGCCAACAGCCAACTTCCCTGTGCAGAATGTGCAGAATCTAATTATGATTATTTATGTACTAAAAGACACTCACTGGAATAGTTAAGGATTCTTCAAAACCCTGTAATCACTACATACCAACCAAAATAAAAGTTTGAAAGTCATAAATATAGCTTACCTCTTTGCTTTCTTCAAGGTCAGACTCACTACTAAATTCCTCTGTGTTCAAGTTTTCAAAGTCTGATTCCCCTACAGCTATTGGTACAGTCACTGTGAGGCTTGGGTTATGTATGAATGACATATAGTCACTTTCAATGTCAATATTGTATTTTTCCACACTGCTTCCAATACCACTTGTGGCTGTTGTGCCATTTCCATCCTTCAGGTAGTCAAAATCTTTGCCTATTTCCACTGTGGTGTGGTTGGATATACAGCTGTCTTTTTGGTTCTGCATGTCTTCTAGAGGTTTATTTTCTTCCAGCTCTTTTTTCTTCTTCACAAATGCGTCCTGGATGAACTCCCGTACTTTCCTCTTCACATACGCAATCCCAATGTGCATTCTGGCCACGGCAATTTGTAGATTATTCATTTCATTATCATCATCTGATGCAGAAAGATTGTCTGAGCTAAATGAGCTCAGCAGCAAAGCCAAGAACAGGTTTAACACCTAAGAATGCAATTAAAAGACAAGAGAAAATATGAGTCTACTAGAACATTATTATACACAAACATGAAATGGTCAGTCCACCAAAAACAGATAGGTTAGCTTTTGTTAACTGATCAAGAGTTAAACAACCTGATAGTTTCCTTATGTATCTTCTGAACTTTTTTTATTAGATATCTGCACTAGAGCTCCTGCGTCTGTATACCTACTATGGCGATTATGAGGCATTCTTGCTCTGCACAATTCAACAGGAGGAGATGGAACACACAAAGGGTGGCTGGGAAAAATTCCCAAGTGGGGAGTAGGCATGAGCTTGGGTTCAGTCTGACCTCATGTTTGACCATATCTGGAAGGCAACTGTCAGTGTTTGGCCCATGTGCTGCTAGCGGGGGATTTCCTGCCCTAAAGTTTCACATACACAAAGGGGCAGGAAATTCTTGTGGGATCATTAACCTAATATGGCCACATGGCCATAATAGATCAATTTCATTGGAGATGAACAGGACCAGGAATTATGGCAGAGAGAACTCAACTTGCTGTTGGTATATTGTTAGAAACATATAAAAAGCCAGGGGCTAACTCAGCCCACCAGGCTCTACCTATGACTAAGATATAACTTTAGGTGGGCTAATCCTTTGAATACAATGATGAATATCCCTTTTAGGCCAGGATGAGCACATTTCATTGTCTACATAATCAGACAGGCATCAGCGATTCTGATTACTGTTGTAAATCGTTTCACAAATTCAGTCTGGATCAAGCACTAAATATTGTCTATATAGTATGGTTAGGCTTTACCATACACAATCATGCATTTCTGAATCCAGCAGGGACCCATGGCTCCTTCCTTATTTTGAAACAGTGGTAAATAACCAAAACATGCCAACCCTGTGATCAATAGCCTAAGCCAGATATTTGTTTTTTCCGCCAACCTGCTGCTTAGGACATTGTTTAGTGAAATTTTTTGTGCATTAAAAAAACAGATTCATGGCTGCTTCAGTGCTTGGTCATGCTTGTTTTTTTTTCAGAAATTTAAGCTTGAAATTGCATTAAATGGTTAAGCTCAGAAATGTTTTAACTTCTGTTACTGAAAAAAAATTGTAGAAGACCTGTATAGATTATAGACCCATTTGCACTTTTTTTTTTTTAATAGCAGATATGATTTCCTGCAACAGTTTTGAAAATCTGACCCTGAAAATGCCCTTCATTTTCAGGTTTAAACAAATGGGCCACAAAAATATAGTTAACATCATCTAATAAAGCTGAATCAGAACAACTAATGTGCAGTTGAAATACACATATGTAAACTGTTTCACCTCCAAAAATATTTGGGATTCTGTTTAGCCAATTTTATGATACACAGTACTTCACATGAGGAACCAAGAGTTTTCATTTTTAAACATCCAAACAGAGAATATATATCACTGAGCGGGAACTGTTTTTTATTACATACAAGACACTTACCACTAAATTTCCAATGACCATCACCATCATAAACACCGTTAGGCACATAGATTGTCCAGCCACCTCCATACAGTCCCACATAGTCTCTATCCACTCTCCACACAGTACTCGGAAGACAATCAGGAAGGAATGGAAGAAGTCGTTCATGTGCCAGCGTGGAAGCTCACATGTGTCAGGCGATATTTTACAGACACATTCTTTGTAGCTTTTACCAAAGAGCTGCATGCCGACCACAGCAAAAATAAACACAATAATGGCCAACACCAAGGTCAGGTTTCCCAGAGCTCCCACAGAGTTGCCAATGATCTTGATAAGCATGTTGAGTGTAGGCCATGATTTTGCCAACTTGAAGACTCGGAGCTAAAAAAAATAGGAACATCAGAGATAGGTAAATATTTGTATGTAGCTCCCAACTGTCCCTTTTTAAAACACAATCCTTCTAGTCAGATCTTATCCATAAGCATGCATCACCTGCCCATGGCGTATCATATGTTAGCCAAGAATCAAAAGAGGCACGCACAAACTCAATTACTTCATGTCCTTTTTCTCAGCGAGAACAGGGAAGCAAAGCACCATCACAATCACAACTTTGTGTGAAATAACAGTGCTTCTGAAGGTCTGAAGTGCTTGGGATGTCACTTTGGTAACATATGCCATGCCCATGCTTCCATACTCTCTTCTCATGAGCATCACATCAGGCTGTTAAGGGGTATAATCATGTTTATATGGCCACTCTTAGATATAATGTAGAGATCTCTAAGAATTAGTTTACTATTTAACAAAAATGCTATCACTCTCTGAAACTAAGGCTGGCCATACATTTTTAATTCTCTTGTACAATTTCCCTTTAGATTTACCAAAAACCATATAATATGAGGTCAAAACTAAACAATTTTCAATTGTATCCAATTAGACAGGCCCTTGCACTACATAGTTTAAGGTGAATCTAAAGGAAAATTGTACAAGAAAATGTAAAATGTATGGCCAGCCTAAGACTTTCCCAAGTGTTTACATTTTTTCTGCAAGCTGGTAATTAGGCAGGTTGATCAGAGTATTATGGTTTCTTTGTTAAAAGTTTATTAGCAGAAACATTTGATTGATTATGACATTATATTACACACTGCACAACTGCTGTTTGCGTTTTTATAGTTTTAGAACATTTCATGTTGCTGGAATAAGAGAGGTCAATTTTCCAGGCTATAGTAAATAATAATAATTGCTCTCAGATATTTAATTCATCCTCTATTTCAGTGGTTATCAACCCTGTCCTCAGGGCCCACTAACAGGCCAGTTTTGCAAGATAACTGAAATACATCACAGGTGATATCATTTGCTGCTCAGTGATTGCAGTATTCTAGTCTGTATCTCCCCAAGGTAATACATAAAACCTGGCATGTTAGTCGGCCCTGAGGACAGGGTTGTTGACCACTGCTCTATTTTATCCATGAGAAAAGGGTCAGGGCACTCAACTGCAAAATGATGTTATAAAGCATACCATTTATAAACTAAAAGCATGTCCTTCAATGTAAGTTATTAATCTGGCTGACAGCCATAAATAGAATGAGATGGCTACAATCAATGTGCCTGTATGGCATTCTTATGTGGTCTTTACAAATGAGCAGGGGTGGGTAAATCAATACAGAATTTAGAAGATAAGTGTAACCAAGGAGCACCCTGGCTATTTTAGTAAACAGCTACATACACAGATAAAATCATATAAGGGAGCTGTTTTATCTGCCAGTTTACAGATTTACACATGATCCCCATGACTAAGCTCTGGGAGGCGGAACAAAATACATTGGGACGTGGCCTGGTTGGAGTCCAGGCTGAGGTTGCCACTTTGTTCACCTCCATAGGACCACATGGATGTGCGGCATAAGGGATCACCTCCTTTCCCTCCCTTGAGCCATTGAAGGAGCCAGGATGGGCTCCATACCTCAACAGCACTTAGAAGCAGATGTTGAGGAATTCACACACACACACCCCACATCTACTGAGCCTAAGCGGCACACAAAGATACCATGGGTTACAGATTTACAGTTTAGCCACACCACACAGGCTTGTCTGGCAGGACACGAGAACTGATTTTTCTCTGCTGCTGTTCAGTAACACTTACAGGCCTCCTCTACACCCCAGACCTGTGAATGGACAGTGAAAGGAGAAGCAGCAGAATTATGAGCTTATCGTTATGTTACTCTGTGCACTACTCCTATCAGCATGTTTTTTGCATCCCAGCACTACTGATTGGCTGTCTGTGCTGCTTCTCCCTTCTCCTCCCTAAATTCTGATGTGGACTGCAAGAGGCTGATACCAAGTCAAATTCAGGTACTTGCTCTGCTTGCCTTTAAAAAGATATATTTAAGGATCAATGATCACAGAACTGCATTCATTTTTGTATTATTATATCTGCCTGATGTTCAGCTTTAATAGGCCAGAAGTCACTTCAATGGGTAAACGGCTCAAAATCATAAGGTGTGTGAAGTATCTTCTTAGAGAAACTGGGTAGTGGATGTTGGGATATATAGACACCACTGTAAACTGTAAGAATAATAGAACAACCATGTTGCAATATACAAATAAGCTATCAGCAGCTGAGAGTAAGTTTCTAATTGCCGATGGTGCAGGGATCACTGTTAGATCTGTAAATTTTGTATTTTCTTAAATATTAGTAAATGGTCTTAAAGTAGAACAATCTTTAGAGTGACTCAGTAACTAAAAAAAAAAAAAACTATATGAGAAAAAAACTTTTAATACTCACCTGCACATTGCCTGCACCTCTGATCATCTCTAAACTTGCTCGCTCCCGAGATGAACTAGGGACTGTGGACTATGGGATTTGTAATGTGCATAGCGCAGTGCACATGGTCACAACTAATGTGCAATGCTCATTCCAAAACAATGGAGGTGAGGGGTGGGAGGAGAGAGATTCAGGAGCTCACAGAACACATTACAAGCAGGAAAAGCATTTTGGATAGCCTGAGGGAGGATATAAACCCTGTCAGTTTTTTTTCCACCTGGGTCCCATAGGGAGATATCCTATCACTTTCTGTCCCATAGCAAAAACAGGAAGTGAGAGGAAATCCATCCAAAGTGAGGGAATCGCAGGTTGTCACCAGAGTCACCAAAATAGTGTCCCCATTGGAAGATTTCCTCTCTATTACTGTTTGGGTGTCAACCGAAAATTTGGGATTTTCTTTTACTTTCACCTTCGATGATAGTGGTAAACAGGACAATTAGAGAGCGTGAATCTCCCTAATGGGACACAGACAGCAATAAAAACTGCCAGGTGTTCTAATCCCTCTTCATTATATCCAAAACTGAATAAAAATGTTGCCTGTAGTTACACTTTAAAGAGGTGGTAAAGGCAGAAGGTTTTTTTTATCTTAATGCATTCCATGCATTAAAATGAAAAATCTTATGTGTGCAGCAGCCCCCCTCAGCCCCACTAACACTTTCTTGAGTCCATCTCAATCCAGCGATGTTGCATGAGAGACTCGGCTGTCCGGGACTCTCCCTCCTCATTGACTAAGACAGCAGTGAAGCACCATTGGCTCCCGCTGCTGTCAATCAAAGTCAGTGAGCCAATGAGGCGAGAGCCAAGGCTCTGTGTCTGAATAGACACACAGCAGCGGCTTGACTCGGGTGCCCCCATAGCAAACTGCTTGCTGTGGGGGCACTCAACAGGAGGGAAGGGCCAGGAGCAACGAAAAAGGACCTGGGAAGAGGAGGACCTGGGCTGCTCTGTGCAAAACCACTGAATATAACATGTTTGTTATTTTTAACAAAAAAAAAAAAAAAAACGAGACTTTAGCATCACTTTAAGTAGGGGATGTGTATGGATTATCTTTGGAGAATAACAATATTGTTTAGTGAAAAATGACACTTGATATGCATCAAAAAGGCAGTGGCAGCACTGTCAAATAGCATTACTATCACTTAAAAGAAGACATGGGTTCTTTCTATCAGGCATAGAAAAGAAGCTATATTTATCAATTAGACCAACCTTATTAGTGAGATAAGACAAGAAGGAAGGAGAGCCTGCTTATGTAATTAAAAAAATAAGGCAGCCCCATGTTCATAATTAGTTACAAATTATATAAAATGAATACGAAAAGAGTTTTTAAACTATTACACACTGAATAGATTATTTTACATGATTTTATTTGAAATATGACTATAGGTCCTTTTTAATTTTCACACATAGTATACATACAGGTAACTGATGAAACGTTTTTTTTTTCTATTATTCATAGACTTTACACAAACCATTTTATTATTGAAATGTTTCCTTGTGTTCTCATTACACTTCATTACCATGTATACTCACCAATCTAAAGGACCTCAGTACAGACAATCCTTCCACATCGGACAGACCAAGTTCCATCAAGCTCAGACTGACAATAATACTGTCAAATATATTCCATCCCACTTGGAAATAGTAGTAGGGGTCTAATGCAATGAGTTTGAAGACCATCTCTGCAGTGAAAATACCAGTGAATACCTAAGGAAATGACAATGCACAAAACATGTTAAAGTCCATCTTGTATTCTTGACCATTCAGATGACAACTATGGCCATTCAGAACATGAAAACACCAGAAACTGTAAGGATGTACTGTGTGCTATGTCCATGGGTCAGCTATAACAAGGAAATTCCATGTCTGGGGGTACTAATAAATCCAGCATTGACGTCACAGAATCACATCCTAAATTCCTAAATTATCTCCATAAAAATTTGTAAATCATCACAAAATGTTTAAAAGGGTTCACAAAAGCTTGTGTTTCAAAGGGAAAAAAACAAACATGAGCTGCTGTAGGTAGCAGCTCAATTCCCATTAAACACACAAAACCAGTCATTTGGGTCTTTCTAGAGGTACCATGCGGAGTGACAATCTGTTTAATGATTCATCCCCCCTCCAAAGAACATGAAAGAGAGAATAAACAATGCAGTTGACAACTTCAGCCAAAGTGTGGCTGCTAATTAGATGGCACACAAAGTGCACTGCAGTCTATTAATTTTTCATGGCTGTGGTAGAAAGGGATAACAACACAGTGCAAATTCTGTGCTGGCAGAGGAGGAATTGAAAAATTTGTAGTGGATTATGGCTAATCCGGGAAAGTTATGACATTTATCTGGGTCAGATTCAAAACTACTTAAGGACTTTCTTTAGTGTTTATAGTATTAGCAATGAGACCCAAGGGCTTAAAGAACAACTCTGGCTTAATTGAAAAGTAGGATTTTATTTTGCAATGAAGAGTTGTTAAAATCAATAAATATGACTAATTTAAGGAAAGAACACACTCTAAAAAGGTAAATTAAAAACACAAGCCATTATGTTATTAAAAATAATTCTTCCATTTCCATTTGGGGTTGCTGTGGTTGTCCAAACCTGGCAAAAATGAAAGGGTTGCTGCTTTGCAAACATGGCAACATTCTACATACGCAAGTAATTCACTTTTCCAAGAGTATTTTTCTTATCACAACTATAGGACTAGTCAGGAGATTAGGGCAGGCAGGCCCTCCCCACTTTCTTCAATAGTAGGAAATTAGTGCACTGACCTGTCTCAGTGCCTGCAGAACAGAAGCAGCTAAGGGTCTGCAATAAGATTCTTTGCAATGTATGTATCAGGCTTGAAGACAGAGGCTTTTGTACATAAAAGTGAAGTTTCACTTTAAAACCCAACTATAGATACATTTTGGTTAGAGTGGGAAGGGTTTTAACTCTACCAAATGTCTGGTTCTGTCTTCTTTCCTTTAATAGAGTAAAATAATATGTGGGACAGGACCTGAAACCCTGAGGTATTTTGTGTCTCTCCTTTACATTATAGCATGTTGGTTGGCAGCACAGATTATATAAAGTATAACAAGTAGATATTCTGTTGCAGCATAGCAGGCGACCAATATGCTGGGAAGGAGCCTACATACATTCAAATCTATGTTATATAGATAAGAGATACACTGGGATGAAATGTATGCTTAAGGGCCTGTGCTATGTCAAGGGGCTTTGAGATTGTGCCCATGGCATTCATGAAAGTAAAGAAAGTTAGGACTTTGCCAGGGGGAGTACTGTAATCTGTGTGAGACATAATACAGTACATCTAGAAGTGCACACCTCCCAACATTTTGAGATGAGAATGAGGGACACCTACTTGCAAACATATGTAGGCATAGGAGACGCCCCCCTGACACACCCCCTTAAAGGAGAATTAACCCAAAAAAAGGTTAATTAAATCCACAATGACTTTTTTTTGCCACTCCTATTCCTTTATATTGGCTTTTAACATTTACAAATGCAGCAATTTTGAATTTAGATGAAAAGTTTAGCACTGGGAAACACTTTTTGAAAGATAAAAAGTGCATTTTATATACAACTATATACAACTATATGGATCAGACCAAAATGAGGGACAAATGAGGGGGAAAGAGGGACAGAGGGACATTGCTCCAAATCAGGGACAGTCCCTCGAAATCAGGGACAGTTGGGAGCTATGGAAGTGGTATACTTACACATTACTTTGCATGCATGCCCTGAGCATGAAAAATATATCTCATGCTCACTCCACTTTAATTGGTTAGTGTGTTAATACTTGTTTTTTTGGGCTGAAATCCTGCTTGGTGCATTCTTGCAAATGCAATTTATATTCTCTCCTGTGTTTGTGAGCATTTCCTTCAAAATAATTTCCTGGCGTCTTTACTTTGATTATACTGTGCAGATGAAAAGCTTGCCAATCTAGCTCCGCATCTTGTAAGAAAACCCGAGAGAAGTCCCAATATGACAGCTATCCAAATGATTGACCATTATTCAGCGCTGTCTCGCCTGCACTAGGGAAAGAATTGCAAATAAAAAGAAATACACCTCTAAAGGAAACCTGTCAAACTAGAAACATGGGTACCTTAATCACTGACTTATCTTTAGAGTAATATGTCACCTTGTCCATGCAGAGCAAAGTGATAATGTCCCAATGTCACTTCTTATGCTCACTTTGTCTGTGTTCTATTGTCCCTCCTTCCTTGGCAGCTGGTGAGAATACCAGGCACTTCTGTGTATGGGGGGATCATGTCACCTGCCCACCTGAGCCAGTGCTAAATCTAGCAGCCAAATATTTAAGCCCAAGAACTGCCACATGAGCAAGAAAGTGATGTCCCGACTTCCTCTGGTCTTTGACACTGCCGAATTTAGTGCTATCTGCAGTGCAGTAAGGAGCTATAGAGACTGCAGGAAAGGTAGGAATATGTGGATTGAAGGGTGCCCTTTTCAAAGAAAATTTAATTTTTCAATGCATGGGATTGTGGGATTGTCAACTTTACTCTTCCTTCACTGCATAGCAATGTATAGGCTGACTAGTAAACAATGAGACCCCACTAACCAATGCTTGTTTCTGGTCAGTAAAATAACTCTCACCTTTGTGGCAGGTTCCTGTTAAAGTTCAACAAAACTGGTATGGGAGCTCCTAGTTTGGGAGCTTAGGTTCAAAGGTCTCCCCAACAGAGTTCCCAAGAGGTATAAGGAGCTGTTGGTTGATTTAACATTTCTGCACTCATCAGAAACACAAAATATAGCTGAATCCGTATTTATTATGCCAAAGGGCAATGATGGCTAATTGTTCAAGTGTGCTTAAAGTGATTTTAAATGAGAAAAGGTAAAGTAAAGGGAGATACTGATAGCAGAACTCACACAATATTGTCAAAAGTATTGAGACACCTGCCTTTACACACACAAGAACTTTAATGGCATCCCAGTCTTAGTCTGTAGGGTTCAATATTGGGTTGGCCCACCCTCTGCAGCTATAACAGCTTCTGGGAAGGCTGTCCACAAGGTTTAGGAGTGTGTCTATGGGAATGTTTGTGAAGTCAGGTACTGATGTTGGATGAGAAGACCTGGCTCGCAGTCTCCACTCTAATTCATTCCAAAGGTGTTTTATGGGGTTGAAGTCAGGACTCTGTGCAGGCCAGTCAAGTTCCTCCACCCCAAACTCGCTCATCCATGTCTTTATGGACCTTGCTTTGAGCACTAGTGCGCAGTCATGTTGGACCAGGAAGGGGCCATCCCCAAACTGTTCCCACAAAGTCAAGAGCATGAAATTGTCCAAAATGTCTTGGTATACTGACACCTTAAGAGTGCCCTTCACTGGAACTAAGGGGCCAAGCCCAACCCCTGAAAAACAACCCCACACCATAATCTCTCCTCCACCAAATGATTTGGACCAGTGCACAAAGCAAAGTCTGGCCTGCGCAGAGTCCTAACCTCAACCCGATAGAACACCTTTGGGATGAATTAGAGCTGAGACTGCGAGCCAGGCCTTGCCGTCCAACATCAGTACCTGACCTCACAAATTTTGGAAGAATGGTCAATAATAGAACAGGAATTGTCAATGTGTGTACCAAACCTGGTTCATCTAATCCAATATAACATCCACGAGAAAACCTAGTGCTCAAGGCACGGTGTGACCCCTCTGGATTTTAAAATGCGGACCAGGTATTCATGTAAAAAAAACATTTCAAGAATGGTCAAACATTTCCATAGACACACTCCTAAACCTTGTGGACAGCCTTCCCGGAAGAGTTGAAGCTGTTATAGCTGCAAAGGGTGGGCCAACTCAATATTAAACCCTATGGAATAAGACTGGGATGGCATTAAAGTTCACGTGCGTGTGGTGTCCCAATACTTTAGACATTTTAGTGTATATGCTCTTGCTGTTTATGTCTTTTAATGTCTTTATGTCTCACGGCTGCTCTGTCCGTGTTCAGAGATGTGGGTTCCCTCTGTGCCTGCCAGGATCTATGATGTCCTGTCAAAGTCTCCACTTTGAATACGCTCCTGTTCTGAACTGCAAGCTTATGTGCAGCGACTCCCAGCTCCGCACACACAGGCAGCGTGAAATGTACTGAACCACAGCCAAAGCTGGGGAGCTGCTGTCAATCACTACTGTGGAAGACAAGAAGAGGAATGGTTTTGGATTTGTGTATCTTATATGCCTGTCTGTGCAGTGCTGGGAGCGGCTGTACATAAGCTTATAGTTCAAAACGGCAGCACGCATGAAGAGGAGATGCAATATATCCCGACACAGGGGCACCCATATAGCTGAAGTCAGGCAACGCAGAGCAAGCACATTGGAGAAAATTTTTGCCTGAGGAGCAAGCACAGAAAAGAAAACTGAAAAAGAAAAAAAAGAAAGACAGCAATAGCATGTAAGTTCTCCTATCAGCATCTCATTATCAAATAAGTGACTTTAATAAAACTTGCAAAAACTTTCTTCTACAATCATGAGTATTTTTTTCTAATACAAACAAACACATTCATAAATACTGTAGATAGAGATACTATTATTATTAATATTATTATTATACAGGATTTATGTAGCGCCAACAGTTTGTGCAGCGCTTTTAATGCAAATAGTGTGGAGGATTGCAGAGAACATGGAACACCTTTTTGTAAATGTAAAGTCCTGGGAGGCAGGTGGAAGCACTCTCTTTACTGAATCATACTTGGTAAGCACACACACACCCATAGGAAGCCTGACATATGGTCTGAATGTTTATCTAACCTGCTGGCTTGCCTACAATTGGATTATTTGCATTGTTTGTTTTATATTACAGAGGAAAGGCTCCTTTGGAGTGAATGTGGTGTCCTATAGGGGTGTCCCTTGAATGATGCCTTCCACTAAGCACCTACGGAAACTATTCTAATGCCAAACATATGAGAACCCCTTGCACAAACATACATCTTACCTAGCTAAACTAAATGCTACTTATCAACCTGCAAGGTAAGCGAGTAATATGCCTATGCCCTATACTCTGTTAGCAATTAAAGGCTAAGTATTACATTACATCTGCTTATATATATATATATATATATATATATATACATATCCACTGCTAATACAGTGTCCCCTACTATTTTTTAGTGTACCTATTTCATACCAGTGAAGAATTGGATATATACTGTCCCCCCTTTTTTTCTGGAACCTTATTAGAACTTGTGTAAGTAGAATGTAGTAATAGGGCACATTATTTACCAGCTAAGTCCTTTTGGAGCAATATTTTACACCAACCCTTGCTGTCGTCTGTAGGTGTGCTTTATTTAGTACATTGTATACTACAAGAAGAATAAGCTATGCTTATCTAAAATAAATGTTAGAACCTATAGGCAGGGATAGATTTATATTACCATATGCCCCCCCCCCCCCCCCCTTATTTAATTTGACTGGTCATGCTTTGTTTCACAGTAACAAAATCTCATAACTACTTAAAGCACATAAAGGTTGGGGGAAGAAAGGTTGAAAGGGACATCACACCAAGGGTTGCAGGAAAGAAAATCGATCAACTCCCCAATCAACGCAGTCAGTGTTGATGGGGAAATCCCTCCCGCAGCACAATTGTGTTCTATCGGCTCCCACAATGGAAAAAGAGGCAGACCTTTTATTCCTCTGCCCGTCCCCTGCACAGGCACAGCTGCTGCTCCAAATATGACATCACTGTCGGTGTGGGTGCACAGACGGTGTGAGTTTGGGGACACGCACCCATACCCACGTAGATGTCATCCTAATTTACACAATGGGACTGCCTGCATGCAAATGCATGGACCACCTGGGCATTCCTGTGTGGGTAAACATGGCCCTCACATGGGGTACACACTGATATGCCTCCTTTGAGGCCTCAATTAAAACAATGTTTCAGTTGGTTACTAATATACCTCCCAACTTTTTGAGATAGGAACGAGGGACACCTATTAGCAAACATATGTAGCCATGGGACCCCCTGCCACGCTCTCCTAAAGGAGAATTATACAAAAAAATAAAGATTAGTTAAACCCCAAGTGCTTTTTTTTCCCCATACTATTCCTTTATATTGACTTTTGACATTTACAAATGCTGCAATTTAGAAAGTGGATGAAAGGTTTAGCACTGGAAAACCTATTTAGAAGGATAAGTAGTGCATTTTATACACAACTTTATAGATCAGACCAAAATGAAGGACAAATGAGGCCAAAAGAGAGACAGAGGGACATTGTTCAAAATCAGGGACAGTCCCTCAAAATCAGGGACAGTTGGGAGCTATGTTTACTATGGATTACCTACTGCCAATGCTCTCTATCTTATTTAATGGGTAGCTTATCATGCACAGTTCAAGAAAAGTTGGATGCACGAAAAAAAAAAACTGGAATAGGAAAACACCCTCATTGAATAAGTCTGACCTGCCCTGTCTAGGCCTGTCAGAATAGTGCACAGTGCTATGATCTTTCATAGACTCTCCATTTCAATGCAAATGAGACCTTTGTTAGAAGTGCTGCAAGTGAAAGCGCTCAATAAACACAAGCTTGCACTGCTTCCATTGTGCTGCCTCAGCAGGATGCATTCTGCATAGTCAGAACATTTGCTGACTCCACAGAACACTGAGCCTACGGTGACTGCAGCACTTGCAGCTTGTTACACCAATACGTCAATAAATATTGGTTTTCTTCTTCACCCGAGGATTGTATCACGCAATGCAATTACCCAATGACGAAATAAAAAATAAAAAAAACACCAGCAATCAATTTATATAGTTACTTATTCAAGAACAAATCTATAGTTAGATAAACCATATGCTAGAAATGCCAAGCATAATCTAAATAAGACAACGCCGTATTCTACAACTGCAATATACAGTGGGGAAGGAAAGTTTTCAGACCCCCTTACATTTTTCACTCTTTGTTATATTGCAGCCATTTGCTAAAATAATTTAAAGGGGTTGTAAAGGTATTTTTTTTTTCTTTAAAAATAACAAACATGTTATACTTACCTTCACTGTGCAGCTCGTTCTGCACAGAGTGGCCCCGAACCTGCTTTTCTGGGGTCCCTCGGCGGCTGTCTCAGCTCCTCCCCGCAATAACTAACCACCTTAATGCGAGCTCCCTCGCATGGTGGATAGTTATTGCGGACGCGCTCCCGTGATACAGCCAGCGGCTATAGCCGCTCGCTGTACCACTCGGCCCCGCCCCCCGGCGCGCCGCGTCATTGGATGTGATTGACAGCAGCGCGAGCCAATGGCTGCGCTGCTTTCAATCCATCCACTATAGCCAATCAGCGACCAGGCTGATCAGCTGAATGGAGGTCGGGAACGAGCAGGCGAGTTTTTGAGGTGTCAGGTAAGTAAAACGGGGGGGCTGGGGGTGGCGGTATTATCAAAAGTTTTTTCACCTTAATGCATAGAATGCATTAAGGTGAAAAAAATTATACCTTTACAACCCCTTTAAGTTCATTTTTTTTCCTCATTAAAGTACACACAGCACCCCATATTGACAGAAAAACACAGAATTGTTGACATTTTTGCAGATTTATTAAAAAAGAAAAACTGAAATATCACATGGTCCTAAGTATTCAGACCCTTTGCTGTGACACTCATATATTTAACGCAGGTGCTGTCCATTTCTTCTGATCATCCTTGAGATGGTTCTACGCCTTCATTTGAGTCCAGCTGTGTTTGATTATACTGATTGGACTTGATTAGGAAAGCCACACACCTGTCTATATAAGACCTTACAGCTCACAGTGCATGTCAGAGCAAATGAGAATCATGAGGTCAAAGGAACTGCCTAAAGAGCTCAGAGACAGAATTGTGGCAAGGCACAGATCTGGCCAAGGTTACAAAAAAAATTCTGCTGCACTTAAGGTTCCTAAGAGCACAGTGGCCCCCATAATTCTTAAATGGAAGACGTTTGGGACGACCAGAACCCTTCCTAGAGCTGGCCATCTGGCCAAACTGAGCTATCGGGGGAGAAGAGCCTTGGTGAGAGAGGTAAAGAAGAACCCAAAGATCACTGTGGCTGAGTTCCAGAGATGCAGTCGGGAGATGGGAGAAAGTTGTAGAAAGTCAACCATCACTGCAGCCCTCCACCAGTCAGGGCTTTATGGCAGAGTGGCCCGACGGAAGCCTCTCCTCAGTGCAAGACACATGAAAGCCTGCATGGAGTTTGCTAAAAAAACACCTGAAGGACTCCAAGATAGTGAGAAATAAGATTCTCTGGTCCGATGAGACCAAGATAGAACTTTTTGGCCTTAATTTTTAAGCAGTATGTGTGGAGAAAACCAGGCACTGTTTATCAACTGTCCAATACAGTCCCAACAGTGAAGCATGGTGGTGGCAGCATTATGCTGTGGGGGTATTTTTCAACTGCAGGGAAAGGACGACTGGTTGCAATCGAGGTAAAGATGAATGCGGCCAAGTACAGGGATATCCTGAATGAAAACCTTCTCCAGAGTGCTCAGGACCTCAGACTGGGCCGAAGGTTTACCTTCCAACAAGACAATGACCATAAGCACACAGCTAAAATAACGAAGGAGTGGCTTCACAACAACTCCGTGACTGTTCTTGAATGGCCCAGCCAGAGCCCTGACTTAAACCCAATTGAGCATCTCTGGAGAGACCTAAAAATGGCTGTCCACCAACGTTTACCATCCAACCTGACAGAACTGGAGAGGATCTGCAAGGAGGAATGGCAGAGGATCCCCAAATCCAGGTGTGAAAAACTTGTTGCATCTTTCCCAAAAAGACTCATGGCTGTATTAGATCAAAAGGGTGCTTCTACTAAATACTGAGCAAAGGGTCTAAATACTTAGGACCATGTGATATTTCAGTTTTTCTTTTTTAATAAATCTGCAAAAATGTCAACAATTCTGTGTTTTTCTGTCAATATGGGGTGCTGTGTGTACATTAATGAGGGGAAAAAAATCAACTTAAATGATTTTAGCAAATGGCTGCAACATAACAAAGAGTGAAAATTTTAAGGGGGTCTGAATACTTTCCGTCCCCACTGTACATTATACGTTTTCAGTACTAATCAGAAAATGTTACATGGCTCAATGCCCCTCAGCTGGTGTTTATGTTGGAGGGAGTAATGTTTTTAGGGCTCCTCAATGAATGTGAAAATATGCAGCTGTTTTTGATCATGCACACAGAACATTTTGCAAACTCTCCTAGTAGTCTTTATTCCTGGCAGCAGTATTTTGGAATAAAAAAAGCCTGACGCTCGTAAAAGTGTCTAAATACTCTTACAAGCTTATAGGCATGTTTACAGGCATCAAGAGATTGGGCGTTAATTAATTTAATTGGCCATAATAATAATTTATTCTGCCCATTGAAATGAATTAACATTCAATTGCTAAATGTGCCCAGCATTTAGGTGGGTTTAGACGTGTTTAACAGCACCAAGCGTTTTTTCTGCCAAAACTCTGCTGCTCCTGGACGAAGTGGCAGTGGGGTTTTTTCTGCCTCTAAACTCTCCTGCCATTAAACGCTGCTAAAAGTCTATGTGTGCATGGACACATAGGCTAACATGCAGGGGAGTTTAGGCAGGGTAAAAGAAAAAAAAAAACGCCTGCGGTCCCTAGAAGCAGCTGCAAAAAATGTCCAGTGTGCATGAGGCCTAAGGCCTTGATGGCCTTGGCCGGTCGGCTGCGGGAAAACGCAAAACACTGCACGATTTTGCCACGTTGGCGGTCAGAATGTTCCTATCCTGAAGGCATTCTTTTGCATTCGGGAGAGGGAGGTTGAGGGAGGTTAAAACCCCCCCCCCCAACCACAGCGGCTTCTAAACTCTTGTAAAAGCCTAAGTGTACATAGGCACATAGGATTTATGGAGTTGAGTTTGGGAGCTTTGGCAAAAAAACACCAAAAGCCCCTAAACTCAAGCTGTAGTGTACATGAGCCCTAAAGCTGGCCACACACCAGTGGATTTTTGAACAAATGTTCATATAAATCGTTTGAAAGTACTTCAACATTTCTTTTAAATTTAGATTTTGGAAAAAACATAATTTCCTGAACAAAAACCACATTCACTGTCACAAATTTGTTCAGTCCTAAAACATATTCCATCCTGTTTATTCAAATTTTCTCATCACTGCAATTGAAAATGAACGCCCATTTGACACCTCTAATGAGTAGAAAATTGAGCAAACATTCTTAAAACAAAACATTTCAAACAAAATTCTACGCATGTATGCCCAGATTATATTTTTCCCTTCACTACATGGTAGCCAGAAAGACATGGGCTTAAAGAGGTTGTAAAATCAAATTTTTTATTTTGGTAAAATAAAAAAGATGTTATACTTACCTTCTCTGTGCAAGGGTAATGCATCAGGCAACCCTGAACCTCCTCTTTGGGTGTTCCCTGCCGGCGCTCTCTGCTCCGCATCTTCTCGTGTGTCCCCATAACAAGCCACTTCCTATGGTGTCACACATGCAGGCTCTCTCCAGAGTCACTGCTGTGTGCGTCATTAGACACACATAATGCGGATCAGCCCCACCCCCTGCTTCCTCCTCACAGGATTTGACTGACAGCAGCATGAGCCAATGGCCCACTGCTCTCAGCTATGGGTGACCAACAATTGAAAAAGCAGTGTGTATATAGGTGTTAGAGGAAAGCATTCCATGTATCCCCTTTGTGCAACAGTTTTTTATACTCTTTATACTCTTTATACACTAAAGTGGTTGTAAAGGCAGAAGGTTTTTTTTTTTTTTAAATCTTAATGCATTCAAAACCTTCAGTGTGCAGCAGCCCCCTCAGCCCACCTAATACTTATCTGAGCCCCATCTCTATCCAGCGATGTGCACGAGTGCCTTGGCCATCCAGAACTCTCCCTTCTGATTGGCTGAGGCAAATCAATTAAAGTCAGTTAGCCAATCAGGAGAGAGAGAGGGGGCAGGGACGGGACCGAACCGCGGCTCCGTGTCTACATGGACACATGGAGCTGCGACTCGGCTTGGGTCCCCCCATAGCAAGCTGCTTGCTGTGCGGGCACTCAAGAGGAGGGAGGGGCCAAGAGCACTAAAGAGGGACCAGAGAAGAGAAGAATCGGGGCTGTTCTGTGCAAAACCACTGCAACAGAGCAGGTAAGTATAACATGTTTGTTATTTTTACAGAATAAAAAAACAAGACTTTAGTATCACTTTAAGTATTCATAAGGATGCAGTGCAGAACATATCTACACCACGTAATTATTTAGCCACTTTAAGACCAGGCCTTTTCTGACACTTTTTGCTTACATGTAAAAATCTGTGTTTTTTGCTAAAAAATTCTTAGAACTCCCAAACATTTTATATTTTTTAAAGCAGAGGCTATAGATAACAAAATGGTGGGTGTCACACAGTATTTGCACAGTGATTTTTCAAATGCAATTTGTTTGGAATAATACTCTTTTTTTTTTTTTTTTTTTAATGCATAAAAACACCATATAATACCCAATTGTTTGGTACAATATAAAAGATAATGTTATGCCAAGTAATTAGATACCAAAAATGTCACTCTCCAAAATTGCGGCAAAATACATACATTTTATTTTCTATAGGCGACAATTTAAAAGCCTTTACAGGTTACCACTTTAGAGTTACACAGAAGGTCTGGTGCTAGAATTACTGGCCATAATCTGATGTTCAAGGTGATACCTCACATGTGCGGGGTGAATGCTGTTTGCGCATGCTAGGGACCAAGGCATGCATTCTCTTCTGCGTGTGAGCATGGGGGGAACAAGGGGGCTTTAAATGATTTATTTTTTTACACTGCCACTTTACATTTTTTTAAGCACTTTTATTGTTATCACAGGGAATATAAATATCCCCCGTGATAGCAACAGGCAGTGACAGGTACTCTTTACTGAGACATCTGGGGTCTATTACAAGAAAGTCAACCACCGGTTGATAAAAAAAAACAATACCAGGATGATGCCTGTAGCCACTTGAAGTCGAGCGACATACTGATATGTAACAATAATGATAACAGCAACAATACAAATAATGACAACTTACCAGATTTCCAACATACAGCACATTAGCAAACTCATCAGTTATGGGATGATGCTCCATGGCCATAAACAAGGTGTTTAAAACGATGCAGATGGTGATTGCAAGATCAACAAAGGGGTCCATCACTATAACATTGAGTACATGCTTTATTTTCAACCAGGTGTCACAGCAGTCCCATATCAGGTAGGTGTTGGCAAATTTGTTCCAGCATGGTGGGCATTTTTGCCTGGATTCTTCTAATTCTGTAGAAATAAAATGTTAAATTAGGATTGCAATATTACATCAAACTAATTCACATTACTGTAAGGTCCTATGCACACCATTTAGCCCCAATGCATTAGGCTCTAGCATATAGGTGGCAGTACATGTGCATCATCCAGCCCCACTACCAGCAGCATGTCAAATTCTATTAATCTGGCAGCTCCTGTGGCTGGATGATGAACCGATCAGTACTAATGTTTAGGGCAGTACGTGCACAGGGAAAAATGTTTGGAATACATACTTCTTGCTTCCCAGGCATTCATCTTTGGACACATACTGTCCCTGCTTTCCACAGTACAGCATCTAACTGGCCTAAGACAAGTAAGAAGCACTGTCATCTGGTGGGCGTGGCACATTATATGCAAATACTGACTTTCAGAAAGTCTACATTTGTGTTTTATTTTAGGGAGCTATAGAAAGACTAAGGTAAGAGCAGGAACAAGTTGCACTATACTGTAAGTTGTCAGGTATAATGATGTTCTGGGGTGTTAAGTGGTAACATCTCAGTGCTAATATTGTGAAAAATACAGTCTATAAAAAATCTAATTGAAATTAAAAAAAAAACAAAATAAAATCTGTGCTCCCCACAAACAGTGATCTTCTATTACGGTCTTTCCTCCGGTGATTAATGAACCAACACAACAGGTGAAAAACCTGCTCACCTTAAGCAAGAAACAACAGGCTCATCTCATCTTATAATAAAGGTGTTATACGGGAAGCACTATGTATTAGCCTTTCTAGTACATGTAATCCGTTTGTGGAATGTGAATACATTAGAAAGTGTAAACCAAGTGGGATCTTTGGAGAGAAGAGAGGAGAACATCCCAGTGGATCCAAATGATTAATATACACTATACTGTCAAAAGTATTGGGACACCTCCCTTTACACACACATGAACTTTAATGGCATCCCAGTCTAATGCCCCGTACACACGGTCGGATTTTCCGATGGAAAATGTGTGATAGGACCTTGTTGTCGGAAATTCCGACCGTGTGTAGGCTCCATCACACATTTTCCATCGGATTTTCCGACACACAAAGTTTGAGAGCAGGCTATAAAATTTTCCGACAACAAAATCCGTTGTCGGAATTTCCGAACGTGTGTACACAAATCCGACGCACAAAGTGCCACGCATGCTCAGAATAAATAAAGAGATGAAAGCTATTGGCTACTGCCCCGTTTATAGTCCCGACGTACATGTTTTACGTCACCACGTTCAGGATGATCGGATTTTCCGAAAACTTTGTGTGACCGTGTGTATGCAAGACAAGTTTGAGCCAACATCCGTCGGAAAAAATCCTAGGATTTTGTTGTCGGAATGTCCGATCAATGTCTGACCGTGTGTACGGGGCATTAGTCCATAGGGTTCAATATTAAGTTGGCCCATTCTTTGCAGCTATAACAGCTTCAACTCTTCCCGGAAAGGCTGTCCACAAGGTTTAGGAGTGTGTCTATGGGAATGTTTAACCATTGTTCCAGAAGCGCATTTGTGAGTTCAGGCACTGACGTGCACCTTGCTTTGTGCACTGGTCCAAATCATTTGGTGGAGGGGGGATTATGGTGTGGGGTTGTTTCTCAGGGGTTGGGCTTGGCCCCTTAGTTCCAGTGAAGGTAACTCTTAAGGCGCCAGCTTACCAAGACATTTTGGACAATTTCATGGTCCCTGCTTTGTGGAAAAGTTTGGGGATGATCCCTTCCTGTTCCAACATGACTGCACACCAGTGCACAATGCAAGGTCCATAAAGACACGGATGAGCTAATTTTGGGTTGAGGAACTTGACTGACCTGCACAGAGTCCTGATCTCAACCAGATAGAACACCTTTGGGATGAATTAGAGTGGAGACTGCGAGCCAGGCCTTCTCATCCAACGTCAGTGCCTGACCTCACAAATGAGCTTCTGGAAGAATGGTCAGACATTCCCATAGACACACTCCTAAACCTTGTGGACAGCCTTCCCAGAAGAGCTGAAGCTGTTATAGCTGCAAAGGATGGGCCAACTCAGTATTGAACCCTACAGACTAAGACTGGGATGCCATTAAAGTTCAGGTCCGTATAAAGGCAGGCTTCCCAATAGTTTTGACAATATAGTGTAGATGAGCCTGTTGTTTCTTGCTTGAGATGAGCAGGTTTTTCACCTGGTGTGTGGAGGTGAACTAATCACCGTAGGAAAGAGAGTAATAGAAGATCACCGTTTGTGGGGAGCAATTATTCTATTTTGTTTTATTATTTAAATTTTTTATAGATTGTATTTTTCACAATATTATCCAAATTATTAATTAATGGACTTTCACTATTTTGTCACGTTTTGAATATTATTTAATTGAATTGTACTGCACTGTTTTGTTTTAGTTTTACATTATAGAGAGTGTTGTGAAATCACTGTGGAGTGTTCAGCTAGCAACATTTTGAAGTATCTTTTGGATTGTGATTATTTTATTTTACCAAGTTTGATTAATTGACAATAGACAAAAGGGGGTGACGCTAATTGTGATTGGATATATTTTGACATAATTCCTCAGTGATGCCATGGTAACAGTCAAACAGTTACAGAGGACTAGAGTAGGCCTTAAGCATGACATAAAATATTTATCACTAGTAAAACCAAGCGCAGAGGCTACCTTCTAAATTACTAATGTGCTTTAAGTATAACTCAAAAATGACATTCTAAGACAGCACCTTTGGCTATGAAAGCATTTTTAGCTAACTGCATGTTCTTTACATGGAGAAGATTTGAGTGTCTTGAAGGAACCCTCTATTAACATTTATTGTCATTAGTGATGAGCGAATTGCGGGAAAATTGATTCGCCCAGAGTTCAGCAAATCGATCAAAAAATTTGCACATGAGAATGTAATCCACCACTGCAATTTGCAAAGTTTGTAGGCCAGGGCGCAGAGTGGCAGTCAAAATTTGCCCATTGGACATTTGCCTAAAATCACCTGTTCAAAGTGAATCAGAGGAATTCACAGCAAATTCATCATTGGACGATTCTGAATCTCATCCCTAACTGTTATCTATTTTAGGTTAGGAAGAGGCTAGATGGAGATTAAATCTAGATAATTAGACAATGGACAACATATTTGGGAACATGTAACTATGTACTTCAGTTTAGAAAAAAAAAACGTAAAAGGTATATTAATGTTTAGGAACAGGTAACAAACATAACATTGTAAAGCTGGCCATATACTGTATTATACAATTTTTTTGTATAATATCTGTACAATTTCCTTTCGATTTACCTTTAACTATGCAGTGCAAGGGCCTCCTGATTGGATACAAATTGAAAGTGTTGTTTAAGTTTGACCTCATATTATGTGGTTTTTAGTAAATCTAAAGGAAAATTGTACAAGAAAATGGTATAATGGATGGCCAGCCTAAGATTTTAATGGGGCCATTTAACAATCCCAGTACTAGCCTTGCAAATTAAAAGCCACATTACAAATAACAATAAGGATTACAATCTGAATCCACAGAAAGACTTGTTTGTTATTCCTTGCTCATTGGTTAATTTGTGAATCACAGCCCAGGGTATGACCAAATTTAACACCTTGCAATAGAGAAGATCAAAAATTTTGTTTTTGGGAGCTGTACTGGTATTATAAAAAAAAAGATTTGAATTGAAATTTTAAAATATTAGTTCAAATCTTTTTTATAATGCCACGGCAAACTCATCTGGAAGTTCAGCCCCCCTCCTCTTTTCCCTGCCGTCGGGTCATTCACAAAGTGCGGCGCGCTTCACGCATGCTCAGTAGGTAACCGGCTGTGAAGCCGCAAGGCTTCACTGGTGGTTTCCCTTACCCGAGATGGCAGCGGCAGCACTCGAGAGCTGATTGAAAAATCGGCTTGAGTGAAGACACCCCTGGATTCGTGGACAGGTAAGTGTCCTAATATTAAAAGTCAGCAGCTACAGACAGTATTTGTAGCTACTGATTTTTATTTTTTTCTGGAGCTCCTCTTTAAGACAATATTCACATATGTGCAATGCGGCAGCACACATGCGTGTCCGTGCTTTTTTTTGTGCGTTACCTTGCGTTGTGGTAGGGCAGCCTATTCATTTGTATAGACTGCCTACTACATCTAAATCGCACCATAGAAGTGCATGATCCTTTTATATCACAATGTATTTTGTTCCACGATTTATCACACACTTCAAGTGTTTGTTAACCCAAAAAAAGAAAATACAGATCCTGGTCCTTTAAAGCAGATTAAACAGAACAGAGCTGTGTAATCTGCCCCCCTCCTAAACTGTAAACCCCCTCCTTCCCAGAATCTGCCACTTCCTATATGCCCTCTCTAAACAGACCACAATAACCAGGGCTGCTCAGCCCTGATCACTGTGGTCAAAGTGCGTCTCTCCATCATACGCTGCCTGCTCTGCTCTCCTCTCTCCTCCCTTTACCCCTCCTTCCTGCATGTAAGCGCCCTCTCTGTCTCTGCTTCGCCCTGCCCCCCGCCGCTATTATTGAAAATGAAAAACCTAAAATTGTCACTGCCAGCCTCTCTATTAGAGGCTGGCATACAACACTGTGTAAATCCTTTCTAAAAACGAGCAGTATAAATAGCTATTTAGAGCTGTCTTCAGGCTGGTCACGTGACTCGCGGCCGCTTTACAGCTCCGAGACATTGCTTCTGAGGGAGGAGCTGAGTGGCCACGTGATCTCCCCGGCTGATGTCAGAGGGAGATCACGGTCACTCTTGCAGTAGCCGTGTATCGGAGCTGAAAAGCGTCCGCGAGTCACGTGACCGGCTTGAAGACAACTCTAAATAGCAATTTACACTGCTCGTTTTTAGAAAGGATTTACACAGTGTTGTATGCCAGCCTCTAATAGAGCGGCTGGGAGTTTTAAAAAAAAAGGCTTAACAAACACTTTTAGCAATGGTTGGGGGCCATTAACAATAAATGGCACTGCAAAGTGTCTCCAATAAAGATGCACGTTTTTTGTGTGATATGGAACGCATGCAATTTTGAATGCGTTCCGCATCGCACAAGTGCAAATGAATCCTAAAGGATCTTGTACCTTTCAATAACTATCAACCTCGTCTAATTGGCAGAGGATGGTTTAGGGGTTGGGCAAAGTTGGCCAAGGCATAAATGTCCCCAAATTTTTTTTTTCCAGTTTTAAGAACCCAGACCTCATACTTAAGCTGACTGCTACATTGTAACAATGCTACCTATTCATAGCTGTGCCAGTCTTCTAAACAGCCTTATAGCATGTGCAAAATGTCCTGTCCTAATGACGGACTACACCATTTTGAAATGGACAGTGATTGACATGTTCTGTGATCAATTCAATGGTAAAACCTTCCACTATAATTACATTTTAATAGAAAGACAGGAGGAATTAAAACTTCACTAGACACTATTAACATCAAATGGAGAAATAATGCTGTGACACCTTCTATAGGACATGACAGCATCATGAGGGTCCAGCCCTGACATGCCTACAGGACTCAGAGTCTAGCTCCTCTGTGTCTGGAAGGTGTAAAGACATGTATATGACAGCCTGCTTCCATCAGCAGATATTCCAGAAAGGCAGAATGAAGATGAAGAAAGGCTTCTTAAAAAGGAAGGGAAGTTAAAAAAAAAGTAAATGTAAAGTAAAAAAAAAAAAAATGATAGCAGGTAGTTTTTGTTAGAAAAAACTTTATTAGTATGTTCTAAAAAAATGCTTTATATGTCTGAATTTTATTTTTATAATATTTTTTTTTTATTAGTGTGGTGCATAAGCAATGTAGTGGTCACTGCTGAATAATTCTTGGCATGTTTAAGATCTAATGCTGTGTACACACGGGCGGACTTTTCGACCGGACTGGTCCGACGGAACTAATCCGTCGGACAATCCGACCGTGTGTGGGCTTCATCGGACCTTCAGCTGACTTTTTCTGTCGAAAATCAGACGAACTTTAGATTTGGAACATGTTTCAAATATTTCCGACAGACTCGAGTCCGGTCGAAAAATCCGTACGTCTGTATGCTAGTCCGACGGACAAAAAAGGATGCAAGGGCAGCTATTGGCTACTGGGTATGAACTTCCTTATTCTAGTCCGGTCATACGTCATCACGTTCATCCCGTTCACTTTAGTTCGTTGGTGTGTGGGCAAGTCCGGTCGTCCGAAAGTCCGTCGTAACTCCGTCGAAAGTCCGTCGGAAAGACCGTCGGACGTTTGGTGCTGAAAAGTCCGCCTGTGTGTACACGTCTTAACGCACACTCAACCTAATACCTTAGTGGAACCAAGTGTCGGGATGCAGTACATGCCTTCCCCGGGCTCCACTTTGCTCTGCAGGTTTGGGTAGAACCAGTAATGCCTTTTTCCGTGACCTTTGGCATAGGATTGTGGATGGACCTCTACACCATCAGTTGTGGCCCCAATACTGCCACAGTCTTTAGGATGGTTTTTCATTTGTCATTTTGTCCTTTTTTTAAAAATTGATTTTACTAAGCTGAAAATACACCACTGAATATCCTATTTTTATTGGATTTTAAACAGCAGAAAACAATCTGGACACATTCGTTAGAAGATCTCACAGCTCAAATTCCTGAAATATAGAAGAAGCTGCTGGGCAATGAAGCTGTCCAGTGGCCATGAAAAACTAAGGCTGGCCATACACGGTTTGAATCTCGGCCAGTTCAGCAGGAACCAGCTGAGATTCGAACCATTAATAGACAGGCTGAATGTACCAAGTTGATCGATCGATCAACTTGGGTGCAACCAGCCTACAGGATTCACCAGACTAGGGTTGCCGCTAGCGGCTGCTCACCAGACTAGGGTTGCCACCTTTTCTTCAAGCTAAACCTGAACACTTTAGCAGCGCATTGGCAAAATTATTTTTTGAAGGGGGAATACTGTGGACTCTGATGTAAAGGGGTTTCTGCTCACCAAACCTCCTACTTACATCAGAGTTCCCAGCATTTCCGATTAAATTAGGTTTCCTAAAGCCCCCCTTACATCAGAGTCCACAGGGCTCCCCTTACATCTGAGTCCCCATTACCTTAGTCTACTCACTTGATCGGAGGTAGAAGAAAGAAGGGAGGGAGGGGGGGACTTCAGTCACAGACATTGGATGGTGAGCTTACTCGAGGATGGAGGCACAGGCATCAACATTTTTCATCCATGTATGAAATGTTTCTGAGCTTCAAATTTCCAGCCCACACATCCTTTTATTCAGGCACAGAAAGCCAGGGATTGGGGTGTGGGTGGGCAGACAGAGGGGTAGGGGCTGTCCATGTATGGGGGTGGGGCTGTGTGCACACCTGTGCACTCGGCCAGGGGAGTTGCTAGGTGCCAAAAAGACCAGAGGCTTCAGCCCAAAGTCTAAGGCCGGCACTGGGGGGTGGGGGGGGTGGGGCGGGAGATTTTTTGTCTGGGCGGTGGGGTTGTGCAGCGGGGGGGAAGCTCACTTGCTGCCTGGCTTACCAGTGCTCATCAATGCTGATCACTAAACTCACCTGGCTGACACACTGACCTAACTGACAAACATACACTGACCTACCTGCGTGACACACTGACCTACCTACCTGACATACACTGACCTACCTACCTGACATACACTGACCTACCTACCTGACATACACTGACCTACCTGACATACACTGACCTACCTGACATACACTGACCTATATACACTGACGGTAGTGACACACACTGACCTACCTGACCAGGAAACTTCATGTGTCCTGCAGCAGCAGCTCAGCCGGGGTGTGCGGTGCGAGCCCATCATCACAGCAGGCAGCCGGAGGAGAGCCGAGCGGAGATCTCACGCGGCAGCCGCATTGCAATTCCCCCCTTCTGGAGCCTGCAGCGCCTATGATGGACATCACACGTCCCGCAGTCCCACCATTAGACCAGTGGGACATCCATCAGTGCTGCAGGCTCCAGAAGGCGGGACCTGCTATGTGACTCGGCGGTGCTCGGGATAAGATTGGCTCCCGCTCGGCGGCGCTCGGGGCTATTAATAGAACGGTGCCCACTCGAGACACGGGGCTTTTTGGGGACCCACTCGGGGCTTCAGCCATGGTGAGCCCCCCACTGCCGACGCCACTGCACTCGGCGGTTGTGGTACTTGGGGAGTCACAGTCCATTCTGAATATTGTGTCCGGGTTTCAGGCAATCTGAAACCCAGACACACAATTCACAACCCGGACTGTCCAGGTGGCAACCCTACACCAGACACTGCAGCTGTCATGAAGGCCGGGATATAGCTGGAACTATTGTAGACTCCCCATATTAGGTTCATACCCCCCACCCAACACACGCCTACAAAACAAATTCTTCCAGAATCATATTTACCCTTCTGAAATAAATATACAGTATAAATTGTGTTGCCTGAGAAAGGATTTGTAAACCTAAATAGCTTGTCTTGTAATCGAGTCACACTGCCAGACAGCATAGCCAGTCCTTGACTCTCTGAAGACTACACTATTGCATACAGCCTAATCAAGGAGCAGCCCCTGCCTGTGTTTGGACAGTGAACAAAACTAATAAATTAATGAGACCCCCCCCACGGCACCCTCCCACTCCTGTTCATATATGTATTATATATATGTGGTATAGAAAAAAAAACTTACCTTCCATTGTGTTGGTCAGATTGCTGGCTATACTCAAAGCCCTTTGTCTCAGGATTGGATCTTCCAAAAAATCCATAGAAACGTGATAGGAACTTAACCTCCTCTTCCTCATCTCATGTTCTGTGTTGGTACCCTATAAACAAAAATAAAAGTTAATAAGCTGCATTTGGAATCAGACATTTCCTAAAATTATTCTGGCAGCAACATGCAACATGCGGCATGTGTAGCTATCATCAGTTTAGGATAATACGGATTTGTTTTTATTTGGCCTTCATATTCAGCAGCTGCATGGCCTACCACATGCAATAGCAGTTCTCTTCTACCTATAATGCAGCAAAAGGCAGCCAATAACAAAATAAAAGTTGGCATGCCACTGCCATCTGCAAAAACTTTGCAATCTGTACTTGCTCATTATGTCTTAAGCGTATTTTCAGTCCACCATTTTATGGACTGAAGTACTGTATGAACAATGCAGGAAATGACTTGCTTTCTTCTAAGAAGTATTGACTCATTCCACAAAATGGCTGCCTTTGTGTAGGTCACATGTGCACTTTAATCACATTTAGCACTAAAAGCCCGTATTGACCAAACATAAATATAGTACTGGTCTACTCAATTGGGACACTTTTTTCTAGTCTTTGGTAGGTCAAACCCAGCCACTGATGCCCTATATCTCTTGGAGCTATAGGATGTTTTAATTGATTTATTACATTTTTCATTATTTTATATAATAGCAAATGCTGTGTGAGACTGTAATGCTGAAGCAACAAGAGTCCCAAGTCTCCAAATTGGGGAAAGTGCAGGTGAAAACTACATAGGAAAGAGTTAAAAGAAGCCAGTAGCTGAATTCCACAGCTTCTACCAAAATTACATTTTTTGGTAGCTTAATACTTTAAATATAATGATAAAAGAAGAGAGGGCGCACCAGCCTAGTGCATTGTTCCAATAGTCTTTTATTGTTAAGAAAAGTAAGCAAGTGAGTACTTACAAACACAGAAGTAAGCAAAGCTCATCAAAATGGTACACTTGTTCAGGCCACTCCGTATGGTCCTGGAGCTTGGGAGGACAGGACTTCACCTGGATCCAACCATCTCACACGTTTGAGGTTTTGGCTCTGAGGAAGAGGGATTACCCTCAAAATACATAAGCTGGTTGGATCCAGATGTCCTCCCAAGCTCCAGGAGCGTATGCAGTGGCCTTAACAAGTGTACCATTTTGATGGGCTTTGCTTACTTCTCTGTTTGTATGTAGTCGATTGCTTACTTTTACTAACCATGAAAGGCTATTGGTATAATGCACTAGGCTGGTGCATCCTCTCTTCTTTATCTTTTTTCCAGTACTTCGTTGGGACTTTCCCCAGTCCTGAGAGGGCTGCAAGGCGTGGGGCGTACACTTCTACAACCGGAAAGTGGACGTGTTTTAAGATTTTGTGCTAGACTCCAACATTATTGAGCATGAGGTGTTTTGCTGTGTTGACTTCAAATATAATGCCTGACTCCGCCTTTATAAAAGTGCAGCAATTTTTTTTTTCATCTTGTATTCTTACGTGTTGCAAGCTTTTAAAAAAAAAAAATTGATCCCAATGAAAAGTTTAGCTTTTTGTCTTTTTACTGTAGAATTCTGACACAGCTGAATCTTTGGAATACAACCCTTTAATTGTCTTTTAAAAGTTCCTCTTATGCCGCGTACACACGGTCGGACTTTTCGTCTACAAAAGTCCGACAGCCTGTCCGAAAGACTTCCGGCGGACTTTCGGCGGACTTGCAGCAGACTTTCTAATGAACGGACTTGCCTACACACGACCACACAAAAGTCCGACGGATTCGTACGTGATGACGTACACCGGACTAAAATAAGGAAGTTCATAGCCAGTAGCCAATAGCTGCCCTAGCATGGGTTTTTGTCCGTCGGACTAGCACACAGACGAGCGGATTTCGGGGTCCGTCGTAGTTACGACGTAAAGATTTGAAGCATGTTTCAAATCTAAAGTCCATCGGATTTGAGGCTGAAAAAGTCTGCTGAAAGTCCGGAGAAGCCCACACACGATCGGATTACCAGCCAGCTTTAGTCCGTCGGCGTCCGTTGGACTTTTGTAGACGAAAAGTCCGACCGTGTGTACGCGGCATTACAGTTCTGTCTATAGTTCATCCAACAAAATATGGAACATTCCCCAAGGAATATGTATTAAATAATAAATGCTGCACTATCACCAATAGTTTATCTGTGAGTGATAATCAATGTCTGTAGTCTGATGTTAAAGTGGTTGTAAACCACAGCTGTTGTAAAAAAAAAAAAAAAAACTGCAATGCAATGGCATAATGTGCTAGTATGCATTGCATACTAGCACATTATGAAATACCCACGTTGAAACAAAGCCCTTCAGCGCTGTACTGTCACAGCTAAGAGGGCTGACATCTTCCCACAGTCTTTCTTCCGGGTTCAAGCGCTCTGACTATGTGAACCACATCACTCCTGCACATGCACACGGGAGCCCTCGGTTGCGCCACAAAGCTCTGAAGGTCCGGCAAGGTATACCGGACCTTTAGAGCGCATGCGCTCGTGGCGTAACTGGCTGCATCCAGGGTGAATATCTCCTAGACCAGTGTTTCTCAACTCCAGTCCTCAAGGCGCACCAACAGGTCATGTTTTCAGGCTATCCATTATTTTGCACAGGTGATTTGATTAGTTTCACTGCCTTAGTAATTACCACAGCCATTTCATCTGAGGGAAATCCTGAAAACATGACCTGTTGGGGCGCCTTGAGGACTGGAGTTGAGAAACAAGTTTAGGAGATATTAATTTTACCTACAGATAAGCCTTATAATAGGCTTACCTGTAGGTAAAAATTACCAAGCGGGGTTTACTACTGCTTTAAGAGTATGTTTGAGTTGGAAAGATGATTATTTCACTTGCCATATCAAATTTGTAATCTAGGTAGAATTGTACTTATAAATGAACTTGTGGCCAAGCTATGAACATTCATGTATTTAAATATTATTAACAAGTAGTAAATTAACTTTTACACAAATTCTCACTGATCTCTGTATCAGCACTCACTATGGAGCAAATAATGCTTAATGTTTGCAGCAGAAACCCTAAAGTGCTAAGAGAAGCAGGGTGAGCTAAGCTGCTGAAAATTACTTTAGTGATTCTGTTGTAAAATTCAAAGTTGAATCACTCCACAATGTCTGCAGGTACTGAGGTTGGTGAGAGATTGTTTTAAAACCCATTTGCTGCTTGTTTAAGTTGAACTTAAGTGTTAAATCAACAAACTATGAGCAGGCAGGCTATTTTCATTCAGGAGGGATATGCTTTGTCTCTTCTGCAATAAAATAATCTAACCTACCCATTTGCAGTCTTCTTTACAATGTGCAGCTCAGGGTACATTCTTAGGATGGTGACTGCGTACCAGGAGAAAATAACTCCTGTGCGTGTAAAAGAGTTAGGTCATCTTGCATTGGCCAATCAAAACAGCCAATGAGGCCATAGGAATATGCATTGGTAAGAGACCTTGTGTACGTCTGATCATTGGAGTGGAGGTAAATACTTGCAGCCTTAGTTCCACTTTAAGAATATGTAAGAATATGTAAACACTTGAATGCCCATAGCCCAGTCACAGGTTCATTGTAAGTGATATTCATTAAAAATTAGGGCAAAATAAAATGTTCTAACTGTAAAAACCTGCATAAATTATTTATTAAAAAAAAACTTTAACAGCTTTAATACCCAAACCAGGTTTTTACAGACAGACACACAGGAGAGATACAATACAGGCTCAACTACAAGTACAATTTTAAACACCATTCAAAGCTGAAATCCATATATGGAATTTTTTTTAGCATAGTTACATTGGTCCAGCTTGAACCAATGTAAGTATGCATATAGCATACTTGTCAAATCCTTATGGTCACAGCTACTGTAGTAATCATCGCTGTCTTCTGCGGCTGTCCTGCTGCAAAGTGAACACAGGGGTTCACTTGGCATTTTTCTCAACTAATGCAAAGTGTTCACTGATTAGACGAGATGGAGATCGTGTTGTCAATCAGAGAAAGCCTTTCATTAATTAGGAAAAATTTGAGGTGTTCTGTGAATGGCACCCAGAAGTCGGAGGCCAACAGCGATCATTGTAGTAAGGGTGTCTACTAGAGTGAATCCCCACTTCTGTAGCAGTCCCACAGGTATGGCATATGTATACTTACATAAGTCCACGCTGGATCAGTGTAATTGTGCAAAAAAATCCATACCTTGTTGGCTGGAAACCACATTTTAGTTTAATAAAATCACTAAGCCATGATCAAGATGGGGTTAAAACTCCTGTGCTGTTGAGCCTCGAAGCACTTAACCTTTCTGATATGTGTGTTGAAAAGGAAACAATCTGGCTATAAATATGGGAACTCCGACTGAAATCTTGTAGGTGGAGCTCTGACGTGCAGTTTAAAAAAAAAACAGGAAATGATCTGTAAATCAATGATCTACCACTTGATCAATATGGTCCCAAAAAGTAAAACAATTCTAATGATACCAATGTGGAGCTTACATCAGCAAATAAATCAGCAATGAAGTCACCTATATATTTAAGCTGATGGGTTTCTTTAACAACTTCACCTCCGGAAGGTTTACCCCCCTTCCTAACCAGGCCATTTTTTTGCGATACAGCACTGTGTTACTTTAACTAACAATTGAGCAGTCATGTGACGCTGTACCCAAATAAAATTTATGTCCTTTTTTCCCACTAACAGAGCTTTCTTTTGGTGGTAATTGATCACCTCTGTGTTTTTTCTTTTTGTTTTTTCTTTGCACTAGAAACAAAGAACATCAATTATGAAAAAACAACAATATTTTGTACTTTCTGCTACAAAACACATCCAATAAAAAAAAATGTAAAAAAATTTCAGGCACATTTTCAGGTGTGTCAGATGAATGGCCCACTGTGGAACCTTCCACCACCCCTTGTGTGATGTAGAGATCAGCAGAGAAAACCACAGAACACAGCAAGGGGCACCGGCATCTCACTCTGCTAGAAGTGTTGAATGCAGACTTGTAGAGGATCCTTGAGCAAACTCAACTGACTAAAACCTGTCTTAGATGGCTTTGATGAAAGCTGCTAGTCTTTTTCAAGTTTGTGCACTGCAATGCAGCTTGTTGAGCTGTAACCCGCTGCACATAATGTAAAGAGGGCCTGACTGTGTTTTATTTTTGCGTTTTATTCTTTCCTTTTTTTGCATAATGATCATTATTTGTGTACTGTGGCTTTAACTTTTTTTTTTTTTGAAAAAACTAAATAATGAGGCTAATGAGTGGTTGTTTACTGGCACAAAAATAGGTCTAGGATAGTGCATAGGATGACAGCATACATCTGTAACCCGCAGGAACCATTTAAAGCCCATTGCACCCTTAAAAGCCACCAACAAATTTCTTAATTTTTCCTTCCCCATTTACTTCAATACCTTTGCCAAAATGGGAGCATTTTGCTGAAATCTCCTGATTTTCTCTGAAAGTTTATGGAAATGTAAACTCATCCCTATTTATGTACCTCTTTAAAACATTTGTTGAGCTTCAAATATATACTCTGCAATACCATACCTTGTTAGTTAAAAATAGTATTAGTGGAGTTTATAGGCTAAGTTATAGTAGACTGTGCTGTTAGTATATTATAGGCATTGCGAAAAAGCAGTCACATTCAAAGCTCGACCAACCAATAATGAAGTGTTCCTGAGGGAAGCACTCAATAAAGGCTACCATGCCTAAACTATTTGAAACTTCCTTACATTGTCATCAGAAGCTGGTTTATCTATTATCACCTCTGGCAGAAGTAGTCCAGCAGGCGATGTTGGTGATGGCCCACCCAGCAGAGAGACCACTCCGTTGCAATCCACTGTGCTGTGCATTTTCCCATTCGCTGGCATCACCGGCAGGGTTCTTGAAGCCTTGCTGGCTTGGCTGATATTGCTGTTCCGCCTCTCTCCATGTCTGCGAGGTACAAATAAAGAGCCTCTCCTGCTCTCATTGTCCTCAAAAGTGCTGTGTTCATCATCCGCAAAGTCATTCTCTGATCCCACATCCTTCCCACGGCCTCGAAAACTGAATAGGCTGGTTCTACTGTTCCGCCTTGGTGAAAATAGAACCTCCTGGACATCGAGCAGGGACTGTTAAATGAAAGGCAAATAGTGTAAGCTATATTTAGGCAAGGTGATGAGTAGAAGAAGGTTAGCAGTCAGCTAGAAAATACTGTACCACAATAGTTAAAGAAACATAGTAGACAGGCCACACCGACTCACATGCTGACTTTTGCCAAACACAGTGCTGTTTAAACCAGACCATGCAGTACAATGCAAGGTCCCCTTATACTGTCTGGGCCCCTCCCCCAGATCTGTAACTGGTAGGTGTAAAGGGTACCTGAACAGAAAAATGTTAGCTTTATACTTCCCTCTGTTTTCCGTATCGCTGGATTCCTGGGGAATGCAGTGGAGGTCAAATCTCGCAAGAAGACAATCCAGTCCACTGCAAAAACATCTTCTCATGAGATTTCAGCTGCTCTGTAATCTCCAGGATCTAGCTGGCGGGTGTGTGACAATACCCTTGCCTAGGCGCTATGGGCAGATAAGTATAAAATCAAACTTTTTTCTTTGGAGGTACATTTTACATTTAATCAATGTAGGTCATTTTTACAGGAGGAAGAGGCCTGCAGAGTATAAATAAATCTTGCATTTTATTGCAAGGTCCAATTTTAAACACAAGCACTCAAAACGCAAATACAGCAAAAACTGTGTTAGCCTTGCCTTGTCTGTAATGCAAATGCATCTCAATATGACTTGCTGCACTCATAGAAATGCAGTGCAGAAAAATGGCACCTCTACACTACATCACTGAAGTGATTGGGAATCTGTTATCCTGAGTTTGCTGTGCATTTCACAGGCACATCAGGCAGTCAAAAACTACGTCCATCTAAATGATCTCTTATTCTCCCTATTATCTGTGACAACAGGACATTGAAGATGACATAAACCTTAACTGGATGACACCTATGCCTAATACACATGGTGAGAATATCTGATGAATGATCTTTGTTTTTTGGGTTTTTTTTTTGCATGCTAGTCTCATATCCAAAATCAATAGGTTACTAAAGTTATGAAAATCCCCGTAAGACAGAATACAACTTCGGAAGTGATGTAATATATTGTATTGTATTTCAATGTATGCTTTCGTTTCCGAGCATGTGTGGTCTTGGTCACATATTTTTTTGTTCAAATACTATACTAATTACACAAAAAATATTTGTTCTGTGATCGTATGAGAAAATTTTTCGTGCTTGTCCCTTCAGATAATTATGCATGAACTGTCGTGATCGGCTCTCGAAAGCTGTGTACTAACAAATAGATTATCAGACTATCTCTCCAAATGCGTTTTTTTAGACCAATAGTCTCATCATGTGTACGGCCTTTAGTTTGGAAAAACTGTGATAAGAGCTGCCATAGTACCTGGTGGGGGGAGGATTTCTTATCATAAGGCAACCGCATTCCCTCTAAGGGGAAACGGAACTTTTTCAGACTGTTCTCTGATGTTGACTTGCGGAATTTCTCATCATCGCACTTCTCTTCACCCTGTTCTTTTTGTTTCCGTTTCTTTCTTCTGTTTCTTCTTTCCTTGGCACTTTTAGAGCTTAGCATGGATGTTAGAGATGAACTCTCTGACAGGCCTCCATAACCTGTCCCTCCACTTATCTCTCTGGATCCAATAGCTGCTTCGTGTGCTGCCAGTGCTGCTGCCTGTAAGAAGATTAAGATAGTCACACAACAACCAAAAAAGAAGACTTTTTATGTATTAAAAAAACACTATTGTTATTTTCTAATCTTCTTTACAAAAAATACTGTAACAAGTAAAAAGGTGGTACTGAATAACAGATATATACCCATATTTGGTTAATAAATTTGAATTGAGAAAAATGTGGAACGCTCACAATACGTAATAGCTCACGTAATAGCATTTACATGGCTCAAATATGACTTCTAAAAGTATGATTTATAGCTTGCACTCTTATCCTTCAATAATTGCAAAACATAAAATTAAACCATTGTATAATAATAAAATGTTTACCATCGAGGCCACATTTTCCAATTTTCCAAATGTAAGGGGAAGACCAGGGTAATAAAAAAAAAAAGAAAAAAAGAAAAGGAAAAATTGAAGTAGCGTCCCCCAGAGCAAGTCAACCATACATGGCTACCAAGAAAAAAATAAAATAAAAAAATCTGTATCTTTGTCTATTGTCCCGAAGTATCTGACCCTGGGAAACGACTAGGTATGACTTTCAAGGACGGTGTGCCAGTATCTGTTCACTCATAGAGGATAGGAGTGAAGGGGAATCAAGAAATTCCATCTACGGGGACCAGGCTTCCCTAAACTTAGCGTGATTTTCACTCGCTATAGCTACCATCTGTTCCATACGAATAGTATTGTTCACTTCCACTACCCAATCCCTTATTGTTGGTATTACTGGGGATTTTTACAGTGACTGGAGATCTATCAACAAGAATATGACTATTCCCTGTTTGATGGATTCAATCGATCCCAGGATCATGGGGAGGAGAGCAACCTCAGGAGTCTCAGGCCATACCCTTAATCAAATGGCTGAGCTTGAATATAGCCAACCAAAATGGTGCTATTGATGGGCATGACCACCACACATGTAGATGTGTACCTCTTGAGTTGACTCACCACATCTCCAACATTGATCTGATATAGCCGAGTTGATCTTGTTTAATAAAGTCGGGCAGCGATACCATTTAGTTAAGATTTTGTAATTTCATTCCTGTGAGTGGGAGGCTGGAGTAGATTTAAATGTAATAATAAATGCTTAATCCCAGTCCTCCAAGGCCAATCTGTTGCCTAATTCTCATTCCCAGTCCCGAATATAAAAAGGACGATCGGGAAATGCGTGAAACAGTAGAGTGCCATATATTGTAGATAGAACATGCAGACATTTTGAGTCAGAAAGGCATAGCTCCTCAAACAGAGTCAGATATTTAGCCTTATTCAATAAAAAATTTATTGATTAACAGCTGATTCCTAAAGGTTACTGCACTTTGTAAACTTGGTAGACACTAACCTGGTATAAGCATGCAAATCAGTAAAGTTATAGGGCAGTGATAATTCCTAATTTGCATACGTGATTTACAAAGTACTTAAGACTTTTGTTTAGTATAAAGGTCAAATAACTAGGATTTTCAAAAAGAGTGGATGGCAATGGCAAATTCTACACTTCCTCACTATAGAATGCCTTTAAAAAATGCTAGAACTTTAGCCAAGAAGCAGGAGAAGATACCATATAAGCATTTCCTATTCAAAGTTCAGGTTCAAAAATCTTTCCCCAATCTACAAAAGAAAGTGTTTGTATCACCTTCCCTGTTCTCATTGTAAAGTTTTGTCCTTATTTGCTGTCCCATGACACATAAGTAAGGGAGAGGTGGGATATAATAATAAATCCCAACAATGGATCTAACTTTTCTTAGCTCTGCAATGCAAAGCTTCCAAGTTCACATAGTGCTTTGCCTTAAAAGTGGTCAGAGAGCTTATGCATAACTCGCATATCAGGGGCATTTTAAATGCAATTGCCATCCAAAGTGATTTTCCTGTTTTGGACAGTTGTTGGCAAGTCTTTTGGGAACTTCTGGCTCGCTCCAACAGTTTTAGCCACTGCAAAGTCAACAGATGTGTTACATCCCCTGGATGAACTTTCCACAAAGCAGAATACACAAAAAATAGAGCAGACACTGTTGGAGAAAAAAAACTCACCACTTGGGGGGCAGGAGGCGGAGCCTAGCAGAGCAGACATGCATTGTTAGAGCTCCACACCGCTGAGGAGAGAAGAGAAGGACAAAGCGGAGCCTGCAGGCTCAAAAGGTATCCATTTGAACCTTTTTGCCCCAGGGAACAAACTGTGAAAGTTTGGACAGGAAATATGGTACTGGGAGGAAACCGTGGCAGAAATAAAAATCACCTCACAAAGAGCTCACAGGCACTCACTGCAGCTGAAGCAGCTCCAGTCACCTCACAAGATACAGCATCAGGGCGCTCTCACAGACAGAAAATGTCACAGCAAGACTCTCCATTTGAGTCAGATACAGAACAAATCCTCTCACAAACTTCTCCACAAGCCTCCTCAGTATCCCCAGTAATATTATTACAATTTGAAAAGATGCTTCATAAGGCTTTAAAACAAACCTCAGACCAAATAACAAAAAGCCTAACCAAAGAAATAAGAGAGCTGGGAAACCGCACCGCAGCCTTAGAAATAAAAATGGATGAAATTGAAATTACAACCCAAGAAAATATAACAGAATTGGAACAATTAAAAAAAGAGAATTTAATACTTCAAACTAAGCTCGAAGATTACGAAAATAGAGCCAGACGTTCAAACTTGCGCATAAGGGGAATACCTGAAACTGTGACAGACCTGCAATCTACTATTACTGCTCTATTACAAGAACTAAAGCCAGATATCCCTATTGAACGTTTAGAACTGGACAGAGTACACAGAGCCCTCACAGCCAAAAAGAAAGATGGACCCCCACGTGATATAATCACAAAATTTCATTATTACAGAACGAAAGAACAAATACTAATTGCTGCAAGAGAAAAAAAGGAACTTAATTTTCAAGGACACAATTATCAAATTTTTGCTGACCTATCCCAACTTACTATTACTAAAAGACGATCCATGAAACCCCAACTAATGGAACTGCAACGCCACAACATTATGTATCAATGGGGCTTCCCCTTTTCAGTCAGATTTAACTACCAAGGTACAATTTACAGAAGCAGATCAGCAGATGAACTACAACAAACCCTTTTAAAATTAAATCTGACAGAACCCACAAGCAGCAACACTCCCACACGTAGAAGAATGGCATCATCTCCACCTTCAGGCAGCACCCAGAAAATTTCAGAACAAAATGGGAATCATCATTCTCACAAAAGAGGCCGTTATGCCACATCATCCATGGACCAAGAAGATTCAATGGACTGACATCCTAATTCCTGATATCTCTTCATTTATTATACTAAGAGATGGTTCTCTATAAAAAACCTATATTTATAACTGAATGTAACTGCATTCTGATAGTCACACACTGTGTGGGATCATGTTACATTCCAGTTATATTTCTTATTACTTCTGATTCATATAGCCTTAGAATATATAAGTGAAATAAGGAAATTCTTGTTCAGTTATATATTATCAGGTAATAACAATAGATTTATTACTTTTTAGGACAAATATGTTTAATAACCCAGAAGTAATGGAAGCTTTTTCTTTCTTTTCTTAAAACAAATATATACTAGTACTATATATATACTATATACTAGTTCCTAGAATTATGTTTTTGTTTATTCTAATCTGAAGCAATACAACCTCAATTTTATGAGTTAACATTTCTAAACAGTTGCATATGAATAAAATATGTAATTGTTTACTCTAAAAGGGTTAAAATCCCAAAATATTTCAAACTATCTTCATCAATACCAATGTTATTAACAGTACCTTTCTAACTGAATTATTTAGCCTAGGGCAAGACTAACCATATACAACCACCCTGGAATAAATAATTTCAACAAAAACTATATTCTGCACTCCAATTAATGAAACATCATTTTGATGTCTTTTGACATAGCACTTCTCTCCTGTAAGCGGAAGATCCGTGTACCCCCATTAGCCCTCCTCATTCTCCCAACCATATTATGTGGGAGTGTGACGAAGGCACTTATTCCCCTGAGAGAGATATTTATTCTCTTTCACGGGTAAATTGTGATTACTTGCAAAAAATAATTTATACAATGTATCATCTAATCTCATATGTTTTTTGTTTACTCTTTACTCCAGAATTCACTGGTTTCTTTTCTATCTATTCATCTCTTCAGTCCACACAGGTTGATCTGCGCAGTCAGCTCTGCATAACAAAAAGTAAGTCAAAACTATTTGATCTGTTGCCATGGCACCACTGAATATACTTTCCCTGAATGTTCAGGGAATAAATGTCCCTCAAAAAAGGACCAAAGCCTTCCGTACTTTCCATAACAAGAAGGCTCACATAGTATGCCTCCAAGAAACACACTTCACCAAAGATTCTACTCCAAAATATATTTCTCCTTTTTATCAACAAATTTACACGGCTTCTGCCTGTACCAAGCAAAGGGGAACTCTAATTGCATTTCACCGATCCACACCATTCACCTTATCATCAGAAATTAAAGACCCAGAAGGTAGATACCTGATACTCATGGGTTATATAATGGATACAGCAATCACGGTGATTTCCTACTACGCTCCTAACAAACAACCTACACCATTCCTCTCACATATATTACAAGTGATTAATACACACAAAATAGGAACAGTGATAATGTGTGGGGATTCGAACCAGGTCCTCCTCCCATTTCTAGATAAATCACCTTTTACACCATCCAAAATAACCTCTAGATTACCTTTTTCTCAACTTCTTTCCAAATACAATCTGGTAGATTCATGGAGAGAAAGTAACCCAATGAAAAAGAAATTCACTTATTTCTCGCACCCTCATCAAACCTTCACCAGAATAGATCATATTTTTCTAACAATAGGAATGATACCAGAAATTATTGCATCAGATATAATTCCGATTCCGTGGTCTGACCATAATGCAGTATACACTACTATAGCCTCAGCCATACCAAAAGCGCATGACCCAACGTGGTACTTACCGGACATATTGCTCAAACACCCACTACATCAGATGGCCATTGAACAAGCTTTAAAGGAATACATATCAATTAATAATACAACAGACATCTCCCCAATAACACTGTGGGAAGCTCATAAGCCTGTCTTGCGTGGTACAATACAAAGACAAATGGCACTATTTAAACGGGAACGCAAAAATCTAGCAAAAAAACTAGAACTCAATTTTAATGCAGCCTACATATCATTTCAAGATAATCCATCTCAGAGTACAAAATCTCATCTGGAAAAATCTAGATTGGAATACGATCTATTTCTCACTGAGTCAGTTGATAAATCCCTCAAACGCTCCAAACACAATTTCTACATGAATACAAACAAACCAGGTACATATTTGGCTCGGGCATTAAATTCAACTAACAAATCTTTCAAACCAATACGTTTGAAATTATCAAAAAATGTTTACACTTGTAATCCAGTTAAAATAGTCCATAAATTTCACTCACATCTCGCAACTTTATACAAGACAAACAATGAATTTAATCCTACAGAGGCTGAATCCTTCTTCTCACAAATAACCTTACCTGAGTTATCTCAGAATCAAAAAAGCAGTTTGGATGAGCCTATAACTGTAGATGAAGTTGCTAACGCCATAAAAGACCTAAAACTTAACAAAAGACCAGGCCCAGACGGCTACTCGGCTTTATACTATAAAACATTCTCAGAAATACTCTCTCCCATTCTCACTGAAACTTTTAACAAACTTCTAGATGGACATTCTTTTCGGCAAGAAACACTAATGGCAATTGTTTGTATGATCCCAAAACCCCTTTCTGATGATACTTCCTGTGTGAATTATCGGCCTATCTCTCTGTTAAACCTTGATATTAAATTATTAGCAAAAATAATAGCAAAACGCCTCAATAGCATTATAGGAAAATTAATACATAGAGATCAAGTAGGCTTCATGCCAAAAAGACAGGCAGGCGATAATATACGCAGGGCAGTGTTATTGGCACATATTGCTAAAAAACGGAAAATCCCTTTATGTTTTCTATCTCTCGATATTAAGAGGGCATTTGACACAGTATCCTGGCAATATATGCAATATTCATTACAAAAATGGGGTTTTGGACCCCACTTTTTAACATGGATCAAAGCATTATATAATAAACCCAAAGCCTATATAAAATATGCTGGATACAAATCTGAAGCCTTTAATATCGAAAGAGGTACCCGACAGGGTTGCCCATTATCTCCCTTATTATTTGCCCTTATACTCGAACCCATGGCCCAATACATCAGAACAAACCAAACTATAATTGGCATTGAAGTAGGAGGTATTACACACAAATTATGTATATTTGCAGACGATATATTACTTTTTCTATCATCACCACAGGTCTCTGGTCCTAACTTAATACCAGCTCTTGATGGATTTGCAGCCCTATCCGGCCTTATGATTAATCCTAAGAAATGCCTAGTGCTTAATATTTCACTCACAAACATGGAATTGATCCCGGCTAGGGCTGCACTCCCATTCACATGGGCAGAAAAATCAATCCCATATCTTGGAATTCATTTAACAGCATCTCATTCTGACTTATTCTCAACCAATTATCCTCCTGTATTAAGACAGATCACAAATCTAATAAAACAATGGTCGCAACTTCCTTTATCCTGGATAGGGAAGATTAATGCAATCAAAATGACTATTCTACCCAAATTGCTTTATCTATTCAGAGTCCTCCCTATTCCAATTCCTTCCTATTTTTTGAGAATAGTACAAAAAAGAGCAACTTCGTTTATATGGGGCTCTTCTAAACCACGTATACTTATACACACACTACATCTTCCCAAAAATAAAGGAGGCCTGGGATACCCTAATTTTACTAACTACTACAGAGCAGCACATTTGGCCAGTCTGTCCAAATACCATGCAAAACAGGAAATCCCATTATGGGTATTTATAGAAGCTTCAGAAAATGACCCTCTATTAATATCAAATTTATTATGGCTTGATCCTAAAGACCGCTTTAAAATTCATAATCCCATAACTAAACACTTCTTATCTCTCTGGGATAAACTAAAAACCAAATATCAGTTACAATCTCCACACAATCCTCTCCTTTCTTTTATCAGAAATCCGGCCTTTTATCCGGCATGGATCTACCCAAATTCTTTTAAAGCTTGGACAACATCAGGCATTCAGACACTAAATGATTTCATAGCATCTAAATCATTCCTTTCATTCCCATCGCTTAGAGAAAAATATGATCTACCAAACTCTGAGATATTTAGATATCTCCATATCAAAAATTTCTATACACCATTCCTAAAGGGGGATACACCATTATCCCAATTATCCATTTTTGAATCAATCTGTACAAAAGATCCATTTGCTAAAGGTACAATTTCATCACTTTATGATCAATTATATGGAGTAGCAAATCTTAATAGACCCTCTTACGTTCAGAGGTGGGAGGAGGACCTGGGACGAACTTTAGAAGACACGGACTGGTCTAACATATGGCTCACATCTAAGTCATCTTCACCCAACATCTTAGCACTGGAGACAAATTATAAAGTCCTAACTCGCTGGTACCTTGTACCCGCTAGAGTGGCAAAATATTCACCTAATACCTCAGCTCTTTGTTTTCGAGGATGCCCAGAAATAGGCACATATTTACACATATGGTGGACGTGCCCAGTAATCCAAACCTTCTGGAAGGAAGTCTTCGTGATTGCATCTAAAATATTTAAAAAAATAATACAACCAGATCCATATTTAACTTTACTTAATCTAAAACCGGAATGGTTAACACTCTCTCAATTCAAACTTATGATCCAACTAATAACGGCTGCAAAACAAACAGTGGCCAAGGCATGGAAATCTCCTACATTGGTACTAGCAGAAACAATTCACAGAATGAATAATACAATGTCCCATGCTAAGATGGTAGCCATCGATCAAAATCAAATTCCAAAATTTGAAAAACTTTGGCATCCTTGGATAAAACAACAGTTCCTGTCAAACTTCAATGACTCTGTCCTGTTGCCATGGCAACAGATTAAATGACTTACAGAGACACCCATTCTAAGGCTTCAAAGAGAACTAAAAAGAATAATAAACTGACGAGCAGGACAACCTTGTGGACCATACCTCTACCTTTCAACCCTTTTTCTTCTTTCTCTTTCCTTTTCTCCACCTTACGATTAAAGCTCATTATCAGAATTTATTTGACCTATATACACTCTACTTGTAAACAATATGTATAGTAGGTATAAATCATTTAAATACCTACAAAAGTAACTAAGGAAATGATATATATCTTTAATTTAGGTTTACGTGAACCCAATGTTTAATATTTGAAATTTCATGATATTTACCTATATAAACCCTACTGTAAAACAATAAGCTTACTTTATAGATCCTTGTAAACTTACTTTATGTATCTTTATAACATTGTATACTCAATAAACTTCTTTTGACAAGGAAAAAACTCACCACTTAAATTTCTAGCAGATGTAAAAAGCTAGAGCGCGATGAAACCCACCATTGAGCAGAGGGTTTTACTGTATGTAGCTGGCCTTTAAAATTGCCATGGGTCTAGACTATGGACATTAAAGCTGAACTCTGAGCACAGAAACATTCATTTAATCATATTCCTCAATAGCTTCAAAGGATATACACTATAATACCAAAGGTTTTGGGACACCTGCTTTTACACGCACATGAACTTTAATGACATCCCAAACTTATTCCGTAGGGTTCAATATTGAGTTGCCCCACGCTTTGCAGCTATAACAGCTTTAACTCTTCTGGGAAGGCTGTCCACAAGGTTTAGGAATGTCTATGGGAATGTTCATCCCAAAAATGTTCTATTGGGTTGATAGCCAGTCAAGTTCCTCCACCCCAAGCCTGCTCATCCATATCTTTATGGATCGTGTGCTTTGTGCACTGGCCAAAATTATTTGGTGGAGGGGGATTATGGTGTGGGGTTGTTGTTCATGGGTTGGGCTTGGCCCCTTAGTTCCAGTGAAGGGAATTCTTATTACGTCAGCATACCAATACATTTTGGACAATTGCATGCTCCCAACTTTGTGGGAACAGTTTGGGGATGGCCCCCTCCTGTTCCAACATCACTGCGCACAAGTGCACAAAGCAAGGTCCATGGATGAGCGAGTTTGAGGTGGAGGAACTTGACTGGCCTGCACAGAGTCCTGACCTCAACACGATAGAACACCTTTGGGATGAATTAGAGTGGAGACTGTGACCCAGGCCTTCTCATCAAACATCAGGGCCTGACCTCACAAATGTGCTTCTGGAAGAATGGTCAAACATTCCCATAGCCACATTCCTAAACCTTGTGGACAGCCTTCCTGGAAGAGTTAAAGCTGTTTTAGCTACAAAGGGTGGGCCAAATCAATATTGAACCCTATGGACTAAGGCTGGGATGCCATTAAGGTTCCTGTGCGTGTAAAGGCAGGCATCCCAATACTTTTGGTAATATAGTGTATAACCACCTTGTGTTCAGCAAAAGCCTTTGCAAAACCAGATATGACCTTGCAACAGTAGCAGTGACGTCATTACTGTGTAGTGCATAGCCTCTTCTGACAGCAGAGCTGTGGGAGAGGCTCAGCAGGCTCCACCCACTACAGGCTGCCTGCAAAACCACTGGAAACAGCGGAGACAAGACCAGTTACCTTGCACAAGGAGAGAGAGCAGCAGTGACCGGTCTTTATTGCAAAAAGTTTCAAACTATATTACTGCACAGATCTGAAAAAGTACACAAAGTACAGCAAGATGCAAGTAAGAATACACATGCCTCTTGTATTTAGAAAATATTATCCTGGAGTTCAGCTTTAAGGTATTCACATATTCCAAGCGGCAAGAGAGATTTAAAACAAACCATCACTGACATTTATAGCTGCTTATACTTTTAAGTATTTCATTCTCAGAGATCACAGCAGAGACTCTATAATCAGTTTTAGTTGGTTGGTCAGCACCTGCTTTTGGTTTGCATTAGATGGCTAGCCTTCTGCCAACTCAGGGTTTAAATAGAAATTGAGGAGAGATGCATTGTGAGTTCAGTACTTCTGTCGGGATAATTGAAGATTTGTTTCTGCACAGTGTCTGCAGCTACAGTGGTTTATGATAGCTTCTTCAGATAATTTAAATATTTTAAGGTACACAGTGTGGGCAATCATGCACTTTAATATAATTACATTTTCACAAATACGACTTAATACACAGCAACTGCAAGTATGTTTTTGCAATTGCAACTATGTTTAGAAAAAAAACAACTGCAAGTATGTTCTTTTTCTAAACCTCCATATCTTGTGGCTTTTCTACAATGCATTGTATCTGATACTTTATATATTTATTTATTTATTTAGAAAATGACTCTAAATTAACCTTTTTGTTCCCCGAATGCAGAAATCAATCAAGCATTAGAGGGACATTATCGTAAGCATTACTTATGGAGAGATCAATACATTATTTTTAGTTCTCTTTCTACAGACTAAAACAAGGCTGCCCTCATATCAGAGCAGTGATGCTCTGTACTAACCATAAACTTTATTAAAGTCAAGAAAGTGGCAGTGATTTCTTGATGAGTATGCCACTGCTGATTTTATGATAAGGGTGAAAAGGAGCTTGAACTGTGTTGATAGCCAAAAACTACAAGTCTGACTCAGCAGGGGGTATTTTGGACCTCTGCAGGGGGGCCACTGCTTTCACGCAGTGAGCAAGGACCCTTCTCTGCACCAATTTGGCAGGAGAAAGGCTTATCTACAGGTTGCTTCTCAAAAATTATGATACTTTGAGTGCCTTTCATTTTAATGCAATTGGAATTAATTTAGCTGAATTAAAGGAGACATACAGCCAAAGCTTGTTTGGCTGTCCTTTTCCTGTGGATCACAGGGGTGCAGGTAGTTCTGCACTCCTGAGACCCATTTTCAGCAAACAGTGGGCTGAAGCCCGCTGTCGGCTGACATCACAGAGTCAGTCCAGACTCTGGCAAGATCGCAACAATGAGGTTGGGATCCGCCCACATGCCTGGACCGGCAACTGGGAGTCGGAGCTGACCGCCCCACCCCTTCCACAGTCCAGCACTCCAGTGGGGGGGGGGGCAGAGCAGACAGTGGTGACTGACAATCAGCAGCTCTCTGCTCACGGAGCTGTGAGAACCGAGTGATCAGCGGTGTTAGATCGCTCGGTTCTCAGTGTTAGAGGTGACGAGGGACAGATGCAGCATCGGACCGATGCATCCACCTAGGTAAGTATGATTCTTAAAAAAAATCCCCATACATCTCTTTTGAAGTCATTTTTTTGATAATAAGATGCTGATGGGAGGACTAATGCCGTGTACACACGGCCAGACTTTTCGACCAAACTTGTCCGACGGAACAAATTCGTCGGACAATTCGACCGTGTGTGGGCTTCATCGGACCTGCAGCTGACCTTTTCTGTCGAAAATGTGACGGACTTTAGATTTAGAACATGTTTCAAATCTTTCCGATGGACTTGAGTCCAGTCGAAAAATCCGTTCGTCTGTATGCTAGTCCGACGGACGAAAACCGACGCTAGGGCAGCTATTGGCTACTGGCTATGAACTTCCTTATTCTAGTCCAGTCGTACGTTATAACGGTCGAATCCGTTGGACTTTGGTGTGATTGTGTGTAGACAAGTCCGATTCGACGGTCATCCGTCGAAAAGTCCGACATGATTCAGTCCGTCGAAAGTCCGGTCGTGTGTACACAGCATTACACGCTCTTACTGTTTTTCTTTTTTTAGAGCCAGGGGGGACAGATGCAGCATCGGACCGATGCTGCATCCACCTAGGTAAGTATGAAAAAAAAAAAAAAACATACTTCTCTTTTAAACTGAAGATTCAATTGGGCTTTAAAGTTGAACTACCCAAAATATTTTCATTTGTATATGGAGAAAAGCTTTGCTCACTTTTGTGACTGATTGAGAAAGTGGCTCTTCAGCTTAACTTCTGTGGGCACTGGTGTGTTCATTATACAGATTATTCCCAAAAAAGGATGTATGGCACAGAAATGCTATACCATTTCTGGCATATGAAACTTCCCATAGGAATTCTTGGGGGATTTGCAGGAACCAGAAAAATAAGTAGCCCAGTTTACACATGAATGCAGCCTTATGTCACTCAAAATTAAAATAAATTGTCTTGAGTTATGTACGGGGGTTCTACAAAAAGTTTCTGCACTTTTTTTTAGACCCCTTGTATATTACATAATGATCTGGTACTGAACAATGAGCACAACAACCTAAGCACCATGCATCTGAATCTATCCTTTAGTGCAACAAGGCTCATTGGATATGGATATGGTAGCATCAGGCTACATGTTCCGAAATTTAAAAGGGTAACTCCAATTTTTGTGGGGGAAAAAAAGCAAATAAAGAAAAAATAATATAGCGCAAATAATTGTGACACTAATCATATTGTAATTGAATGTTATTAGAAAATACCTTTCCTTTTCAATCTGAAGCTCTGTAATTTTCTGAGAATGCATTACAATATGGCTACCTGGGGTTGTTCTGTACACAGAATGTGCACTGACCACTCCCCAGAAACATAATTTCCTGCTTGTGTGATTGGCTCACCAATTTTCTCAGAAATCTGCACTAAGATACAAGTCAGATTTCAGGCATCCCCTGCAACAAAAATGTCATTTTTGGAAAGATACTTTCAATAGGAGCCCGTCTAAAGGGATGCAGGCCCAGCAGATTTCCCCATTAGTGCCCTGCTGCTGCCACACCTGACCAGTAATTATAAAACCACTCCCCAGACCCACTCAGAACAGAGGCAGAGACAAACACACATGGATTTCTTCAGAATAACAAAAGGTAGGAATCTGCAACAAAGTTTGTTATACTCCTTGCAATGTACATAGATCACCCAGAGGGGAATGTTTTTTTCTCAACAAAAGTGGAGTTACACTTTAACAGAATGTTGCGGAATTTTACCTGAATGTCCTCTTGATGCTTTCTTAGCTGCTCCATCATTTGCTGGAATTCGGCTTCTTTCTGCTCAGCTTCTTCTAATGTTGCCTGGTTCTGTTCATCATAAGCCATGGCCACCACAGCCAGAATCAGATTTATAAGATAGAAGGAGCCCAAGAAGATCACCAGAACAAAAAAGATCATGTAGGTCTTGCCAGCAGCTCGCAGGGTCTAGATCAAAAAAAGAAGAAAAAAAAACCTTCAGTTTTTTATATCCCTCCCTTTCACCCTCCTCTCCCAACTCTATACAACTACCACTATCGAAAGGTACACCCCACATAAGTTGTGAGTCATAGCTTACACAGGGCTATGGACACCTACAGTATGTAACAGTGCGGACTGGCCAATCCTTGTCACCTAGATGTGCCACATGTTCCTCCATACCCATAATTACTTGGTGTTTCCTTTGACTTTGGATGCTGAACAGAGTAGCAGAGAAGAAAGCAATGGTAAGAATAACCTATGAGGAAAAGGGGGACTAATGCTCAGTTTACATTACTGCAGGTCAGGAATGCACACAAAATTGCATGCATTCCTGAACCACAGGCAAACGTGCTGCTCTTTAACCCTGAGGTGTCATTAATTCTTAATGGCACCCCCATGCATCAGTACCCGCATCTCGTTTTCGTGCTCCAACCACATGTTGCCACAGCACCATACGATTCAAATGCAGCATGATTTTAAAAAAGAGATTTTAAAAAAGGGACAGGGACGTCTTTCCCTGTGTTTTACGGGTAGAGCAGCCCATTGAAATGAATGGGCTGCCTATACATAGCACGCAGGTCGCAACAGTATGAACCTAGACTAAAGTGTACACTTGCCTTGCCCTGAATGGGCTTCATAATGAATCACTATATTAGAAATAGACCTATAAATGTTAGTTTGTTTACAGAGAAAGCTTAGATTTTCTTCCCACGTCACAGTCGGAGATGTTTTGTAGCTTAGTTTCAAAGGCTGATAATAGACTGTACTGCTAATGAATGACAATAAGGTTTCATTCAACAGGTTCCTGTTAAATATATTTACCGCCTGGATAATATTGGCTTACATAATATTAAACTCCCTCTCAAATAGTTTATTTCAGAAGAATATATTATGTGCATTAGAAAGTGAAATGTTATGAAAAGGAAACCTGTGAGGAGGGAATATACAACCTTCAATTGTTAATCCCTTTTCTGAAAATGCTAGTTGCCTAGCTGTCTTGGTGACCCTTTTGCTTCATTACCTTCTGACATCACATACTTCACCTTCTACATGCTTGTTTCAGGCATGTGATTCATATAGTATTGAAAATAGAGATATTATACAGAGTATTGAATATAGAGATGGCCAGGTAACTGGCATTTTCAGAAAATGGTTAGTACCCAAACCCTCACTCTTCTGACGGGGCTGATAAAACAAGTGATACAAATTATTTGTTTCTTACCAGCATATAAAGGTTCTCCCAGAAGTCCTGAGTCATCAATCGAAACAGGGACAGGAAGGCCCAGCTGAAGGTATCAAAGCTGGTGTAGCCATAGTTAGGATTCCTTCCAGTTTTTAAACATACATATCCTTTTGGGCATTGGCTAAATAAATAAATTAATAAATATATGAATGAACGTGGAAAATCATGCCTAAAGGTATACACAGACAAGTTGCTAGGATGCGCTAGTCTGCATGTGTAGACACACTTGTTTGTTATCACTACTTTTAGTGTAGTACACACTACCACAGTAAACCTGTGGCAATAGCTCTAGAATGCTGTATGTCTCATTTGGGTCAGTCAATTTGAGTTTAATAGGGTGCGAGGATAGTCATAAGCAGTGGTGGCCCGTCCATTAGGGGCGCACGGGTGCTGCACCCCTCCTATCCATGCGTCCGGCCCCTTAATCTACAATTTTTTGGGGGGTTTTTTTAAGCATGTAATTAGAGCCAGAGGCTCTAAGAGGCTTCAAAAAAGGGTGGGCTCGGGGCGCAGAGCACTGCGCCCTGAGCCCACCCAGTTGTGTGTCAAAAGCGAATGAATATTCGCTATTGTCACACTGATCCTGCACCCGGCCAATCAGGAAGGGGGTCACCCGTTTCGATAAAAGGACAAGCGATTCTATTGGACACCTAGGAGGAGGAGGAGGGAGGAGACGCATGGCAGAAGCTGCCGTGATGCAGAGAAGGAGGCGCAATGGAACTCGCTGCCCATCCATGACCTAGATGGGGTAAGTGAGGGGCTGGATGACCGACCGCCTGTAAAAAGGGGGGGGTCAGGTTTAGGTGACCCGACTGACAGCGTGCGTGGGTGGGGGGGCTGCCGCCGACCAGGGGGGTGGTTGTTTACCGCCCGCCCCAAAAAAGAAAATGCCAGTCATAAGAGATGCAAGTTATCTCAAAGTTATCTCAAAAATTATCCACAGAGATCAAAATATGGGTGACCAAAACACACAAACAGACTGGCACTTTGGGAACATATTTTACTAGCTAGTTTGCACATATCCTTAAATTAATTTAACCTAAATATTCCTTATACCCCCACTTGTGATCACTACCTGTAGGTGGAGTTGATATCGCTGGGTCTTCTCCTGGGAACATTGATGAGCCCAATTCTAGTGGAAATTCACTCCTACCCAGTGCAAGTGTATCTAGCAATGAGATTTGGGAAACTCAGCTTTCCCAGGATCTCAGAACACAGCCCAGTGACTTTACTCTTTGCCATGGCATGCTCTCAGGAAGCTAAAATGTAAGGTAAGTATTTTTTTTTTTTTCTGCTAACGATCCTTAACTGTGCTTTTATCATAAGTGGTGGAGCTCAACAAGATAAGTGGAGCTAGAATTTTAATGCAAGGTATGCTTTAAGGGCCATTTAGACCTGCCTGCTCTTTTGCATTGCATTAATGCACACGCACGATCACATGTGATGTCACACATTAAAATGTATTGTGTCACGTTACATGCTTTAAGTAGGCTGCCAATGCACAAGAACTGTCAAAAAAATGGCTGATTGCCAAAAATGGCCAATGGCTGAGAGAGCAGACTGGAGTGTTCTGGTAGAGGGGCTGTCCCCGTCAGAACACAATAGCACAGCAGGGAAGATGGCTGTACTAACATCAGATTGTTAGTTCAGCGGCTCCGACCTGTGTGTGTATGAGGATTTAGGGAGAGATGAGTCCCTACTCTCAGTTCATCGCATTACCAACATGAGGGAATGCAGTCCCCTTATGCACTACAAATATGCCTGGATGAAACTCAAGCAGGTGGTGCTCTGCACCATGTATGCATCACATAGCTTAATTTTTATTTCTGTCTATTTTTTTTTTCAATCTTTGTGTAGTTTAGACCTACTGTATGTTGATCCTAATATGTCTGAATTCACTTTGACTGACTCACTGCCTCTGCTGGAAGTCTGATCCAACCATTCACTACTGTTTTGGGAAATACTGTAAAACTTTTTAAAATTTGTTTTGAACTTTTCTATTGTTAGTATAAGGTTCACCTTTGGGGACTACTTATTTGAACAATTAAATTTGAAAACAAACACATAAAATGACAGTCATAACCTTTTATACAATTATTGTCATGAAAGTGTGATCATATTTTGCTTACCCTGAATCTGAGCTGTTGCCACACAGAAGGGCATCCCTCTGGCCAGGCAGAAAATAGAAATTTTCTGTTAGAGAGAAAAGGCACATTTTAACTTTTAAGCTTAACATACCACACATCTCCTGTGTGTAAACTAATGTTGAAATATTGTTTAGGAACTCCTAGGCTTGGTAAATAAGAGCTCAGGATTTTACACATCTCTGATCTATTAAAACGCTACTCAATCTCTTGTAGGATTTTATTATACAGCTCTATCCCAGATAGCAAGCAATTGTGGTGCAAGTTTGAAAATTACTTTTTAAGCTATCGCTAGGCTTGCCAGGCTTCACAGGTTTGTGGCACAATTGCAGCAAGTCCGCATTGCATGACGCCAGATCAACTTTCTTTGCAAACATTCTGCAAGTCTGCAGCAAGATCTGGTTCATTGATGTTGTGCAATAGTCATCCCACCACAGGGGTCACTGTGGCTGAATTTTCATGCTGTAGACTTGCAGAGCTCTTGCTGTAGACTCACCACTGCAACTTTGCTCTTGCTAGAGACTTGCCATGCAAATTTACTACAAATTGGAAAAGTGTCAACTAGAACTTGTGCTTTAAGTGCTCTGCAAGTGTACAACTTGCCAGTGAAAATGTGTTCTGGCCTCCCCCTCCAAAAATGAAAAGTCAGCTGCTACACATACGGTAGCTGCTGACTTTTAATATTAGGACACTTACCTGTGCTGGAATCCAGCGATGTCGGCACCACAGCCAATGTTTCCATCGTCAGTCAGGTGCTGCCACCGCCATTGCCGGTAAAGGGAACCTGGCGGCAAAGCCTTGCGGCTTAGGCTTCACGCCCGGGTCCCTACTGCAGATGCGCAAAGCTCGCTGCACTTTCTTACTGGCGCCGGCAGCAGGAGAAGGAGGAGGGCGGAGGAGGGGGCCGAACTTCTGACGTACCTCGCCACGGCGAGGTCTGACGGACGTGGGGACAGGGTACCTGTCAAAAACAGGTACCTGCTCCCCCCGGAGGGTGCCAAATGTGGCACTGGAAGGGGGAGAAGACAGATAAGCAGAAGTTCCACTTTTGGGTGAAACTCTGATTTAACAGACTTACAATTCAGCACAGCCACAAATTTGTGAAAAGTTATCCTTGCTATCTGGGATGAGTACCATGTACAGTATGCCAATCTGCATTTTTGCCATCTGTGTCCCACTTGGGACAATTCTATTCATTCTCTGTTTTATACACCCCAAAAAAATGAGGGAAACACTTTCTCAACAGTTGCCAATTAGATAACTGTTCCCAATGGAAGATTTCCCCTCTGATCATGTTCTGGTGACACATGTTTTGATTTCCCATCACTTTTTGTCCCAGTGACAATGGTCACCAGAACAAATAGGGTGACACTTCACAGCAGGGATATAGACTGCAATAAAACATGATAGGCGTGTTACACTCTCTAAAACTAAAACAAAACAAAAAAGGAAAAAAAAGTTTTGTTTTTGGATTCACTTTAAAAAGTGTGCAATCATCTTCTATGTGCTCACTAAGGAATTAACATGAGCATCTCCCAGTCTGATCTTTTTGGCTTGACCAAGTGAAATTCTAATGTCTTTGGTGTTTTCAGCCTACTGGGGATGCGATCAGTCAGAAAGGTTAGATAACCTCCAAAACAACATACTCAAAGAGGCGTTGGGAGCTTGCACATGTAGTCAGATGAAGGAAAACTTCAAACAAGCGCAATAGCTCTGATGAGGAAGCTCTCACACAGCAAGGTGTCCCTCAACAGGAAATACAGAAAGGAGAGCCAGACCAACAGCGGATGAAAAAGTCCAAATTCATTTTAATTATTGGTTTAATTGTTTTTATGACCTTTTTATATTATGTTTTTGAGAACAACTAAAATGTTCTTGGCCTCAGTCATCCAGTTTTTTTCTCTTGGTCCTTTCTGTATTTCTAAAGTTTGATAACCTGTTAGATTAGCTATTGTTTCCCCATGGATAAAGCCATTCTGGGGGTGTCATCCTGCAGCTACCTTCTTGGTCAAGCCAAGCTTATAAGTCTATAAGGTCCCAGTTCTGTCTCTGTCACCACTTGGATCAATACAGCACATCTGAATACCACCTAAAGTGTATGCATAGCTTTAGAGCAGGATAGACACAGCAAAAAAACATAAAGAAAGAACAGAACACACTCTTCAAATAATAATTACATTTACTACACTTCTCTGAGATAAATATATAATAATTACTCAATCTATACCGTATCTTAATCCCCTTTATTATGTCCTACTTAATAGGAAGGTTCAGTTTTTTAGAGTGTTATTTTAAGGTGCTGTGTGTATTTGTGATCTGCTTAGTCTAAATTATGATCCTATCAATGTGTAGTAACAGTTTAGAAACATAAATGTGGTTGCACTTTACTGCTCTTCTTTATGCAAGTTTATTAGTTTGCCCAGAATAATCACAAACAGACTTTTATGTAGTTAAATTATCTTGTCTTCATTTAATCCAGTTATGTATTAAATTCAAGCATCTTTTTATATATTTTCACATACTGCTTGCATTTATACTTGAATCCATCTTGCAAATAGCCTCCTTTACTTGTCTGCACAGCAGCACTAAGACCGAGAGAAGGAGGAGCAGCACTGTAAGCCAATTATAGAAAGATGGACTAAGCTTCATCGAAACTTTGACAATAAAAACACTGCTGTTTTTGATCTTCCTCCTCTGCAAGACCCATGAGTGCCTCTAAATGGTTTTGGATATATATATCTATATATAGAAATATAGATATCTATATATAGATATATACACAATATACTACCAAAAGTATTGGGACACCTGCCTTTACACCCACATGAACTTTAATGGCATCCCAGTCTTAGTCTGTAGGGTTCAATATTGAGTTTGCAGCTATAACAGATTTAACTCTTCTGGGAAGGCTGTCCATAAGGTTTAGGAGTGCGTCTATGGGAGTGTTTGACCATTCTTCCAGAAGCGCATTTGTGAGGTCAGGCACTGATGTTGGCTCGCACTCTCCACTCTAATTTATCCCAAAGGTGTTCTATGGGGTTGAGGTCAGGACTCGGTACAGGCCAGTCAAGTTCCTCCACCCCAAACTCGCTCATCGATGTCTTTATGGATCTTGCTTTGTGCACTGGTGCACAGTCATGTTGGAAAAGAAAGGGGCCATCCCCAAACTGTTCCCACAAAGTTTGAAGCATGAAATTGTCCAACATATCTTGGTATGCTGACACCTTAAGAGTTCCCTTCACTGGAACTAAGGGGCCAACCCCTGAAAATCAACCCCACACCATAATCCCCCCTCCACCAAATGATTTGGACCAGTGCACAAAGCACATTAGACATGGATGAGTGAGTTTGGGGTGGAGGAACTTGACTGGCCTGCACAGAGTCCTGACCTCAACCCGATAGAACACCTTTGGGATAAATTAGAGTGGAGAGTGCAAGCCAGGCCCTCTCGTCCAACATCAGTGCCTGACCTCACAAATGCACTTCTGGAAGAATGGTCAAACATTCCCATAGACACACGCCTAAACCTTATGGACAGCCTTCCCAGAAGAGTTGAAGCTGTTGATAGCTGCAAAGGGTGGCCCAGTTCAATATTGAACCCTACAAACCAACACTGGGATGCCATTAAAGTTCCTGTGCGTGTAAAGGCAGGCATCCCAATACTTTTGGTAATATAGTGTAGATGAGCCTGTTGTTTCTTGCTTGAGGTGAGTAGGTTTTTCACCTGGAGGAAAGAGAATAATAGAAGATCACTGTTTGTGGGGAGCACAGATTTTATGTTTTATTTTTTATTTCAATTAGATTTTTTATAGACCGTATTTTTTATAGACTGTATTTTTCACAATATTATCCAAATTTTTATTTTATATATATATGGTATATATTGCATATTACTGAGATCCATCTATTTAAAGAGAATGAATGTACAAAGCAAGAGATTATTTTACTAACCCAACTCCTGACCCACTTATATTCATGCTTCTCATAACCCTCTTCTGCTCCTTTCGATGCAGTGCTCTATATGATGAAATAGTCAAGGCTCAGCACCCAATCACCAAGCTCAAAAAATTACAAGAGGGAATGAGTGACATCCTAAACCTTGTGTAAGCTTCAATAAACTTTTTGTTAGCTTCAATAGTATGAGTGGAGTGGTGAGCTAGCAAAAGACCCAACTGGCAAAGTGGCAGGCATTTTTGGTATCTTCTAAATTGATTACAGTTGTTACTAATAATACATTTATTTTAAATGTATCTACAATGTATCTACAGTGATACTTTTCCATGCCTGCTTACATGGAAAACAGATTATCCTGCTGAATAATCTTAGCCAATTGCTCAAGTTCCTTCAGTATAATCTGGCCAGTTCTAGCTGTAGATATAAAATATTTTATACAGGTGTTGACATGCAAACTTACTTTCATTTAGGATGTATTCTTCTCTGTCAAATGGATTTAAAGTTATGTTGATATAGGAGCCATTCATGCCATAGGAGGCATTAAAGTAGGAGGTAATATTTGGTTCATATACTGGGGGCCACCGTACACATTTATTCCGTAGGTGTCCCATGAAAAGCTGAAGTCCTATTAGTGCAAACACACTCAGACAAAACACTGTGAGAATCATGACATCCGAAAGCTTCTTAACCGACTGAATCAGGGCACCCACAATGGTCTTCAGGCCTAAAAAAACAGGCAAGTGGTTATTGTAGGCCAATAGACCACAGCAGGAAATATGTGCCCTATAGAAGTATTGAAATTCCATGCATCAGCCTAAATAAAGTTTGATGTTCGTGAAATTGTGAGCTATGATGGGTGTTTAGCAAGGGTGAAGATGAAAGTATTAATGGAGGTTACTTGAAGAAAAGTGAGTGATAATGGATGCTGAAGAATTTTATAAGAAATAAAGAATTATGCTTGTTTTGTAAGAAAACAAGACACCTTGAGTTTCATGCTACGGGTGAAATCTAACATATGCATTCATTCCTGCAGCCTAGACAGTACATCTTCTGACAATTTTATAACATACTCAACATTTTGCAAAATTACAATTCATAAAGATTGTTATGATCGTATATTATAAAACTGTGCCCAAGTTTTAGATGCCAATATTTTTCACTGTTTTTCTCAAATAATATTTCCCATGCAATGCCCATGTTTTCAGGAATGTACTTTTTCAAAATTCTTTTTTTTTTTTACTTTTAACTTCTTTTCTTTATTTCTTTTCTTTTTTTTTTTTTTTTTTTTTTTATTTGATTTTTTTTTAAAGAAAGAAACAGCAATGATGGTTTTTCAAATTGAGCATGTAATCATAACACATAGCATTGTTGGGGATGTAGAGTACATTTCATGAATTAAACAATCATAAAGACATTCACATATAGGGTTAGTTGGATGGGAAACAGAAAAGAAAACGAAACAAACATCACACAGGCTGGGTATTTATTGCGATGTCCCATGCAAGAATTTTGTTAAACTCCAAGGCTGATTTAAAAAATAAAAATGAAAGAAAAAATGAAAAGCTTCAAAATGGTTAAAAGCACAAAATCGTTTGGAAATCAGGCATTTGCCAAGTGATTTGTGCTTTTGAACTCATCAATTGTGCTTTCTTGCATTGCAATGGCAAGCAACGAGGCTTTGGGCTCAAAGTGAGATCAAAGATGAGCAAAAAAGTGAAATCAGCCTACGTGTTTAACCTGTCTCTCACCTGGAATGACTGAAATTGTTTTCAATGCTCGGAGAACTCTGAATGTTCTCAATGCTGAGACATTGCCCAGGTCCACAAACTCTGTGACATATCTGTAATAGGGGAGTTCACACACAAACACAATGACAGACACAAAGAAACAGTTGGATGTACAAAGGGGCCTAACACCTCACACCAATTACTTCTTACCTGGAATTACAGAAATAGTTTTCAAAGCTCTTAATACTCTGAAAGTTCGAAGAGCTGAAACATTGCCTAGGTTTACAAATTCTGTTACATACCTGTAGGATTAAATCAGAGTTATTCAGGATATCTAAAAAGGTCTTTCATTTAAGACCTTTTTTTGGTGCTTAATTCAAAACCACGAATCACTAATTTATAGAGAGAGATGGATTTAAAACCGTGGTGGTGTGGTCAAAGTCAAGCTACAGTTTTTGAAAGCCAATTGGGAAAATATTTTGCTGGGACTACAATAGTCCTAGCATATAAGCCATGATGACACACAAGTGTATATATATTAAATAAGTGCTAAGTTCAGTGGGGCAATAGGGGCAATGGGGGTTTCTGTATTGTCAACTCTGCCAACTCCATGAAGGATGGGCATAACATATATGGGCCTCAGGGAACTCTGCTAACTGACAGAAGTGGAACTAGCTGAGACTAAGCAGTCCACAGCATCTATTATACTAAATTGCATCCAGTTTTGTATGCATCTGGCCAACTGACAAGTGCCAGAATGGACCATCTGCAATTCAAAGCCTAGGCTGGAGCATTAAGGTGGGACAAGTCTTTGATTACAATAATGACCTTTAAAAGCCTAGTATTTTTCTTGTTTGATACTGATTTTAAATAATTGATTCATCTGGAGCATTTAATTATATTCCTTTTTGTTTTTAATGAGCACAATCTTTTATTTATGCGTATCTATGGATTAAGAGCTTGATATTTGCTTTAACTAGTCAGAAAAACTGCAATTTTTCAAACATCAAATATCTATATAATATATAACTAAACAAACTTTTTTCTATATACGATATACAGAACATTCATTAGAATACAGTATCCATGCATCTTAAAATGAATATACAAACTAGAGACTTTCTAAACATTCTTTTTGTAAATATTTAATAGTTTAAAATGTACAGTATATATCTCTGTCTGTTTTTCAGTTGTATGTTAATATGGGGTTTTGTCTAATGTAGCTATAGTGACATACACTATGATATAAAAGATAGCTGACAAGTTAAAAAAAATTGCAAGTCATTTCATCTATGAAAAAAATAGCTGGGTCTGCATTCTCTGGCATTGCTACGGTATAAAAAAATTGAATGTAATTGAATTGCAGCAATCCTGCTGTAATCAATAAAGGTATTAAGAGTCAAACTATGATAGGAAGGTGACCAGAAGTGATGGGCATATGTGTCGTTAATCATTCTCTGAACAGTGGTATAGATTAACACACATAGGTCCTTTGCAGAATATAGCCAAGAACCCGGAAAATTCAACTATAGACCCACATCAACCTCTTAACACCAGTATCTCCCCCTGTAGTAGACAAGCCCAGCCTATTACCTCCTTTATCAAAAATTCTCAACCCTCATCCACACCTAAGACCCTCTATCCTCCTGTAACCTTCCTCCCCCTCCAGTATGCACAGTATGCCCCATCTCCTTTCTGAAAAAGGAACTAGATGAACACTTGATCAAGCTGATATAATGAAATAATGTTACTTGACCTTGGAATGCAATAATGAGGTCTTTACTTATTTAAAATTAGGTGTGCAAATGTTTCAAATGATCTATGATGTATAAATTATATAGCCAGTTCAAAGCGAAAAATGGCATCCGTCTCATCAGTTGGTCTTATATATAAAAATTGGAGTTAAGGATACTGGAGCAAAAGTTGCCCTTTGCATCTACAAAAAGTCGAATTTATACATTTTGCAGCATAAATTTCAGGCCAAATTGTCTTCTTGGATTCAATAGCGGGGTTGGTCGGGCAGGTTTTTTACTAGTAAGAGGTCTTGATAATGCCATAACATTCTTGAGTTCATGAATTGTTACTAAAATATCAACAGATGATTTTATTTATGGCATGAAACACACATGTGCCTTTATGCTCACTTTTATACCTGTGACATCAAGACAAGAAATTAGCAGAAATAGTTTACTGAGACAGAAATGCACTAATAGGAAGAAGAACCCCACACAGTTTCTAAGCTTTACCCCTTCTACTGAAAATATATTTTTGCAATCAGTTTGTTGGGGATAATTTATCTCTCTTCCTGTCCCTCCCACTCCTTTTCCCAACAACAGGAAGTAAGGGGAAAATTTCCCAATAGGAAAACAGACAGAGATTTTAAACTATTCTCACGCTATCTAAAACAGAAAATACATTTTGGCTTGAGTTGGGTTACTTGCAGTTATATTCCTTCCAGTGGAAAAGCACAGCTGCAAAGATGTTCTTCTAAAACTTTGTGAAAGTTATTCACATTCTAAATACTAACTTTTTTTACTTAGTAACTGCTCCAGTCTAACACTGTCTTGTCATGAAAACAAGTTTTCATATCAGTTTCAGTAATAATGAATGAATATTAGAACATACGTCTCAGAGAGTATAAATCTTACACATTACGCATGCATAGAAAACTAGAGATCTATTTATGTCTGTCTTTGATGTCACTTTGAACTATTTATCATTTCTTTGTTCACCTGTTGCTGTAAAATATTATTTATAAATCAAAGAACCAGTCAAAGTAAAATGCCAGAACCAGTCAAAGGAGTAAGCTAAAGTGTGAAAAAACATGAATAATATTGAGATTAATATTTGAAGAATCTTGAGATTCTAGTCAGTAATCTCAGGACTAAATATATTTGGATATATGTGACTGTGAGGAAAGTTTCTTCGCTTCGTACAATTAACTTATACTTGAGAGATCATACTGGAGGTTCAGCCTGTTCTTAGGTTTTTCCATAATAAAAAAGGCTGATAATACAAAATGCTAGGATGCACTCAACAGCACATAAGTAAATACAATGAAGTCTAAAAATCTCATTCTTATCAAAGTATTAAAATGCATACATTCATATTTGTGAATGTCATGAGTGACCTTTGTTTAAGGCATCTGTCGATTTAAGGTTTAGTTATATTTTAAAGAACACTTTTTCAGCCTTATCACTTTTTACATAACTTTTCAGCAAAACAACACTATTAGAGTGGATAGTGTTTCTTAGGGCAAGTGTTCTGCATTGATAAAGCGAATATGTGTCCAGTCAATGGAAATATAAGTGTTTACATATTTCAACAAGTAATCAAAGAGTTTTCAAAAACAAGCCCTCAATGACCTCTGTAGCTGCCTGTACTGTGGGACAATTCATCCTCAAACGTATAACAGAGGCACTGAAATCACAGATCATCTTCCCTTATTACCCCTGGCATCCTGCCAGACTTCACATGTAAACAAATAGAAGGTGCTGTAAGGTGTTCAGAAATAAGGGGCAACTGAAAGCCTCTGTTGTGATCTTTGAGGATTAATTACTCCACATTGCCTACAGCTACAGATATCAGTAAGGGCTTGTTTTAAAATGCATTTACTGTGTGTTTAAGAATATGTAAATACTTAAATGTCCATTGCCTTGTCACAGATTCACTTTAAGCATTGCTGCTAACATCATGATTGTATATCCTATTTACCAGATATAAGCATATTACCAAGCAGCTGTTAAGAGCTTAGGTTGCAGCATTTTGGTATATCTTATAGTGATGTTTTGTGATTAAATTGAATGCCAGACAATTTTTATAGTAATAGATACAATGAAGAAAGGTTAGGACTTGTGTAAAGTTTTATTGCAGACTGTGTCTCCGATGGGAAAATTTTCACTCACTTCCTGTGATTTTATGGGTGTCAGAACAGGAAGAATCTTTTCAATGGAGACACATTTTTAGCAGAGTAGAGATTTTCCCATCCATCCTATCAAAGTGACAGGTGTCAAACAGGATAGGAAGAGAAGGGAAATCTCCACAGTGGGGACACATACACTTTTAAAACCCAAGAGAGGTTCTAACTCTCTCCATGCTATCCAAAACTGAAAAAAAAAATACTTTGGCTGGAACTGCAATTTTGCAACATTGGTGCCTTTGAAATATAACTCTTTTACAACCTAACTGCCTAGAAGTACTATGCATACAGACATATAAAAGAAGTGGAGGTTTTAAGTGTTACACTTCCAAAATGCACTAAGAGCATCATTACTGAAAAATACTAAATGTGGTATCTACTGATCTCACTTCCTCTTTAGCAGCATTACATCTGCACCTAATTTACATTTCTGCTTTAACAAATTGAACTCTACTTCTTTTCAGCTGTATGTTAAGGTAATAAACTTGAAATAAATAAAACATATTGAATACTTACGCCATGACAATGACACTGAAGTCCAGCCAGTTCCATGGATCCCGCAGGAAAGTGAAACCTTCTAAGCAAAATCCTCTTGCCAGAATTTTTATTAGAGATTCAAAGGTATAAATTCCAGTGAAAGTGTATCTAAAGTCACAATATGGAGAATGACTCACATTGGGTTGTAATGGCACAGCTGTGGTAAGGATTTGGTGTAGGTCGGTGTACTACTTACTCTACATTCTTGGTCCATTCTGGGGGATTACTCATGGTCATGAACACACAGTTGGTCAAAATAGTGCACATAATGAGCATGCTGAATAACGTAAGATGTAGTTAAGGAACATACCGTTCAGAGGTACAAATAGTCTACAGATGTATGTATGCAAAAAGCAACCAGCTACAGGCAAGGAATCTAGGTAGCAACCGCCTTGGTGTGTGCCGCAGGATCAAAATTTTGCCCGGCTGTAAAAGCACAATGCAAATAATGAAGGTCCACATCAATACAATTCTAATGTTTCCCTTTTGATTTTAACAAACCCCCTTTATGAAATTGTGATGACCTTCCCTGTCTTTTTAGTGTACAGACATACCTAAAGTGAATCTGTGGCCAGCCTATTGGCATTCAAGTATTTACATTTTCTTTATTAGCAGTAAATGGGATGAAATCCTTTTTCTCAGCAGCTCAGCCCCCTCTGTTCCCCCTCCCAGCAGCCTTCCAGATGTGAACACAAACCACGACCTCTGAACGGGGGAGACAAGCTGCTGGAATGACTTCAGTGTTTTATTCTGTGAACTGCTCTAAAGTGTCTGTAGTTACAGAAGTCAGTGAGGACTTGTTGTCAATCAAATTTAATGTAATTTTGTTAAGCATATGTAAACTTTTGAATATCCATATAATGACCACAAGTTCACTTTAAAGTGGATATTTCACAAAGAAATTTTAGAAGAGACTTATAAAAGTAGCCTAACCACTAACATTTTGGACTCATTTTGAAGCAATGAAGATGAATATATTTAGATTTACCACAAGTAAAATCTTTGCCCTGGATCTAATATGCTGCCTATAAATCAGGAAACGGCAGCTTCTATCAGCATTTTCTGAGCCAAGCATTTGGCTCCCATATTGAATTACATTTTTTGTTGCTCTCAATCTTTTTGCCATGCTTGGAAGCATTTAGCTAACCAGAGAAATAAGAAAGTCATCAGAACTGAAGACATGATTTCACAACCCAACCTTCTCTGCTATGTGATCTCTGAAGACCATTCCAAAGATTTCCTTTCTTGATGGCCAATGTGAAGCAAGGTGAAATCCTCCACAATGGGAGGATCAAAAACATTAATATCTCCAAAGCATTTTTAACCATTCCCCACTCTACCAAAAACACAAAAACATTTCAGTTGTTCTTTAACCTGCATGCAACCCCTAAACTAAACAACTAACCTGAACGGAGCACTAAGTTATCTTAGGAGCAAAAATAAGAAAAGAAAGACAATATCATACAATAAAGACTTGGTGTCTATTTACTACCGTATGTGCCAAATTATTGCCGTTGAACAAAAACCTGTAAAAAAGGGCAAACCCGTATACTTTCCTGTGTGAACATTCTTTTTATATTTAGTAAATCAGCCCCATTTAATCTTTAACGCTTAATTAAAGACTGGCAGACTAAAGGATGCACTTACTCATTTTCTCTAATTTTATCAGCCAGAGAAGGCCTCCCCATGGGATTTCACGTGCGATGCAAAGCATGATGGGAGTTTACTAGGAAGTATTATTTTAATTTAATGTCATTTCATTTTTATTTTAAAAAATAAGCTGAATGATGTTTCATTCTATACCTATGTCACAAAAAAAGATAACGGTATGTTTTAACTGCATTAAAAATGTTGTACTAAAAAATTAATGTAACAATGTTGTAATGAATCTAAATGAACTTAAAGTGATTGTAAACCTCAGACATGAAAAATGAACAAAGCCCATCCCTCTATGGTGTGTAGTAACCTAAATCCACAGCACTGAGTCTGGTTGCTCTCTGATCTCTCCTCTCTCTGCTTTCTGCATGAATCGCTCCTAACAGATTAAGCCGACACCACAGCCTCTCGGGAGACGGCTTGCACCCCCTTCCCCTGCAGCACCCAGCATATGACTCAGCTTTGTTTCTCTGAGCCTGTGAATGGGGTGTGTCACTTTCCTCCAATCAGTTCTTAGATCACACTTAGCTTTGTGCTATAGCTCTGCAGTGTGTGTGTGTGTGATGTTGCTGCTGAGGAAAAGCCTTTCATCTGTGTGTTGTAGAAGGCTGTACAGGACAGATGGCTGCAGATAAACAGGTACAACGTATGCAGGAGTATTTTTTTTTCATCTCTGTGTCTGAGGCTAGTCATCTCACTCAGTGGTTTACAACCACTTTAAGTGATTTTTATATATTTGTCTAGAACTCCTTGAAGTTCATGTATACCCAAAAACCTTTGTTTTTGGTTTTGCATGGAAAATGAGTATAATTAAAACCCCTATCAATTTATCTTTTGCTCTCTGTGTCCCGATGGGGAGATCTTCCTTAACTTTGTGTCCTGGAGAAGCACCAGGAGGTGAAAGGAAATCTCTCTAAATTTAGAGGAATTCCTCTCTAAGACAACTGTCCCAATTGGGGACAAACCGGTGTTCCAATTGGAAAAATGTTCCCCCACAGTTTGTTCTGATGAGAACTACTGTATAATGTTTTTGATTCTACCTAACAAGAACACAGACAGAAATAAAAACCTGACAGTGATCTTTCTTTACTCTATACAAACAAAACAAAAATTAATACATACACTTTAATTATATCCTTAAGTTAACAGTAAGTACAGAAACATAAATGTAACAATATAAAAAAATAACATAAAGAGAAATCATAAAAAAAGATTAAAAAAAAATATGATAAAAAACATAAAACACACTCTCCACTTTGCTTTTGCGTCTGTGGTGATCTAGGAACGCATTTTCATATCTTTTGGGATTGCCATATAGCAAAAAATTATTGGAAAGAAATATTCCTAATGCTCTCTAAATTATTAAAGAAAACTATCATCCCAGATGCGACAATTGCGCTTCTAAATTTAAAGCCTATCCAAATCTCCTATACACAATTTAAACTCCTTCTACAAATTACCACAGCCGCAAAACAGACCATCGCCAAAGCGTGGAAGTCCTCATCATTAATGCTTCCTGAAACTACGAATAGAATACATCAGGCCATGATCCTCTTGAAAACAGATGCCATATCCAAGGATAACATACCTAAATTTGAGAAAATTTGGAGTCCTCAGGTGACCCACTTTCTTTCTCCTAATTTTGACACTTCTTTACTAAGACCTTGGTAACTATATGACTTTGTTTTGAATAACTGATAAAAAGATACTATGTACATATTGTTACTAAGAAATCCCCGGAAACCTCTATTAATCCAGACTTTTTTTTTTCTTCTTATCTTTACTTTCCTTTAATTCTTTTCTTTTCTCCTTATTCTATCCTGTCTTCTCCTATTTATTTCTACATAACGAAATGGTAGCGAAACATTCACTTTTATAATGTTCAATTATAATACAATAATAGATAGTAAGCTCTAATGTCCTATTATAAATAACTAAATCTCATAGTAATTAATATTATTTCTTTATTACATATTACTCAAAGTTAAAAGTTTAACAACTTTTTCATTTTTTGTTGCTCTTGATTATATAATTGTTAAAATTGAATGTAACACCTTAGTCTTTCTAAAACATATAGCCTATTTAAGTCTTTCATTGCTTGTAACTACAAGAAATACTAAGATCTGATATGTAAATTCAACTAATGCTACCATTTATTGTAATCAATATTTTGTTAATTGTACCGATGTTTATATTTTCAAAATCAATAAACAAATTTGACAAGAAAAAACATAAAACACAACAGCTGATGATAAATAGTATTCATCGGTGGGATGGCCATGATTCAGATAACTAACTTGATGGCTATTGATGGGGTAAAGAAGGCTTTTTCTCCCCACTGTAGAAATTAATTGGCAGCTTTCATACTAAGGTTCTCTTTTGCCATTTCCAGGATCAACAAAACAAGGTAATACACAATGACCTTTTTGGAGTTTGATCCTTTGCAACCTTAGTTACTGTATTATAAAAAAAAAAAAAAAAAAAAACAACTAGCACAAAACACAGAAGTTTAGTTTATCAAAGCAAGAAAGCGGGGAAATTCAAAAACTACCCTAGAAGTAGGCCACCACCCCCTCCCCCCAAGGGAAAAATGCATATTTTTGGCTATGAGAACGTTACAAATATTTTTAATTACTTTGTCCCTTGACCCCACAGGCTTCTCCTCTTCAAGCAACCCGTCCCTGAAGTTGATTCTCTGCAATGGTCCATGTGTCTGTCACAATGGTAGGGTTATTTACTAAAACGGGAGCGTTCAAAATCTGCTGCAGCTCTGCATAAAAACCAGTCAGCTTCCAGCTTTTATAATCAAAAGTGTAACTGAACAAGCTGAAATTAGAAGCTGATTGGCCATCATGCACAGCTGCCCCAGATCCTGAGTGCACCAGTTTTAACCGCTTGCCGACCAGCCGCCGTCATTATACTGCGGCAGGTCGGCGCGAGCCGTCGTAACTATACGTCAGCCCCTTTAAGCGGGATAGCAGGCGTACGCGCGCCCGCTGCACTCGGGGGGTGCCGCTTCTCGTGGCCGACGGTGGCGATGACCGCGATGGCGACTCGTGGCGATGGCCTCGAGCGATGGCGGGCACGAGAGGCAGAACAGGGACGTGTGTGTGTGAGTTCCTAATAGCTAGGAACCATGATCTGTCATTTCCTTTAGGTCAGTCCCCTCCCCCTACAGTTAGAAACACACACAGGGAACATAGTTAACCCCTTGATCGCCCCCTAGTGTTAACCCCTTCCCTGCCAGTGACATTTTTACATTAATCAGTGCATTTTTATAGCACTGATCACTGTATAAATGGTAATGGTCGCAAAAATTGTCAAAAGTGTCCAATGAGTCTGCCATAATGTCGCAGTCCCAATAAAAATTGCAGATTGCCACCATTACTAGTAAAAAAAAATAATAATAAAAATGCTATAAATCTATCCCCTATTTTGTAGACGCTATAACTTTTGCGCAAACCAATCGCTTATTGCGTTTTTTTTTTTTTTTTTTTACCAAAAAATATGTACAGTAGAAGAATACATATCGGCCTAAGCTGAGAAAAAATGAGCTTTTTTTAAAAAAAATGGGGATATTTATTATAGCAAAAAGTACAAAATATTGGGGGTTATTTACTAAAGGAAAACCCACTTTGCACTGCAAGTGCACTTGGAAGTAAAGTCGCCGTAGATCCGAGGGGGACATGCAAGGAAAATAAAAAACAGCATTTTAGCTTGCACATTATGGAATGATAAAATCAGCAGAGCTTCCCCTCATTTCATATCTACCCCTTAGATTTAGAGCAACTGCACTTTCAAGTGCACTTGCAGTGCAAAGTGGATTTTCCTTTAGTAAACTGCAGAGGTGATCAAATACCACCAAAAGAAAGCTCTACTTGTGGGAAAAAAAGGATGTCAATTTTGTTTGGGTACAGCATCGCACGACCGCGCAATTGCCAATTTAAAGCGACGCAGTGCCAAATCGCAAAAAATGGCCCATCATTCAGCAGCCAAATCTTCTGGGGCTGAAGTGGTTAATAAATCTACCCCACCCTGACTGCATAAAGTACAATGCGGGACCAGAGGTCCAGTATTTTAGGGATGCAAATACAAACCCACCCAGCACATCAGAGGGAAGAGGAGAGCACCAGAGGAGCAACAAAAATGAGCCCTGCAGTTTTTTTTTGGGGGGGGGGGGCGTGCAAAGGTTTTTTTTTTTATTTCCCCAGATTTCAGCTTTAAAAAAAAAACAGGATGTTAGACGGAATCTTGACTTGAACCTGATTTACATTCTGATGGCTATATCAGATCATTTTGTATATTGATATCATGTTCCCTTGGCCTAACACAGGAAGGAGATACATTTGCATGCGGAATTATTTGTTGACCTTGGAAAAAATATTTTATGCAAATAGAAAGACTTATTATAAGTGCAGATGGCAGAGTTAGAAGATTAGAGTGCAGGTAGAGTTGTATGCTGTTAGCTACTGAAAGAGAATATTAAAGGCAAACTCCTTCTAAAGGTGATATTACGCTGGATTCCTACAGGCGGATCTGTCAATCTTGGGCACAGTGAGGCATATCACATTTGCCTGAGTTCACCAAAGTCTGCTGTAATTCAATACATATTTTCCTCCTCATTTAGCTGTGTAGCTATGGGAGATATCAAACCGCAGCACAAGCAAAAAGCATAAAAATAGAACACTGTAGACTTTATTTCAGCATATGAATTAGGTCGCTTATAGGTTGTCAAACTAGTTTAAAAAAGCGGCTTCCTCTTTAATACTGACCTTCATTAACTGTCACAGCAATACTGTCATTAATATTTAATAATAATTCATAATGCATCTCTCTTTAATTCTACAGAATTGAATTCTTCAGTTATTATTCATTCGGTATTACCGTCATTATTATAAATACCTTTCCCACATTATATGGAGATTTAGGGGGTCATTATTATGAAGTTTGCCCTTAGTGGTGTTAAATCTAGTGGTGCACCAAAAGAAACATTTTGGTGCTGAAACTGAAATAAAAAATTCAGGATGCACTTGGCTGAAACCAACCGTAGTTGACAATTTTAAAAATATATAATTTTTTTCTATAGATAATTGTATTATATTTAATCAATATTATATTATATTCAACTTTTTTAAATATTATCATGAATTTAAATTGAATATGAATTTATTGTCGGCCATTATTAGCACCTTTTTTGAAGTGGCGTTAAAAATCCTGCTTGCTGCATTTTTGGTGCATATTTGGCAAACCACACCAAAAACGACCCCCCCCCCATTGAAATGCATTGAAAACGCAGCAAGACCGCATAAAAAAATGCACCCGTGTTGGGTTTTTGATGCATTTTTTTGAGTCACATGACCTATGAAAAACACACCATAAGCAAGGTAAAATCCCGACATAATCGCAGGCGTTTTTGGCAGCCATTATAGCCACAGCTGAAAACCATATTTTTGGCTGATAATTTTCGGCAGTCGAAATTTCGGTCCATTACTAGTTGATTCCAAAACCAAAAATGTAATGTATTGCAGCTTACCAATCATTAGAGGTGATGGCTGCATCAGTTTTTTTTTTTTTTTTAGGCTTTTTCTCCCTTTATTTCACCTGGTGGTCCAGCCAATAGCACGCTTCCTTAGAGTGTCTTCACTCTGGATGAAGTAGTAAAGCAGAGACCTTTAGACCCCTTTCACACTGAGGTGCTTTGCAGGCGCTATAGCGTTAAAAATTACGCCTGCAAAGCGCCCTGAAATAGCGGCTCCATTCACACTGGAGCGGTGCTCTGGCAGGGCATCAGAAAAAGTCCTGCCAGCAGCTTCTTTGGAGCACATTAGGAGCGGTGAACTCACCGCCCCTAAAGTGCCCCTGCCCATTGAAAACAATGGGCATCGCCGCCGAACCGCCGCCAAAGCGCCGCTGTGGCAGCGCTTTGGGGGTGGTTTTAACCATTTTTTGGCCGCAAGTGGGAGGTCAAAGAGTCCTGCTAGCGGCCGAATAGAGCAGCAAAAACAACGGTAAACCGGCGGCAAAAATAGCGGCGTTTTACCGCCGACGCTCGGGGCGGCTCAGTGTGAAAGGGCTCTTGAACAGCAGCATTGTCAGTCTGGGAGGAATGAAGTGCTAGACTAGCAGATTTAGACTTGACTAACTGAAGCCAAACTCAACCTAACACTTTATGATAAGTTACAGCAAACAGTTTGTTTTCTTTTGAGGTAAAAGGTTTTACATAAATGAATAAAATCTGATGATTGTAAGCACCCCTGCCAGTGTTAAATGGTTTATTTCAACCCTTTAACTGTTACTTTGCCTGGGCAGCTTGGTCTGTTAAAGTAAGCAGAAAAGTAACAGACCTACTGGCTGGATCAGCAGGTGAAATACAGGAAAAAAACAAAAAAGAAAAATAATACAGCCATCACATCCAAGAATAAGTGAGCTGCAATTCAATGCAGTTTAGTTTTGGGGTTTATTGCTGCTTTAAATACTTAAATCCGCTATCTTTATATTGTGTACTTGTTCTATGAGTTACATTTATAAATCTCTACTGGTTTTGGTTTTACACTCTTCATAAATACAGAGAGCACTTGAAATATGATGATTATTGTGGAAAAACAACTGGAATAACAGCATATCAAAGTTCACCAATGATTAAAAAAAACAGCAAATGACAGTGTCATATTTTAAAAATTGATTTTCATTAAAGGAATACTAAACCCCCTTTTTCAGAAGTGGTGGTCCACACATACCTATTATGTGTAGTCTTCTTCTTCTGAAAGGTCCCTTTTTTCCTGTAACCAGATATCCCTGGCTCCCTGTTTGCAGGGGTCTCTCTAGCTAGCTGTGGGCTAAGGAGACACCTGTGTGTGCTTCCTCCCTTAGCCAAGCTGTGTGCATCCATAGACACAAACAGCACTGGCAAGGCACGCCTATGCCCCCTCCTACCAGCAGTTTGACTAATGGCAGCATAAACCTAGTGCTTTGTTGCCATCAATGTCCGCCGTGGATCCCAGAAGTTTGGGGAACAATGGATCAGATAGGAAGTAAGTGTACTAGTAGTCAAAAATGTAGCCTTTAGAGCTGCTATGCCCATCTCTCCCCTCTTCCTGCCCAATCACAGAAGCCTTTGTATTATGTGAACTCATTCACAAAATACAAAGGCTTCTGTGAATGGGCAGCAAAGGGGAGGAGCGGACATAGCTGCGGTGTGTGCTTTTCTCCTTTCACAGCACAGAGTGTCCCCTCTGGGGAGTGCCATAAACCTGTCTGATGTACATAATAGAAATTAGTCCAGGAGGTGACATGCACCTTGTTGGACTTAACTCAGTATGCTTGCACTTTTTACAAAGTTGCTGAATTTCTACAGCTCAGCTTAAACGTATATCTAAAGCCAAAGCATTGGTTAAAACCCTTGACATTTTTTTTTTCTGGTGTCTGTGTGGAGAGGTTTTGCTGTACTTTCTTTGTCCAGATACAACAGGAAGTAAGAAGAACTCTCTCCTAATTTAAGGAATTCTCTCTTAGCCTCCAAGGTAACAAGTGTCCGCTTTACAAGATTTACCCTCCATTGCTGACCCAGTGACAACTCGTAATTTTAAACTTACTCTTACTTTAAGTCCTCGGGGCTGTTTTAATAAAACTGTAGAGTGCAACATCTGGTGCAGCTCTGCATAGAAACCAATCAGCTTCCAGGTTTTATTTCCAAAGCTAAATTGACCAAGCTGAAGTTAGAAGCTGCACCAGATTCTGAGTGCTCCAGTTTTAGTAAACATCCCCCCTAGTAACAAAGTCATCAGGAAATATAGAGAGGCTGAATTTGCGGTATGATTATGTCAGATTTTTTATGCTGAAAGCGGTACAATTGTTTTGCATGGAAATTTGGCGTTTTATATTGTAGGCCTGTAATTCTTAGGAATAACTCACTTAAATCTGTCCAAACAAGAGTCTAGTAGACATCCCGGGTATGATAAAGTTTGAAAAACGAAATCATAAATTATAATATAATAAATAACTATAAATAATTATCAAAAATAATAATATAATAATAATAAAATGTATTCAATAATGTAATCAACTCAAAAAATACTGAAATGTGCTCAGTTGCAGAATTGTCGCTGTCGTCACTTTCAGTGTCTGATGACGGATTTCCCCACAAATCACTATCGCTCAATTCTGCGAGTGATTCTAATTCACTATCGCTGTTTTCTAGCTGGTCTAAAACCACTTTTGATGTAAAGGGACACTTTTTGGTTGCTATGGACAATCTCAAGTTTCCAGGCAGAAAGAACAGTATATATAATATAAAACTGCATGCAGGGCACTGGACAAAGCATTAGGGACAAAAGGGAGGTGAAATGATTTGATACAGTAATGTAATCTGTAAGATTACAGTGTACTGTATGTGTTCTGTGTTTTGCACTTTTTAAATTTACCGCGGGGCTCCGTCCCTGTGCGTCGCGCCACTTGCAGGGAACGGAGCCTGGCATACAGAGCATCGAGCGGAAGACACAGCCGCCGCACACAGCGGGGGGACATGGCAGGATCCTGGGGACAATGTAGGTTACTTTCCCTGGATACTGTGATGCAGCCCTGAGTGGGGCTCGAGGTTACCGCACTTGGTGTGGAAAATTCACCCCGAGCCACACTCGGGAATACCGCTAATGCCCTGTACACACGGTCGGACATTGATCGGACATTCCGACAACAAAATCCATGGATTTTTTCCGACGGATGTTGGCTCAAACTTGTCTTGCATACACACGGTCGCACAAAGTTGTCGGAAAATACGATCGTTCTGAACGCGGTGAGGTAAAACACGTACGTCAGGACTATAAACGGGTCAGTAGCCAATAGCTTTCATCTCTTAATTTATTCCGAGCATGCGTGGTACTTTGTACGTCGGATTGGTGTACACACGATTGGAATATTTTGTTATCGGAAAATTTTATAGCAAGCTCTCAAACTTTGTGTGTCGGAAATTCCTATGGAAAATGTGTGATGGAGCCCACACACGGTCGGAATTTCTGACAACAAGGTCCTATCACACATTTTCCATCGGAAAATCCTATTGTGTGTACAGGGCATAAGAAGGGTAAGGTGGCTGTAAACACCAAAATATAATCAGGGAAGTGACTGTCCTCAGGTGGTACACAGAGATGAAACAAATCCTCCTTCATAAGTTTTACCTGTTTATCTGCAGCCACCTCTCCTCTACAACCTCCTAACCTCCATATTACACAGCATTTTTAAACTTTAGCAGGTGAGGGCAGGGATCTGACATTGCACACTGCAGAGCATATAGAAGCATTCTGAGTGTAATCTGAGAACTGAGTGGAGGGAAGGGACACACCCCCCTCCACTCAATCTCATAAAGAAACATGCACAGCTGAGACTTTCAATCGCTTGCTGTGTGCTGGAACTTCCCCCCTCCATTCCCCTGGAATCCCTTGGAGTCGGCAAATGGTGTCAGACTTGTGAGGGTAGCAAAGGAACGAGGCAGCAGACATATTTCACTCTAAGTGCTTTAGACTGAGGCAAGTACACGCTATAGTGATCCAAATTTATGAATAGCATGTTCAGCATGGCCATTTGAAAGACAGTGATGGGGTACATTTGATCAATCAGTACTATGTATGATATATAGATAAACAGATAACCATTCTACATCATTTAAATTAAAGGGGGTCTCCTTTTAAATTAGCATCACATTACGGCGGCACATTAGATCTCCCCTGTAATGTACAACCTAAATATAAAAATAACAACATTACCCCTAAATTACTTCCCAGAAGCTCCCACCTGACAATGGATGGAGATATAATGGCTGCATATGATGCGATCCTTTGTCATACAGGCGCCATGCAAAATCTAATCATGGATCTAATTGATGGTGGAAAGTGCACTCAGCACTCCTATGTATTTATAGGTCCTATTATTAGCAGCATTGTAGCTCAGAATCACAATGCGGTTTTATGTAGAGCAGGTAAACAAGGAGAATACCTCGCTGAGCTCCGAATTATTAGAGCAGCCAGACCACTCACTGACCTGTGCTAGGTCACTAAAGGAGGAAGAAAGCTTCTCAGCAGATTAAATAAATATCTTAATGAATATTTTGCTTTACTTTGATTACGGTATAAAACAATAACAAACCCGTCATTAAAGTACTGTATATATATGTATATAAAAATAAAAGGCAAAACATTTGTGTATATATATTTGTGTGTGTATATATCTATATATAGATATATAGATATATACACTATATTGTCAAAATTATTGGGACACTTGCCTTTACACGCACATGAATTTTAATGGCATCCCAGTCATAGTCCGTAGGGTTTAATATTGAGTTGGCCCATCCTTTGCAGCTATAACACCTTCAACTCTTCTGGGAAGTCTGTCCACAAGGTTTAGGAGTGTGTTTATGGGAATGTTTGACCATTCTTCCAGAAGTGCATTTGTGAGGTCAGGCACTGATGTGGACGAGAGCCTAGCTCGCAGTTTCCGCTCTAATTCATCCCAAAGGTGTTCTATTGGGTTGAGGTCAGGACTCTGTGCAGGCCAGTCAAGTTTCTTCCACCCCAAACGCTCTCATTCATGTCCTTATGGATCTTCCTTTGTGCACTGATCCAAATCATTTGGTGGAGGGGGGTTATAGTGTGGGGTTGTTTTTCAGGGGTTCAGGGGTTAGGTTTGGCCCCTTAGTTCCAGTGAAGGGAACTTTTAAGGCCTCAGCATACAGAGACATTTTGGACAGTTTCATGTTCCCAAATTTGTGTGAACAGTTTGGGGATGGCCCCTTCCTGTTCCAACATGACTGTGCCCCCATACACAATGAAAGGTCCATAAAGACATGGATGAACGAGTTTGGGGTGGAGGAACTTGACTGGCCTGCACAGAGTCCTGACCTCAACCCGATAGAACACCTTTGGAATTAATTAGAGTGGAGACTGTGAGCCAGGCCTTCTCCTCCAACATCAGTGCCTGACCTCACAAATGTGCTTCTGGAAGAATGGTCAAACATTCCCATAGACACACTCCTAAACCTTGTGGACAGCCTTCCCAGAAGAGTTGAAGCTGTTATAGCTGCAAAGGGTGGGCCAACTCAATATTGAACCCTACGGACTATGATTGGGATGCCATTAAAGTTCATGTGTGTGTAAAGGCAGGTGTCCCAATACATTTGACAAATATCTATCTATCTATCTATCTATCTATCTATCTATCTATCTATCTATCTATCTATCTATCTATCTATCTATCTATCTATCTAGATATAGATATAGATATATATATACATATATACATAGGGATATATATATATATATATATATATACACACACACACACTGTGTGTATATGTGTATATATATATATATATATATATATATATATATATATATATATTTAAAAAACACATAAACATCTTCTTTTTATTTCCTTTCTTTCTTTTTTTTTTTTGTAGCCTCCCTGGCGGTATTCCCGAGTGTGGCTCGGGGTTAAAATTCAGGACCATTAGCGGTAACCCCGAGCCACCTTACTTACCTTGTCCCCGGGATCCTGCGATGTCCCCCGCAGTGTCCGCGGGCTGTGTCCTGTTCCGAAGCCTCTCTGTGCCAGGCTCCGTTCCCTGCGAGCGTCGCGACGCACGGGGGCGGAGCCTGGCGGCAAATTCAAAAAAATGTAAAAAGCATAACACATACAGTACTGTAATCTTACAGATTACAGTACTGTATGAAATCATTTCACATCCCATTTGTCCCCAGTGCTCTGGCCCATGCCCTGCATGCAGTTTTATATGATATATACTGTTCTTTCTGCCTGGAAACTGGAGATTGTCCATAGCAACCAAAAAGTGTCCCTTTACATCAAAAATGGCTTTAGACCAGCTAGAAAACAGCGATAGTAAATTAGAACACTTGCAGAATTGAGCGATAGTGAATCGTGTGGAAATTTATTTTATTACTATTTATTTTTATTTTTTTTTAATTATTATTTTTTTTTTTATTATATTATAATTTATGTTTTTGTGTTTCAAACTTTATCATACCCGGGATATCTACTAGACTCTTGTTTGGACAGATTTAAGTGTGTTATTGTTAAGAATTACAGGCCTACAATATAAAACGCCAAATTTCCATGCAAAATAATTGTACCGCTTTTAGCACCTAAAATCAGAAAGAATCATACCGCCAGGGAGGTTAAATAAGTCATCAGATAATCTCTTTTCTCAGTTCCACAAGGGGCTTAGAAAACTAGGGGTGAAGAAACAGCAGTACACTGATCTTCCCAGTGGGTGGCTGTGCAGGGGGGGGCGTGTAAACACAATTCTGATCATTGGAGGATAGGCAGGCTGTTCTCCCAGCACAGCCAGAAAACTCACCATGCTGGGGTGGATAGGCCTCATGCCTAGCACAGTCAGTTTGAAATAGAAAAGCAAGGGGACTGGCAATATCACCAGGTATTTTACATAAAGGAAGAAATACAAAGAGAACAGGATACTTTTTAACAGTACATGACACAACAGACACATTCGGGAATATGAAATGTTGGGGTAACATATTCTTTAAAGCAGACCTTTCCCCTTGAACAGAAAATCCCCTGGTGCTCGCAGCTCTGTCTGCTGATGTAAAAACAACCTAAAGTCCTATAGTTATTACAAGATGTATAGTGGTTTGTACCTGTTTCCATGAGGCAGCGGTGACTTAACCTGAGCCTCACAGGTGCCCCCTGGGAAGGCTGCGTCACCAGTGCTTTCCAAGAGATCTCATAAATTGGGAGATTTTGCAAGATCTCAGGGAAAGGTTCTTCACTGATCTAGGGCAGTTTTTATTGTTTATATGTCACCATGGTTTAGGCAATGTGCTGAATTAATGACACTCACGTTGCTAACACCATGACAACACATCAACAATAATGAACTGCACCACATCTTGTACAGTGCATGAGAAAGATCTGGCACAGACATCATCAGTGGTAAGTGCACTTAATTCCTTAAAGTGGTTGTAAACCTCAGACATAAAATATGAACAAAGCATATCCCTCTATAGTGTGGCATTTCTGCCTGCTGCTTCATTCCTCTGCTATCAGCATTAATCACTTGTGAGAAGATTTCCTGACACCAACAAAAAAGAGGTGACAGGGGAGGCAGCTCCAGCCCAGATAGGAAGCAATTGTGCTGCGAGTTTGAAAATGACTTGCTAAACTATTGCTAGACTTGCCAGGCTTCACAAGTTTGTTGCACAATTGCAGCGAGTCCACATTGCATGACTCCAGATCAACTTTCTTTGCAAACCTTCTGCAAGTCTGCTGTAAGTTCTGGTTCAATTATGTTGTGCAATAGTCCTCCCACCACAGGGGTCACTGTGGCTGAATGTTGTAGACTTGCAGAGCTCTTGTTGTAGACTCACCACTGCAACTTTGCTCTTGCTAGAGACTTGCCACGCAATTTTGCTACAAATTGGAAAAGTGTCAACTAGAACTTGAGCTTTAAGTGCTCTGCAAGTCTACAACTTGCCTATGAAAATGTGCAGCAAGTTACAACGCTTACAATTTAACACTACCACAAATTTGTGGCAAGTTATCGTTGCTATCTGGGAGCTGACTGACAGCCTCAGCTGAGTTCTTGTGCGCTGTGTTAAAGGGGGGAGGGGTCCTTACCTTCCAATCAGCTCTCAGAACTTTCCTCACTGAGCTCTGCAGAGTGTAACTTCAGCTCTCCGTCCCGTTTTTCTCTGAATGCTCCACTGGCTACAGTCTGGGCCCCCTAAAGTCTGAAGGGCAGATAACTGGCCCTTTGTTTTGAAGGTGTGTATACCCCTGTTCTAGTCTAGCGGGATGTGAACCCAGTAAACCAAAGAGCTGTAAACGGATTAAATGGGCACCGCTCTAATATACAAATCTCTGAACACGTCAACTCTTTTTTCACTTTGGAGAGCATTTTTATTCAACCCCTGGCAAAAAGTATGGAGTCACTATGCTTGGAAAATGTTCATTAAATTGTTTAATTGTGTAAAAAAAAAAAAATTATCACAGCCATGCCTCAAAACTAATTTCATTTAACATTCCATCCTTCTGGCTTTAACCACTTCAATACAAGGCATTTTCACCCCCTTCCTGCCCAGGCCAATTTTCAGTTTTCAGTGCAGTAACATTTTGAGTGACAATTGCGCGGTCATGCAACACTGTACCCAAACAGAATTTTTATTATTTTTTCCCCACAAATAGAGCTTTCTTTTGGTGGTATTTGATCACTTCTGCGGTTTTTATTTTTTGTGCTATAAACAAAAGAAAGCGACAAGTTTGAAAAAAAAACAATATTTTTTACTCTTTGCTATAATAAATATCCAATTTTTAAAAAAAACAAAAACAATTTTTTCCTCAGTTTAGGCCAATATGTATTCTTCTATATATTTTTGGTAGAAAAAAATTGCAATAAGCGTATATTGATTGGTTTGTGCAAAAGTTATAGTGCCTACAAATAGGGGATAGATTTATGCCATTTTTATTAATATTTTTTTTTACTAGTAATGGCGGAGATCTGCGATTTTTATCCTGACTGCGACATTGCAGCAGACACATCGGACACTTTTGACAATATTTTACGACCACTGACAGTTATACAGCGATCAGTGCTACAAAAATGCACTGATTACTGTATAAATGTCACTGGCAGGGAAGGGGTTAACACTAGGGGGCGATCAAGGGGTTAAATGTGTTACCTAGGGAGTGATTCTAACTATAGGGGGAGGGGACTGCCTGGGTAAGGAGACTGATCGGTTTTCCTATATACTAGGAACACACGATCAATCTCCTCTCCCCTGACAGGACGTGGATCTATGTGTTTACACACACAGATCCACGGTCCGGCTCTGTAATGAGCAATCGCGATTGTCCGGCGGACATCACGGCAGCCAGGCACGCGCATCGGCTCCTCGGTGACGCGGCTGGCGGTGCACATGCGCCCCCTATACCGCCGGGAAGCCGAGGACTTCATATCATGCCCGCCCAGGATGGGAGATCCCATCTGCGGACGCCATATGACAATGGGCGGGTAGGGAAGTGGTTAAGAAACAGTTAAAAAAATGAAAAAAACTGTAGTCAGTTGCAACTGTTTTTGCAGATCAAGCAGAGGAAAGAAATATGGAATCACTCAATGCTGAGGAAAATATAATGGAACCGCCATGTACTTTGTAGTTCTAAAACAAACATCTGCATCAGATTACATCCTGAAATATCAAATGATGTCATCATCACCAAACATCAAATGATGGAATCAGAAAGTATCCAAAATCTCAATATAAACTTGTGCATTTATTGAAGATTTAACCACTTCAACCCCGGAAGGATTTACCCCCTTAATGACCTTAAAGCCATTTATTGCCATACGGCACTGCGTCGCTTTAACTGACAATTGGGTGGTCGTGTAACGTTGTACCCAAATAAAACAGATGTCCATTTCTTCCCACAAATAGAGCTTTCTTTTGGTGGTATTTGATCACCTCTGCGCTATTTATTTTTTGCGCTATAAACAAAAGAAATGACAATTTAAAAAAAAAAACAATATTTTTTACTTTCTGCTATATTAGATATTCAAACGAAAAATATAAAAAAAAACAAATGTATTCATCAGTTTAGGCCGATATGTATTCAGCTACATATTTTTGGTTAAAAAATCGCAATAAGCGTATATTGATTGGTTTGCACAAAAGTTATCTCGTCTACAAAATAGGGGATAGATTTATGGACTTTTTTTTTTTTAATGTTTTTTAATGACCCCAAGTGACACTTTTTGGAGACAAATGACATTATTACAGTGATCAGTGCTAAAAAAAATGCACTGATCAATGTATAAATGATACTGGTAGGGAAGGGGTTAACGTTAGGGGCAATCAAGGGGTTAACTGTGTTCCCTGGGTGTGCTCTAACTGTGTGGGAGCTGGGCTCACTCGGACAACACAGAGATCGCCGTTCATCATCACTAGGAACAGCATATCTCCATGTTGTCCCCTGTCAGAACGGGGATCCGCCTTGTTTACATAGGCAGATCCCCGTTATGTCTCTCTGTGCAGCGATCACAGGTGGCCAGCGGACTCTATGTCATTGAGTCAGCTGGAAACCACGAGCGCGTTCCCGTGGGCCCACAGTATCTATTACATGAAACGACGTACAGGTAAGTCATTTCGTCAATAGAGCCACCCTCCCATAGTATATGTGCGGTGGGCGGTCTTAAAGTGGTTAATGACTGTCATCTCCCCCCCGTACCTTTACCTGACATGCAATCCCATATCATCAATGATTGTGGAAATTTGCATGTTTTCTTCAGGCAGTCGTCTCCATACATCTCATTGGAACGGCACCAAATAAGTTCCAGCATCATCACCCTGCCCAATGTAGATTGGTGAGTCCACTGTAACCTTGTTTTTTTTTCTGTTTAGGTGTTAATGATGGTTTTTCGTTAGTACAAATCAAATAGGAAGGTTGTTAAAGGGAAGCATACTGGTAGACCAAGGAAGACATCAAAGTGTCAAGTTAGAAAACTTAAAGCAATATGCCTTGAAAACAGAAAATGTACAACAAAACAAATGAGGAACAAATGGTCAGAAACTGGAGTCAATGTCTGAGACCGAACTGTAGGACATCGCCTAAAGGAAATGAGATTTACATACAAAAAAGCCAAATGAAAACTATCGTTAACACCCAAACAGAAAAATAACAAGGTTACAGCGGGCTAAAGAAAACCAATCATGGACTGTGGATGACTGGATGGAAATTCAGCGGTGAATCACCAATCAGCATTGGGCAGGGTGATGATGCTGGAACTTTTGTTAGGTGCCATTCCAATGAGATGTATGAAGACGACTGCCTGAAGAAAACATGCAAATTTCCACAATCATTGATGATATGGGATTGCATGTCAGGTAAAGATACGGGAGGGGGGGGAATGACAGTCATTAAATCTTCAATAAATGCAAACGTTTATATTGAGATTTTGGATACTTTTCTTATTCCATCCATTGAAAGGATGTTTGGTGATGATGACATCATTTTTCAGGATGTAATCTGATGCAGATGTTTGTTTTAGAACTGAAAAGTACATGGTGATTCCATAATATTTTCCTCAAAATTGAGTGATTCCATATTTTTTTCCTCTGCTTGATCTGCAAAAACAGTTGCAACTGACTAGACTTTTCTTTCTTTTTTAATTTTTTTTTAAGTGTTTATTAAAGCCAAGAGGTTGGAATGTTAAATAAAAATACTGACCACTATGCTGGCCTCTGGGCACTATTCTCCGTCCTTGGAGGGTTCCCCCAGTTCAACCCCGGGGGAGACATCATGCCTTGTGCCCTCACCTTTCTTGGCTGATACCGGACTTGGCCTTGAGGTTGTTAGTAAGTATCCCAATCTATCTCCACCTTGTTGGTGATTCTCCTCCCCCCCCCTTATTCTAAGGGTACTATCATTAATTCCTGTTTTTTCTTTCCTAGCATATTACTTCATAACACTCCTGATGAATGGCTGTAATGCCAGGAAAGGCGTAGAGTGCCACTAGATGCCAACAGTTACTTGTTTTTATTACATTTGTCTTTCAATCGATTTATTATACCATGTATATTTGCCATGTCTACTTTTCATTTGTATTGCATGCTATGAGCAGCATATTTAGTGTAAGTCTGGCACCTACCTTTCTATTTGATACAAAATATCTGATATGTATTCTAGATTGTAATAAATAAATCATGTACTGTACTTTCATTTTTATGTTGTCACTTTCTCTCAACATGGCGTACCCTCATTTAAAGTCTCACAAAATTCCTCCTTTTTATCTACTAAATCAGGGATGGAGGCCGCCATGTGTTTCATATAGTGTGTGTCAGGTCACGTCCATTTACTGTATGTTGAATGGAAATAGTTTTAAGGCATGTCTGTAATTTTTTTTTTTTTTTTACACAAACATTGAATGAATATTTTCCAAAAGTGGTGATTCCATACTTTTTTGCCAGGGGTTGAATAAAGATGCTCTGCAAAGTGAAAAAGAGTTGACGTGTTCAGAGATTTGTATAATAGAGCGGTGCCCATTTAATCAGTTGTATAATCTAGGATGCCTCATTAAAGTGAGATAGAGATTCACTACTGACAAGCAAAAAAAAATAAAAAGGGCCAATAAACTTAAAACCAATATTCCATTTCATGCAAATACAAGTATAAAACACTCACTGGCTTCTTATCATTTTCAGGGTCTCTGTAAACAAGAATTCTGCCCCTGAAACATGTATTCCATTGTCAGACTCTATACCAGAAAAGGATATGAATGTACCAAAATCTTTATTGATATTTTTCTAATGGGGTTAAAGGGAGTTAAAATGTACAAGGCAGACGTGGCACTGAAGCGGAAGATTGTCTTCCCTCTATTCAATACTATAAATGTCTGGAAGGGAAAAAAAATAAAGATTCATTAGTAATAGTACAACATAGAAAGCATTATAGTTCCATTAAAATAAATACCGGTAACACCTTATTTAATAAAGCAGAACAGAATATGTAAAGTACAATCACATTAACAAACGCCTAGTAATCATCTTCCATTATTCTGATTATACTAACCTCTAATATCTAAATACCCAGATTTTATATATATATATATATATATATATATACACATACACACACTACAATAACAAAAGTATTGGGACACCTGCCTTTAGACACACTTGAACTTTAATGGCATCCCAGTCTTAGTCCGTAGGGTTCAATATTGAGTTGGCCCACCCTTTGCAGCTATAACTCTTCTGGGAAGGTTGTCCACAAGGTTTAGGAGTGTGTCTATGGGAATGTTTGACCATTCTTCCAGAAGCACATTTGTGAGGTCAGGTACTGATGTTGGATGAGAAGGCCTGGCTCATAGTCTCCTCTTTAATTGATCCCAAAGGTGTTCTATCAGGTTGAGGTCAGGACAGGCCAGTCAAGTTCCTCCATCCCAAACTCGCTCATCCATGTCTTTATGGACCTTTCTTTATGCACGGATCCAAATCATTTGGTGGAGGGGTATTATGGTGTGGGGTTGTTTTTCAGGGGTTGGGCTTGGCCCCTTAGTTCCAGTGAAGGGAACACTTAAGGCGTCAGCATACCAAGACATTTTGGACAATTTCATGCTACCAACTTTGTGGGAACAGTTTGGGGATGGCCCCTTCCTGTTTCAACATGACTGCGCACCAGTGCACAAAGAAAGGTCAATAAAGACATGGATGAGCGAGTTTGGGGTAGAGGAACTTGACTGGCCTGCACAGAGTCCTGCCCTCAACCCAACTGAACACCTTTGGGATGAATCCCAAAAGAGTTGAAGCTGTTATAGGTGCAACGGGTGGGCCAACTCAATAGTGAACCCTACAGACTAAGACTGGAATGCCATTAAAGTGCATGTGTGTGTAAAGACAGGTGTCCCAATACTTTTGGTAATATAGTGTATATGAGAGCTGTTTTACCTTTCAAATGATTTGTATTTCTGTCCAACCAGTCCTGAGATTTATGAGATTTACCTATCCTTGCCACACAGCACAGTCCTGTGTAGCTAGGGGAGGGACATCATCTTTTACTGCTGCAGTGTCACTTTCACTTACAGGTCCCCTCCCCAACCCTACTCTGTGACTGGACAGTACAAGGGGAATCTGCAGCCTGCTGTGGTCAACTCTGTTCCTATGAGCATGCTCTTTGCGCTGCAGCACACTCAACTGGCTACTGTTCTTGTGCTGTTTCTCCTTCAAGTCAAATTTAGATACTTATACTGCATGCATTAAAACAAATACATTTTTAAAACGCATTAATGAATACAAAGCTGTGTTCATATGTGTCTTTTATATCCCTCTGGAGTTCAGCCTTAAAGTTTTTTTTAAACTATTGCAGTTAAACTAAATAAAACTTTTTCGGCTTAAAGTGGTATTAAACCCAAAACCAAAAAGGTAATATATATCGCAGCTTACCAATCATTAGATGTGGTGGCTGCACCAGTTTTCTTTTCTTAGGCTTTTTTCCCTCTGTTTTCACCTGGTGATCTGGCCAGTAACACACCTCCTGTATTAGCGTGCCCCCACTCTGGATGAAGGAGCACAGGGGGCACCTTTGGACAGCAGCATTGTCAGTCTGGGGGGAGGAGAGTGTTAGATGTACTAGCAGATTTAAATACACTAACAAACTGAAGCAAAACTCCAGTTAATACTTTATAAGCAGTCACAGCAGTTTCCTTTTGGAAAAAGGTTTTACATAAAAAAATATAAGCTGATCATTGTAAGCACCCCTGCTAGTGTTAAATGGTTGATCTCATCTCTGTAACTGCTACATCTGCTGTACAATGTGTTCTTTTGAAAAACAACAGACTTACTGGTTGGATCACAAGATGAAAATAGAAGAAAGAAAGCCTAAAAAAAGAAAAGTAATGCGGTCATCTCATTTAAAAAAAAAAATGGTAAGCTGCAACATCATAAATATTTGCTTTTGGGTTTAATACCACTTTAATGCAGAATGCTGACTGGATGACACTTTTATCGCCATTGTGTTATTATGAGCTCTAGCTCAGTAATAAAAGGTTATAGTGATTTTCAGAAGCTATTTTAGCACTTAAATACAAATCAAGTTTACATTTAGAAATTTTGAGAGCGTCCTCTGTCTTGCTGACTGTAGCTACAAGAGACATTTGTGGTCATGTCTCCATAAATAGCAGATGACAAAGCAATTTTCTGGAAGTGATTGCCAAATGAAACCTCAGGTCTTCAAAACATTTACATACTGTGCCAGGGATACAGTATTTTATCCAGATCTAGTCTGGAGAACCTTTTATCTGTAGAAACCGCTATGGATTAAACAAGGACTATCATAATACAGCCACCCAAACATACAAACAGATCTTAAGACCAATACAGAAATAATATGACTAGTTCAAAGACTTCATCATGAGACATGTCTACATGGCTCCTATCTGACCCTCTTTCCCTCTTTGGAAGGATCTTCCCTTTTTAGATTTCAATTCCTCTGTCCTTCTTTTCTCTTCCATTTTTCATGTTTCTCTCTTTGTTTAATGCAGGGCTCACCAAACTACGGCCTGTGGGCCAAATCAGGTCTGCTGCAAGATTGTATCCAACCCTCTGAAGTAAGATAGACTCTGATGAGGACTCTGATGGGTACTCTGAGTCTACAGAGTACTCAACTTTGACAGAGTACAAACTTCTACCAGGTACTTTCCAGTGAGCTCTCCAGACCCAAAGAAAACCTTCTAGACCAGAATTTGTGAATAGCCCCCCCCCCCCCCCAGCTAAGCTCCACCTGGGTTCTTGAAGACTTCTGAACAGCACCTCCAGCAGCCTGCCCTCAGGGGCAGAGCCCACCAGACAGGGGTTCTCCTCCTTGCAGGACTGGACCTAAGCTATCCCTCCTTCTGCTCCAGGCCCCTATTTATGGACTCTCCAGCCACCTACTGGATACATCTTCCCAGGGATTGGCTGAATCCCCATGAATATCCAGGCTGCCTCTCTATTCTTCCCCCCACTATGATTCTAAAATCCTCTAGAATGCAGCAAAAAGAAATCAGATCAGAGCCCACCAGACAGGGGAACTCTAATGGGGACCCTGATGTGAGGGGGTGCTCTGATGGACTCAAGTTTATTTGGAGTTTCTTTGCTTCGTTCTACTTTTTTTTATATTGTTGTTCTAAATCATATCATGCTGATTACAAAAGTAATAAAAATCCAAGTAAAATGTATTCATTCATTCAATTTTTATTAGTTAATGTATAAAACAGATTTTTTTTTCAGCCTGCAAATATTTGTAAAATTTGAATGTCAAAAAGTTTGGAAATCCCTGGTCTAAAGTATACAGCTCTACAAAGATTACACAGCCCAACAAAAAAAAAATCTTTTTTCTTGTTGCTTTGCTTTTTAGACCTGTTCTTGGGATTATTTGGGGTGCTGATTCAGAAAATTGCATTTCTTAGACTGCATCAGCTCAAGTTTCATAGATATGATGTCACTCGTCCTGCCGGCCGCAATGACGCCACACATAAGGGAGGAGCTTGCGTGTGAAGTCATCACGGCCAGCGGGACAGGTGACACCACGGCCGGCTTGTTTTTAGCACTGCTTGTGATTCTCAACCTTATCGTAAGTGTATCTTGTATTTTTTAATAAACCAGCTTTACTGTTTTACGCTATGAGGCTTCTCCCTGTTTACTTTTCACACATGCCTACATGGTGAGTAGCTTTTCCTTAAAGATGTTTAAGCTCATTGACATCAGCAAGAGTGCCATAACTGGAGTACCTTCTCATTGAACCATCCATTATGGGGATTGAGTGCAGGCTTATTTGATCTCTGTAATCGAGATCCATGCCGTCTGGTAAGAGGCTGCTTTTTTTATTTGAAAGAGCACTTTTAGAACACCGGAGCACCTTTAAAGTGGAAACTGGTCCTTGAGCACTGAGCACTTTATTATTTTGGCACATTCATATTGGACTTTATGTCCACTGATTAAAATAATTTGATGGACTTTATAATTTGAACACATATTGATGGATAATACTTGATATTGTTTGATCATATTCATTATATTGCACTTGCACTTTATTTATATGTACACCATTTTTTGAGTGTTTTTTTTTTTATCAGTGGTTCCCCTTAGTAAATCAACCCCTTAGTCTTTTGATTTGTCTTTTGATTAAAATGGCATTTTAGTTTTAGTCGTATTTTAGTCATCTGAATTGTTTTCGTTTTATTGGTATTTTAGTCAACTAAAATAGTGTTAATTTAGTCGACGAAATTACCACTGATCGGAAACATTGGATTCTAAAGTGTAAGTTATATTCTGTATTATAGTTATGATCATATAGGAGGTGTGTGTGTATAGCCAGTCATAATATTTCATTTTTCCAGATCAAGCACTGTAGAGTTATGGCTACTTCACGACGGTGCTGCCTAAATCATCCCAACATATTTTTCTATATTCATATCCTGATTTTTGATGGGCAACCAGAGTGAAGGGTTTAATGGCATTTATGCTGTATCTCAAAAACTAGAAGTGATAAGGTAAAATTGGTGTCATTTTTAGAATCAGCGGGTTAAATATATGCAAGAACAAGTCTAACATTTGAGGCACCAAAATGTGTGTTGGCCTGTGTTGTTTAAATGTGTGCTTGCGGTCAAAATTCAAAACCTAAAGCCCCATACACATGGACCAATTGTCGGGAGACATCGACCGGTTAAAAAAAAAAATAAAAAATCCGACATTTGGCCCGTTTGTATGCCACCCTATCTGACAGAACACGGACATTTGGCTGGCTTCTGTCGGACAAGCATGGTGGAAAACCAACAGCCGACCGACTCCTGATCAGCGCTCTCAGCCAATGGCGGACAGCCCTGATCAGAATGTTCTGGTGGGGGGCCGTCCCCCTGTCAGAACACGACAGCTCAGCAGGGGAGATTAATATACTAACTTTCCGACCAGAGCTGACAGTTTTTGTTCATTCAACGAGCTGGGTTGAATGAAAAAAAAAAACTCATAGTGTGTGCCAGGCTTTACATATAGCAGAGCTTGCCCATACAAGCACACTGTTCCTTTTAATTCTTTGTTAATGTTTTTATCATTACCAGACGATACCTGGCTATTCTGCCAGAAATAGAGGCTACACCAAATGTCCTTCTATGGGTTGACAACGCTGTCGCTGCTGCACTGAAGTGGTAAACCACTTTGTCAGGCCTTTGTGTAAACTCCATGGCTGGTGTACAGGGTAATGTGCCTATATTACCTACCTCTGCTCAGCTCTCTAATGGCAGTGCTCATGGGAAGTAAAGTTATGTGACTGCTGCATGTCAAGGCGGAGCAGGAAGTACCTATGACATACACCAATGCATGATAATTTGAAGGCACTTTTCACACTGATAAGAAATGCTGGAGGAAAGCACAAATGGAATTGCACCTGTATTTATGGTAACATAACCATGTTGATATGGCTTAATGTTTGGCTTGCTTTGGGACGCCTAAGCAAATAAGGACCCTTTCATTGTTTTAAATGGGTGAAAAAGAGCTCCGAGGAAACTAGCGTTGATTGGCTAGTGAAACATGTCAGCGTGACGTCAACACGTCGGAAGGGGGATTGCCTGTTTGCTGCACATGTGAAGCAGAAAGATGGTAGAGGAACGACAGCTTCTAATCCAATGACTGGAATCAACAAACCTGCATGAACGGCACTTTATATACAGCGGAAACCTCAAGGCATCAGGACATCAGCTCACTCTGAGCATGTTCCAATCTGGATCGATGGGTAGAGGTACAGGGAAGTGACCGGGATATATGACATGGTGTCTTGAACTAAATCTATTTACACAGTTGTGTTTGTTCCTGTCCCCAGTTTTCTGCCTCCCCATCTGATGGCCTTTGGAGATGTATCCATACTGTTAAAGTGACTCTATGCCTAAGTCTGTTCCGTCTGAATATTTCAGCTTCAATATAATTACCTCTCTGCTTCACCAGGTGTAATCTGTCTAGCTACTCAAATCCAAAAAGGGACTGATAACCATCTGCTTGTGGACAGTAAAACGATACCCTGTGTCCTTTTGAGTATATGACAGTAACAAACTTACCAACCCGTCCAATACCACCAACCCGTCCAATACCACCAACCCGTCCAATACCACCAACCCGTCCAATACAACCCATATCTATATGGGCTTTTTTGGATTCACTATTTTTTGTCTACAAGTAAGCTGCTCTGTAACTACATCAGTATTTAAATTTTGGCTCTTGAGAACTGAGCTTCATATCACTAGATATGCAATTACGGGTGCTAATGTTTGACTAAAGTGATTGTTTCAACGTGGGTATTGTGAATGTGTGTGTGAATGATATGCGCAGCTGCGATTCCCCTTCTTTTTAACATATGACAACATTGTCCTATTTTTAAACTACCTGTGAGGTAAATCACTAGTCTTTTTTCATTCATTTGTTGTGTGGTTTTTCAATTTAATAAAACTTTTTGAATCAATCACCGTGTCCTAGCAGTGATCCTCTTGAGAGAACTATATTCTCTCTTTTTTGTTATATGCGTTTTAGGGTCGCTAGGACTGCGTCTTAATGGTTATACCATTTAGATGAAAGATTGATAAATTAATATTTTTTTCTTATTACTGCAATTGATAATTAACGGTTTGGTCCAGGCAATCAATTTGTATTTTTTATGTGCTGCAGAAGTTAATAGCTCAGGGAACACTCTGGGTTGGGTGCTAAAGATCTCTGTCCCAGCAGTGCTTGGCAGATGGCACTTGTCAGCAGTACACTGCATGCTGGGGTGTTTCCTGCAATGCAGAGGGGGAAACCAGGCATAAATAAAAGTGACATTTATAGAATGAGAAAGAACTGAACTAGAGGGAAAGATCCATTTACTCTCTACTTGTGTAAAATGTATTGTGACACCAGGAATCCTTTTGTTAATCATCCGCAGCTGCCAAACTGGTGAACAGAGAGAGGGAGGGACAGAGCAGAAGCTTCATGAATACTTTTTTTTCTAGCAGAAAACATCAGTCCTACAGACACAAGTCTCCAACAGGAAGAAAAGAATAAGAACATAATCTCTGTGCGTTGTGTCTCTTACTCTCTCTGCTCAGCTGACCACTGCGGATTTCTAATAAAAGGATTGCTGGTGTCATAATAAATCTCAACATGAGAAAAGGGAGCTTTCCCTCTTTGTGTTCATTCTTCATGTTAGTGATTAGTCATTTACATTGGATACCAATATAACAGAAGAATTGACACTGACAACCAAATTAACAGGATCATTTACACTCGCCACCAATGTAACAGGGGAATTTACACTGGCCACCAATGTAACAGGGGAATTTACACTGACCACCATAGTAACATGGGAATTTACACTGATCACCAATGTAACAGGGAAATTTACACTGACCACCATAGTAACATGGGAATTTACACTGATCACCAATGTAACAGGGAAATTTACACTGACCACCATAGTAACATGGGAATTTACACTGACCACCAATGTAACAGGGCAATTTACACTGACCAGCAGTGTAACAGGGCAATTTACACTGACCACCAATGAAACAAAGAAATTCACACTGACCAGAAATGTAAAAGGGGAATCTACTCTGACAGCCAACATAACAGAGGAATTTGCATTGGCCACCCATGGGGACATTTTTCACTGATCACCAATTTAACAGTGGAATATATACTTACCACCAAAGAATAAATTTAAACTGACTACCGATATAATGGGGAGGGGGGGATTCAAAATGACTACCAATGTAACTGAGAAATTGACACTGACCATCAATGTAACAGGGCAATTTAACCGCTTGCCGACCAGCCGCCGTCATTATACTGCGGCAGGTCGGCACGTACCTGCGAGCCGTCGTAGCTGTACGTCGGCCCTTTAAACAGCTACAGCAAGCGCGCACGCACCTGCTGCACAACCAGGGAACTGATGACCGCCGGACATGCGCAATCGCGGGCACAAGAGCCAGAACAGGGATGTGTGTGTGTAAACACACACACACATCCCTGTTCTGTCAGGGGAGACAAGACAGATCGTGTGTTCCTACTAAGTAGGAACAACGATATGTCTCCTCCCCCAGTCAGTCACATAACATAGTCACATCACATAGTTGGAAACACTCCCTAGGACACACATTTACCCCTTGATCACCCCCTAGTGTTAACCTCTTCCCTGCCAGTGACATTTACGCAGTAATCAGTGGCTATTTATAGCACTGAACGCTGTATAAATGTCAATGGTCCCAAAATAGTGTCAAAAGTGTCCGACCTGTCCGCCACAATGTCGCAGTCACTATAAAAATTGCAGATCGCCGCCATTACTAGTAAAAAAAAAATAACTATAACTTTTACGCAAACCAATCAATAAATATGTAGAAGAATACATATCGGCCTAAATTGAGGAAGAAAATTCTTTATTTACATTTTTTGGATATTTATCATATTTATCATAACAAAAAGTATAAAATATTGGGTTTTTTTTTCAAAATTGTTGCTCTTTTTTGTCTTATAGAGCAAAAAATAAAAAACGTAATCAAATACCACCAAAAGGAAAGCTCTATTAGTGGGAAAAAAATAT